>NW_027204604.1:14909992-15509992 GCF_024711535.1 Dipodomys merriami | reverse complement strand
TGCTCTTTTCTCTGCTTCACAGACTTCTGAGCCTCGCCCACACCCGGGCTCCAGTAAAACTGTTTCAGAGTTCCAGCACACTCTTCTCCTACTCTAAGACAGAAGTCATCACCGACCTGGGCCACACGGTAGAGTTCTGATCAGTGACAAGCTGCGTCTATGATCGTGGTCCTAAATTTTCCTCCTGGAGCTGAGAAATTCATGGTCTAGTGAAATCGCAGCGGTTGTAATGTTGTGGAAAAACACAGTCCATGTTGTATTGCTTACACAAACAGCGATTGCGCTGAGAGTTGTACTATATACAATATGATATTCAATGCTGAATAGGAATAGATGATGCTTACTGGCTTAAACATACTTACTGTCCTATATTTGAATATTATATAGCATTGATTTATATAGCATATTTCTACTCCCATACAACAAAAGTTTACTGGAAAATAGTGTGCTTCATAAGTCTCATGTTTTCTGTGCCTCCTGGTTACATAGACCACAGCAGCTTGGGTTTTCTTATCATCCTCTAGGATAGGCACAGAGGGGCAGAATTACCGACCCACGCATTCTCCAGAACACTCATTAAAGCACAGTCATTAAAGGATATACAATGAGGGTCTCCCTTCTTTATTTCCCTTGGCTACTTGGATTCAACTCTTTGGTTTGCTCTAGGACTGAACTCTAGGACAGCAAAAGTCAGGTCTTTGTATTCGTTCATATAGCCTCATTTGGAATATATTTTCTCTCTATATTTAAAATACCATAAACCATATTCCAAATGATGGATATAGAACGCAGGCACATATGTCTTCAATAATGTTTGTGGTATCCCAGAGCAGGCTATGATGGTTAACTGTGATGATTAAATCTTGTAGGATATAATTTAGGATCATTCGGAGAAATAACTTCTTATTAGAGTGAAGAAGTTAACTACCATGCAATATTCGTATCTATAATTCTTCTGTGCCTTTTATTTATAATCAATGACAAATACATGCCAGATAAGTTGGTTGTTTTGCTCATTTCAGGGTGACTTTTGGACTAGAAATCTCTTCAAAAGGTAATTGATTTATTTTAGCTATGGCCCATTGGAATACCACTGTCACTGTCTCAATAGTTATAGTGCTGGAGTGAACACACAGCTCCTCCTGAGATGCAAAAGAGTTTCTTTTCCTGGGAAGGTCACGTGTGAATTGCATTCTTTCTCAATCTGATTGGACATCAGTGATTCCTTTGTGACCAGCTCTAATGGCAAATGGGCGTGGAATTAAGAAATGTCTTGTTGCTGGAAGTCAATCCCACCATTTCCCCCTTAAATTTGGAACAACATACCCTATTTCAACACAAGCAACTTCAGCATGTTGCCATTATGTTTCAGCATGAAAAGGTAAATAGCAGAGGCCTGACAAATTTTCTCCAAGAAAGCTTCAAGCTAATTTAAACCAGGAGCAGACCCCGCACAGTCCCCATGTATATAAAATTGCCACAATCCCCGATCTTCCCAATCCCATGTGGACTTTTAATTTCAAATAGCATCAGTGGGAAATTATATATATATATATATGTATATATAATACACACATACACACATATCTTAAGGAATAAGCCCTCAAGACTTAGAAGAACCATTCGGTTTCTATTTGTTGTGATTACAATTGCTAACACCTTTACATTTTCCTGCCTGGCTGCGAGGATAGAGGTTGCAAAAATATTTTTAATACGCTCTCCTATCACATTAAATGTGTGAGTTTGAGTACATGTCACAACCTGCACTGTTTTCCTCCGCCTTCCAGACATATGGGATCATTTATGCTTTCATAGCGCAGCGCTTTACCCACGAATACTGTTTACTCCGAGCTTGGTTACAGTTTTGTCTCTTTAAATTTGCAGTTGGTTGCCAGTACGAAGCCGGTGCATTCTAAGCAACAACTTTCCATCCACGGATCCAAAAGCATTCTTTCTCCCTTTTGAAAATCATGGCTGATTAAAAGTCTAATGCAACAGCTGGTAGTGATCTTGTGATTGATATGTTTTTAAAGACAGATGTTGACGATTAAAAGCAGAACCCTTCTCGTTTCTCTGTAGTCCATGAATAGTTTTGAATCGCTGCTGCTTTCTTTTCTAATCCTCTCTTTCTTATTTTGTTTTTTCTTCTCTTGGCTCTTCTCCCATCCCTCCCCCCCCTTTTTTTACTGTTAAGCAGAATATAGTTTTAAGAAGAAAGATGATTTGCAAATATATACAATACTTTATAGCTGTCATTCTCTGGAGAATGCCTCACTGGGGGCCGGGCGGGGGCGGGTAAAGGGTTCAAAAATCCTTAAGAAGTCATAACATCATCGTTCAGTTCTCTCAGAGCAGAATTCACTTGAGCTGGGGCAGTTTCTGCACCGTTTTCATTGTCTTTGAAGAATCTGTATTTTAATTAGAAAAACTGTACTTCTAAATAGTCCTGGTTTTCATTGTGCGGGGTTCTGAACATGCTATTTCACAAATTAGCTTCCCATATTAGAGAAATTCTGAAAAAGGCATAGCGAAGGCATTCGAGTGAGCTCTCTTTGAACACGGGGAGCCAGGGCTCCCCGCGCTCCCTTCCCCTCCTCCGTGGTTAACTCTGCCCCTGGGAGTGCCATCCTGACCTTCTTGAGTCTGAACGTTGGATAGCATGGCTCGGGACAGTCCTCCTTCCCCCTGGCAGCATCTACCGGAAGGAGAAATACATGCAATGGCGGGAAAGAGCAACAAAGCTCCTGACAGAGGATCCGAGCCACTCGGGGCTGTGGAACGTACTTCAGGAAGGAGTGTGTTCAGAACACTTGATATGAAATGTAGAGTCTTAGGAGGGAGAGGTAATTAATCAACGTACGCTGCCGGGACCTCAGAAGGATTCTGGGCCAGCCAGCCCATTCACCACTGTGGTTGGAAGCTTTTCGGTTGTCCAGGTTTGGTGGTCCTGCAGGAACAAGTACCCTTCTCCTCATTACACAGAAAAGGATGGAAAAGCCATTAGTTAAGCGCTGGTGAAATCACCATGTAAGCTATAAGGCCCAGGCTGGTGATAAATACTAGACATTTATGTCGTACCTTTCACCCTGGAATTATCTGGAGAGAGCCATGATTTTATTCCCACTTCATATAGACAGGGTGAAGCAGTCATTTATCAAAGTGACGGCACAACCTGAGCTTCCTGTGAATAAAATCGTATTACTGATAAAGGGACGCATCCATTGAGCCCCGTCTTCAAGAAACAATTCCTCAAAGAGAAAAGGTTTACATATTCGGCTCGGGGAGGACAAATTGACTTTCTTCATCCCTGTTGAATTCATATTTTATGTCCCCACCATTGTCAAAATTGTTCCTGAGCCTCAAAATCACTGTTCATTCATCTCTGTACATTTACAGCCATTTATTAAACACACACACACACACACACACACACACATTTTACGTAGTCATTCCTTATTTTTTATGCTGGCCGTGGGGGCTGTCTCTTAAGCTTTTTTCCTTAAAACTGATGCTCTGTGACTTTAGGCACACCTCCACTTTCAGCTTTTTTTGTTTTTGTTTTTTTTTAGTGGTTAATTGGAGAAAAGCGTCTCACGGGCTTTCTTATTGCAGCTGACGTTGAACTGTGATCCTCAGATCTCCACCTCCAGCGTTGCTAGGGTTACAGGCGGGAGCCACTGGTGCCCAGCGATGGGTGATTGTGGCTGTAAAGGCATAAGCAGCAGCCATCACTACTAATCCCATTTGTATCAATGGCAGAGAGGACCATGCAGCTTGCCGCATTTTCCATGTTATCAAAGAATGTGCTCAGAGGAGCAACTGAGGTAAAGAGGCCAGACTGGGTAAAACCTGTTTCCAAGTTGGTCAGTCTCTTTTCTTTCTCTTTCTCTTTCCTTTTTAACATGATTCATAGTCACCAATTTCTTCACACTCTACTGAGGTTGTGGTCCCTTGAAGCCTACTAGTTGGGAAATCAAATGCAGCGTAAAACTATGGTTTATATTTGAAGGTCAGAAGGAGAACAGACTGTCTTTCATTTTCTTTCTGTACTGGGGCTTGAACTCATGGCCTTACCCTCTCAGATTTGTCTGCCTGCAAGGGCTTCAAACAGTGATTTTGAGATCACAGCCTCCTGAGTAGCTAGGATTACAGGTGTGAGCCACACTGCCCGCCCAGAGGCCCAGACTGGCTTCCTTGAAACGTAAACTAGGCTTAATTCCAGCTGTGGTACCTCGACCACCATGAGCAGTGCGTGCTCTTTCTTTCCGCAGCATATATGTATCAGATCCACACGCATTTCCCTTGCCAGCAGAAGTTGCAAAAACTCCCCTCAAGAAGTAACTGCTGTCACAGTGTTCTGCTGTGTGCATGCGTGTCCCTGCGCAAAGGCCCTGCTGAGCCCAGCACTAAGAGGGAAGGCCTGGGAGAACTCCCAGGCCCCGCGAGCTCCAGCCACCTGGGTGGGATTGGCCCAGCACAGAAACAGTGCGCTTAATCCCTCTGACTCTCGCCCCTTCAGCCTTTCTCTCCTACGCTGCTGTTTTGTCCTGGAGAGTGTTTCTCCCCTCCGGAGAGCCCAGCCCCTCAGACACCATTTTGGAAGTGGAGACTGAGCTCCCGCCACAACACTGGACTTTGGTGACACCCTCACCTTGGATAGTTTAGCCTCCAGGACTATGAAAGGTAAATATCCATTTTAAAAATGCGTCTCCCTGCGTCAGGTGATCTGCTACCGCGGCACGAAAAAGACTGCTGATATTTGTCAGACTTGGTTTTATCTCGATTGTCATCTTTTTTTTTTAACAGTGATATGACTACCAGGACAACTACTTTAATTCCATTTCTCAGCATCTATAATATCAACCTTGGGGCCTGTTACTTCCTTACTATGGAAAGCTTTCTTGGGCATAGCAGGGTGGTCCGCCATGTGTGTGTCCTTTTGTGAGTGAGGTATACAACCAAGCTGTGACACTACAAATGTCTGGAGGCGCTGCCCGCGCTCAGGGCTGCTCACCTTTCTCTGTGCGTGCCCTGCCATGGGTCGAATACCTACATGTGGGGCTTCTCACACTCCAAATCGGTGTGGTGGCTCCTTAAGTTCTATTATCGGCTGGGTCAGCATGCTTCAGGCCCACAGATTAGGATGGAGGCACAGATTTCCAGAAAGAAAGGGTTCTAATTGCACCACCCCTGTACCTCTGATTTCTCACAGGAACTCTTTCCAAGTTTCTCCATAGACAGATCTTTTTTTCTAGTCATCACCAATGGGATTTTAGGCGGCCACGCTTAAGCCTTTAGCTTTTCAAACTGTTACGGCTGCATGCCAAGGCAATACACAGTAGTTTCTACAAGTTAGGATTTCTAGTGGTTTAATACATGAATGTACTGGAAACCTCATAATCTGCAAATCTCACATTGTAAAATTTGGATAAACATAGGGAAGTCTTCTAATAAAGTAGAAATGCTCCGTTTTTCTGTTAATAAACATTTGCGGTTGCTTTGATTTCTAGGTCATTTTAGCTTTACCATCCTTTTCTTGAAATATCACTGTATCTGACAGCATAGAAAAGAGTGTCCTACCCCAAGTTTTCCATTGCCCTTAAAAATAAATTAATGAATTTCTCTACTTGTTCTCAAGTTTCATCTCACATTGTGGCAAAATCCACTGGATAATGTTTGCCAGAATGAAGCCTGCACACAAAGAGCTTTTTTGCTTTCTTGAAATTCCCTAGACAACAGATGCATGGAAGGCTTGAATAAAAAACAGCTCTTCTGGAAATCTGAATTCAAACAGCTGCTTTGCTGGGAGCCACTGAATTCTGGGGCCGGATCTGAGAGATCTGGATTTCATTTCTTAATGTGAAATTAATCTCAGTTTTTCCATCTGTAAAATGGTAAAAAAACAAACAAACAAACTTTGCTTTGAAAATGTTTAGGGAGTGAAATGTGATTGTTGTAATGTGGGAGCTATGCTTTAAACTCTTCCAAAGAAAAGCTCTTGTCACTCTGTGTTCTTACCCTTGAACATATCTGCTTCATAAATACCATTTTGTGAGGAGTAGAATTTGGTTAAATGTAAAATATCACAGATCAGCGTTATTATGTTATTATAAAGTTAACATGGGATTATAATCTTGTCTGATGTTTCTGATTTTACAAGTTTAGTGCTTTACAGATGTTGCTTTTTGTACAGTTTGGAAATAATCATGAAATTAGGGAACAGGTTCTATAAACATGAGCTGTCTATCATGTTTACTCTACTCACCCAGGATCGCTAGCTATTTCTCACAAAGTCATAGCTATGAGGGTTTGTTACTCTGATGGTTCCATCCATTCAAGTTTTGGGGTAATACTCTCAGACCAATTATATTCCCGTATGCGAGCTCAGAGTTTTGGTGAATAGATTCTGAATAAAAGAATTAAGAACAAGGCAAACACCAGGAAAATACATACCAAACATCCAAAACAATAGTAACAATTGTGGTAGCCTGATGTATGTAATGTAAGCTTAGTTGGATATCTACTAGTGATTGAATAAAGAAAGCAAAGAAGAGGCATTTAAAAAGACAAGAACAGAGTCGGGTGCTGGTGGCTCACGTCTGTAATCCTAGCTACTCAGGAGGCAAAGCTCTGAGGATGGTGGTCCAAATCTAGCTCAAGCAGGAAAGGCTGTGAGACTCTTACCTTCAATTAACCACCTGAGACTTGGAAGTAGCATTGTGACACAGGTGGTAGAGTGCCAACCTTGACAAAAAGACAAGACAAGACAAGAAAAAAAGCCCAGGCTTATCCCCCCCATCAAAGCCACGAATGCAGAGTCTCCCAGAGCTGCAGGACAGCTGACGTCTCCATGCTCTTGGCCTCCGGCAGCCACACTACGCTAAACCTGTGGAGGGCCGCCGGTGTGGAGACCACCTTGGCAAACACGAGGCGGAAACCCACTGAGACTTCAAAGGCCTCCACTTGGGGGGAAGGGGCTTCCTTTCTGAGGTTTAGCCCTGTAGATTTCACCTCCTTAATCATCCCAGACTCCAGCCTCAGCTTCTTTGTTGAGAAGGAGTTCAGTCTCATCATTAAAGCTCAGAGCACACTTCCTAGATCAGAGCACAGTTCCTATATCTCTTTTCTTTTTTTGTCTTTTTTCCCAGGATTGAGGATTGAGGTTAGAGCCTACCACTTCGGTCATGACTCTAGCCCTTTTGTTTTTAGTTTGTTGGTCTTGAGCTTTTATTTTCCTAGCTGGACTCAGACAGCAATCCTCCAACTGCAGCCTTCCAAGTAGCTGGGATTGCTGGTTTGTGGTCTTCAGGTCTGTGTTTATGTAGTGTATCTTGGTGAGTGGCTAAGAGCTGTTTATACATACATCACTTCTTCTAGTTCTTCAAGTTGGTCCTCTCTTATTTATATGAAATAATAACAGAATGTAGCCTTCAGCCTAAGAATAGGAAGGACGACACATACAAAACGCAAATTGCTGGTGGCTCATGCCTGTGATCTTAGCTACTCAGGTGGCTGAGATCTGAGGAACACAGTTCAAAAGCAGCTCAAGCAGAAAACATCTGTGAGACTCTTATTTCCAATTAACCAGCAAAAACCAGGAGTGAAGGTGTGGTTCAAGTGTTAGAGTACCAGCCTTGAGGAAAATAGCTCAGCAAGAGTGTAAGGCCCTGAGTTCAAGCCCCAGTATTGGCACAAAAATGCAAATTAAAGACAAAGGCATCAGGAGAGATCTGAATTTTCAAACACAGTATTACCTAACCTCTAGGTGCCCGCTGCAGACCACACAGTTGCAATACAATCATCCAAGGAGAATTCTGCTTTTCCTTGAATTAGCCAGTAGTCTGACAGGCTCATAGTGTTGGCAAAAGAGAGCAGATGGTAGGAGAATGAAAAATTACATGAGTATTTTATTCATTCATTCATTCGTTCATTAACAATGAGCTCATTTAGCATGGCAGGTGTAGATTAAGCATGAATTCAGAAACTTCCAGTTCTATTGCAGATTTTTGGAAAGCCCATCAGCACTGATAAAAATGAAATGACCTTCTAATAAATGGAGCTTTTTTTTTTTTTGGCAGTGCTGAGAATCAAACTCAAGATCTCCTCTGTATGAGATTCAGGAGAAAGTTACATAACTCATAATTTAACTAAATGCTACTTTTTCACCAGATGGGTTTAGGCATCTAGTACCTTGATAGTAAACTTACTGTCCAATAACAATTCATTGCAGCTTTCAATAACTTAAAGGTTTATCAAAAAAAAAGTTCATGGTAAAGTCAACTAATTTATGAGGAGAATTGTAGATTGAGAAGTCAAAAGGTACTGGGTCTTGCATTCTCTCTTGGCTTTTTCTCCACGCTGGCACTCTTAACAGTTGAGGCACAGCTCTGCTTCTGGCTTTTTTGCTAATAAATTGGACATATGAGTCTTGTAGAGTTTCCTGCTTGGGCTGACTTTGAACCACAATCCTTACATCTCAGCTCCCTGAGTGTCTAGGAGTACAATTATGAGTTGTAGTCATGAGTTACTGGAGCCTGGCTCTAGTGCCTTTTTTTTTTTTTTAATGAAATGAATATTATTGTCCTCAGTAAGTGGCAAAGAAAGTCAAACTGGGAGGCACAGGGAGAATCTTGTAGTTTCCCACTGGAGTGAGGGGAAGAGCTAGCTGGCAATCAAACCCAGGACCGGAGCCTCTAGCCTGTGTCATGCACACGGACTGAGTCCTATTGCTAGTTCTCAGTGGAGTCTTGAATTTTATCTGGGCACTGGTGGCTCACCTCAGGTGGCTGGGTGGGGTCTGAGGATCGTGGTTTGAAGCCAGCCCAGACAGGAAAGTCTGTGAGAGTTTCCCTCCAATTACCCACCAAAAAGCTGAAAGTGGAGCTGTGGCTCAAATGGTAAAGACTTGAGAGAAAGCTAAGGGAGAGTTTTAGTCCTAGTATTGGTGCATGAGAGAAAAAGGGGGGGGGTGAGAGAGAGGCAGGGAAAAAGGGAAGAAGGGAGGGAGGGAGGGAGAGATCTGGATTCTGTCCTATTCAGAATGGCTCACACAAGCCTTCTGTTTCTCTGTGTGGAAGGGGAGGGAATCAGAGCCCTTCCGGTTCCCACTGGAGCCTCCCGGTCCTTCAGCTGCCGTCCTCATTAATCAGAGAATTGTGCCCACATTTCTGTGGGACCCAGTTCATCATGATGTTCAGGTGTCTGGTGTTTGCCTGGAAGGTCTAAATCTATCCTGAGTCTATTGCTGACAGAATGCTATTTCTGCCCCCGCCCCCACCCATTTTTCTGAATTTAAGAAGGGATGATCGTAATAGTCCCTTCCTAAGATGGTTGCATGGATTCAATTTGATCATGGAAAGTGTCTGGCTAATGAGATCCAGCCAAGAATCTCTCTTCACTACGCCAAAGCAAGAGAGGGTTTGTGATGGACATGTGATAAACTGCCCAGTGGAAAATGGGAAGACTGGCTGGGGCTGTGCACTCCCTGCCACATTGTTACATTGTCTGGTACCAAGAAAGTTCTAATAAGATGCATTTCACAAAAATAAAAAAGAAATGCAATTTCTTAAAGGAACCATCTCTGGGCTAAAGCCTGCTTTGATTTATACTAGATCTGATCTCTCACATTTAAATTAGTACTGGTAGGTCACTTGCAGATAATGTATACTTAATGCATGCAAGAGACTTTCCTTTGGGATTATGGGGTCTCGATTCTCTGGGCTAAACCACTTTCCTTTAGAAAATGCATATTCTTTTGGACTGATTTTTTTTTAAACTCCAGTCATAGAGTACTATGGATGGTTCTGGTCATTTCAATCCATGGTAATTCATTAGCCACATTCCTTTTTAAAATATGTTATACTCCTATCTTCGTGTTCATACAGAAAGGCTAACCACTTCTGATTGCAGCCTGAAATACATCTCTAATAACAGCTCTGGGGTGCCAGTTCATTTTTCTTACTGAAAGATGTATCTTGGAGTTGCTGAGTGGTGTAGATGGTCTAAGATTAAACTGATGAGAACCGGCAAGCCTAACTGCTTTGTTTTCTAGAAGTCAAACAGACTGCACATTTAGAGGCTATAAGCAGCTCAGTTAGACAGGAAGGCACCACTGGGGAGACAGATGCTTATTAAGGTCGTGGATTAAAGCAGGAGAACGAGTGAGACTGGTTTCCAGGGCCCTGGCGTTCAGTACCCCAGCCTGGCCTTACCCAGCCTGGCCTTACCCAGCCTGGCCTTACCCAGCCTGGCCTTACCCAGCCTGGCCTTACAGTTGTGGTTATTGTGAGAGGCAAACACCCATGGAGGAAACCCACTGAAAAGCCTACTGGTTGGTCGTACTTTTGGTTTACTGTTGATAGCTTGCTGTATGTCCATTTAAAAAATAAATACATTACTCTTGTTTTACCAGATCTTTCGTCTTGTTTAAGGTCTAAGTAAATACTCCCCAAAATGATTTAAATAGGGTGATAAAAATGTCCTGCTCAAAATTACCCTCTTTCTGTGTAACTATATTCTCTTAGGTGTTTAAGTTAGTATTTAAAAAAAAAAAACAGGCTGGGTATCATGGCACATCTCTTATAACACCAACAGCTCTGGGCCCTGAAGTTGAGGCAGGAAGATCAGGAGGTCAAGTTCAGTAAGGCCACAGACAATATAGCAAGATTTAAAAACAAATGGGCAGTATACTGAGGCTTGAACTCAGAGTCTCTTGCTTTTGCTTGGCTTGTTTTGCTCAGAGCTGGTGCTCTACTATTTGAACTATGCCTCACTTCGGGGTTTTGGTGGTAAGAGTCTTATGAACTTTCTTGCTTGAGCTGGCGTTGAACTGTGATTCTGAGATCTCAACATCAGCTTCTGAATACCAAGGATTACCAAGGTGTGAGCTGCTCTAGTATCTACTGGGGAGCAGAGAGGGGGGGAGAGGGAGAGAGGGAGGGAGAGAGGGAGGGAGAGAGGGAGGAGGAGGGAGAGAGGGAGAGGGAGAGGGAGAGAAGGAAAGTGAGTCTTATTTCCTTTCCTTTCTTCTTCCTTTCCCGTTCCCCCTCCCCCCTCCTCCCTCCCCCTTCCCCTTCCCTTTCCCTTTCCCTTTATGTGCTTATTTTTCTTCCTGTATTCTGTATGTTGATCTTGATTTATCTCCTTCTCTTCCCACCCCTTTCTGCCTTTTAGCTACGAAATCCCCCCTTGGTCCTTGTTTTGCAGATGCTTTTCCACCTAGGCTGGGGTTGTCCAGATCAGAAGAGAACTGAGAGGAGGGTGGTGGGTGTTACAGTCACATCTATGTAGACACTAAACAATGTCCCTCAAAAGTCAGTATGTCGAAGTCCTCATCCCCAGCACGTGCACAGGACTGTACTGGGAGAGATGGGGCCAGTGCGCTAATTTATGATGCGATATCTGGGTGGCCTCGATGTGATGTAACCATGTCTTTATCAAAAGAGGAGAGGAAGGCAGCAGCACAGGACGAGGCAATGTGGAAGCAGACGGTGGTTGTCTTCCGCAAGCCAGTGAGAAAGGCTGCCCTCTGCACAAGCAAACCGCACCGAGATAGAGAACACGAAGCCCAAACGGACCCCACGCCTCCACGGCAAAGCTGGAGAGCCAGCTGTGCTCACATTCTAAGTATGTAACAGCACTATCACGCCGTTTTCCTTTGAATGAAATTTCACTTCATTAAACCAAGTAACTTGTAAAAGCCTGTGGGAAGCTACAAAATTATATTTTAATCTTTCAAATAGTTGTCGGTGTGATAGCGATGTTAAGAAACTCAGTTCGTGTAATGCAAGTTATGCACTGAGCCATAACTTCCACAAATACAATGGTTTATAAACATCTCTAAAGCTACAAACCCCCAAATTAAAAAGAGATTGTACACATTTTAGCTTGTAATAATCCAATTTGGTAAGAAGAGATAAGAAACCTGGGGGGCTGGGACTGTGGTTTAGTGGTAGAGTGCTTGCCTTGCATGCCTGAGGCCCTGGGTTCAATTCCTCAGCACCACATAAACAGAAAAAGCCAGAAGTGGCGCTGTGGCTCAAGCAGTAGAGTGCTTGCCTTGAGCTAAGGGACAGTGCCCAGGCCCAGAGTTCAGGTCCATGACCAGCAAAAGAAAAAAAAAAAAAAAAACAAAACCTGGTGCTGGTGGCTCACACCTGTAATCCTAGCTACTCAGGAGGCTGAGCTCTGAGGATCGTGGTTCAAAGCCAGCCCGGGCAGGAAAGTCCGTGAGACTCTTATCTCCAATAAACCACCAGGAAATGGGAAGTGGTACTGTGGCTCACATGGTAGTGTAGCACACTAGCCTTGAGCTGAAGAGCTGAGGAACAGCACCCAGGCCAAGAGTTCAAGCCCCATGACCATCAAAAAAAAAAAAGATAAGAACAGAGTGTAAGCAGACTTACCAGATGTGGGGAGGAAGGTAAGGACAGGCTGAATAGGGAGCGTCAAGCGTTTGAAGCTCTTCCAGTGTGCCATTGCTTTGACTCATGTGTGATTTATTTCGTTGATTCTGCAGCTGTACTACAGAGACCTTTTGCTCTACTTCTTTCTAATAAGACATTCGATCAATAGGGATGGTCCTGCAGATGCTAATAACTTTTTCTAGCAGTAGACCTTACTTTCCTTGTAGGGCCACTAAATTGGGCTCAGTTTTCCTAAACACATCACTGAATTAATGCCATTGTGAGTCCTGATTGTTTAAGCTTGCTCTCTTGTAAGAGATTCATGCCCTACTGAGTTTAGCTTTGGTCATGTGACTTGTGTTGGACAAAATCATGGTGGTAGAAACTCACTTCCCTGGGTCACTTCCCAGCGGCAGCTTTAAGAGCCCTTGTGTGGTTTCCCCACTATTCTTTTGACTTTGGCTGGGGAATGATATACCCATTGGCCATAGCTGATTTGTAAGCCTGGGCCCTGGAATGATTGAATTTGAAGAAGGGCTACAGTGGAACCCGGCCACATATGGAATGCAAATGGAAAAGAGCCCACATGACACTGATGATTTGTGGGTCACCAGCCAGCAAAAGCTATCTTCAGCTGCATGGTACAACATCCTGAATGCAGTTTCTTACTTAGCTAGAATGAAGCTAAAATACTCTGATGAGTCACAGGACCTAGATTCCAGCATTTTCTCTAGCCCCTCTTTCCCCATTCTCTCTTATCTGTCCATATCTTTCAGTACTTCTTGCGGGGGGGGGGGGGGGGGGGAGGGGATTGGCCATTGTGCTGGAGTGTTTATAGTCCTTGAGCATTTCTAACAGAGTTAGTAGATTTCCTCTCCACACTCTGAACACCCATGATGACAGATCATCCCCAGTGCTCTCCTCGCACACAGGCCTGTCAGCTGAGGGCTAGAGACACACACTGGCTTGTCTTGAGTTTTTCCAGCTAGCGAGTGGTAGAATGAACGAGCTGGCTAATGCCAACATTCCTAGTTCAGGGCAGTTTCGAGTAGAATTTTTAGCCTCCTCAAACAATTTCAAGATATTCCAATAAGCTCTGACACACTATTTTTTGGTTCTTGAAACATTTGGAAAATGACATATAAATATAATAGGCACAGCAGGAAAACAGGCATGAAGCACTGAGGGAACCAAATTAGAACTTTTCAGTAGGTTTTCCAAGAACTTGAGTGGAGACACTGAAGAGGCAGGAAGGCCAGCAATATGGGCCACTACCCTTGTTGCATCAAACAGAATCTCATCAAAACAAACCATGAGGATCCAATGGGCACACCGACTCACAATTGATTGTTGTTTTTTACTATAAAAGATAGATGAAGGCAACACAAACCCACCAGGAAAACTCCACAAGCTCACTGCATTTGGGTAGTGACCCCTCACTTTCCGATGGTTAGATGAGTAGCCGCCATTATCTTCCCAGCCCGTCTCCATTTCTTCATTCCTCATCAAATGCCATTAAGCTCTCCTTAAGAGTTCTGCTTTATCCCAGAGAAAGAAGCAAAACAAGAAGATCACAACAAGGTTGCTCACTTTGTGGCCATGCCTTTTGGCTCTGTCAGGAAAGGACTTTGTCCTGGCTTGTTCCTCGTCCTGTGGCCTTGCCTTCCAAGTCCCATTTGGAAGTAAAAATAGAAATTAATGTATTTTTCAGCCACTACTCAGCCACCAGCCTTCTGGTTCTCTCAAGGTCCCTGACTCACTCCATCTTGCCCATGCTCTCTACTACTTCAATCTATGACGAGTAAAGATACAGGCTTCCTGCTTATAAGCAAAGCAAAGCTGAGTTTGATTATCCAAATGATCTCTTACCCAAAGCCTAAACTCAATAGACTTCTAGTTAGAATTGTTAGAAAATGGATGCTTCTTTATAACATGCTTTTCTAGTCATGCCTTTCCACACACCCTGAACTATTAATGACCCCAATTGGCTATCCTGAGCGTCATAGTCTTGCATTCTTTGATTCTGGGATCTGCACACTATGGTAGGTCAGAGTTTTACATGTCCTACTCTTGTTAATTTCTCTTTCCACAATCTCCATATTTGCAGTTCTTTTCTGTGAAGGTCCAACCTTATTTATCATTCTATCTGTATGCTCACTTGCACAAAGTACATTTCTGCAATATCTCCAGTAAACATAGAAAATGACTTCATAACTACCCAACATCATATCTTCAAGGTGGTTTGTTTTATCCCATTCCAAGGCTTCCATTCATTACTTCTTTTAGCTGGAATTTCATCATTGCCTCCTTCATTTTTTAAGTCTCACTTTCCTCTAAGCATCTTAGGCCAAATGGTCCATTGGACAGGAGCTTCCCATTTTTCACAGACTGGCTACATGGGAATTTAATGGTGTATAGAAATGAGGTCTCCTCTCGCTAACGGAGACTACAGCCTCCTGTAACTACAGGACATACGACGACATGATAATATCTTCTTCAAAGAATGTTTGATGCCTGATTAGTCTTTAAAATGTGCATCGCCTTCATTACATATACATCCCTTCTCGGAAACTTGTTCCCAAATGATGAGTTGGTGCAAGGAGAGAGAGGATGAGAAAGGAAGGTTGGAGAGTCAGGGAAATTAGAGTTGAGCTCAGAGGGAAAGAAGCCCCCCAAATCGAGTTAAAGCTTATCAATGATAAGTAAGCCTTCAAGAAAAGAGGAGAAAACAGTCAAAGAGGTGTTAACCCCGAAGCAGGGCTGAGGGAAGGAGTCTAAGCAACCATGATGACTAACCACAGATTGACAGAGCTCCTAGGAGAAGTAGCTTGCGTTCTCCATAGGAAATCTGAACAATCCCCAAGAAATCAGCCTGAGAAGAAAGCTCGGGTTCCAGGTTACCAAGTGGAGCTTCCAGTGGTTTATGTCTCTGTTATCCCCTGCACATCTCAGATGAGGAAAAACATGCATTCAGAGAAGCTCAGGCATTCTCCAGTTCATCAAGCATAAAACGCTGACAACTCTCTTGGGATTGTGCTATCGACAAGCGGACGAGCAGTCTTTCAGCTACGGTCATGCCTGGCCTGGTCAGCCCGGCAGTAGCTGGCCGTGTGCTGTGATACCGTTGGCACACAGCTAGCTGAGCCAGACGACTCGCATTTCCACCAGGTGTGGCCGAGATCCCCAGGTTTTAACTGGGTGATTTCAAAGGTGTCATTTCTGCCATGAAAGATAGAAAATCCTGTCAAATAATTGTTGCATCCTAGAGGATGGCTAAAGTAATGGTTTAGTCTATGTCATATTACTTTGTATGTGCAAAGAGAGGCGATGTAAATGTGAATTAATATTTATTAGGCATATATCACGTATCTGGCACTGCGCTAAGAATGTTTCTATCTTCAGGGAACAGATCGAATACTACGCAGGTCCAATATTAACTGCTTATCTTTAGTCAGATTTTGAAATCAGCTTAAACAAAATAGTATTGGTATTTTATATTCAGATTACAGGAGTACTGTGTATCCAAAATAAGCTTAAAAAAATAAAGTTGGAGGACTCATATTTTCCAGTTTCAAAACCTACTGCAAACAACAGTGAAAGAATGTAAGTGAGCAAGTGGAAATTCCAAACCTGGTCCAAATGCAAGGGGTTCTTGATTGGAGAGCCCCCAAAACTGCATTACACAGGGACAGAACAGACGCAAGGTGTTGAACAGTGGACCTTTGTTTAGTATTTTATGATGGTACTGGGCGTGAGCTCAGGGCTTGGGTGCTGTCCCTTAGCTTTTATACTCAAAGCTAGTGCTCTACCACTCGAGCCACAGCTTCTCTTCTAGCATTTTTTTTTTTCTGGTTAGTTGGATAGAAGAGTCTCATAGACTTTTCTGTGTAGGCTAACTTTGAACCAGAGTCCTCAACTCTCAGCCTTCGGAGTAGCTAGGATTACAGGCATGAGCCATGGATGCCAAGAGGTGCTTCTTACATAATAACACAGTAGCCTTAGCTCCTTGTATCTCTCCACATGCAAAATGTCCTTACTCTTTCTTGGTATCCCAACTCTAGCATGAGGTTCAGCATTCAGGATCTTGGCTTCGCCTTCAGAGCCCAATATGGCTTCACTTAATCCAGAGACTTCAGGCCCCCAAAAGGCAAGGAATTTGTCCCCCATAACCTGCTCAGGTTCAACTATGGAGGAGGAGGAGGATGACTATAACAAATGCTAGCTTCTGCAAAGAAGAGGAGTAGGATATCTGGGCTCCAAAATTCTATATTCTATGGAGCACAAGCTCCCAGGTCAGCCACTAGGGGGAAATGTTCCTTGATTGGGTCCAGGTTCTTTTACCTGGAAATGAGAGGGGGGGGGAGAGGTAGCGGGGGAGAGGAAGAGAGGGAGAGAGAGAGGGGAGGGGAGAGGGAGGGAGAAGGAGGGAGAGAGATTCTTGCTTTGCCTGCTAGACCTTGACATTGCCTGAAAACTTATTTTTTCCTATTGTTTCTAAAGACAACACTGAAAAATCTGGCCTGGGAGGAGCTTCTTCGTATCTTTCTTGACTGCAGGAAGTGGTAGACCCAGAATTTTGCCAATGTATCTACCTTAAGCACCTGTTGAATCCCATGAATCTGATCCTGTTCAATTTGATTGTAAAATCAATGTCTGCATTTCCTTCTGAGACAAGTTTCTATCTCTAGATTTAATTACTGTCTTTTAGGACCAATCAAGTGTATGTAAGGTTAGAGCCTTAAGATTTCTAGAATGTGTTTTATTTTACCAGCTGTTGGTCCAGCTAGGAAATATTTTTATTCTTTTTTTTCTTGATTTAAATTAAATTTTCAAGCATACAGAAAATAACAACTTTACATACTAATGAGGTATTGTGTCATGGTTGGCTGGTGTATCCATCTTGTCATAGTTAATTGGGTTAGACATATCGATCTCCTCAAATATTTACCATTTGTTTATGGTAAAAACTTCAAAAAGCCTTTCCTCTAGCTATTGGAAACTGACTGCAACTATTGTTTTTTTTAAGAGTCAGACAACTGAATTCACCAGAATCGATTTCTTCTGTCTAACTTAGCACCTATTGACCAGCATCTCACAACTGAATTCACCAGAATTGATTTCTTCTGTCTAACTTAGCACCTATGGACCAGCATCTCTCCATCACGCCCTCCTCCCCCTCTCTCCAGCTTCTGGTGACCTCCATTGGTCTCTCCTCTCACCTGACTGGGTACTTTTTTGTCTTTCTGTGTCTGATTTGCTTCACTTACCATAACAATCATCAGCAACCAGGCTAATGCATATAACTAGGTTTCGTTCCTTTTACGGCTGAATAGTATTCTACTACAAATCAGTATGTTGCATTTATCTGTGTTACCTGCTGATGAACTCCTAGCGAGTTTCCATCTCTTGGTTACTGTCATGAGTGCTGCAGTGGGTTTTGGAGTGCAGACACGCCACCTTCATTTCCTGTGGATGCATTCCCAGTAGTGAAGTTGTTGGATCACACGGCAGCGCTACGAGAGAACTCTTATAAAGGATTGTAGGAGCACATACTCTAGTTGGTCTCTTCCTTGAGCCATACTTTGCTTTTTACAAATTTTTGCTGGCTAGAGAGGCTTGGGATAAATAGGATTTTTTTCTAACCCAGAAAATCCTTTCCTTCTTTCAGTTCTGCTAAATTTCTGAAAAGTGTTCAATTCCATCTCAAGGTCGCGTCTTCCTGTCTCTTATCATATTGAGCCAGAAGGGACCGACAGACACATCCAGTAGTGCATGTAAAGTCCTTCTTTCACCAAATCCAAAAGTGAATGCACACTTGTCTCCTAGTATATATAATCTACCTCCAGTTTTCTAGACAGTGTTTTTGTTTTTTTTTAAACTTGGCTTGCTGTTAAAAACCAGCTTCTTTCTGCCACCTAATTTCAGGGCCAATACCCTATATTTCAGATTTTGATATGGGTATTATGCCTGCTAGGCACCAATTTCTGGATACAATATGTATGGCCATGATCTGCTGCCATGATGCCCTAAAATAAGGGTTTAAATAGCAAGTAGTTATTAGCTCAGAAGCCTGAGCAGCCCCAGGGGAGCAGAGGGTCACTGGGGTCTTGGTTCAAGACCCTTCCTCCTGTGTATGTTGTGCTATATTTAGTTGGGGCAAAAAATGCAAACCTGAACTTGGCTATTCAATGTTTCCAGAATACTAACAGTTGTCTAAAACTTCATTCTCGCATCTGACTATAATTTAATTCATTAAACCAGTTAAAATTGTAATCGTTTCTGATATAAAATTACTATCTTTTACCATCAGTATTGATTTTTATGTATATCATCTAATTAGATATGTTTTGTAGTTTTTGGTTTAGTAGAATTTCAGTGTATAAAATATGTAGCCAAAACTGAATCCAAATTATTCATAGTTAGCTTACCTATATTTTGAAGGGTCCATGTAACAGATATTAATTTTATGGCATTCTTGTTTTGTGTTTCTTTTCTTTGAACTAGGTCTTCAACTTAGGGCCTCACAGTTGCTTGGTGTGGTTGTGTAGCTGGTACTCTACCACTTGAGTCATACATGCCTCCAATTCAACTTTTTGCTCACTAATTGGAGATGGGGATTTCATGGACTTCTCTGCCTTTGAACTGTGATTCTCTAGAACTCAGTCTCCTGATTAGCTAGGATTATAGGTATGGGCCACTGATGTTCAATTTCAAAATCCATTTTCCTGATTGCAATCTTGGAGTATTCTTTAGTAAGAGGGAAAAAACATAAGATAATAGAGTTAGTGAATACAGATCACACAATAACAATAGTCCTAATGATTTCAAAGCTGAATCTGATCATAGTGAAATTGTGACTCCAGCTTGTCCTCAATCCTTCCTTCCAAACTTCCTTCTGAGTTGTTCATTTCTACCAACCCAGAACATTGATCATAGCCAAGTAGAATCATTATTTCCTCTGTCTCTTTCTCTGTTTCCCTCCCTACCAACCAACCACACTACATATCTACCTTAATATCTATCTACCTACATATCTTGCTATCATCTATCTAATCTATCAACCTATTATCTATCATTTATCCATTATTCTACTTGTCTACTTACCAACCTGTCATTTAATCAGTCAATCTATCTACCATCTGCTTACCTAACTATCTACCTACCTATCTACCTACTTACCTATCTTCTATTATTTATCTACCTACCTACTTACCTAACTAGAGCATATACTGGCTTAGTGCCAGTTGCTTGCTTTCATTTGAACCATATCAGAAGCTCCTATATTTCAAATTCAAGTATGGATCAGATCTTTAATGTTGTGAGTGCTTGAGTGAAGAGTTGAAGAGTTGAATTCTGACTGGACTTGTTGCTGGAGGAAATGTGTTTGTTCTTAAGAGTAATGAGAGGGAGGGGGGAGGCTGGGAAGAGATGTGAAGGATAAACAAAGGAGGAGGCTGCAATGCTTGGTAAGAAATGTACGCATTATCCTGCCCATGTAATTGTAACCCCTCTGTACAGTATGTTCACAAATAAAATAAAATAAATTTAAAAAAAGAGTAATGAGAGGATCAAGTAGAGCAACCAACTAAGTAATGTTCCTAGAAAATTCAAAATTAATCCAAGGACCAGAGAAAAGATGAACCCCATATGTTTGCAATTTTCTGCCTGTCTAATAATTTTTACATCATTTTCATGAGAGTAAAAACATCCCAATGAGTCTTAATTTATTCTATTATGGCTCTGTCATAATGTACAAGTAAGATGGATACAATATCCATTTCTTTCCGTAAATAAAATACGCTGAAAGAGTTTATTTTTTGTTAAAAGTTCACAGTTTGTAGACAAGAAAAAAAAATCAGATATAATAAGTGGTATTTCCTTTGGTAAGTTCTTTGTAATTCTTGTAAGCATGTCAAACCAACTGGGGTCATTGAAGATCTGCTCTATGCTTCTATTAAGCGTGAAAGACGGGTTGGCGAGGATACAGGAAAGAGAGGCAGCGAGAATATTCAGATGATGTGTTGGATTTTTAAGTAGTTTTCAAACTGTGGGCTAAAGTGTTGCTTAGAATATCACAAATCCATCTATGGCAGAGGTGACCCTTGAGCCGGAGTACATGATTGGTGTGTGTGCCAGAACACTTTGGGAAATCCAGATAAAGGCTGGAAATAAAGGTGTGAGCTTTGGAGGGTAAATATTTTGAAATAGTCCTCAAGAGACATGCTTCTGAGCCTTTTTGCTCTGGGTTATTCATTTACTTATCTCAGAGTTTTGCTTTTTGCCTAGGCTGGCTGGAGGCTTTAATCTACCTACCTGTGCTTATGGGTTAATTAATTAACCATGGGGTAATTTATTTCCCAGCATTACTGTTTTCAAAACCCCCAGAATAGCAGATATGTTAATTGAGGAAATGAGGATCTTGTGTCCCTCATCTGCCTCCTATACTCAAGCATCTCCTTAGATGTATCGTTTTTGGTCCAAGTCACTGTGTTACTGGCCTTTGAGCCTGTAGGCTGTAACATCTGTTGTTTCTGGTAACAACAATATGTCTCCCCACCTCCTCTTACACTTCTGGGATCCATTGGTTGAAAGTGAGTCTTACTAGGCTCAAATCAAGATGTCAATGGACTGACTGTGATCCTCTAGGGAGCTCTAGGAGCAAATCGGTTTCTAGAAGCCACACCCATTCCTTGGTTCACATCTTCAAAGCCAGCTGTCTCTCTCTCTCTCTCTCTCTCTCTCTCTCTCTCTCTCTCTCTCTCTCTCTCTCTCTCTCTCTCTCTCTCTCTCTCTCTCTTTTTCTCTCTCTCTGCCCTACCTCCTCTTTCTTTTCCATTTATACAGACATGAATTCCACAGGGACATGGTAATCCTCTGACTCCGGGTCTTTAATGATGTCTGCAGTCTCCCTTTTACCATCTAGGAAGGATACCTTCCATGTCTAGAATGAGGAATTGGACATCCCATGGGAAGGGCATTATCCCGCCCACCATGTCACCCACAAGGAAATTTTCCTACTTCCTAAGTGACAGCTGATAATGAGTGCTTCTGTCCTCATTTTTCATTAGCTAATGTCCCCACAAATGATTCACCTCTAGTGTACAATTTGATATGCCTAAGATTCTATACCCTCTATATGACACATGCAAAACCGGTCTTCCTTAAGGTTCATTTTCAATGAAATGTTGGCAGGGAATTTGATCTGTGATGAAAGATCTCCATATTTTGTTGTTTATCCAGGATAGGGAATAACACTGTTTGAAATCCTTGAGTGTAAAAGTAATTTGTGGCTACTCAGGGGGTTGAGACCTGATGATTACAGTTCAAAGCCAGCCTGGGCAGGGAAGTCCATAAGATGCTTATCTACAATTAACCACCAGAAAGCCTGGAGTGGAACTGTAACTCAGTCGTAGAGCACTAGTGGTAGACACTAGTGAAAAAGCTCAGGGAGTATGCCTAGGCTTTGTGTTTAAGCCCAGGTACTGGTATACACCACACACACACACACACACACACACACACACACACACACACACACACACACACAGAGCTAGCTTTTATGTTACTTTGACAAGATAAGAAACCATCTAAAGATTACCCTCATGGAACTGAGAAGCCCTCAATGCTTTCCTGTCTCCCAGGAAAAGGGAATGCACCCCAGGTAGAGAACAGTTCTGGAGTAGTGTACTGAACAAGTCCTCACCCACAAGGACAGCAGAGCTTTCTCCTACCAAATCTTGGATATGAGTCCAGGCTCTAGGACAGAGTTGTTAAAATCTAATTTAAAAAGACCTTTGAGGCCATTTCTCTCCCTTCTCAAACTGAATTAAAAACAAATGTTACTTGCTGTCTTTAACATGCATTGTTATTCTAGAGCTTGTGGCCTAAGTAGAAGATAAATACAAGATACACATTTTAAACCTTTTTTAAAAAAAATGGGAAGACAAGTCCTGGCCATCTCAGGCGTGGCACAGACCACAGGCAGAGACTAGCAGACTGGCAGTCTATAGACTCCTACAAAGGCCCATGGTATAAATTCCACACCTCCTATCATGCTTCACCTGCTGCGAAACAAAGCTGGACTATGGTGCTAAGGAGAAGTGTAGACATTCTTTAAAATACATATATTCTCGCCCTTCCCCCACCAGCAGTGTGATGTCCCACCTTTTCTTAGTAGATTGTTTTCAGACCTTTGGTTCTACTAAATTTATTTCAAATGAGTTTCCTGGGTACAAGGGAACTGAGCAGCTACAATAGAAGAACAGAAATCAATTAGGTTTTGTGATTCATACATTTTCAGGCCTGCGGTAAAATTATTTCTCAGTGCGCGCTTGTTTTCTGTTGCTGTAACAAGATCCCCCAAGATCATGACGTTAAAGAGAAAAGCTTATTTGAACCCACAGTCCTGGAGCTTTCCGCCTACGGTCACGTTGACCCTGTGGGCGCTTTGGGCCTGTGGCGAGGTTAGCATCATGGCAGGATCACACAGGGGAGTAAAGCCGCTCACCTATGGCAACCAGGAAGCAGAGAGAGGGGAAAAAGGGGAACTGAGGTCCCATAATCTGCTTCAAGGGCAGGGCCTGTGACCTGCATTCCCTCCTCTTGTCTTCCTTCCCAAAGGCTGTATCACTTCTCAACAAGGGCCTGGCTGAGCTCCAGCTCTTCAACCCCTGGGCCTCCTGGAGGCTAAGATTCACTCCAGACTATAGCATGGGGAAACCTGGAGCAAGCACATTACTAGCAATTTGGATATACATGATGCCTATGGCGTGAATCACATATAGGAAGCTTTAGTTTTTGTTTTCCATCAACCAAGTATTTTCTCCTGAGTTCTGGTAGGTACTGGGTGGACAGTGACCCCACAGGAGTGGTGGGCTTCGACGTTGGCTGTGGACTCACCAGCCTGAGTTACAATTGAAGTTCACACGTGGTCCCTTTGCCCTGAGATGCTGCTTCACCTCACAGCGGATACAGTCGTACATGCTGGGAATGGCAGGGGGTACTGGATTTAATGTAAGACATGTTCACTCATTCGTTTCTCTTCATTCACTTTACGATTATAAGAAATAAGGAGAGAGGTAATTCAAGGCTGGTCCAGGAGCTCAAGGGGGTTCTGACTAAAGAAGCGTAAATGCTCTTGTTTTTGTTATACCTCCCAGCAATCATGTTGGCACTGAAGACAGAAGTAATAGAAGCATGGGACATGAGGACATTCTCTTATGAAAAGGTCTTGGTGGGTTGGGCATGGTAGTTCATGCCTTCTCACTACTAAGGTAGTAAGCAGGAGGTCTGGTAAAAGCTAGCCCTGGTAAATAGTTACTGAGCTCAACAGCTTAGGCAGGTCGGCGTGTATCTGTACTTCGGCTTCATGACAAAAGTAGGCCTGGAAGATGGGCCTATGGATGGGCCTGGAGAAATGTGAGAGACCCCATCTTCAAAAGAAATAACTGACCTGGGCACTGGTGGCTCACGCCTGTCATCCTAGCTACTCAGGAGGCTGAGATCTGAGGATCGCGGTTCAAAGCCAGCCCGAGCAGGAAAGTCTATGAGACTCTTATCTCCAATAAACCACCAGAAAACCAGAAGTGGCGGTGTGGCTCAAGTGGTAGAGCACTAGCCTTGAGCTGAAAAGCTGAGGGACAGCACCCAGGCCCAGAGTTCAAACCCCACGATCAACAACAACAACAAAAAAGAAATAACTGAAAGCAAAACCAGTGAAGTTATTTCTCAATATGCACATAGTTCAGTGGTCAAACCTCAATTCCACTAAAAAAAAAAAAATAAGTGAATCAATCAATCATAAATCCATTAAGAGATGGTTCTAGGGAAAGTCACTCAGTTTCTCCTGTGTATAACATATTTGTTATATTGTAATGGGGTGCATTTAGCTTCCAGGGAATAGAAAACTGTTGGAGGGCTTTGCTTTGTGTGTGTGTGTGTGTGTGTGTGTGTGTGTGTGTGTGTGTGTGTGTGTGTGTGTGTGTGTATGAGTGTTGTTCAAAGCAATGCATGTTGACACACATCATCTAAGCTCTACAGAACATAGAAATGTGTTAAGCTGATTATGGAAGGTGCCTTACTACAAAGTATGAAATTCTTATTTTGATAATGAAGCATTTCTTTGCAAAGATGAAATATGTAAGAAAAAAATTTGAAATGTGTGAGAAAAAAAGAAATTCTGAAATAACATAAGAGAAAGGAAACTTGGAGGGGTGAGTTTTAGGAGTGATAAGTTTCGATAGGTTTTGTGATTTCTTGAGACACTTCTAGACGACTTTAATGTGGACGAGAAAATCCTGGTAGTTTTCAAGATAGTTCAGCTTTTCTTGTTCTCTAGTGCAGGTTAGAGGAAAGATTGTTCTGGCCTAAATGACAATGCTTCGGTTAGGTATGTCTGTGTTTCCAACATGTCACTTTCAAAGTTGCTTTCTACTCTTGTAAATACAGAAGGTAGTAGTCATTTGCTCCAAATCACAGCATAATGCCTAAGTGTAGAAAGATGTGTAGAAAGTAGAGAAATTTAAATGTGCTTTATGAATCATAGGAAATGATTGACCTGTTAGAACAGTTGATAAAGTGCTTCTTAGAGATAAGAAGTGTTGTTATATTAACTGCCCCATGAATGTTTTATGATGAGAAACCAAAAGTGAGGAGAAATTCTATGTTCTGGACCATGTGGATTGCAGGGAAAGGGTTTAGTAGGACATAGAGTTAAAAAAAATTGACTAGTAAAACTAAAACTAAAACTTCCATTCATTTGTTGAGGGAGCATTTTCAACATATTTGTGCTTCTTCAGAGTTTTATGAATTTGTGTCCCCGAAAGTTTTGTTTGTCTGACTCCCAAGATGATTTACACTGCTAGGGGTCTGGCTTCATTCTGGGTCCTATGTGTGCTGGATCTCATGGTGTTCATGCTTCAGAAATCACAGGGACTATGGACACACAGGTACAATGGCTAATAGGCTTTGGGACTCAGGGAAATGATCTGCACAATTCTGTTCTGTTCTGAGCCTAGAATTCTTATCATGACCACAGTTCCCTGAGGGTTTCTGGGTCCTAGCTTATCTATAAATTAGAGACAACAATACCTAATTTACCCTGTTGTTGGGAATTGAATGGAATAAATCATTGAGCACAGCTCTGGGCATACTGGCAAGCATGCACTGGGCTGTGGTTGAACTACGGCAAATCTCTGTGTGGCAATGTGGTGATTTTTATATTAATCTTTATCCAGTTGATTGACGTAGAATTTTTTTCCTTGTCTTAGGTGAGGAGGTTAGAAAAATCAGAAAACCTGGGTGCCTGGGTAATTAGAATTAATTTTCAAAACAAACTCAAATTAGCAAATACAACTTGACTGTACTATTTCTCCAAAACCTACGGTATCAAATAATCCAATCAAAGCCTCTTCAGGCACACATTGTTCATGAAAGTCTTTGATTTGATTCTGAAAGAAATCCCAGCCTGAAGAACCAGGCTTGGATGGTCACATTCAACATCTGCTCAACAGAATAGAGCGTTGTTGCTTTAAATGCTCTAGAATATAATCACATCATCAAATTCAGGCAGGGTAAAAATGGGTTTGCAGCGTTCTCCCGTGCAATAAACAATGACTCTAAGTTTTCGCTGTAACTCTGATTTTGCTCTATCAAGAGCCTTGTGAGTTAACTGATTTGCAAGAGTCCAAATGTAGGGTGTCCAGTCATTTCCATGCAGGCCGGTGTGCAGTCTCACAATGCACGCTCATGTACGCAAGTCCTAAGGGGAAATAGCTCTGCAAGTATCAGTAACTGAATTAAGAATCTCTGTGGAAGCAACTCATCTTTCCTTTGCTGATCAAATATATTTTTTTTGGTATCTGCTTTCTCTGCTCATTAAAGAATTAAAACACAGGAAGATGTTTAAAGCAGACAGAGCTAGTTTATTTGAAAGAGAGAGGGAAGCAGCAGAAGCAAAATAGCACCAGGTTCTCCTAAGAAACAAGTCTCAAAAGAGGAGTCCAGTAGAGTCTTCTTGGAGGCATGTTCTCATAGCACAGGGCTCCTCCCATGTCCCCTTGGTTTTTTGTATTGGCTGAATGGGCACCCAGGGTATTATGGGAAGAAGAAGCATTTGAGCAGGAACCCAAAGCATCATGGGAAGAAGCAGCTCCATGACGGGCCACGTGTTGCTTTCATGACACCAAATGAAAAGTGATGTTGCACCTGAGGAGGGCTCTGTGGACAGATCAAGGTCTGGGTAAAACTTCAGGCAGATAGAACTTTTCATCAAGATTTCTCTGTTTATCTTTATCCATCCATCATCCCAATCTCTCTGTCTATCTAGACGAAGTTTCCAGAGTCAGTGGATCTAGATAATTCCTTAAGCTCTTTGAGACTTATTACTTATCTAGGGACTGAGATCAGTTAGGTATGCCTCAGAAAGTTGTCGAACGCAGAAGGAACAATGCATGTCTCAACTACGCGGCGCAAAGGCTCCTCATGTAGTTATAAACTCTCGCTTATTATCATAGTACTCTCACCTGGCTCACCTGGACTTGGTGTGTTTTCATGATGCTGTGTTCAGTGGTTTATTTCATTCAATTCCCAACAGCATGGTAAATTCCATATTGTTGTCTCTCTAATTTATAGATAAGCTGAGTCCTACTCAGAATATAGACACAAATGTATGTGTGTCTGTGTGTGTGTGTGTGTGAAAATTCTGAATGTGGGTAGTACTATCCTCAGACTGAAGGCTAGGATGAAGAAAGATAGGGCAAAAAAGAGAAAACCCCCCAGTGTGGGCATTTAGTTTTCTGTCTGTCTGTTGGTCTGTCCATCTTTTCCTCCTTCCTCTCCTTCCTTGTTCTTGTTCTCTCTGCTGCTCTCATTATTTAGCTCTCTCACCCTGAGTCACTTCAATCCATGATGGATTGAAACCTCTGCAATTTGGAGTGAAATCGATGGTCCTCTCTGTTAGCCGGTCCTCTCAAGCTCTCAGCCATCATTAACCTGAGGCCCTGGGAGCTCCTTCACCTTTCAACCAGGAAATGGAGGAAGCAGGCCTTTCTCAGATGCCAAATCTCCTAAGGTGTTGACCTTGGATCTCCCAGCCTCCAGAATGAGGATAAATACTTTGCTGTTTTTATGCCTCTCATTCCAAGGTATTTTGATAAAATATCTCATGCAGAGTAAGACAGTTCCATTTAGTGCATTCTTTTTTTTTCTTTTAAAGATTTGGGCATCTATTTTAGCTCTTATCTAAACTTCTAAAATTTTACCATCTAGAAATATTTGTATAGAATATACTTGCAGCCCATAAAATCAAAGCAATTACCAAGTCAGTTGTTAATGCATATATTTTACTGGAAAACGTGGAAATTTACATCACAAGGAAAAGACTCAATTCCAATTAAGTCTGCTTTCCATTTGAGGGTAATGTCTTACTTAACATAGCTGTGCTGAATTGAAGAGTAAGCATTTAAAAGTATATTTAGTTGGTTTTCAAGTGTGAGATTCATGAAATTCAAATATATTTATGAGCAGATATACACATTATTGCTTACCAAAAGTTTATTCAGCACATTTGTAACTTTTTGTAACTTGTATAACCCTGGCTCCAGCCTTTGTCTGCTATTGTCCTTTTTTTTCATCTTTCCTTTTGTGTCAGTCCTGGGGCTTGAACTCAGGGCCTGGGTGCTGTCCTTGAGCTCTTCAACTCAAGGCTAGCACTCTACCACTTGAGCCACAGCGCCACTTCTGGCTTTTTTTCATTATTAGTTGGAGGTAAGAGTCTCACGGCATCTCCTAACCTAGCTAGCTCTGAGCCATGATCCTCAGATCTCAGTCTCCCAGCAACTCAGGTTGCCAGATCTGCTCCCACACCCAGCTCTCCTGAAAAAAGGAGGTTCCTGTGAAGAATCATGCAACTGTTTCTCATGGACACTCCTATTGTTCTCCTCCCCCTCCTCCCATCCACCCCCCTCCCCCTCCTCCTCCTTCTCCTTCCTCCATCTCTTCCTTATCTTCCTCTCCTTCTTTCTCCTCCTCCTCTTCCTCCTCCTCCTCTTCCTCTTGAAAGAAATGGCTGTCTCATCTCTACTATCAGGCCTCTCTCTTCCTTGGCCACATGAGGATCCTTTAGGCCCGGTATAAGGTAAACAAATAAATGTAAATTTCTTCTTGCTCTTGACAGTCCTGGCTCTTCCTATATTATATCTTTCTATCCAAGAGCCTTTCCCAGTATGACAAGTAACCCTCTCCAGGCGGGGCATCCCAGAAATCTGTGACACAGTGCAAAGAATAGCTTAGTCCAGCTGTGTGCTCACAGACACAGAGGAATTTGCAAATTGTTCCTTTCCCCATATGCATAGGCATTCATTCTTCTAATCTCAGCGTGCAAGGGCTTTACTAGTTTGTTCAGATTTGCAATTGCCTCTTTCACTTCTGGTTTATATGACTTAGGTCAGTATGTTAAGTTTTATGGGTTGAATATAAGCAACTCGCTGTTCCTTCTTGTTTTCCTTGTCATAAAGAGGACAACACTGGAATGTCAGGACTTAATGAAGCAGGTCTTTAGGCTAACACCAGCGTGGCACCTGCTGGAGCCTGAACGTGACACTTGCAAACATTCAGCCCAGAGTTATATGGTGTTCACACTGGAGCCTTGTCAACTCTGCTCTTTAAACCACAACACTGTGTTCTTTCTTTATAAAAGAGGGAAAGAACGGAGGAGGGAAGGAAGGAAGAAGGAAGGAAGGAAGGAAGGAAGGAAGGAAGGAAGGAAGGAAGGGAGGGAGGGAGGGAGGGAGGGAAGGAAGGAAGGAAGAAGGAAGGAAGAAAGGAGGGAGGGAAGGAGGGAGGGAGGGAGGGAGGGAAGGAAGGAAGGAAGGAAGGAAGGAAGGAAGGAAGGAAGGAGAGAGGGAGGGAGGGAGGGAGGGAGGGAGGGAAGGAAGGTAGGAAGGAAGGTGTTTTGAATCAGTCCTTTTTGCCATGTTTGAATTCTATCCTTGCTATCATTTCCAACTCTCTGTAACAATAGAAAAGGGACGGCAAGTTGCTTTGTTCATTTCTTTTCTCTTCATTTCTTTCTTTCTCTCGCTCTTTTTCTTTGGAATGCTTGAGATAAAACCCAGGACCTTGCCCGCGCTAGGCCAGGGCTCTGCCACTGAGCCATACCTTCCCAGCCCACTTGCTTTATCATGTCTTCTCACTGACACTTAGCCCTGAGGCCCTCCATTCCTTGTGTTTTGCTGTCCACAGGGCTACTCTGAATCACCTACTCTGCCCGGATGCCATTAGATTAACCTCTAAAGTAAACATGGAAATTTGCTTCATTCTGAAGAATCATGACAGGAAGTAACAGGAAGTTTTCAACATGGAAGCTGGGAGGTAGCTGCTCCAACACTGCTCCAAAGGTGATTCTGGCGTCAAAAGCTAGCCTTCACGTGCATTAAGAATTGAACAATTATTGCGATTTCAAGAAAACCTCTTTTTATTTTATTTTTTAAATTTTTTTTAGTAAATTCTGAAGCTCTTTTCTTTAAATAAAATACCTGTGAGAAATGTGTGGCAGCTATTTCCTTTAAAAAATTCAAAATAAAGTTAATCTTTTCTCTAGGGACAGTAAACACAGTCGGTAAGATGGCTGAAATGGAGATCAACTGAGCGCTAAGTAGGAAATTTACAATACAGCCCATTTTGCTTTGAGAACATGTTCATGTAAAGTCGTTTTTACCATGCTCAAAAAAATGTTCATCCTACAAACCAGAAGGGATTTGATTTTTTTAAAAAAAATCTGTCAAATTAATTTTTTTTTGTTTTAACACCAGCACTCTCCTAGAATTTATAGAAGAAACCTCTTCAACATGTTGGAAATGATGGGTTCAATCACTGAAAGTCCCCAGAATTTATTCTAGAAATTACTAAGGAACAAAAATAAATAAGCTGAATGTTTCCTGTGTGCCAGGCACGATGATAGATGATGTGAATAGATTGTTTCAGCTAGTTTTCACTAAATTATCCCAAAATACGTATTCATTCATTTATGCATTCAGTCAGTCAGTCAGTCAACTAAAATTGCATTGCTTTCCGGGTGCTATTACTGAGCCTTTGAGATGCATTGTGTGCTCCTTTGAAGTATCTGTGAAGAAAGCAAGGCTCTAAACAGGCAAAGGTCTTACATGCTAAATGTACAAGGAAGTATCCAATAAATATGCAAAGCAAATACCTAGATTATGTAATATACTACAAGGGGATAAATGTGCTGGTTTTAAGAAAATAAACAAGAATAAGAAGGATTTGGAGGAGAGGCTAGATCCTCAGAAAATAGCAGATCCCAATGTAGCCCTCATTGAGCTGGTGATATTTGGTCTAAGATGGGAAAGGGGATAAGGACACTTTAGCCAAGGCTATATCTGTTGGAAGATGTACCAAGCACAGGAAACATCTTATGCAAAGACTGTAAGTCAGGACTACTAAAGCCTTTTAGAAGAGCTGCAGTATAAAGAAGTTGAGAGGGTGGGAACAAGAGGTTTGGAGAGTGAGGGAGGGAAGATGGGAAGATGTCTGTTAAACAGTGCGATATTAGAGTTGGATAGCAAGATTTAAGGTCCGTCGGTAAACCTCATTAACAGCAAGGCAATGTATGAGTCAAAACCATCAACGAATATGTTGCATATGCTCACCGTAAGGAAAGGATACAAGTTTAAGGTGATAGATATGCAAATTGTCACCCAACATAGACATAATTCAAAACGTGACATGAGACTTTACCTATGTGTATATGTGTATATATATATATACTATAGAATATATATAGAATATATATTCTATATATATTCTCTCTCTATATATATTCTATAGAATATATATATATAGAATATATATATATTCTATAGAATATATATATATTCTATAGAATATATATTAAAATAGATGAGATGGGGGAGGGGCGGTGGGGTCAATGTGGTTGGAGCAGGCCATCAAGATAAAGAATAGGAGAGAAGCTACAATCTCACGGATGGTTTCTTGGCAGTGGTTTTTACTGACTGTTCCATGTTAACTAAATGATGGTTCATTTTAAAGGCTATGTTTTAAGAAGCATTAATGTAGAGGAAGGGCAAGATATAAAGTTACTTGAGAGGAAATGTTTTTCAAGGTGTAAGTTAGTTCTATGGCATGTTCATTGGTTTCACTTGGAAAGGAGGAGGGACTCCAGTTGAAATACTTGACTGAAAACAGCAGAGGCTGGGGGCAGGTGTCTGGTCTACCCTTAGCTAACTCTGTTGTAGAAACTGAGAGGCAGCCAATGGGAGGAGATCTCCCATTTCTGCTTTCTTTTAAATAAGAATAATAACAAAAAAGAATCCCTCTTCGCTGTTTTATAGACAAGGCATTCTGGTAAGATCTTCAATTAAAATGCCTCTCAGACAATTGCAACTGAAGTGATTTGTTATGTTATCAGGGAGGAACCCAGGGGCTCCTACAGCTCTTGGAGGTAATGGAAATGAGAAACTCTGAAGAGTGGAACTGAAATGCAAATGTTTGGGTGGTATTAAGACTCAAACTCAGAGATTACAGCCTGGAAGGCAAGCTTGCCACTGAGCCTGCCTTCCTGCTCTGAAATCCAGATCTCTTTTTGTTGTTGTTGTCGTTGTTGTTGCTGCTGCTGGTGGTGGGGCTTGAATTCTGGGCTTGGGCACTGTCCTTGAGCTTTTTCCCTTAAGGCTAGTACTCTACTATTTTGAACCATAGCACTACTTCAGGCTTTCAGGAGATAAGAGTATCCTAGACTTTCCTGGGCTGACATTGCACCAGGATCCTCAAATCTCCACCCCTTGAGTAGCTAGGATTACAGGCCTGAGCCACCAATGCCCAGCTTGAAATTCAGATCTTAATCCAAATCTAATGAGTGTGTGTGCGCCTGTGTGTGTATATGCATGCACATTGCACATACATGTGCCTGTGTGTGTGTGTTTCTGTAAGCCACACTTTCTTCCCATGAGAGGAAAGCACAGGAATCTTACTATTTTGTTTCTCTGGAAAGAAGTTTACCAAATGTCCTGTGACTGGCTAAGTAGCACCATCTTTAGATTTTAGTTCAAATCAACTACTTACTGAGTGAACTCAAGGAACAAAAATATCCAATTTACATAAATCTAGAAATGCTGTACTACATTGGCTAGTAAGGCAAAAACTTCAAAATCTGTACAGGAATTTCTGGGCACCAAAGACCCAGGCCAATTTTATAGTCACTAGGGCTGGTCATTTCATAGTTACTGAATTTGAACATGGCCTTCAGTGCCTCTTCAGGCTCTTAAGCTTACTTATGTCCCTGTGCTTTCTCCATGACATCGAGAAGCTCAGTGTCTCTGATAGCTAAGATGCTCTTAATAGAAAAGATAATATTTTTGAGTCCTGTGTGTTAATCATCAGTCTGTTTCATATATATCAGAATATGTAACATATATATAAATTAAATCACATGTATCTATTATTTAAATACACATGAATAAACCCTATGAGGTTAAAGCTACTTGTATCTGATACCAGAGGCTGATGCCTATAATCTTAGCTATGCAGGAGGCAGACCCTGAGATTGTGGCTCAAAGCTAGCCCCAGCAGAGAGGTTGAGAGACTGGATCTCCATTTAACCAGCAAAAGGCCAGGCTGGAAGCTTGGTTCAAGTGGAGACTTGAACAGTAGCAAGCCAAAGGACTACCACAAGAACAAGACAAAAGAAACAACCACCACCACCAAAGCGACTTCTAGTTTAGAAGTGAGGACACTGTAGCCGGGTGTGAGGGATTTTCTCTGAAGTGATATCATCCTGACCACATGGGAACATGGCCAGCCTGGCCAGCCTCATCTTACAGCGTGTCTCAACTTCATGATTCCTTTCTAGAGATAATTGTATGTTCCCCATTAGATTCCATATTCTGTTCTGTCTTTTCCACAAGTATTGTATCATGAAAACAGACATCAAAATCCTTTTGCTGTGACATTCCACCCTTCAAGCCTTTCCTTGACTACAGGAATCTAAGAAACAAATATATTGGAAGTTATCAAACATGTATAATCAATAACTTATGGCTCTATTTTGTACTCAATCTCTTTATTGCATTTAAAAGGAGTATGTACCTATGCCGAATACTAGATAGCTATGAAAAAATGTATTCTTCCTAATAGAAAAGAGGGTAAATAGAGAACTGACTTCTGATCTCAAATGACACCCTCTGCACAAAACATCTCTGTTATTTTAGGAGGAAGTTCACATCCTAAAAGCACTCAACTTATACCCTCTCCTTCTCCATTCCATGATGTGTCCAATGGAATGCTCATGGTACCCAGATGCCCCTCTGACCTTCAGAGAGCTAACTAATGCAACCTTCCCTCCCCCAGTCTTCTGGGAAGCAATCCTACCAGCTCTGGGCTTCACAGCTTCGGTTGGGAGGCGCCAGCACACACATAGATTCATGTGACTCGGCCTCTACCAATCAGACTGATAGTTGATTGGTCAGCTGGCCTGATTCAACCAGAATCCTGTCCTAAGATGTTGGAACATGGGTCCATTCAGAACCTTTTGTGGTCCTGTCCTAGCTGGAAAGTCAGCAGCACAGTCACTACAACATCACTGCCTCTACGGTGTAGAGCTTTTGTGTCTGAAAGAAATTAAACCAATCTGCAAAGACACCCTGAAAGGAAGGAACCCACGGATTCTAACAGCCATGCTCAGGGCATTCTACATAGTACAGGCAGGCTAGAAAGTGACCAGCACAGGACCTGCCCAGGTGAGCCTCCTCCCAGACCCCTTAAAGCCTTCTTACCTAGGGGAAAAATGGCCAGGGAAAGCTGCTTTATTCCCAGGACAAAGCTGAGCCCTGAGCCAGGATGCATAGATACAGGGGCAAAGCAGCCACTGCCCACTTACTTGCTGAGAAGCACTCAGTTTCCATAAAGCAGCAAGTTGTTCAGAACCAAGTCTTTTGTAGTTTGGCAAGTTAATACCACCAGAAAGCCCACCATAACCTGTAGGTATGATAACTGAACGTAGGGTTCAAGACTTTGCGATTCTAGGTAGCCTCTGTACCAAGGGACCCTTTTTGAACCTACATCATTTTTTTTTTTTTTTAGAAAGGCTCTCAGGACAGAGGTTCATGCTTTTACCAGGGCTAACCTTGGACTCTGATCCTCTTATCTCACAAGTGATTCATATCACAGGCTTTGACCACCACCCCTGGCTAGTTTTCAAGATAAGAGCTTAGTGGCTTTGTCCAGATTGAGATCCACCTATCTCTGATCCTGAGTAGCTCTGATTATAGACCTTAGGTGTGTGATGTTTTTGCCAGAGACTGAGCCTAGTGCTCTACCACAGAGCTACATCCCTAGACCTAGTTCATATTTAATGGAAGGAACTGTAATTTCACTATTTTAAGTTTGACTATGATGTAAAATGATGTGTTTGTGAGGTTAAGTGTAGAGGAATTAATCTACCTGGTTGTTGTGTGGCCAAGCAGTTGCCTTTGCTGGGGTTCAGATGATTATTGTGGGAAACAAGGCAACACTTCATTACACGCAGCTTCATCAGATAAGAATCTGGGCTTCCCTTGGTCAGAGTGCTGCAGCTTGTCACAGAGGAAGATCGTGCCTTTAGCAAGACGCGGAACACATTGGCAAGTCTGTCGCCTCCGTCTCGGGGTGTTGGCTGGATTCTGTGACTGCTGAGCCACTCTGTTAAGCTTTTTTTGTTTTATGATATAGGAAACAATACAATGAGTTCTTTGGTATCATTTTCCCAGAGTGTTATACCAAGAGAGAGGATAAATCCTCTCCCACTTCTGCAGTGGTGAAGCTGGGCAATCTGATCAGCCTGCAGGGGTTGGGGGCCCCCTATGGGGTGGAGGTCTGGGCTGGGGCTCCCCAGTGAGTGGAGCCTGTGAGCAGGAGGGAGCAGAGCCTGCTGGGTGACTGCAGACAGCCAGAAGAGCAGCTGCTCACTGGGAATGCTCACAACTTCCCAGGAGAAGCCGGAGAAGCCCGGAAAGCGGCTGGCGCGGCTACATGGGGACTGGTGATGGGAAGTCTCCTGGGGTCTTTGAGGAGCATGTGCTAGAGAGGGGAGGCAATCATTCAAGACTGAGAATCTGATGCATCCAAGGGCAAAATATCATTTCACTTGTATACATACACTCTATTCATATGTTGGCACAGAGCGCCATTAGGAAGATATAAAATATCTTTCTATGACGTCATTATTGTGAATATAGGAAGGCTGTTATCAATAGTTTGTATTTGTGTTGTGTGTGTGTGTGTGTGTGTGTGTGTGTGTGTGTGTGCGTGCGTGTGCACGTGCTAGCATTGGGGTTAGAACTCAGGGCCACAGGCTCTCACTTGAATGTTTTGATCTAGTGCTTGAGCCACACCCCTACTTCTAGCTTTTTGCTAGTTAATTGGAGTGAGATTATTATGTACTTTCTACCTGGACTAACTTTGAAACATGATCCTCAGATCTCAGCCTCCTGGGTAGCTAGGATTACAGGCGTGAACCACCAGCACCCACCTTAAAAGATTTTTTTTTTACTTAAGCAATCAAGTAGAGTTATTAAAAAGTAATGAGACTGATAAGGTGCACATATATTATTTTATACTCTGAGTCCATTCTTTGCTAGTGCCAACTCTACTAGAGAGCACCATCGCAATGCTATTGCTCCATCATTCTTTTTGCTTTTAGCAGTCTCTAAACTATTGCAAATGAGTTCTCCTAAACACTCTATGATGGCCATCTGTTATACTGAATACTGTACAAATCATATCTTAATAAAGGACTAATTAGTAAAGGAAGGGAAGAGATAAAAGTCAGTGACTTTCATTTGTGAGTTAGTGTGTGCTTTGGGTCTGGAATGTTCCCCAAATGCCCAGGTGGCAGAATCCTGATGCTACAAAGTGTGGGTAGAACCTTTAGGAGGTGGATCCTGAGCCATCACATACCTTTACATAAGTGGCCGTCTCTGGCATGTTGTACCAGTGATGGAAGTGCGGTGACCCTGTCTGGAATCTGGTAGGGTTTGGATGGATTTTCAGGTCAGCTCATGTCTTTCAAAGACTGTGATAATTTTTGGGGGGTGTGGAGGGGCTGGTCCTGTCCTCTTTGAGAAGGGAAGAATGCTGTTGGAAGGGTCACTTGACACAAGGCCACTCTATAGCACAGAGGCCAGTTGTCCCCGCAGGGAGTGTTCCAGGAACAAGCAAACGCAGACAGAACCACCCTGGGAAGGGGGTCTCATAAGGGGCCTCGTCACCTCTGCTGTCCCTACCAGTGACAACGAAGTCAAAAGCCCAGCCCACTCTCAGAGCAGGGAGGACCCTGGAGCGTGAGCATCAACGTGGAGATGACAGGGAACACTTCCTTTGGGTGGTGAGGGTTTGTGTGTGTAGTTTGAGATTCAAGTGGCCTAACGATTTCCTTCTCTGATGTGCTCAACTGCTTTCATGGTAGAAGTCAACCAGAGGTACTGGAAACCTGGATTTCAATTCTATTCTCTCTCTTGGGGACACAGATCACTCCTGAGAGGCAGGTAAGCAGCTTACCCGAGGAAACCTTCAGTGTGTCAGGAGGCAAGACTCCTCCCTCGTACAGACGACAAATGTGTGGCCATGGCAGCTCACATCTGTCATCCCAGCTACTCAGGAGGCTGAGATCTGAGGATCCAAGTTCAAAGCCAGCCAGGTGGCAAACTCTGTGAGACTCTTATCTCCAATGAACCACCAGAAAATCATAAGTGGCACTGTGGCTGAAGTGGTGGAGCACTAGACCTTGAGCTGAAGAGCTCAAGGACAGTGCCCAGGTCTTGAGTTTAAGCCCCAGGACTGGTGCATATGAGTGAGCGTGTGTGTGTGTGTGTGTGTGTGTGTGTGTGTGTGTGTGTGCGCACGTGTGTGCACATGTGCACATGCACACAATACACATGTATTCGCATGCGCGCACACACACACACCCACAAAATCTGAAACTTTTCCCCATGACTCCACAAGCTTCTTCACTGGTGAGTCTTCACTTGCTTGGCTCCTCCATTGCTTTGATTTTCATTCCTCTTCTTAAAGTTATGGCGGTCTTTATCCTTTTGCCCTTTCATAATTATATAACCGTGTGACTGACATTTTCTGCCACTTGTCTTCAAGTTCCTAGCAGGTAATGAATATGTCTGGGCTTACTGTAATAAATCCCCAAGTCCTTAGCCAAATGCTGGTAAATATATGCTTCCCAAGGCATGTTTATTGGCTGAAGGAGCAAATAATGTTTGATTTTAATGACTTCATGTTCATGACCAAGAAAGTTCATACTGTAAATTCATTTGTTTCTTGGTGGTTTAATGTTCTTCAATGTTCTGGTCATGAATGGCTAGGTTTTCTTCTTATTTTTTCTTTCTTTCTTTCTTTCTTTCTTTCTTTCTTTCTTTCTTTCTTTCTTTCTTTCTTTCTTTTTCTTCCTTCCTTCCTTCCTTCCTTCCTTCCTTCCTCTCTCTCTCTCTCTCTCTCTCTCTCTCTCTACTTAATAAATACAAATCAATCGTAACTGCTATGTTAGAGTGAGTGGATCAGTTGCAAAAGCCAGTTAATGATTTGGAGAAAGGCAATCTCCCTACCCCCTTGTTTCTGACATTACCAATCATGTGCTCGGCCAGCTGTGCAGTACTGTCATGTGCACAAAAATTCCTTTCTGAAAAGCTCAGGTGATCAAGTTACAGGCTGAGATCTGATTCCTCTCACTCCGGCAGCCAGAAAAGTTACAAATGGCATTAGTCGCCATTAAGTGACTATCTGGATTTCTAAAAGAGCATCGGTGTTTGACTCATCAATCGCTCATGGCCATAAACTCTACAGACTGAACTTGCATTTTCCACAGGGCTGTGTATGGTTGCATGGACTCTGAGAATGCTCTGAAAGTGACTCTCTAGAATGAAAGCAGACCCTGCACCTAAGAATTTTAATGGAAATTCATGGAAATGCAAGTCCAGGAATTAAGTATCTGGGAGTATAGGCAGGCCCAAATTGTTTTCTCTACCCTATCCGTTACTCTCTTTAAACTTTGCTGTGTCCAAGCAATTTAACTCTGCATCTAATTTTAATCTGTAAACCATATCCCTTCCTGCAGCTGGGAAGCATGTGTTAGCACTTAAGCAACAGGAGGGGGTTGCCTAAGGTAAGAGGACTGATAGCATTGGCCAGGCATCTTAAAAATGGCTTTGTGTGATTTGGCACCACCAGCTAAGGCTTTCTGTTCATGGGTCCAAGCCGTCTGTCCAGGGCTTAGAAAGACTCAGGGAACACAGTGGGATCTTTTTTTTAATACCTATTACTTGGTGTTGATGTTTTATGGAAATTTCTACACCATGGGACTGCTTAAAGTAATGCAATGTACTCACAGTCTGTTTTCTTAGAGGGATAAGTGCCACAAGAGAATTTGTTTCACAAAAGATGGAAGAAAAGGAGATTGAGATTGGGTACAATTGGATTTGATCCTAATAACATCATTAATGCAGTGAAAATGATTTGTAAAGGTGAAATAATTGCTACTTAAATGCTATCCCTTCTAACACCTGTAGTTCTTATGAAGAAAGACAGTGAGTGTGTGTCTAGAAGTTACTCTCACCTTAAGATCAGAAGAAAGTTTAAGTTTACAAGTCAACATGTGAGCTACAAATAATCACATGAAGTTCAAACAACCCTTGAAAACTTTTGATACAGGTACAAAGTTGATGGTGGTCAATGTTTACATATATATGGATATATAATACATATATACACACATGTATACATATATGTAAGTATTTCCTGTCATGCATTTGACAACATTATTTGTAACAAGGTTTAGAGCAGTAAAAACCAACATCCTTCACCCCCCAAAATCCCACAAACCAAAAAGTCCAAGTAAAGCTTCTTACTTGTGGAGATTAGTTTCATTTATGAACAAGCAAAATCATGTCTTCAATCACTTCATAGTAGTATTGCCTTTTGAAGAATAGAGTCCGGGGATACCCAACATATTCTTTACTCATGCTTTTATATTGTACTTAAGTCCTAGAGAGAGATAATTCAGACCAAGCTAGTTTTTATAAAGGAAAATACCATTTGTTTTCTCACCTGAAGGTAGATTTTCAAAGTTTAACTAGTAATGTGACAATGTAGTTCAGTGCTATCGCTCCACCAGTTCTGACATTAAGCAGTTTAGTGACTTATTTATAATCTGTAAAATAGTGTTTTCTCTCTCAAGTGGTGCTTAGGAGAATTTAAGGAGATAAATATATGTATACTATGTTATTCTGTATCTAATATAGTAAGTAACAATTTCATTAAACTTCTTGAAAAGTCACCAAAAGTTAAGGTAACATTTTTTTAAAATCCAAGATCATCAGTTTGTAGGACAGTAAGGAAGTTTGTGTTGTCAGTTTAAAACAAAACTCTAAAGGGACAAACTTTAAAATAAAAAAATTAAAGAATGAAATTGCTCATTACCTTACTCATGTAATTGTAACCCCTCTGTACAGTATTTTTACAATAAAAACATATATATATAAGAAATTTATACAGAAATTAAAGAAAGTCCTTAATTAAATAAGTTTAGTAATTATTACTCTTGAGAAAAAGACAAAAAATTTGAATAAGAAAGATGATTTATAAACTATAGCCACATAGAATGAGGCTGGAACACATCTCTAATTCCAATTACCCAGGAAAAAAAGAATGGGAGAATAGTGATTTGAGGCCAATCCACACAAAACTAGTGAGACTCTAACTCAAATACAAGCTAGGTATGGTGAGATATGTCTGTAATCCTATCTTTGCAGAAACCAGAAATAGGAAAATCTTGATTTGGGGCAGGTCCCAGAGCAAAAGTGCCAGACCCTATCTGAACATATACTAACATACAAAGGGCTGAGAGCAGGGGCTGGGAAGGTGGCTCAGTGGTAGAGCGCTTGCCTTGCATGCATGAGGCCCTGGATTTGATTCCTCAGCACTACATAAGCAAAAATTTAAAAAAAAACGGAAGTGGCACTATGGCTCAAGTGGTAGAGCGCTAACCTTGAGGTGAAGAGCTGAGGGACAGCGCCCAGGCCCAGAGTTCAGGCCCCACGACTGAACCCAAAACAAAACAAAAACAAAAACAAAGGGCTGAGAGCATACCCCAATGGGCAGAATATTCTCCTCCAAAGTGGCCAGTGGTATCTAACATCAAGGAGAGTTCAGTGAGGGTTGCTGGCAAATGGGTGGGGTAGGATTTATTTGGTGATATGGTCAAGAGCCTAGGGCATGAGTAAGTAGGTGGGGAACAATCAGAGAAGCCAAGCTACAGATAGTCTGCAAGTACAGAAGTCCACAAATGCAATGTTACAATCTGTGGTGCCCACTTCTGAAGTCTGAGCTGGTGAGAAGACATAAGGAAGTGTGACAAATAGGACAAATGGTGGGAAAATGAGGTAGGTACAGAAGATTTGCCCAAGGGCTGGGATGTAGCTCAGTGGCAAAGTGCTTGCCTAGCAAGTGCAATGTCCTGGGTTCGATCCCCAGTACCAAAAAAGAGAAAAGACAAAAAAAATACAGTTAAAAAAAAAGAAGATTTGCTCAAATTTCTTTTTTCTTTGAGGAGACATGGAGCCTTCTCACATGGTAAACAGAAAGGGCCATGCAGTGGAGGAGGAGGGCGACACAGTCTCAGGGGGCCAGGAGTGAGGAAGGAGGAAGCTAGCATGGTTGTGAGGACTTCAAGCTTAGACAAGCAGGTGGACCACACCTCCAGTGACAAGGTAAGATGAGCTTATGTCTTTTTTTTTTTTGGTGTGTTGGGGGTGGGGTCCAGTCGTGGGCCTGAACTCTGGGCCTGGGCGCTGTCCCTCAGCTCTTCACCTCAAGGCTAGTGTCTACCACTTGAGCCACAATGCCACTTCCAGCTTTTTTTTCTGCTTATGTGGTGCTGAGGAATCAAACCCAGGGCCTCATGCATACAAGGCAAGTGCTCTACCACTGAGCCACCTTCCCAGCCCTGAGCTTATGTCTTGAAAGTGGAACAGGTGGGAGCAGATGGCCAGAGAGGAGCGGATGAGGGAAAACATCCCCTTTTGAGCGCCCTGCCAGGTAGCAGGGGAGAAGAAATGCTGGGTCAGAGTTAGAAGACTGAGGCATTTGGAGCTGTGATTGTGTTGCCCGGCTTTCAAAGGATTGAGGGACTTCCCTCCCTCACCAACTCTGAATCAGAAAGGACAATTGTGTTGGGGATAAAATAATGAAAAAAACAGACTGTTGGGCAGCAGTGGGCAGAGAGGAGCGATGGCATGGACACTGAATGTGGTGTGGTCTTGTGTACCTACAGGAAGATGAGCAGCACCCTGGGTAGAGTTTCTGTGAAGGGTACTGAAGGCAAATGAGAGGGAGGTGGAGGAACCGAAGGGATAAAACATGTGAGAGACATTTTAGATGAAAATTAAAGCGTTCTCGGTACTTTAAACACAGGAGCATTTTATTAGTACAATTAATATTGTAGCTAGAGTTCTCAGTGCAAGTGATAAGCAAAACAACTGTTCATTTAAAAAATAGAGAGATGAGTTCGATAAGAAAATTGAAATAGAGCCCTTTACCTGAAAAGTCACAAAAATAATGAGGGTGATTCAAACCAGTTATTAGAAGGAGAAACACAGACAAAAGGAAATGGTAAAATCTTATCTCCAGTAAGAAACTAACGAGGGAAATCAATGTGTATTATGGGATTATCACACATGTTGTAATAGTTCACTTAGCTATTTATATGAGTCCCCCTGAGCACATTACCCCCACCCCCACCAATCCTATAGCAAAAGAAAGTATTTGAGTGAGTCAGCATCAAGAGAAGCACAAAGAGAAAAATTGCTTGGTCTTTTTATTCCAATCTGAGGAGGGAATCTAATGAAAGATGTACAGAATTCTGTGTGTAAGTCTTAGACAGAAGAAGACGCTAGTGATCTGGGAAGCAATGCCATTTTTCATGTCTGCTCTTCATGTACAAGGCAACTGCAGGGAGACGTGCTCACCAGAACACTGTTATGTGACTCTGTAGACCAAACAGTTGACCTTGTATAAAATGTGCTCTGCTTGTAACATACCCAAGTGGAAGAGAGCATTATTCTTGTGGACATTAGTGCCTTGCACCATATCTGACCACTGGATACAAACTGTTTCAATGAACCTGAAGACTCAGAGTGGAACAGTTCAGCAGAGAACCGGATAGCTGTGTTCACGACCCTTTCGGAGACGTGTGCCCATCGGTGGCTTGTCACAGCACCAAGTGGGGCCACAGTTGCATTCATTGTTCAGTGAGCTTGTCTATAAAGTTCAACCCACCGACAGCAATGAATGTTGATTGTGACCTTTTTTAAAAAGATAATCTCGGGACAGGAAGGAGAAGTCCTCGTGCTGTGGTTTTTCTGTCTTCCACAGATTCTTCAAGCGGTAGAGTAGATGCTGGGTAGCCATAGGGTACAATCAACGGTCGATGGTTTTTATTTTAATTCCAAACTCACCGACAGCGTTGAATGTTCACTGAAGCAACCTCTAAGCTCAGATTTCTGCTGACGTTCTGCTGGAGGTTTCAAAAGTGGAATGAGAAACAGAAAAATTCAAGGTGCCTTTACTTATAAATCTTATAGGCATTTCAAGACAATAAGAAAAATGATTCTTCCAGCCAAGTACTTGGCTAGCCTGCACATAACTCTGTGTGAAAAAGAAAGATCTGTTTCTTTTTTTCTTTGTCAGTCATGGGGCTTGAACTCTGGGCTTGGGCACAGTCCCAGTGCTCTTTAGCTCAAAGCAAGTGCTCTACCGCTTGAGCCACAACGCCAATTCTAGTTTTCTGGTAGTTTATTGAAGGTAAGAGTCTCACAGACTTTTCTGCCTGGGCTGGCTTTGAACCACAATCCTCAGATCTCAGTCTCCTGAGTAGTTAGGATGACAGGCGTGAGTCACTGGTGCCTGGCAGATCTGTTTCTTTAAGCTTAATAAAAGAATGCCTACCTTAGCTTAGTTCCAGAGGTGAAATTATCCTACTGTTAAATAGAAGAAGAATCTGTTGTTCAACGTAATTTTAGGTATCAAATAAAAGAATATCATATAATTTAAATATGGCTATGCTTATTATAGATATACATGACTCGTGGAGATTTAGAAAAAATGGGCAGAATTATCCTCCATTTCCTCAAACTAAATAACTGTTGTCTTCACTTATAATTATACATACGTTAATACTGGATTAAAATTATTACAATTTCTGATTTAGAGCCTACTGAGTAAATTATAAATGAAGAAACCAGCTCAATCCCCCCATTTCTATTTTCTGACACACATATTTCATTTATGCCATGAAAGGTACCCTATGAGCAATATTTTATTTTTAACTTAGTCTGAACTCGATTGAAAATATTTTACAACCAGTTAACAATAATTTTTACTATCAAGTCAAACAAAAGTCCCTTTGTATGTTTCAAAACCCAGGGAAGAATGTCCTTAGTTCACAGAGTTCACTGTCATCCAAAAGCAGCAATCATTATCTGAAAGCTAGATAACAGAAAACAATTTGGAACTGGACTTTGAAGGTGTTCAGGGTTTACCAGCATTGATGAATATTCCTGAAATGAGAAGGAAGTTTCCTTAAGCTTCTGCATTTGAATCTATCAATTGTTTAATACTGCCTAAAACATTTTTTACTTGGAGACTTCCTGTAGCTAATTCTTTTCGGGAGTAGGTAAACGATCCAGTGAAAATATGTATTGAAGACAGTAGAGAGAGAACACAAAACTGTGACTCATCTGAATTTGGTATCATTTGATTCTTCAGAAAGAAGCAATCTTTCCTAGAGTACAACCCATTAAGTGAATGTTTTATGGGCAAACTTTTTTTTTTTTTTTTGCTGTTGCTCATGGAAAGAATATTGTCTTGGGACTAGGGACCCACTTGCTTGATTTATCAATTACACCAGAAGCCATGTCATTTCTATTGCCTTCCTATTGGGGCCTTAATGTTACACCAATGTACAACCATTTTCCACTATGTCCACTCATCTCTTGCTACATCACTGACTATTTTTCTAACACGGATATGGTGATAAAAGGCTTCCAACCATAGTTTTTTGCCTTCATGTACATATGCATTTCACCCACTAATAAGCAAAGCTCTAGGGTTGTGAAAATTAATTTTGTTCATAACTGAATTATCCGTGGTTTCTCAGAACCTTCTCCTGGAAATTCTTTGCACAATATAATGAACGTAAGCTTAAAGTCCTCATGTTCCTAAAATAAAAACCCGAAATATAATTAATTTAAAATTCTTGGAAGTTTTGCAGTGAATTCATTCCTAACAGTAAGAAAGCACATTCACATATAAAATAGTAATAGTAAAGACAATGATTTATTCATTTTTTCCCCTGTTCTAAACTCAGACATAAGGCACATGGGTAGCATGTTGAAGATAATAAAGAACCTTATCGTAGTTTAAGATCTTTGCAAGAGGATATAGATTTCTCTGTTCCTGCTGTGTGTGTTCAGTGTCAAAGAAGAGAATAATCTTTCAGCTCTATTTCTAAACTACTTTTCTCTTTTCCTAAAAGTTGCTCTACTTAGATTCAATTTCGTTCTCTGTTAATCCATATAGCCTTTCAATCACACTCTCCTAACTTCAAATTCTCTCTCACTCACCATTATTTTCATACCCTAATACTTTGCTTTAACTCATTTCTATTTTATATGCTGAGATTTCACATGGCCTGTTAGAAAGTAGTCCTTGTCATAGTTTAGGGTTCAAGGTTCATCATCCATAAGTCTAAAGCAATGGCCGGGACTTGAATTCTTACGTGGATTTCCTTGACTGTAAAGTCGCAAGGAATAGGCTATTTCAGGATAAGCGTTTCCCTATTCCTCCCTCCCTCATTTCAGAGACTTGTGTGAACAGCACAGGACCTGTTTGCACCCGGGCCATTTATTGTAGCTTTTATTTCTTCTCTGTAGACTTGAAGAAACATGAGGCATTTCAGTTTTGCTTAAGGTTAGTAGGTCATAAATAAATCAAAGCAATTTCTTTGCTTTGAGCAAGAGGGTCATGGACAAGATGAAATACCACTTGTAAATAGAGCAAACTTTAACACGAACTGACAGAGGGACACGAAGCAGCACCGCCGTGTGCCTCGGTAAAAGCCATGGGGCCTGGGGATGTTCAAGTTGTCTGTTTTAGAACTGGATTATACATCTTGTGTGATGACCTGCGTTTAATTTAAGTGACTGTCTCTGCCAGTTCTTCCGGAGGGCCAGTATGTGAAATAGAGCATCTCCTCCTCAGTTCCCCAGCCCTCTCCTCTGCCTTGACCTAAATTGGAAAGGCGAACTTGGATCTGGACAGAGACGAGGGAAAGAGATTTTTGCGACCCGCCACATTTCTATTGGTAATGCTAGCTAGTTGGTTGAAACATTGGGGAAGGAAACACATCCCCATGAAATAGGTGTATTGTATTCAGTGTCTCCTGTTACAAGGAATATTTGTCAAATACGAGAAATAAAAAAAATACCATCACTGTTTCTTTCCTCCCAAAAGAAATGGTACTGTCTCTCAAAATCATCCTCCAACTTAAGTGGTATTTTGGGGGTTCCGCGATCCCTTTCTCCTGTCTAGCTTTATACTCTCAGGGGATTTATTCCCCTATATCGGATATGGAATCGCAAGAAAGGTTTGAGCCCCGGCACTTTTATCTCCCCAATCATATAGATAAAGTAGCTAACACAGAGGTTCTCATGCTGGGAAATCATAATAGTAGTTCTTGAGGCTTCTGGCTACAGCAATCGAAGGAGTAAAACCATCAAAGAAGTCAGAACTGATTCTGTGCAATCTAGAGCCAACTTGGTTTTCCACTGAGCAAGAAGGAAAATCAGGACAAGTCATGTCAGAACTTGGCTCAAACAGACAGCTTTTACTACTGAAACTCTGGCAACTCAGAGGGGACATCAAGGTTGTTTTCCAAGAGCTTTGTAATTACTGATAGTCTTTATTTCTGCTGACAGCAATGGCCTGGAAAGTTTCTGGCTTCATTTCCCAGAAAACTATGATTCTACATTACTCACTTCATAAAATGTCTTATGAATTTGCTTTGGAGAAAGTAAGAACTTCTAACGCAACCTATGAACTATTTGGCAAACCACTTGTTAGTGAAAAGAAACAATGTTTACTTTTATCAAGCATTAGTTTTTTTTAAATATGTCTTTCAACTAGATTTACATATAAAACCCCAAAATCTGCTTATGACAAAATATCTATAAATTGTGTTTTGTGTTGTTTGTTTAAAAAACCATAAACAAGTTTAAATATTTATAGTTGAATAGAAAAACATTTATAGTTTAATAGACAAAGTTAAAAAGTCAATGAGTGGGCTGGGAATGTGGCTTAGTGGTAGAGTGCTTGCCTAGCATGCATGAAGCCCTGGGTTTGAGTCCTCAGCACCACATAAACAGAGAAAGCCAGAAGTGATGCTGTGGCTCAAGTGGTAGAGCACTAGCCTTGAGCAAAAGCAGCTCAGGGACAGTGCCCAGGCCCTGAGTTTAAGCCCTAGGACTGGCAAAAAAAAAAAAAAAAAGTCACTGAGCACACCATTTTAAATAAGTGCCTACAAATATTCTATTTTTCTTATCATTTCCTTATGGTAAGCACTTGCTATCATATGCTAGATTAAAATAATGTTTAGTAGGCTGAGTGCCCATGGCTCACGCCTGTTATCCTAGCTGCTTGGGAGGCTAAGATCTGAGGCTCATGGTTTGAAGCCAGCCTGGGCAGGAAATCCATGAGACTCTTATCTCCAATTAAACACCCAAATAATCTGGAAAAGGAGCTGTGGTTCAAGTGGTAGGGCATTAACCTTGAGCAACAAAGCTCAGAGACAGCACCCAGGCCCGGAGTTCAAGTCCCAAGGGATAACTGTTTTTAGTAAACAATGTATACACACAAACCATAGGTGTAAATTGTTTCTATGTATGACTTTCAGAAATGGAAGAAGTGCACTTTAGACTAGGGGCGTGGCACAGTGATAAGAACGCCAGGCTAGTGAGTGCCAGGCCCTGCCTTCTACTGGGCAGAATGATATAATCACTAAATAAAGAACAGAGCAGAGACAATGGACCTGGAACTACCAATCACAGGCTTGGTTACATAACCTCTATGAGCTTTTGTTCCTGGGTGAAAGTCTGTGCAATAAAGTCATCTTCATCTCCATTAGTCCAGCTTGTAAATCACCCTTTATATAATAGATATTTTGCAAGGTATAGCTTAGAAGCCCGTATGGCTTAACAGATTAAATACGGGTATCCTACAATCCTAAAGTTCCTTTTTCTTAAAAAAAGTTGTTCTTTCTCTTCCATGTCTAACTCTATATATACATGCATATGGATGCCATTTAACATGACGTTTTTGTAACCGGCCTGATGGTTTGCAATGGAAGAGTAACATTTCTAGTGAGATACAGCCCCCACCACAAAGCTTCCTTACCTGCTAGACGGTAAGTGACAGGCAGGGGGAGCACTTCTACCATGGGGAGTTCTGGGAGACTTGATGTCTCCTTCAGTTAATCTCCAGTCTTCAAAGTAGAGAGTCCCTTCATGAACCCAGTGTCTCTTACCATCCACGTGAATGCAGCGTGTGCACCACAGGGTGTTCAGGGTGACAATTCCTGATCACTTTTCAGAACAGTCTCTTGTCCTAAAGCTAGTTGGGATTAAACCTATGTGCCATGGATTCTACAGAGATGCAAGGGTTTTAATAACGTTGTGTTCCTCTTAGAAATGTGCCCGCTTCCTTCCTTACTTTTGTCTATTAGAAAACTACTTAAGTGTTTGTTTGTTCTGAAGTTCCAGCTTCATCTGGAAGCAATAAAGAAAGAAAAGAGAATGAGGAAGAGGAAAAGAGAAAGAAAGAAGGGAGGGAGGAAGGAAAGAAGGAAGGAAAGAAGAGAGGAAGGAGAAGGAGAAAAGGAAGAAAGGAAGGATGTAGGTAGTGGATAAAAGAAAGGAAGGAGGCACTGGGAAGGTGGCTCAGTGGTAGAGTGCTTGCCTTGAATGCATGAGGCCCTGGGTTCGATTCCTCAGCACCACATTAGCAGAAAAAGTCGGAAGTGGGGCTGAGGCTCAAGTGGTAGAGCGTTGGTCTACAGCTGAAGAGCTGGGGGACAGTGCCAGGCCCAGAGTTCAGGCCCCACAACCGACAAAAACAAAAAAAACAAAAAAGCAAACACAAAACAAAAAGAAAGGAAGGAGAGGTTAGGAGGGAGGGCTGTTGCAGATGAATTATATTTGGCTATCTAAACGATTTCTTTTAAACTAATTTTATAAATTAATTCATAAGAAAAATTCTCTGATAGGAAAAATAATCTTTCTTTAAACAACTGACACAATGAGTATGAAGTTGGTAGCGAATATAATAAACAATTTGACTCATCGTTGAAGCCAAGATTCTTTCTTGATAATAAGTCTGTCATGCCCGTTACTTACTACGCTGCCCAATGCCATAGTAGATAGTACTGGTTTTTAGCAAAGAAATGGAGTGTCCTTAATCCAAGACTTTAGATTAACGATTTATTTTCTCTAGTGGGAAAAATTACTTATTTGCTTATCTTTGAAATAATGTTGCAATTAATTCCAAGACTCCATGTGAGTTTATGTTGGGTTATCATTAATAACAGAAATTAATCTTTGAAAATTGAATCTTTTGCTGGGAATCTTTGAAAAGAGGTGGTCCCTTATTTCTTTCACAAACTGTTAAAAAATGCCAATAAAGCAGCAGCTCAAAAAGCATAATCAAAAACCAAACCCAAAGCACACAACGTTAGGATATTGATTTTTTTGCCCATGTGTAAAAATGCAACATTATTTCATTATTCCATTATGCTATACGAGAGGGCAAGTTATCATAATTGTATTTTTAGAACACTCATAACATTTTCCAACTTTTTTAATGCTTCATTCAAATTCAGATTCAAAAAGCATAGTCTCCCAGGCTTTCCTCCTGAGATCCTCACTAACCATGTTATTAGAATATCTTACTATTTTTAGAGGACATTGTGGATGTATTTTTGGCTTCATAAATTATTCAAACATCTGGCCCCTCCATCAACAGGATACCAAATGTTTTTTACATCAATCTTTGTGCAACAATGTATATTAGACTATTTTATTTCCCAGGAGCTTAGCAGGCTCTGAGTTTGTACTTGAAGAAAAAAAGATTTGAATGGCTAAAATGGTAGAGAGGGCTAAAAAGCAGTATACAAAGTTAAAATCTGTGACCGTGATATAATGGCTTTCTAGATAATCAGTGTACATAGAACTTTAAAAATCACTTAAGAGGACCTGAGTCATTTTAAATACAAATCTGCATCTCTACTCAAATATTCTTACAGTATTCATATTGTATAAAATGCTGTTTTTGAAAATTTATAGATTTTTTTTTAAAAATGGAGTTCTGATATAGACTACATGAATTGGGGTTTTCTCCATCATATTTGTCTTCTTAAGAATTTATCCCTTAAGAATGACAAATGTAAATAGACATGCATGGACACAGTCTTCTAAACTCTCCCCAAATATAGGTAGAACTTGACTATTTTCTCCACAGATAAGTTGTGTCACGGAGAAAGGATTTTATCTAAGAGTCAAACCTCCATTAAAGTTAAATGCTACATTTCTCAATAAGCTATGAAAATTAAATATCATAGTTTATGTTATTTCACAAATATATGTCAAATGACACATCTGCATTAATTGCATAATGGATTTATGCATTCTTTTTTGACTCTGATAAATAACCTCTTCTAAGATTCTATTATTTTGATAGTTTCTGCACATTGTGTATTTGTTTTTAGTCAAAAGAAATAATTCTAAGGGACTCAATTCTGCTTTACCTTCATTCTACACTTCAAAAGAAAATAATCAATATTTAGTAATTCAGAGTATTCTTTTGCTTTTAAATATATTAATAGGTCAGCTTATGCCTTGAATTATATGACAATTTGATTTATTGATATCAAAGTTAAAGAAAGAAAAAAAGGAATTTGTAGTTGTTATTCTGTGGCTACTAATATGAGCATGCTTTTAATTTAATGTAGATCACATTCCATATATCCAACAAGTTTATACTACTTATATTCTTTATAACTTCTTTCTTTCTGAAAAATTACTTGACAAATGTGCCACAATAAAATACATTTCCACATAGATAGACAAAGGTAAAAGAGATGTGTTCTTTAGAATAAGAAAGTTTCCCTCTGTCTCAGCTCCTGAATCTTTCTCATCGGGTTTCCTTTCTTTTCATATTTATTTTTTCCCCAGAAAAATGAATAGTGTGATAAATGAAAGTGTACTAGAGGTAGAAGTCAATAGTCTAAGATATTATTAGGTAGAGCAGAAAAAACTATGATTTGGCTTAAGAAGTTCGTAAGAATTTATTACAGCTGGGTGCTGGTGGCTCACACCTGTAATCCTAGCTACTAAGGAGGCTGAGATCTGAGGATCATGGTTTGAAGCCAGTCCTGGGCAGGAAAGTCCGTGAGACTCCTATCTCCAATTAACCATTCAAAAACCAAAAGAGGTGCTGTGGCTCAGTGACAGAGTGCTAGCCTTGAGCAAAAGAAGCTCAGAGATAGTGTCTAAGCCTTGAGTTCAAGCTCCAAGACCAGGAGAAAAAAAAAGAAAAAAAAGAATATTATATAGGACCTTGAAATGAGGTCTTCCTACCCATAGTGACCCAGTCAGTAGTTTCTTACAAAGACAATACATGTGTTCCGGAGTTATTCCTTTTAGATTTCATTTCAAAGCAACTGCCCTCCTGTAGTAATCATAAATGACGATTGGAGATCAATGCAGAGGAACCTGATTCCATCGGCCCCTTTACTGCATGTTTTCAACCATCTATTTGCCATTAATAATAGAGTGGCTACATTTTTAAAAATCAAGGACTGTGCTACATAGATAATTTTGAACCAAAGTTAAAGTAGGTGTTTTATTTTTCTTCTAATTCCATCTGGTACTCCAGTTAGGCATATTATTCTCCCTAGTTTCCTGTCTTCAAGCTTGATTTTAGTGTCACCTTCAAACTCCAGAATAGCAGCAACATTGAAGCCCATGCATTTTAGCCATAAGTGGTTTATACAAAGACGATTAAAAATTTTACGTTGGGTGCTGGGGACTCAGAAGGTTAAGATCTTAGGATCATGGTTCAAAGGCAGCCTGGGCAGCAAAGTCCATGAGTCTCTTATCTCCAATTAGTCACCAAAAAGCCAGAAATGGAGTTATGGCTCAAGTGGTAGAGCACTAGCCTTAAGCACAAAAGCTCAAAGACAGTACCGAGGAAAGGAGCTCAAGACCTATGACACTCTCTCTCTCTCTCTCTCTCTCTCTCTCTCTCACACACACACACACACACACATACACACTCTAAAAACAGAGCTATATGTGAATAGAAGTAGAAAGAAAAGCAAAGACTGGTTGTCACAAATTCCATATGTTGACAGTATAAATATACTCACAAACATGCAGTACTTTGGGGGATATATTATTACCATAAAAATAAACAAACTCATCACTCCACTATAGGAAAAGGCAAATATTTATTCTAAAAAAGTCAAATTGCATATTTAAATTGCCACAGAGACTCAAAATCATTGACTTGTTTGGGTCAAGTTAGCAAATAGGGACAGAATTGATGTTCACTTCCCACTCAACTTCTATTGATTATCTTTCACATGTAAGGTATAAACTCATGTTTCTAACATAGTTTTCTTTTTACTTCGTTATTATTGATGGAAGATCTTTTCTTCTCTAAAATTTTACCAGAAGACATTGTAAATTATATTTCCTCCATGAACCCTGAGACTTAACAGCCTGGTATTTCAACTAACCTTTAAAAGTAGAGTAGGGTTTTGTCATACGTAAGTACTAGTTCTGCAGGAACATACAGGATGCTCACTTCCCTGTGAACCTGAAAAAGAAGTGTGACAAAGATTTCATGCATGTTCTCTTTTGTGGTCTGAGTCCCTCCTGTGACAATAAGACAGGTGCGTGGGTTCAAAGATGGTTCTTTGGCTATTTATGCACCTAACGTATATCTTAGAGTATAGTTGGTGCTCAAAGTGTGCCTCTTGTGCCTTGTTTTCTGATTCTGTGCCACGTGTGAATGTATGGATGATCAAGCAGACAGAATCTATTGGCCCTCCTCCCCTTCCCCTTGTGGACTGTGTATAAAACAGCACAGAGGTTAATGACTTTCTCATTGGAGCCCTGGACAATTGATGTGCTTGACTCCCCAGTGTAAATGTCCCAGCGTAGAGAAGGTTAGACAGGTTTAATGGTCCTTAGGGATCTCAGCCACTTGCAGAATCAGTGGCTTCACAACAATGCACAGAACTAGGTCGGAGACAAAATAGCCATTCAGGAAGAGTTGGTTAAATGATGTCTTTTACCTGCCTATGCCAATGGACAGTGTGTCTTCTTCAAAGGATGTGAGCAATATGTATATATGCATACATATATATGTGCGCATATATGTATATATATATAACTTTTTTTGAATCTTACATTTTAAGAATTTTATTGCTATTAAGATTCTTTTAAAAGAAACTATATGCATTGCCCAGGATATTCATTTTGAAAGTATTTCTGTATTATCTCTGTTGACTAAGACATACACATCTAGTAGCGAATATATAATAATTTGGCTGAGCACCAAATCAAGCTTGAAAGCCCAGATGTTCAGGAGGTTGAGATCTGGTGGATTGAGGTTCTAAGTCATCATGGGTAGAAGAGTCTGAGAAACTCTATCTCCAATTAACCAGCAAAAAAGCCAATCTGGAGGCAAGTCTCAAGTGGTAGAACACATACTATGTTCAAGCCCTAGTACCACTAAAGATGTGTAAGAATAATTTAAGGACTATGATAAACTTTGTAACTAATTCTCTCAATTCTTAGTGGGTGAAAAATAAAATGGAAGAGAGAAGAGAGTAACCTGACGTGCCTAGACAAAAAAGAAAAATCGTCCTTTGAAATGAGTCATCTGCTTCTCATCAAATGCATACTCTGTTGCAAGTTCCACCTGAGCCAGCGCCCAATCATATTCACTACATAACATCGCTCCACACTGGGGTAAACCCCAGGGGACAAAAGAGTTCCTCATCTCATTATTTCCTCATTATTTTTTCCCTCAACACTGCCATCCTAATGTAATTCTGCTCATCAAAATAGTCTTCACTCTTCCATACTGCACAGATAAAAGCAGTCTTCCTTCTTTCAATCCCTGAGAACCAATCTGATCAGCTATTTCATGCCCCAAACCTTCTCAACGGAATCATTTTCAAAGGCAGGCATTCCCACACGCTGCCTATCCTGCCCTTAACTCCTTGTACTGGGGCTTGAACTCAGGGCCTGGGCGCTGTCCCTTAGCTTTTCCACCCAAGACTGGTGCTCTACCACTTGAGCCATACCTCCAGTTCCTGCTTTTTGCTGGTTAATTAAGCCCCTTGTGAATTTGTCTGCTCAGGCTGGCTTCAAACCTGGTTCCTCAGGTCTGAGCCTCCTGAGTAGCTAGGATTCCAGGAGCCAGGACATCTGAATGACTTAAACACGTGTAAACTGAATAGAGTTGGATTTAGATAACTCCCAAAGTTTTGATCAATGGAAGAGTCCCTGGCATCAGGATCTCACTGTCTCGGGATCATACTGTTCAGCATGTGTTGGAGTGGATTTTCCACAAATCATCTACATTAGTATGGGTATTGACATTGTAAGAAATCACTGCAACAGGAAAATGTGTTCATCAGCCAAATTAAAGAAACCCAAAGGATTCCTTACTAATGGTTAAGAAGCTGCCAACTATAAAGTTCTTAAGGGAAAATACTCTAATACTCTTGGTTGTTGTTGTTGTTTATTGAAGTAATTTTAGCTGGGAGATATTTTCCTCCAAAGATGCCAGTAGAAGGAGCATTAAAATAATATAAAATAACTTATTTTACACTCTTCTTCTCCTGTCACTTCTTTTAGCTTTCATGAAATTCAGTTTGTGTCAGTGTCGAAAGAGCTGATAAGCCTTCACAACCACGTGTCCATGCTTTCCTCTTTCAGTCTAGCTTGCTCTGGAAGACACCTATTTATATGGTAATTTGTGGTCGTCCTGTTTTGCCTGGCTTGCATTTCTTAATGTTACACTGGGTTTCTGCTTATTGCTCAAAAGAAGAAATGCTGCCCAACACATTGAATTACAAACATAGTTTCTAACATATTGACTGACTTAAACAATCCAATTAGTTTCTTTCCATACCTTACCCTTAAATACAGTTAGGGCATATTTTACGTAATAAGATTGACAGAGAAGTTTTATCATTCTGGATAGTTACAAAAACGTATTTTATTTCATTCTATCTCTAGCTTTTGTTTTCTGGCAAAAAAATAGCAAAACATTTTAGAATTATTCTTTTTTTTTTTAGGGTAACAGAATTGTTTGTGAAATGAGAGTCTTTAACCTAAATATTCTCTTATGAACAGTCAGTTCCTCATTCTCAAGTCTACCTTTTGCTGTTGAGATCATGTCAATGAGACAAAAATTTGGGAAATAATCTGCTGTTGGTGGCTCACAACTGTAATCCTAGCTACTCAGGTCGCTGAGTCCTGAGGATCATTGTTCAAAGCCATCCCAGACCAAAAAACGTCCGTGAGTCTTCTATCTCCAATTAACCAGCAAAAAGCTGGAGGTGGAGGCATGGCTCAAGTGGTAGAGTGCCAGCCTTGAGTGAAGAAGCCTCAGTACTGATTCACCCTCCCCATGCCCCACATAAAATGGACCATAATACTAACTTCAAAGCTCCATATGACATATTTGATGGCCTCACATGGTTACGACTGTATTACTAGTGAACAACAGTAACTTTACAAAAATATCTCCCAAGCAATTTTAAGTCCTCTTAATTCTTTCATAGCTTACTAGAAACATTTCCATCACTTGTTAGAGATTAGGAAACCAATATCAAAAAGCTAAAAATGAAGAAGAAGCCACCAAGAACCAGCTTGCATTGCTATTACAGGAAGTAGCTTGAGGAATCAGGCAGAATTAGAAAAAAGGAGCTCTCATTTTTGTTTGAAGCACCACACTTTGCTTTAGTGAGGGCTGATATACCAAAAGTCTAATTTTTGTTAACTTCTCCATAGTTACTGAAAACATCTTATTGGAATGGACGGGCAAAAGTTAAAATTAGAAATACACCCATTGTTTGGAATACTTTAAGAGAAATAATGGAATTAAACTATACCCACCATCCTGAGAAATCAGGAACAGATGTCTCTTTAAATTCAATACATTCACATGCTTGTAAGTAGTGTGTTTCCAGAATATCATGTTTGTTCTTTAGGGAAGTTGGGTGTGTCCGTGGATGGTGGGGTTGGGAGAGGAGATTGTATTTTCATCCTAATTCTACGATTTTTTTTTCCCCCCAGCATTGAACCTTGAACTTAGGGCCTCATGTTTTTCTGGGCTGTTTGTGTTTTTTTTCCCCTCAAAGCTGGTGATCTACCACTTGAGCTACACTTCTGCTCCTATTTTTTTGGGGGTGGGGGTTAGTTAACTGGCGGTGAGAGTCTCATGGAGATTTTGCCCAGCATAGCTTTGAAGTGTCATTAGCAGATCAGGTATAAACTACCAGTGCCTAACACCAGTGCCTTTTCTCCTTTCTTCCTTAAAAAAAATTTTTTTTTGCTATTGCATACTACTTTTTGTTAATTACAGTAACAAGCATGAAAACTCAACTCTTCTTCTTCTATTACTAATGTAGAAATTGCACATCAAGCTTGGCACCAGCGTGGGGGGGGGGCTCATGCCTAAAATTCTTCCTACTCAGAAGGCTGAGAAATAGAATCAAGGTTCAAAGCTAGCCTGGGCTGGATGGCTCTTATCTCTAATTAACCACCAAAAAGCTGGAAGTAGAGGTGTGGCTCAATTGGTAGAACACCAGCCTTGAATGGAAAAAAGCTTGGGGATGGTGCCCAGGCCCTGAGTTCAAGCCCTAGTTCTCATACAAAGGAAAGAAAGAAAAGAAAGAAGGAAGGAAGGAAGGAAAGAAGGAAGGAAGGAAGGAAGGAAGGAAGGAAGGAAGGAAGGAGGGAAGGAAGGAAAAGAAAGAATGTGTGCATGAAATGTTCCTAGACAGATACGTCAGATATTTGCCATCAAACATCCATTTCAAGCTGCCTTTACTTAAAATTGATTCTCAGTAAAATGAAAGAAGACAGGAAAGAGGAAGGCAAGAAAGCAAGCACGCATGGAAGGAAATGGAAGGAAGAGAGGCTTCTCCGGGCACAGTGCCACTGTGACAGATGGGCCTGGCTGGAGGGGCCGGGATTTGCCCGTGGGTGTCTGCAGCACGTGGGGCTGAGCAGGGCGGACTTGGAGCCTCCTAAATATCTCCCTCAGCTGATGTGTGGCCCGATGCTAACCGAGACAACATTGTTTCCACTGCATTCAGATGCTGTTGCAGAGTGAAATACCCTTTCCTAGCTTTCCTCTAGGGCCCTGTGGAGACTCCATACCAATGCTGAGTTAGAATCCGTTTATATTGTTGTACTCCTGGACGGTCTTCCATTGACAAAGTTGGATATTGTGTGTGCCTGCATGCATGTGCACGTGCACACACACACCAAATGCACACACACATGCACACGCATCGTAAGGGCCACAGATTTACATTTCTCCCCAGAAATGCATGATTGCATAGCAGTTCTGTCTTAAGAAATGGACAAAGAAACAAGAAACCCTAACAATTACTATATTTTCCTTTATGAAACTGAAAATTACACAAATCTGTGATTTAATTCAGAGAATGTAAATATGAGAACTAGATACTTAATAAAGCTTATAATTATACTTAGTCATTACTATAAATATAGAATATTAGTTGAAAATGAGTACAAATTTGGACCATTTCCCATTTAGTTAAAAACACAAAAATGCGCGCTTTCTGATAAAAAGAAATCTTAAGGAGTGATTTCAAAATAAGTGATTATCTCATGAAGAAATGATGAAAAATCATATTCAAGCCAATTTTGCCATTATGAAAAGATAGTCTCCGATTTTATATCCTATCAAAGTGGATTAGTACTTCAGTTTCCTGGATGATTTTCCCCCCATTTTATCACCTAGTCTTATTTAGTCACTCCATTTCATAAAAGAGGAAATGGAGATTTAGAAAATGTAAGTGATTTTACTGAAACCCTGAAGTCCCATAAAAGTATGAAGAGAAAGCAAGGGGTGACTCAAGTGGTAGAATGCTTGCTTAGCCAAAGTGGTCTTGAGTTCAAGCCCCAGTATTAACAAAAGTGTAGGAGGGGTGAGGATGAAGGAGGGGGAGGAGCAAAGTGGGAGGAGGGAGGAAGGATGGAGAGAAGTGAATACATGATCTGGGACCATTTCAAATCATTACTTCCTGCTTGCTCAGGTGCTCAGGAAAGTTGAATCAGGCTAAAGGTTTCTTACTGGCTTTTAGGGCCGTGATTATAGCTCCCATTCTTATTCTGCTGTTTCCATTTATATTTTTTATTTATGCCAGTACTGGGACTTACACACAGAGCCTAGACCACTGTCCTTTAGCTCTTTCACTTAAGGCTAGCTCTGTACAATTTAGCCACAGCTCCACTTCTGGCTTGTTTCGTTGGCTAATGGGTCATAAGAGACTCATGGACTTTCCTGCTTGGCTGGCTTTCAGCCATGATCCTCAGAACTCTCCTCCTGAGTAGCTAGGCTTACAGATGTGAGCCACTGGTGCCTGGCTTTCCAGTTAACTCGTGCTTATTTTTACTTTGTTTCAGTTCAGAGGTAACACTGAGAGTTTTATGTTTCCTTATGAATAGGTATGTATGCACATATATACATTCCTCTCCTATTCTAATTCTTATTCTCTACTGACCTTTTGTTTTCCCAGAATCACCCTGAAGAGTCTAAAACTTCCTGGTTCTGTTCCACATGGAAAGCCACCAGCTCTTCAGCCACCTCCAAAGCCTCAGGCAAGTTATCTTTCCTCTAGAAACATCATAAAATATATGTGTCTATTTGTTTTTACTTTCCTGAAAACAAGGACACTTAGTAGAATATTTTTCTTTGTAAATTCTTTTTCTCTAGGATATAATGAATGCTTTATACTTAGCAATAAATAACAGACCTCTTATCTATTTTATAAACCTTTGGATTTTTTTTCCTTTTATGTACCAATGCTCTCCTCTGTCTTCCTTCTCTCCCTCCTTCTTCTCCTCTTCCTCCTCCTCCTCCAAAGCTGTGAGTCTCCTGACATTTCCCCTATCCTACCTTGTCCTCCTCCAAAATTATTACCTTAGTTTTCATTATCTGAAACATGGGAGGGAAAATCCAGACTTGAATATAGGCGGATTTTTGATCTGAAAAAATATACATGGCACCTTAAAATTGTATTTCTTTATTATATCTTTCCACTATTGGATTGATGCCTTAAACAAACAGAAGGCATTTCTAGTTCTACTGAACCACGTGATTGAAACTTAACACTGTTGACCCATACTTATTGATTTGGTACCTAGGTCATATAGTAGGAACATTATGCTGGCTTTCATTTTCTTTCATGGCTTTTGGCCGCTGCCCCTGACTGTCCACGCAGCGGGCACGTGGAGAAAGGGATTCTAAAACTAAAGGGCAAAAGAACATGACAAGTGAGAAGCAGGCAGAAAGGACGGTGTCTGACAGCAGCTCTGGCCAGGTGCACAGCTCATGAGAGAGTCTTGACGCTGTTCCAGGAGCCTGAACACCACGTGCCATTGCCGCTGGGCCGAGGCCCCGCCCTGTTCTTGCCCCTGCACGGCTCAGAGTCTGGCAAGCAGGAAAGTGTTTGAAGAGATGGCTTACTTGGTCACAAGTGCTTTTCATTCTGCTTTTGTGTGTGTGTGTGTGTGTGTGTGTGTGTTGGAACTGGGACTTGAACTGGGTGCGCTCACTGAGCTTTTTAAAAATGTATTTAATTTCTTTATTGTTATTCTAAAGACGGTGTACAGAAGGGGTACAGTATCATAGGCTGGGTAAAGAGTACAGTTCTTTTTGGACAATGTCACCCCTTCCCTCGCTCTCTCCCAGGTTTTCCCTCCAATTCCCACCCACAAGTCGTTCAGTTCATTTTCAACATAGTGTCTAGTGAGTGCACTGCTGCATCTGTACACACTGGTCCCTCCATTTCTGTCCCCCCTTAGCCCACCGAAAGATAGATAAATAAACAAACAAGACAAAGAGAAACAAAAACAAAAATAGCAACAAAGGAAAAACAAACCACCTCTATTTCCATTTTGTCTCTTTGCTTATTGTGCTCAAGGCTGGCACTACCACGCACGTGAGCTTGCCTCCACGTTCAGCTTTCTCCTGGTTAACTGGAGATTAGAGTCTTTCACTTTTGTCTGCTTGTCCTGGCTTCGAATCACATCCTTATTACAGGTGTGAGCCACAGCTCCTGGCTAAAAGTATATAACTTTATTCATTTATTCTGGTTCTAGAGTTTGAACTCAGGGCCTTCTAGTCTTACTTGCCTTTTTTTTTTTTTGCTCAAGGCTGGTAATTCTACCACTCAGTCAACTTCCACTGCCTTTCTTTTGGAGAATTTTTTCCCCAAATATTAAGTCCTCTGATCATACATTGCCCCCAGCATTGCATCGAGTACACTTTCATTCTGAAAGAAGCGTACGCTGAGTTAAGACTCACTGCATGTTCCTTTGAACAGGAGTCACATTGACTGTGACAGCAAAGCTCAGGGTGAGCCTATGGGTTAGCCCAGAAGGCCCGAGCTGACCAGTGCCGCAGCCAGCCAGCCGGTGCTCCTGCTCTTCGGCTTCCTTCTCTTGCAGAAGGATGTGCAGAATCAGGGCGCCTGGGTACCATGCACCGTAAGGCTTGGGAGTAGAGCAAGCAGATGGAAGCCGAGGGCTGGCAGCTGCGTTTCTTAGGGTCTATTCCAGGGGCCTCTTAGCACTCTCTCAGGGCTCCAGTGACAGCCTTCAGGTGACGTGGCCAAGGCCCAAGGCAAGTAATCAGCTCCAGGCTGGGCATTGTCCCCACCCCTGCAGGGAGCTCTCTGGGACTCAGCCCATAAATCAGCCAGGAAGTCTGTCTCTGAGGAGTGGAGGTGGGCTGGGAGCTGAAGCAGCCATTGTCCGCCCAGGGTGTGATTACAGCTGGAGAAATGCAGCCTTGTGGGGGCCCGGGGGCCTGAATTATACAACAGCGATTAATTAGGGCAGGCAAAATTCAAAGCCGGCAAATAATGAATGAGTTTTCCGAATGAATGGAATTCATTTATAATGTATAGTAGGCAGGCGGCCCCATGGCCAGGCCCTTTGGGCAAGAAAAAATAATAATTAAAAGCCTACCTATTTTACAAAGTCCAGGAGAATTTTTTTTCCCCAGCTCATTTCTATAATCTTTTGAAATGAAAGGCAGTATACGTATCTGAACTTGACAAACAAAAATCTGCTAAATACATTCTGACTGCTACACAGAAGTTGACAGAAAGTCTAATGTACGACCTCAAAGATGCCACATTTTGAATGTTTGGGTAAAACCTAGGGTGAGCCATTGGTGTTAATGGGATGCGAAAGCTACTTGGCAAAGAGTTTGCTCACGATCTGATAACGTCTCTTCAGAAATGCCATCAGATTTATTGGAAACAAGAGAATTTGTGATTGCAGCAAACTAGTAGAATTTTTTCCAAAGATATGTGAAACAACACAGTCTTTAGTTTTCCCATATACCTTTTTGCTCAGGATGAATATTTAAATATACAGAACTTGGTATGAGATTATCAACAAACAATAGGTCATCTCCTTCGAGGTGTACTGAGGCTTGAACTCAGGGCCAGGGCACTGTCCCTTAGTTTTTCTGTTGAAGACTAGTGCTCTATTTCTTGCCCTACAGCTCCACTTCTGGCTTTTTGCAGGTTAATTAGAAATAAGAATCTTCATAGACTTTTCTACCAGGAAGGCAGGGAGTCTGGGGGAGGGCGCTATGAGAAATACGATCCTCGAATCTCAAAAATTACCTGATAATTTATAAAGTGTCATAACCAAAAGAACTATTCTACATGGAATGTGGTCAATGTTAGATTTGTTGGAAATCTGTTAAGGACAGGAGAACGTTAATTGCAGAAGAGGCCAGTGGTCAAAACATTTTAAAGAACAATAATGCAAAATGGAAAGATAGGATCTACTCAGATTTCCCTGCCTGAGGCAAGTCTAATAGGCTGAAGGCTTAGTTGTTACTCTTGGCTCTGCCATTTGTTATTATTATTATTATTATTATTATTATTTTACTACACTGGGTTTTGAACTCAGGGTCTCATGCCTGCTTAGCAGGCATTCTACCACTGAGCCATATTTCCAACCTTAGCCCTGTCATTTGTGACCCTGGAAAAATCTCTTTCTCTGTGTCTTTAGCTGGAAAAGAAAACCATATAACCTCTAAATCTTTCCTTGTCATTTATGTATTTGGGGATCTTCCCTTAGATGACTGCTATAAATAGTTCTCTAAATGGTATCTCCTTTCAATCACTCTGGAGAGAACAACTTCAGAACATCCCATAAAGAGATGAATAGAAGTTGTCCTTGACTAGAAACAGAGATGAGCAAGCATGTTAGAAGACAACCGAGTATGGCCGCGCAGGTGTGCAAATGATACTCCCGTGGCTGGGCCCAGGGAGAGTGTGTGGAGCTGTCTAAGTGGTCAACACCAGGTCAACCTTAGCCTGTGGGTGGCGGAATGCATAGGTGACTTTTCTCGAGAGGGAAGAGAATTGTGTTTCTCTTAGGATCCATGCAGAGAACGGGCTTTCGTGAAGCTGAGTCTGGCTTTTATCCTAAGATACTTTCTTTGACTCGGTATTTAGAAGATCAGGTGGAGACAAGAAAGTCACACTTTAAAGAATCACTGGGATAACTGACTAGGAGGGAGAAATAACACTGGAAAACCTTCTTTTCTCCCTTCCATTCTAGTTCTGGTAGCGTGACATTGGAAGTTGAAAAAAGTTGTGTTCCTGTTCTCATGTAATTTATGACAGAGATGAGTTAGACTGTCCTGTTCGGAAAACTTGCTCTCAAAATTACCTGACGGCAGATAATAAAAACCCATCTATGCTGCATGAGAACAAACTTAGAAGTTTTAGACATCTATAAATACATGAGAATGTTAATTGCAGGAGAGGTCAGTGGTCAAGAAGTTAAGGGACATTCAATGCTGCTGATAGACACACACACATACATACATGATCAATGATTTTTGTCTTCCCACTTACTCTTCCATATCTTCTTCTTCTTCTTCTTCTTCTTCTTCTTCTTCTTCTTCTTCTTCTTCTTCTTCTTCTTCTTCTTCTTCTTCTTCTTCTTCTTCTTCTTCTTCTTCTTCTTCTTCTTCTTCTTCTTCTTCTTCCTCTTCCTCTTCCTCTTCCTCTTCCTCTTCCTCTTCTTCTTCCTCTTCCTCTTCCTCTTCCTCTTCCTCTTCCTCTTCCTCTTCCTCTTCCTCCTCTTCTTCTTCCTCTTCCTCCTCTTCTTCTTCCTCTTCCTCTTCCTCTTCCTCTTCCTCTTCTTCTTCCTCTTCTTCTTCCTCTTCCTCTTCTTCTTCTTCTTCTTCTTCTTCTTCTTCTTCTTCTTCTTCTTCTTCTTCTTCTTCTTCTTCTTCTTCTTCTTCTTCTTCTTCTTCTTCTTCTTCTTCTTCTTCTTCTTCTTCTTCTTCTTCTTCACTATTATTATTATTTTTTGTCCCAGATCAGGACTCTACTATCTGATGCTTGTTTTTGCTCATTGGTTGGAGTTGAGCCACACCTCCAACCTACTCTTCTTCCTTTTTAATTATAGTTATGCCTTTCAACAACCTTTGGTGTGAAAAATTTGCAAGTTTCCTATGGAGATGACAATTCTATTCTTCAGTTTTAGCTAGAGATTATGTTTTTATCCTATCGTTCACAGGGTAGCACACTAAAATATTTACAACATAGAACTGTATTTAAAAAATCAACACATGGGTTCCAGAATCCACCTGTAAAATTCAGTGAACATTTTCAAACTCCAATTCTGAATGGGTATGGGAAAAACAAAAAGTATTCAACAACAGATGTGGAAAAAAAATCCAGGTATTTCTGGACTTTTTGACCATAGGAGAAAATTGAAGTTACTTTTGAATTTAACATTTTATGTTAATTTGTCCTACATCAGTAGATGAAATTAAAGTTAAATTTTAGTAAATTATGCCCAACTAAAAAAGTGACTTAATTCTATATGTAACTGTAGAACTATCAATATACTGCATTCAAAAATGAAATTCATTGTGTATTATGGTGATTATTTCTAAAAAATAAAGGAATGACTGCTTTGATGCTCTGGGGTATTTTTTTCCTTCTTCTTCTACTTCTTTCTTTCTTTCTTTCTTTCTTTTTTTGGTGGCAATGGAGTTTGGACACAGGGCCTCACAACTTAGCCATTCTACCACTAGGCCTATTTTTTTGGAGATGAAATTAATAAACAGTTTTGCCTCGGCCAGCCTCCAACCAAGATCCTCCAGATCTCAGCTTCCTGAGTAGCTAGGATTATAGCCATGAGCCACCTGTTTCTTGCTGGTACTTGTGATTCACATGTTTATATTTGTAAATCAATATCACAAATGTCTCTAATTTAGTACTATGCATACCTACCTATGAAAAAATAGTATCATCTCCATATGTTAAGTAATGAATTTATCAGAGGTTAGCTAATGTGCCAATTACGGAAGTCAGTGTTAAGTCTGAGCAACGCCCATCATCATTGTCCCTATTACATCCTTCATTTTCCTTTCTTAATTGACTGTGCCCTATTTTTAACTGCAGCCTCCATTTACTCACTTATCTCATGCTGTTTTCAAATGTGTGCTTTGGTTATCTTCGAAGTCATCATAAATATCTTGCTCCCAATTTTGTGTGTGTGTGTGCAAAGTACAAGGACCGGCCACGTGTTAAACATGAACATGCATGGATCCTGCAGGGACGTCTGATGATATTCAGATGGAGATATCTTCCAAATTAACCCACCTTACCAGCCACAGTGGCAGGCTTCCTGCAATGCTGAGGGCTCATGAACAACTCGTTCTCCTTTGAAAAAACCAAACAAGAACGTTGAGAACCTGTGGATCCTCCCTAAGAAATGCATTTTCTTTTCCACTTCAATGGGAAGAATTATTAAGAACACATGACCATTCCCCTTTGCAAAGTTGACAGTGTTCTACTAATATTAAGAATGCTGGTGTGAATGTTTCAATGGATGTTCACTTCAAAACTGCCAGCCACACACGGGCAACTCCATCTTTAGGGCACTGTGCTGTGTTTACCTCTGAAAATATCGTAGCATTATTGCCCACGATCCTTGGCCAACATACTTTGCACTCTATTATTTCTGCGTTAAGTCGTTAATTATGAAGCTCTGTTTCCTCCTATGCTAATTAACCAAAATGTGGAGGAAGGGCAATCAAGTGGGTCACAGCAAAGCTGACCTGATAATTCTAGCTGCTAAGAGCAGGGACTATGGTGAGCCTTCAGGATCGTCTGTTATGGGAGCAACAGAAGCCCAGTGGTTGTGGAGATAAGAAATAGCTTGGAATAAATGGCTTAAAACAAGAAGGTATAATATGGACTTTCTTCATAAATCCTTAAGAAGATTTAGGTGTGAAGTTTTAATACAATGAATCTCCACACACATTTTGTGAATAACTTATTCGATATGTTATTAATTAAATTATTTCAAATTGGCAGTGCTATTCCTCCCTTCTATTGGAAGGAGATTCTAATGGAAGAGGCTAAGATGTGTATACACAGTGAATATAGGTCTAGGTATTTTTAGCGCCCCTCCCCCCCCCAAAGAGATAGATATATTCATGATTCTTCTGCCTCTTCATTTGCATATGAGCACGTGGAAAATGATAGTCCAGATAGCGGAGGAGCAAGAGGATTAATCCAGAGATAATGAGCAGTTACCTTTGGGGGATTTCTCGCTGTGTGTTCATGCACAGATGACATTTCTATTCACCAGAATTCAAAAGCAGATACATTAAAAAAAAGTTCTGGCTATAATTACTGAACTTTTCCAGGAATAGATAACTAGCATTTTGGAACACACTGAACTGTGCTATTATCTAGAGCTACTCACAAAGACCAGCTTAGGGAATAGCCCTGCCCCTTGGAATTCCGATTTGAAACACCTATGATGCTGCTCAGGTCGAGACTAGTAGGATTTGTGCCTAAGATTTGAAAATACGTTTAATGCTATGAAAGCGTTTATACTCTTTGCTCAAGGAACATTTGATCAGTAATTCTTAAACGGAGTGTGATGAAGATCCAAAATGCTTGACAATTGATCTAAAACCTGAGGTTCATTCTTTCAATAAAAAATATGCAGAGTAAGCTGGATCTGATGATGTGTGCCTGTAATCACAGCTTTTTAGGAGACTGAGAGGAAAATCACTGACTTCAAGGCCAGCAGGCAATGTAGCTCAATGTAAAACAAAGTGAAACAAGCAAACAACAGAAAGATGAAATTAAATGCATAGAGTGAGTTATATACTCAGCACTTTTAATATGTATTAAGGGTAAATGGCTTTACCTTTCTCTTTGTGGGGAAAACAGGGCCCATTAACTTCAACAAAACCAGCGGTAGCCATGAGCAGCACAGATTATAGGAAAAGCGTAAACAGCGTTTATACTTGAATGCTCCCTGTACCACTTACCAGAGCTGAAATGCTGAAAGTATGATTTTACCGCCCAGAGATCCATCCTTCAAGAGAAAGGGAACATACAGCGGCTAATCCTCCAGACTGCGTCCTTGTGTTGGTGTAAGAATTATCTTAGCCAAGGAAGCTTGGAACCCACAGTGTTTAAAATTGGTTTTGATACCAGGAAAACCTGGCTTCCAACTTTGTCTTAGATACTTTCCAATTCGAGAATTTTACAGTTGAAATCTGGGTTTCAACTATTACCAAGCAGACAGGAAAATGTCCCGCCAGACTTTTGGACCAACTATCAGTCTATTATTCACCTGAAGATTTATTGATCAATTTATCATATCATGAGGCATAGGAAACTGCATAAAGTATGTTTTGGGTTAGAAGTTCATGCAAATGTACTTTTAAGTAGAAGTAGCATGAGAAAAGATCATCTATACATCGTGCTCATTACATTAGCATTTTCATTAGCAACTTCTTCAATAGCTAAAATTCTCAATGGTATATTTTTTTGTAGTTAAACTGTAGCAACATTGATGGCAGATAATATCAAATTTTCATTCATTGAAGCAATACAAGTAGTTAACAGAAAAATATACTATCTCGGCCATTCATTCTGCCAGTCTAAAGCAATGTTGTGTTAATTCACATCTAAGGACACAAATATTTCATGTTAACTTATGAGAGCCCTTAAAACAAGACATACCTGAAAAGAATGGAAAACAAGACACAAAGTTGTTTCTATAGTCAATTTTCATTGCAGCATTATTGGTAGTAGATTAGGAGTAACTTCAGCACTGGACTTTTGTTAGAATATGTCACATTGTATTTATCCATTTACCTGTGTACATCTGTAGATAGTTATCTATGTAAATAGATAAATGAGTACGTTTAAGGTGGTATTACATACCAAGGTGTATTTCAGCCTTAAGATGGGAAGGATCTTCTGAAAGTGAAGACCCATACTACAGCTATAAGACACATACGTTATGCACCCATTTATAAGAAGCACTGAGGCTGGTCAAATTCATGGATCTACAAAGTAGAGCGGTGTTTACGTGCTGCATAGTGGATGTGGGATTTCCTTTTGGGGAATTCTTGCAGTGGACCTTGGTGATGGAGATACAAGACACTCAATGCACACGAACTGCACATTGACATGGTCCAAGTGTTAAATTTTATGTAGGTGTTTTGGGACCAACGTAAAAACATCATATCTGATTCTTTTGTGTACATTTTTCTGCTTCTTTAAACTTGCAATTGAAATCATAATCTTCAGGTTTTAGTGTTTTTATTGAATATTTCTAAAAATGCTCTGAACGAGTTGCCGGTCACGTTGGCTTTGAATGAATGCTTAATTTTAGTCCACACTTCCTAAGTTTAAGGTAACTATAATGAATCAATATTCCAGTCACCAAAATGGTTTCTGGCATTGCTTCTATTTACAGAGACTGCAGTTGGGTTTATGATGGATTAATTTAGCAAGGTAGGTATATTTTGTACCACACAGGGAGTTACCAGTGAGTAGACTTGAAACGTACATAACAGTCCTTGTTTGTATGTTGAAAATACTAGGAATGTTTTAGGCAGGTTGAAAAGCTGCAGATCATAATGTTCTTCTATCTATTGATCATCCATCTATCTAGTTTATCATCTTCTATCATCTATGTATTATCAACACTGATTGGAATTTTTAAGTTATACATTTCATAACTATGCCTTAAGCCATCTGTAACACTTAAGCAAGCAGAAATTCCTAATTCCATCACACCTTAGAGTATTTATGCCCCTGTTTATCAAGAGACATGTACAAGAGTAGTTAGAACAATAGCTTGTGCAGGTAGCTGCAAATATATATAATGACTCAGATCTCAATGACAAGAACAAATAAATAAGTTGAAGATACAATTTAGAATACTATTCAGCACTGAAATAAATACAGAACCATAAGAAGCAATGTAGATGACTCTTACAAACATATTACTTTTGAATGCCAGTGTGTCAATAATCTTTCAAGTCCAGATTATTTTAGATCTTGTATTTTTGTGTAAAAATGATAATTTTTTGTATAAATACTCTTACTTGAAGACTGCCTTAGAGAGTCACCTTACTTAAAATCTCTCTTATGTTCAAGACTCTTATTTTCAAAAGAGTATATTGCCCCTAAATCATACCATGAACAGATGATGTAAAACTTCATTGTTTCTTAAATAAATTAAATCTATAAGTTAAAATGCACGAAGCCTGTACTATATTTTGAAGTATGTCAACAGTTAGGCAGCAGTTACTAATGTAACTGGGGACTTCTGTCCCCAGAAAATAAATTAGTTTTACACTTTATCTATGATCAGTCTTTATCAATGTGTGAGATATTAGATGTCATAAGGACATGGAGTAAGTATTTTTCCTATTTAGGTCCATTTTTTAAAATAAATTATTGTGTTCATAGCAAGTGTAGCATCTTAGTTTGTATCTATGAGGATACTCTGTAATACTAATCTTGAGAAAGATGTTATTAATCAGTCACTGTAATATACATGATATTATACATATTCAGTCAGATGCTGGTAGCTCATGCCTGTAATCCTAGTTACTCAGGAGGCTGAGATCTGAGGGTCATGGCTCAAAGCCAGTCTTGGTAGGAAAGTCCTACCAACTCTATCTTCAATTAAGCAACAACAACAAAAAATCTGGAAGTGGAATGAGTACATCTTCAAATCAAATCAAAGCTTGTTTCTTTTGGAACATGCCAACTGTATGTTGTGCTACAGTAAAACACACAGAGCAATTTCTTTTCTCCAGGTAGCAGTCATTCTATGATAAATCACTTCAACATGAAACCTTGTGTTGAGAGTAAAGAAATAACTGTCAGATGGACCCATTTTTAATTTTCATGTAATATACTATGTGTCATGTGATAGATGTATGAAAACAGTAAAATAAAAAGGCACTGAAACATGTGGAGAGAGTACATTGCAGAAAGCAGGGGACATAAACTATAAGTAGGTTAAATAGATTATGTTAAAAGAATATAAACCAGAGTACGCCTTCTGCACGTCTTGATTAGGTCAACTCAACATAATTCTGTGTGATGTTCTTGTAAGAGATAATTTACTCAGGTTTTCTAGCAAGGGGGGAAAACAGGGGTGTGCACAGCACAGAATGCTGAAATGAGACGTCCTGGCAGGTGATAATATAGCATCCCGTCAGGTGACGTGGTGTTTTGACTGCCCAGGTGCAGAGGGTATAATTTAAATGCCATTATAGACACGCCAGCCCCAGCCTGGAGACGGGCGCACTGGGAAACCTTCCTCTCTGTCGTCACAATGCAGAGAAAATTGCTCCTTTGATCTCACAGTGCCAAAATCTGTTGTCCAGAAGGAAAATGCTTTCTCGCTTGTGTCTTAAACCAAGACAGATTTCATTTTCCATCGAAGGCATTTTGTTAACACCACATAAAACAGTCAGGCATATTTCATCAAGCTGAGGCTACAGTTTTGTTGGTATTTTAGGTTACTTTATGATTATGTAGTGTTCAAAACAAAGCGCCCCCCCCCCCCACATCTGTGTTTCTAGTGACGAGGCGCTAACCTTCCATGTCCTGAGATGAACTGCTCAGAGAGGTTTGTCGGCTAGGAAAGAAAAATTCAATAGTTTTGTGCTCCTTATGCATTTTCTTTGAAGGCAACAGGGATATTTGTTTCTAAAACTAAGCAGTAGGAAAACATATGTCATTTTAGCTCTGTGAGGGAAGTCAAGAAACACCAGCTCCACCGTGTACAAAAATCATCCTCAGTCCCCAGATCGTCTCTAAATTACTATAAAACAAAACAACTCGTGAAATCTCCATTTGAGGTTTTGAATTACAATTTAAGGGGAGAAAAAGATGACTAGAAAGATTTTCACCACAGAGTTACACTGTCTTAATTCCGTGGAAAATCCAACAAATAGAAGCAGTCACTTGCAATGGAAATTGTGTAGCTGGCTCACGACATATGAACTCATTAAATTTATGTAAACGACATATATTTTAAAAAATCATCCATTACATTTAGATGACAGTATGTCAATGGTATTTTCTACAGCCCAGCATATTTTAGGTCTTGAACAGTTAAAAAATTTTTTCCTAAAAAAAAAAAAAAAAACCTAAATGAGCACAATTCTTTTTCCAAATAGAGAGGACTATTTTTTTTTAAATGAAAATTTAGGCTAATATTAAAAGTAGCATTGTTATATCTACTGTTTTCACTGTAAGCAAGATTGATTTCCACTTTCTTTTTTAGGTAAAATAATTGAGATAATTGAAGGCAGTATATTTAGTGATAAATGAAATAAATTTTCTGACTGGGCACCAATGACTATTTGTCTAGCTACTGAGAAGGCCTGAGATCTGAGGATCAAGGTTTCAAGCCAGCAGAGGCAAGAAAGTTCATGAGACTTTTATCTCCCATTCATCAGCAAAAGATGGAGGTGGAGCTGGGGCTCAAGTGGTAGAATGTAAGCCTTCAGTGAAAAAGCTAATGGACAGCACCCCAGCTCTGAGTTCAAGCAGTAGTACCAACACACATACACACACATGCACGCACACACACACGCACACACACACATGCACGCACACACACACATGCACGCACACACACGCACACGCACACCTTTTTTTCAATTCTGTCAAAATTTATGATACCATATGGGAAGATTTGATAACGAACTTTTTAAAGTCAGATTTGAAATTTTCAAAGCCACACTGTTTTATGAATAAGTCATGTTTTCTTTCCCTTTTCTCTTTTCTAAGAAAGAATTTTTTTTTGTCTTGATGTATCTTGTATCAATCAAGCAAAATTCTGACATGACAGCCTTCAGACTGAGAGATCTTTGGAAAATTAAAAGTTATCTTAAATGCTCTTACTCAATGTGTGCTAAGGAGAAGGGAGAAGTGAATTACAGAAAAGGAGGAGGAGAGGAAGAGGAAAAGAAGAAGAAAAACACGAAGCAGAGTGTAGCAATAAACACTGTTTCTGACTCAAATTGTTCCCAGACAAAATGAACAAGCAGATGAAGAAAAGGAAATCTGTAACTGAATTGTTTGTTAATCTAATTATTCAAGAGGAGTTTGTATTTGACAGAAGGAGCAGGTTCTTTTGCTTTTGGTCCCCAAATGAGGGTTCATGGAGTTCTTTCTATGGACAAACTAGAGTTGGGAGAAAGCTGTGGCCCGCAATGTCTAAGTCTGAGCCCACCTTCCTGGGGGCAGACTTCGTGTCACAGGTCCTTATGGCTGCAAAATGGGGTCCTCTTTACACTTTTTTTTTGTTTTTATTTTTTGTGAGAGAACCACTTGGCAATGAAAAGCAGCATTTTACCCAACCTCTGCAATACACGGTGCATAAATAGAAAACCACACAAAAACGATTGTGCCTTAGTGATCGTGAAAATAATTCATCTGTCTATGAATGCCAGGAATAACCCTAGGTGGAAGCAGAATTTGCTGGTACTTGTAGCATGCGAAGAGAAGTGAATTACAGTGAAGAAAGGCAGCAGCATGAAGGAACAAGAAAACATAATCCTAGAGGATGTGTTATATAGCCTGAGTCTGTTTTTGAAATGACTTCTAAAAAAATGTATGTCACCAACTTTCTAGATGCACTAATTGCTGATGGTTACAAGTATCAGCAGAATGCCCAGCAAGATTTCCTACAGCGGCTACAGTAGACAAACTGGCCACTACCTAAACACATACGTCTTTGGTGACTATTTAAACCCTTGGAGTATTTAAATGCAATGGAGTATTTAACTATTAGGAAAACATACAATACTTTCTGGTTAAAACTGACAAAATACTTATGAATATGTAAAATCATGTCACAAAAATACATTATACAGTGCAAAAATATTCTAACCTAAAGAGTGTACGAGAGATTAGAGTTACTGAATGAAAGGCATAAATAAGCCTTTATTTAAAAAAAATCATTTGAAACCAACTGCTAAATTATGAGACAGGAAAGAGGAGGAAGAGATTGCTATTTAATCACTCTTGAGTATAAAATGGTAAAAGAAATAAGAGACAAATTAAATAGGAAATCAAGACAAAGTTATTTAGCAGAGAATGTTACTATATTTTTGGACAAAATACAGGAAAGACGGTTAAATAGAAAATAAAACATTGGTAAACTAAGTAAAAACCCATATGCAATTCTATTTTTACGGTGTAGTGCTGTGAATGAGAGAATTCAGTAATGGAGCCAAGTAGCTTAGTCCCTGGGAGATCACTGCCGATCATTTTGATTAACAAAGTAATTTTAGTGCATTACTAAAATCCATTTCATTCTCAGTGCTACGAACAAAAAAAAGCCCACTAATGCTCTTAAAATGAGGATAATAATTATCTATCACCATTTCAAAGATAAGTGAGCACAACTCAACCCAACAGCCATTCCTCTTGGTTTCATTCCTAAAGAGAGAAAGTGATCTAAATAAACAATTTACACATTTTTATCAGCTCAAAACCATGAGATCATTTTAGACATTTTGGGAATACTGTTGGATTTGCCCAACGCTGAGTAATTGTGGGTAGGGTTTTTTTTTCTTTGAGCTCTCTTGATTTGTAGCAAATTCTTAAATTCCTAAGGAAAAAATCTCTCTGTGTTCACTGAGTGGCTATGTGAGCAAATTCAGAGCATAGTGATAAAAATCACAATCCTTAAGTTTCTTAATCAAGTCTCTCACAAGAGATTAAATAGACATGTCTTCATTTACCTAGACTATTTGAGAAAATGATGATTGATGGGGAGCAATCAGTCAAATAGGACCAATCCCATAGATATATGTAGAATGGGATTTCATGCGCTATCGATACTGAGTTAAAAATGGTTCAGCGTGAAATATGTTATCCTGAAAAACCCATATTCAGTGCCTGTAAGTGGTATTGGACATTGTAGATCACCATGGGCATGCTTGTTCCCAAAAACAAAAAAAATGTAGCTGGTAACAGCCTGATCTCCAGTCTCTTAAGCTTTCCTGAGCTTCCAGAAAATATCAGGAACACTGAGTGCTGTCTGGAGGTCGCCCATAACTTCCTGCCACGGGCCAGGAAACACAGCTGGCTGCAGTAGCCGTGGGTCTCCAGATGTCAGAGGCCGCGGATGGCGGGAAGCAAAGGGCACAGTTTTGTCATCACAGATGACCCTACCCATTGCAAACCCTGGATCTGGCCCCCCAGCCGTGCGCCGGGGTGGGGGGCGTGCGGAGCGTGAGGTGGTGGCCTTGGTTTTGTCCCTTTGTCTCTGTGGCCAAGGTGAGGCTGTAGTTAGTTGTTCAACTGTGTGGGAAACACAAGAGCAGGCACTTTCAAGTCTGGATTACTGCATTTATAAAGTACCCGTATTAACATGTGTTGGCAAAAGATGATTTTATAAGACCAAGAAGAAAAAGTTTTAATGGTGCCTCTTCTAGAACTGACATTTGTCTACTGCATGGAGAGAAATAAAATGTGGTACTGAAGCCTGCACTGCTGCGAGGGGAGGGTGGAGAAGAGGGAGAGACAGACAGACACAGAGACAGACACAGAGACAGAGCCACAGAGAGGAGTGAGAGAGTCAGAGCTGGAATGAGACCGAAACAGATGGATTTCCTGAGTGTAAGCACAGCTAAACTCATCTGAAACTCTGGTAGTGGCTATTTTGGGTAGGACTACCTACCTAGGCCAGACTTTTCCGTATTCAACCAGGAATAATTTCGTGTCTCGACTTCATTTTCTATTTAGTCACAAAGCGATTACAACTCTGTTGGGTTCCCTTCAGAAGCTAGACTACAGAAGCCTTCTTTCTACTGGGAAGTTTTGAGGAGAGTATTATTTGGGATATTTCATTTTCACAGCAATACGTTCACTTACTACTTAACTTGACGATTCTTTTTCTTGCCTAAGGATCCACATTTCTTATTTTATTAAGTGCCGATATTTCTTCGATGGTCTTGGTAACTGAGCAGCTTAGATGACGTCTGGGTTTCACCCAAGCAAAGAAACAATGAAGAATACTGAGATCGCTATGACTTAATTTTAGCTTTGTCCTGCCAGCTACGAAGAGAGAAACCTTCTCCATCTCAGCCTCCCAACCCCCATCCTGCCACGAAAACAGTGAGCTTTCCATCACTTTTGTGGTCAGCCAAATAATGTTGTTGACTTACACTGAGCTGCTGACATTCCACAGAAAAGCCACAGATCCTGTCTTCGGCCGTGCCCCTCCAATTCTCTGGAATTCTGGAGGCAGGCCTTAAACCTTACACCTGTTTGGTTAAACCTAGCCCATTCTACCTGACTCAGAGACACCTGACCACAGACAACCAGATGTGTTGTCATCCAACTGGGAGACCACGCCCAGAGGTGTACGTACGGCCTCTACGGATATTGATGACAGCCCTAGAAATGTGATTTGAGCCCTAGTTAATTTGCTCAGTATATTAAGGCCTATAGTTTAGAGCTGCCTCAAATTTCATTGGACCTTGACAACGCTGAAATGAGAGCAATGAATTAGTGCCTCGTGGTACATGTAGGCTAAAAATGGAAGAACAGGGAGGAGGTGATGTGTAGGAGGCTTAACGCCAAGGAGGGAATTGGTTAATTCTTTGAGGAAATATGCAAGAAGATAATTAAGGGAAATATGAGTACAATATTGATGTTAGCTAGCTAGTCTAGGGAAACAGACTTTTATTGTAAAGTGGGTATTAAAATTGATTTTTAAAGCCACTTCATTCTGTATCTGGGAGCATATAGTCACTTTTGTCTTTCTGTTAAAGTTTCCTATCTCTTAATACCTGTGATGAGTCTTCCATCAAAAACAATGTCATCCAAGTTATTCCAAAAGAAATAAGCAACTAATTATTTACTTACTAGTTTATTTTTATCTGTCTGGCCTTGCCTCTTCCCTAAGAGAAAGTTACTGAGTCAAGCTAAGGTGTACGTGAAATTCAGCATGGCCCTCAAATTGCTGTGGTCCTGATCACCCACAAACTTGCTAGGAATAGGAAGAAAGCCTGGGCAAGAAATCCAGCAATCTGTCTTTTAATAGACCTATGAAGTAGTTACAGTTTGGGAAACTTTGACCTAAAAACCCTATGGTAGTAAAAAAATGCTTTGGTAATTACGTTGCCAGAAATTGCTTCACGGTGTATCATTACATGGATTTGTACTTTCTTCTCCACTGAGCACATTACCCATCCACCAGCAATGCTAAGTGCTTACATTTTTTTTTTCATTGACTGTCATATTATTTATCACCAGGGAAAGATTTCATTGTAATTGAACATTGCAACATATAGAAACAAAGTACCATTTACCCTAAGCTCATCATAAGGAGAAAATGCTAAGCATAATAGGATTTTATGACACAGTTCCTGCAAGGTGGAGCTCTAACACCTCCAAGTTCTATACCTGAATCCTGACACTACACCTTCCTAGTGCTTTTACAGCTGCTGCCTGAAAGCGGGGCTCCTTTCCGTCCTTAAGGCACAGCTCAGGGCTCTGAAAGGGAAACCTCTCCTCTCACCATCTTGGGAATGCAGAATTTACTAAGATCTTGAATATTTAAAACACAGTCCAAAACATACTAGGCTTAAATGTTAGGCCAGCATGCAGCCTGGTAGAGGCCTGACATCATGTACTCCTTTGGAACATTAAAAAAAAATTCCATGAAAAGCAAAAAGAACAGAGGGCAAATTGACCCAAGAGCAGGTGCTCAAAGGGAAAACACTCACACACATTCACTGATACACATCCACACTTTTGCTCATGCACACACATATATTCATAAGCACACAATGCATACTCACCTTTACTTACATGCACATATATTACCTCACACACACACGGATACACACTCACACATAAACACACACACAGTCACCCATTATAGACATTCATAAATTGTCTTCTGGCTGGAAACCTTCATCATTTCATAAAGCTGAATTATTAAATATTTGTTAAGAGCAAATCGAGCAATTACACATTAGCTTAATAACTTCCATGAGTTTTGGAAGGGTAATGGACAAATGCCACATAATGTATTCTTTTACATGACTGCATGCTTCCTAGAGATTCCTCTTGGGATGCTTTCTTTCCAGGCTTTCCACATGATGATTATTTTTTTTAACCTATCAACACACTTCCATCCAGAATGTATAACGACATGTCAAGTGTATGCATCTTGTCTGCCACCTTCTCATTAGTTATCTAACAGAGAGCAGCCCAGCTCACTGGGAGCTCCTGGGTTCTCTTCATTTCTCCTTTTCTCTCAATATCTCATGTGCCAGCCCCCAGGAAAGCTATGTTTTACTGTAGGATATTTCCGGGAGCGTCCAGTGAAGGGCAGTCATTCTTGCATCACTATTTTCATGTAGAATCATTCTGAAAGTCTTACTGTGTTCTTTTCTGTAAAATTTCCCCCCTGAAAATACATTGCTTTATTGAACCATAACAGATAGGGAAATATTTTTCCTGTCCTAGCAAAATTATATTTTGTTACTTTCTAAAGTCTCCTGACTGAAAATTAGAGGTTAGAGTAGGAATCCTCACAACCTACAGTCAAAGCAAATGAGATGTTGATCAATAAGTATCTGTCCACCTGCCTTTGAACAAAAACATTCCCAGGTCTGGAAATACTTCCAGCATTGCCTGGCGTCCCTGGTGAAGGATGTCATTGAAGTTTAGTAGAGTTTCATAGCTGAAGCGATCAATGGATGAACGTTAGTGTGAACTGATCATTTATTTGGAAATTTGACGTGGCATTTTTGTAGAGTTTCTGTTGAGTTAACATCCCTTTGTGCTATTTCTGGAATATTCCATAGGCAAGTAATACCAGGCTGTACTTCCTGTCTCTGACATGTTCAGGAGAGACTGAGTAGTGCAAAGCGTAATTATCTCTGCATATATATGTATATGTATATATATATAAATATATATATTTATGAAGAACTTAAGCCTCACACACCTACACATCTGATATTAGCAGGGGCTCTCATTCAATAGCATCAAGCCATAGCATATACAGCACCATGTATAGATGTACCAAGAAAAACTGGTTTGTGTTTATTTATGGAAATTTCTCTGCCCTTTTGTGGTGGAGGGATGTACTTTTTGAAAAGCCTGAATTCAGATTGTGATACTTAGAACTTTAGCTATTATTTACATCTGACCATTGTGCAGACAGTCAGATCTTAAAAGATATTTTTGGTGAATCCAAAGCCCCTTATGCATAAGCAAACTCAAAATTCTGATTTAATTCTCTTGTAAAAATAATGATAGTATTCCTATTTCACTTAGCTACAACCTCAGCATTTGGGGACATATGCCCCGAATAAGTAGCGAGTAAAATTTGATCATAAAGACTCCTAGATGCTGAAGTTCACCAAAATGTTCATCTTTAACTGAAGAGATGACTGTCTTCCAGATATTTAAATCAAGTCATCCTTAGAACTAAAACATGATTTGTGTGTGTGTGTGTGTGTGTGTGTGTGTGTGTGTGTGTGTGTGTGTGTACTGGTATTGGAGCTTGAGCTCAGGGCTTGGGTGCTGTCTCTTGACTTTTTCCATCAAGGTTGGTGCTCTCCTACTTGAGTCACAGCACCACTTCTGACTTTTTCTTGGTTAACTGGAAATAAAAATCTCATGGACTTTTCTGCTCAGGCTTGCTTTGAACCATAATCCTTAAAAATCTCAACCTCCTGAGAAGCTAGGATTACAGGCATGAGCCACCAGTCTTCAGCTCCTGTGATCATTTCTTTACTATGTTTTAAGGTTCATTTTGGTAACTGTAAGGCAATGTGGTGATGTTTTTGAAGCAAAGATATTCTACTTATCTAATTGACAAAAATGAATAAATATTTTTGTATGATTTTGATTTTTTCTCAAAAATCTAGAACACTGGCTTAAGGGCATATTTCAGTGTCGTTAGAGTTTCAAATAAAGATTTCTAACAACTTTTTAAAGATTTTTAACAACTTGTTTTCTTTAAATAATATGTCTGTGAAGAGCACATTCCATTTCCTACAGAGCCTCACCACCCACTTCTGGTGGTAAGATGGAGCAGTTATGATTTAGGACGCGGTTCTTCACCTGTGATCCTCTTTCTCTTCACCGCCACCCCTGCCAGTTCTTAGTGGAATACTCAAACATGACAAAATAAGATCCTTTATTTTCCTATCTGTGTTGATTGGCTTTTTCTTTCTTGCCATGCTAGGCATTAGCAAGGCCATTTCTCTACTCCTGAGCTACATCCACTGTCCTCCTTCACAGTGTGTAACAGAATGCAAAGCTCCTGGTGAGGATGCTCCCCCTGACTTCCCAATACAACTTACGGAATGGCTTACCTTCTTTTTCTTGGGGGAAAATCTCTGTGCTGGCTAAAATCAGTGAGTAGTGATTAGTAAATAGTCAGAATATAAAATAAATCATGCTGTAGTTGTGCATGCATATGAAATATAATATTTATCTATATAGAAAATTTGGTTGGATTCCAAACACATCACAAGTATTAGGATATATATATATATGTATACATATATATACATATATATATAATGAAAATGTTTGGTTCTATGGGTAATATTCTCAGACAATTTAATGAATTTGCCTATATTGAATGGTAGTTACAATTTTATTGGGTGTATACTTAGCTGGTTCTATTCTTCTTCAAGCATTTCCCTTAAATACTTTCTGAGAATTATTTTTCTTGACTAAATATAGACCAAAAAATCCCCTCTAATTAAGCCAATGGTGCTTACACATGAATTGGCTGAATTAAGATAGACTTGTTGATGGAATTCCTTGTTTTCATTTGAATATGAGTTGTATTATTCGGTTTCTATGCTTTCTGTCAGCTCTCGAATTCTACAGACCCCAATGAAAATAGAAAGATAAGGATGAATGAGGAATTCAAAACTCTCAAGCTCATAGTGAATATGGAAGTTAGACACACACGTAGATTTTGTTATGTGTGAAAATCTCCCCGTTTCTAGGGGGAGCACTTTTTTCCAAATAAGAGCTTCAAAAGTGAGCAGGACAGCGTGGGCCCTGGAAGATACTGTCTCCTTGTAAAACAAGCCCTTTGTTGTACACACGCCCCGCCCCCCCCCAAGCCTACAACAGTAGCCCAGGGCTACCGTGGTTCAGTTTCAGGTGAGGACCTGGGAGGAAGGAAAATCAAATATGGCATTGTGAAAAGGAGGGATTCCACAAAGCAGAAAGTGGGGTCATGGGTAGAAGGAGGGAAGAGCCACGGCCTGGAAATGAGGTGTAGCAAAGGATCCTCGCCATGGATCCCATCGTACAAATCAGAGCCGGACCTGGCACCAGGCTCGGCATTATGGCGGTCACCTCTTCAACTGTGTCACCCCAACGCTGATTTGGTGGTCACCACCGAAGCCAGAAATGAGAGCTTTCCACCTTTCATTTGACTCCTCTTCCCTGTCATCCTCTAGTTGCGTTCTGTCTGACCACTTGGCGAAGGTTGTTGGTTTTGTTGTATTTTTTGGTTACTTTTGTTGGCTTTTTCTTTTCTTTTTCCAATTAGTGTGGCTTCGGGGACCCTGGTGCGTGCCTCACACACCGAGAGGAGCGGGCAGAGTAGACAGCCCTGGACGTTCTTGATGAGAACGAGAATCTAGCCTGCTGGGAATGTAAAATGGCCCACAGGGGCGCGCCGTCCTCATCCTCCTAATTGAGATTGTCAGGTGTCTTATTAAAAGCCCTCGTTTACCTGGAGGCCTTTCTTGGGGGGCGGGGAGGGGGAGGAAGGGAAAATGCTAAGATGCTGCAGAGACTTTACATAAGGTTGCTTTTCAAAGCCATGCTGATCTATTTTCCTATGTGTGTTGTTTGGTTCCGTCCATCAAAGGGCTTCAAGATATACTTTTATATTTAAAAGAGGGAGGATGAAAGCTATTATTTGAATACAGCACTGTATTCAGCGGCACCAAGATGCTTATTATAACTGCCTGAGGAGACAGTGGGGTTGCGGGGCTGCCCCGGCCCCTCCCCTGTCTGTTGTCTCCCCTATGTGATGTGGCATAGATTTGATAAAAGGATGTAAGCAGCATCAATTATAAAATGACATCTGCTAATGAGAGGAAGGAAAGAGAGAGAAAGAGAGAGAGAGGGGAGGTGGGAGGGAGAGGCTGGAGGAAGGTAGGGAAGAGAGAAATATTCTGAATGAAATAAAGAAGAAAACCTTACTGCATTCAAGGAAATGACGTACCTCCAGCATACCCTGATTTTAGGGTCCAACCTACTAGGCCCTCTGTTGGTTTTTAGAGGTATCCCATTTTCTTGGCTCTGGAGAATTGTTATTGAAGCTGCTGCTCAAACCGCCTTCGATTTCCTTCATGGATTTGTTGATCATTTTGCCAAGATTCCTGCATAAAACAATAATGACAAAAGAGAGAGAGAGAGAGATTATGTAAAATGTGGGACATGCTAAGCAATTCAGCTAAATGGTTTATTTTTTTCCCCCCTGTCTTGGAATGATTGCCTGTCAAGCAACCTACAGAGGCCTAATGGTTTTTAGCATCCTTCCCATTTTAGGGCTACAAACTTGGCACCAGACATATTGAGCTTTTTCCTTCATATATATATGCCATGTCAAAATAACAACCAGAGCCTCTAGAAAAGAGACACTAATCATTTTGGTCACCTCCAACATGCTAACTAATAATGAAGATTAGTTTCCTTTATTTTTATTAAATAATTTTATTGTCTTCAAGTAGTACAAAGGAGTTGCCATTCAAAAAGCAGTCTATGAATATAGTGCAGCTTGATCAACTTCACCCTTTTAACATTCTCACCCACCCCTCCAATCCACCACTTCCGTCATTTTTCTTAATTTTGTTGGGTGTATATTGAATTATGTATATATATATATATATATATATATATATATATATATATATATATAATTTGCCATTTAACAAAGCAGTTTACAAATACAATAAAATTTTATTAAACATATATTTTATTGTAAAGATACTGTACAGAGGGGTTACAGTTACATGAGTAAGGTAATGAGTACATTTCCTATTGAGCATTGTTACCCCTCCTTTGTTTTTCCCCTACCATCCCTTTCCTCCCTGCCTCCCCAACTTCTCCCTCCCTACCCCAAGGTGTAAAGTTCATTTGCAACATAGTGTCTTATACATCTCATTACTACAATGGGTCAACCTGCATCCTTATTTCAGCATTTTGTTATTTCCCTTCCCCTCCCCAAATTGGAAAAATGCATATACAAGATGCAAGGCACCAAAATCAAATACAGTGACAACAGGGGTTATACCACGAGGGAAGAACATACAAAGAAACAAAAAAAATCACATAGTACATTCTAAGTATATTAAAAACTACAGCAAGAAAGATAAAAACCTCTTGTGTCCCTATCTTGGGGTTCATTTTGTTTAACATCATCTTATATGGTCATATGTACATAGCTTTGGACATTTTCTGCTTGTCCTAGACATACTAGTTATTGCAAATAAGGGAAACCATGGGACCTATGTTTCTTTGGACCTGGCTTCACTTAATATAATTTTTTCCAAGTCTTTCCATTTCCTAACAAATGGGGTGGTATCATACGAATACAATACATTTTGCTCTGTGTCACCCCCTTCAACCATTTTCACCCCTGCTTCAACCCTCCTCTGCCCTTATACTTCTTTTCCTTTTTTATTTGTCGGTCGTGGGGCTTGAACTCTGGGACTGGGCGCTGTCCCTCAGCTCTTCAGCTCAAGGCTAGCACTCTACCACTGAGCCACCTTCCCAGCTCCCCGCCCTTTTATTTCTTAATTTTGTGGTACATACAATGAATTCTTGACTGCATTTACCCCCACCCCCCTTCTTCTAGTCCTTTCTCCTTGACCGCAGGCTCCTCTTGTAAGTCCGCATTTCCTGGTGTTGCTTTTGTTGGGCTTTGACTTAGTCTTCCTAAAGAACTACATTATTGGAAGTGGCGCTGTAGCTCAAGTGGTAGAGCGCTCGCCTTGAGCTGAAGAGCTGAGGGACAGCGCCCAGGCCCAGAGTTCAAGCCCCACGGCCGACCAAAAAAAAAAAAAAAAAAAAACAAGAACTACATTATTTTAGCTGTCCAAAGAGTCTATCATACTTCAGTTCATTCACTTGTGACCGCCATTTGGAATACATTTCCCGTATGTAAAAGATATTATATGACTTGAAAACTCCTTGGTATAACTACATAAAGATTAACAAAATACTGAATAATATTATCTCAATTACTAATGAAATCTAGAGGTATTCTTAGCTTTGTTTTTTATCATTAACTTATCGAAAGAGCCAAATTTATCTATGAATACTATATTTGTATCATTCTTTTGCTCCACAATAATTGAATTTTCATATAGCCGACTAACAAAATAGTGAAAATTATTAAAAATATGAATTTTTCTTTTGATAGCTAAGATTAAATTCTATTGATAATGAAGTCAATTGAATATGTTTCTTTTCAATACTGAACATCTTGTAAAACTACAAGAGCAACAGAAAGAAACGTACAGTCGAAACATTGTTTTCCATTCCTGAATTTGTTGATTTTCTTAGGTTAGTCATTGTGTAGTCTCTCTTCATTCCTATTAATTTTATTTCAGAAGCAGTCTTCTGAAATATCCTCTACTTTGCAGCCTGTCTTCTTTCCAGCAGTCTGTCCACTGGTACCTGGCCTGAGACTCCAGGGACTGTTTAGGTAGCAGAACTAAAGAGGACAGAAGAAACAACCAGGGCCTCTGCCCATGGACTTCACCTTGGCTTTGGCAGGCAGAAGAAGAGGAAGTAGAGGCAGAGAAGACAGAGAGAGGAGGCAGACCAGAGGCTCTACCGCATGGAAGAGGCATATTGCCGCTCTGTTTCTCGCTGGAGCCTGTTTGACTGTCTCATTCAGTGATTCTGTGCACAGCTAGTAGGGGAACACCTAGCAAGGTGTAGGAGGGTGAGCAGGTTCACACAGACATGTCAGCTGTACTTGCAGAAGTTGGAAATCACGGAGTACCAAACTGACTGTTACAAAAATGTGGAAATACTTTGAGAAAGCAGCCAGTCATCTGGTCTGTGGTGTGGTAACCCTGCAGCTTTGAACTGGTTTGTTACGGAATTCATTGGAGCCTCCTCGCTCTTACTAATGAGAGGGAACTTCTTTGCCTGCACCCCTTTCAAGTTTTACAGACAAGAAAATGTGTGACACTCCTCCCCCCTTTCCTGAAAACCTCCAGGTGAGCATTCTGGGAGTTGAGTTGAGGCCACATTTGGATGCAGGTCACCAAACAACTTCCTACAACTAGCAACATTCTTCATACTATCAATTGGGAAACTTTTGTTCAGTTTCATATTCTCACATAGGCAAAGGGAATTGGAATACTGGTGAACACAGGTTGAGTATCTGTACACATCAAAGTGCTTCCAAAAGGCTACTCTCATTAATTTTATGACTTTAAGAAATAGTTTTGTAATATTTTCATCTCTTTGGATTCACATACATTTGGCCAAAGTTGTCACCTTAGTCACATTTTGAAAATATTAGAATGGGAAAATTGCCTGTTTTCCCAGTAAATGACACCCTAGAGAGGCTTTAAAAGTCTTTTCTGAGGTTGCGCAAAATTAACGTAGTTTAGGAAGTTTAATTTAAAATCTTATTTATTCATTTTCTGAATAGATAAGAGTCACATGATTTAAAAATTCCACAATGAGGTATACAAAAAAAAAATAAACAGGGAAACTGAGTCTTGGAGATTCAGAATGGTTACAGTGTTGCTGCATAGGATGAACATGATGATCTCCAAATACCAAAATGATAGTTTTTGGCATCATAATTTTTGGTAAATGAATGAATGCTTTGAGGATATTTAATACTGCAAGTTTTAGTAACTATGGTTATAAATATGGTCTTTAAATACTATATATTTTCTCTTCATTGAAAAATGATAACTATTCTGAAATGAATAGAGTTTGTAAAATAAAACATACTGAAGATGCTAGCGTTGGCCTAGGATATTCTCATTTTTGTCTCAGACATCTCATATTAGGTTAGGAGGTCATTTATTAATTTCTTCTCTCTCCCTGTTTCTCTTCCTCTCTGTCTTATTCACACACACACACACACATGCTCTCTCTGATGATGATTTTATTAGCTGAAGAAATTTAATAATTATAGAATATAGGAAATTTGTAGCAGAGTACAATATATGTTTTTGATATTTAAAAAAATTATTCTAAAAACCTTCTTAAAATGATTTGATTAGGTATGTTGAGAATTCTTTTATCCAGAAATGAAAATGTGATATGCTTAAAGGACAAAATTTAAAGAACAAACAAAAAAAGCACTCTCAATATATATTCCTGGTCTATTTTCCCTGACAGCCACTATTATATATTTTTTAACCTGCTACTGATCTACACATTTTTAAACACATAGTAATCCAAGTTCTCTGCAAATATATCAGGCTCACCTATGCAGAGCAGCTCACTATGGAGTGGACGGGGTGGGTTTGGAGGCAGGCTGGAAGAAAACCGTAGCTGTACTTAGGAGATGATCTTTCTTTGTCTCTTTTACTGCGCGCCCCCCCCCCCCCCAACTGCCTGGCATGGTGGGTAACTTCCCCGAGGAAGCCAAGGCCCTGGGCACAGCACACAAGCTCAAACTTGCCTGCCTGGCAGGGCTCAGATGCCAACATCTACGCCCCTAATAAACCATTCCCGGCTTCTCCAGTAACGATATCCCGGGGCGATAAGGAGGGGATTCTTTTTCTAGGAGACATACTCATAGGATTTAATGCTATCTTTCTGAACCCTTTGATTCAATAGGATTTTTTTTACAAAAAGAAAAGACTTTCTTATTTGTTAAGGCCCCATGATGGGAGCCAGTGTTAATTCTTTTTACAACAGTAGTGTGTAATCAGCATCTCTCTCTACTGAGCTCAGGGTTCCTTTACCTCTTTCTGCCATGTGCTTAAACAAAATATCTTGCCACTGAATGTCTTTCTTTTTTTTTTATTTTTTATTTTTCTTCCCCCAGACTGAAAAGACTTTTAGGTTAAACAACATCGGTTCGACTTTGATGCAATCAAATGCAATTTCAACCTTCTTGAAACATTCAGCCTCTCTGAAATTGCACATTCGTGTCAGCTTTCAATGTTGATCACTAGTATTTTGCACATGAAATCTATTTTCACTGAGAAAATGGAATCTTTGTGTCTTTGTCTCTGAGACTCGCGGCTTTCAGACATGTTCTGGCAGGAGCTTTGACAGTCCAGGCACTGGAGGAGGGGCCTGGCAGTCATTTGCCTGCCTTCTTGCATCTGTAATTTCTGCCCATTCAGCAGTATTTGACAGTCATAGAAAGGCGGCCTGGCGGGTGTGTGTGTTGGAGTGGGGAGCGTTGTCATTGATGAAAGCCAAACCCGGAATAACTGCCCCATGTTAATGACCAAAGAGAGAAGCAAATGTCTGAAAAACTTTTATTGTGCTTTAATGGAAAAGATTTTCTTTTTTTGGCGGGGGGGGGGGGGGGGGGGAGTGGAAGGTGGTTGGAGTAGGGGGATATGGCTAATTTACAAAATTGCACATGGTAACATTTGAGATCTCGGTTTAGAAAGCCCCTGTCTGTATCATGTTACCAATTTTGTTGCTTTTACCTTGGCAAGGACTCATGAAAGTATTTTAAATTTCCATCGGTGGCTTCTGGTTATTTCTGCTCTTATTTCCTTGTAGCAAAACTGACAGCCCAATTAAGCATCTGCATTTTTTAATCTGGATTCCCACCTCCCCACCCCCATAACCATTTTGCTTTTCTTCTAAAACTTCCAGATGTTTTGGCTTCTTTATGATTTTAATTCATGCAAGTATATTTGCTCTTATTTCAAAGACACAGAGAGAAGGGGGTGGGTGGGGGTAGAGGAAGGGAAGAGGGAGGGGAGGGAGGGAAGGAGGGAGAACTGACCAGATATTTCTATATGAAAAGTTTTGTAACACATGAATAATCAGGTCCGTATTTTTGTGTCTTTATGGATACATTTACATTAGCAGACATTAGTTCTTTCAATTGTTCCAGTTTAAATTGATCTTTGTAACTCTTTTTTTTTTTTATTAGTCCTGGTGCTTGAACTCAGGACCTACTAGGCACCATCCCTGAGCTGTTTTGCTCAAGGCTAGCCACAGTGCCACTTCTAGTGTTTTCTGCTTATGTGGTACTGAGGAATCAAACCCAGGGCTTCATGCATGCTGGACAAGCACTACTACTAAGCCACATGCCCAGGCCTCTTTGCAACTTCTTTTCATGGGTTATAAAGTTCAGAATTAGCAGGGTGAGCTCATAGATGAACATAGTACCCAACTTTGTTATCTATGTAACTAAGATAAAAGCTGCTGTGATTATTATTATTTTAGAGATAAGACATTGTAAGCCACATGAAGAAGCAATGCATTTTAGCTGTTTCCAGCTTTGTACAAACATTAGAAGGACTCATCAGTATCTTGCCTTGAAGTGTCTGGATAAGAGTTAAAAGAGTCTCTCCTCTCTTCCAAGAAGTCTCGTTTCCCATAATTAATAACAGGAAGTTGTGTGAACAGATTTTTGCTGACCAATGAAACTGAAACACTAATATACAGACAGACACACGGAAAAGAAACAGAGTGGCATTGTATGGTTATACCAAAAGCAGATTTCAGTTCAGATGAGCTTCTGTAATGTCTTCTTAGCAAGCCAGCCAGGGTAGAGGATTATAAATTTTCTATTTCTTGCTATTTAAACAAGCACTTGGGAGAGTAAAGCCATTTCTCCTCCTGCTTCCTCTCTGTAAGTGATCTCACACTGTATATGTGTTTCTCATTTAGGTGGAAAACTATTATTTCCTGGAATAGAGATTATTCTAGGCAAGTAAACATGGAGAATTTTTTTTTAAATAGTACAAAGTAGACCTTAGAAGGAGTCCAGTTGTGTGTGTTTGTGTGTGTGTGCACGCGTGCACACACACTCACAAGTACTCAGGGCCTGAGCACTGTGCCTGAGCTTTTTTGCTCAAGGCTAGCAGTCTTACCACGTGAGCCACAGCTCCACTTCAGGCCTGTTAGGTGGTTCATTGGGGTAAGAGTCTCCTGGACTTTCCTGCCCGTGCTGGCTTTGGACCTCAGCCTCCTGAGCAGCTAGGATTACACAGGCTTCCTGCTGGAAGTCTATTCTTGCTGCACGGTTGTGGAAGCAATAATACCTAATGGGATCATCTTGACACACATATGGCTTTGGGGGGACGGGCGTGGAGTGGGGTGTATATCACCCAATCTCAGATAAGCTAAATGCAACAATCACCGAGGACACAAATCACCGGGCGACTTGACCCACTTGTGTCCAAAGTCTCGGACAAAGCTTCTCCTCAGATAATGCGTCTTTATCTTGTAATTGTATCATGAAGTGGGAACTGTACGATCTCACCACTGGCCTTGAAAAGCACACTGAAGCCATACGTGCCATCCTGGGTCTGAGAAACATGGAACTAGGTTTTAACTTTTGGATTTTTTTTTTTACAGCAGAATTAGATAGCTAGTTTACAGTTCATTTAGAGGAATGAATTGCTTGATCTCATCTATGAATTTTTATAATTACATATGGACAGTGATTATCTGAAACTGTTAACTATAAAACTCAGCCTAATCCACGTTTATTTCAGGTTTTGTGGGCTGAGAAGCAGCTAATGAATGGTAGCAAGAGAAAATGCTTTGGATCTATGATATACTGTGTTATAAATTAAGAGTGTATTATGACAGGTGAATAAAGACAGACTCTCATACCCCTGGAATTGTGTGTCTTTCTGGTAGGTTCTTGGGTACTTGTATCTCAACACTTTAGATATAGGAGAATAGATGTCCCATAAAATACAATAGTCTCTGACCCTGTCCTAATTGCCATAAGAATTAAAAATTAAATTTGCTTTTTTTCTGTTGGTCATGAGGCCTGAACTCTAGGCCCTGGTGCTGTCCCTCAGCATTTCAGCTCAAGGCTAGTGCTCTACCACTTGAGCCACAGTGCCACTTCTGGCTTTTTCTGCTTATGTGGTGTGGAGGAATCGAACCCAGGGCCTCATGCATGCAAGGCAAGCACACTACTACTGAGCCACCTTCCCAGCCCAAATTTGTTTTTTGTTTTTGTTTTTAGCAAAATCATCAACAGCTATAAGTTTAAAGTAGGTTGATTTTTACTAACAGCTAACTGGACTCAATTATACATAAGTGAATATATACATACATTAAATGAAGAAAATAAAATATGGCATACTTTAATCTTTCCAGCATTCAATACTTGTGAACGTTGGAAACAATCACATAAATGTCTTGAGTGGTCAAGCTGGAGATTATATCACAATGAAGTTTTGCTTAAGGCAAATGTAGTTAAAACATTGGCTAGGCTTAAAATTGCAGTGTGTTTTTAAGTAAAAAAAAAATGAGAGGGACTAAATTTCAAGTCATGCTTCATGTGGGGTTTTGTTGAGTATAGAATGGACTATGCACACAGTATTACTATTGACACTATCCAAGTTATTAGTGTTTTCATAAACATAAAAGTTAATTAATACTATTGTACAAGCAAGGTCAATATTACCAGGCACCATTGCTGGTGGCTCACACCTGTAATTCCAGCCACTTGGGGGGCTGAGATCTGGGGATTAAGGTTCAGAGTAATCCCAGACAGACAATTCTATGAGACTCTTATCACCAATTAACCAGTGAAAAGCTAGAAATAGAGCTGTGGCTCAAGTGGTAGAGCACCAGCTTTATGCAAAAAAGCCAAGGAAGTGTGTAAAGTTCTGAGTTCAAGCCCCATTACCACCCCAAAATAAAAAAAAAAAAAGAAAAGGATGATCACTATAATTGTCTTTTCCTCCATCCCTGTGGGGATGGAGGAAATTTACACTTGAGGGTTTGGAAAACATGTAATATTAAAAAAAATTTTAAGCTACAGCTCTTTATGGAAGATTTATATGTGTAAACTATAAACTTTTCCCTACGAGCCACAAGATTTTCTGAACACAAATGAGAAAACACATGAGGAAAAACTGACTTTCACGGGAAGACTCATAATGCAGTCCTTTTCTGGTGCACTATTGAAATCTGTTCTTGGGGGTGGTATGTCTACGACTAGAGAGGAAAGAGAAGTTATATGTCAGTGGGAACCCCGGGAGCCCCCGAGACCCGGCTACGCTCATTCCTGTGTAGGTCAGGCCCCCAGCCCCTCTTTTTGGGTCTCCAAAAGGCACCCCAGGGCCAGCCCTTAGGTGAAACTTAACGAGGGAAATGTGATTTTTACAAACACATAATGAGCGCTGTGCATACTTCTCACATGGAATAAGTCCATTTTCTTAATTCTGTAGCAACACACCCACTTTTTAAGGTCTTGAAAATGATATCTAGAAGTAAAAAAATATTGAGACATGAACTTCAGTAATGCAGATGCCGCTAGATTTATAACACTATTTGGTCGGAAGTGGCTGGGGGGCATTGTCCAGTGGGTTAGGGCTCGGCCTCGGGTTTGGTCACAGCACTGATAAACCAACGTGACTGAAGAACTAAAGTACATAAATCCAAAAAGTCTGAAGTTCGATCTGTGGCATTATGTCTTTGGGCTTACATGGTTTGCAGTTAGCCCGTGAGTTTCACGCTTCTGCTCGGATAGGCCAGGGTTTCTTTGTCATTGTCTCCCAGTTTCCATTTGCGGTGTGGTCACTAGTCTCAGGGAAAATGGGCACACTCTTTCCTGACCTCCTAGCCACATCTGTCTTCCTCGCTGTTGCTTATTTAATGATGTCTACCTTTTCTCTAGTAGATGCTCTAAGAGATCAAATGTGAGTAAGATGGGAGGGGGGATTCTTTCCTGACTACTCACTGAGGCCTGCCTGCCTCTGAGCAGCTCCCATATTGAATTTGCTACCCAGTTTAATTTCCAAAGAAACAGGAAGGTTTCGGCAGTGCGTGGCAGGTCTGGCAGAAATGACCAAGGAGACAGTGGAGTCTTGGCACAGTTCTTTTTTTTTTTTTTTTTTTTCTTCCAGGGCTGAGGACCGAACCCAGGGCCTTGCGCTGGGCTAAACCCCAGCCCCTCGGTACCGTTCTTGTTTCTCCATCTCTCCCCTTCACGTCCTGACATGTGTTGTACATCCAACAAAGCTCTGAGGCTCTCCCAGACTTCCCCAAACAACCGCATTCTTTCAAACTGCCCCCCTCCAGCAAGTTCATGGGGGAACTTTCTGTCTTGCCGTTGTATATGCTTTAGTTAGCACATCCCAATCTATTTCCTGTCATTGTCGTCTTTCTAAACACAGCAACCTCTAATACACATTGAACCCACAGGAGGAAAACATGTTATTTGTTAATCAGGTGCCCGCAGCAGAAATGACAAAGGTTGAAGAAGCAGGGTTTTTGTTTTTTTAATCTATTCAAACATGAACGAATGATGCTGTGATGGACCTCTATTGTGACCTAGATGAAATTTTATTTGTGGCAGATATATGTGAGGATTTGGCCTGGATATTGTCTGAAAGTAGAAGAAATGCTGATTTCTCTCTGATCAAAATGCAACACCACCATGATATAAAAATCTTTTGTTTGCCATGAACTTAGAACCAAATAGTGAACCATGATTGCCATCCAATTAGCAACTTCCTTTCCGGTTTCTCTACTTAGAAATCAAATATGCTTTGCTGGGGGAAGTTAGATTTCTAAATTCTAATTTAAACAGTAAAAACCTAACGTCTTACTACTTAAACTATTATTCCATCCATGATAGACTTATTCAGAAACCAGTTGAGGTCAGTTTTACCATAACTGTGGGCAGTGAAACAGAATTTTTAAGTATGACTTGCGTTTAAAAATAAAACATAAATAATGTATTTTGGGGAAATTCTTGACTTTTGAGAATTAATGAGTCTCCCTTCAGATTGCTTAAAATAAAATCCATCATGCATGTTGCCAGATTTTACTTTTCTAAGATAAATGGCTTATTAGAATCTTAGCTAGGGAGCATTTATCCTTTGGGGGAGAAAACTAGAGCTAGGTGTGTCCAACTTGGAGGAAGTAATGGTCAGTGCTATAATCTGCGAATGCAGGGGACAAAACAGCTCTCAAATTTTCAGCTCACATGTTTGAAGAGTGATAAGGTATCATGTGAAGTCACATGTAGGGGCCGGGGTACCTCCACCTCTGCCTGGTCCTACGTTTTCTTGGGTCCCTCAATGCACATCCATTGTTCGTATAAAAAGGGTGTGGTTTTAATTGGTTTGGAAGATCTGATTTCTTCATTGGCTTTAAATTTTCAGAGGGTACGACCAGAAATCCACCAACATTTCTACATTTGAGGAGAAAGGGCTATTCAATGGAAAACCATTGAGTTTGTTTTTGAATTATTTTTTGTTATCTTTAAGGAGTCATGTAATGGAGTGGCCATTCAACAAAGCAGTTTATAAATATGGTGCATCTTGGCCATTGTCACTCATTCAACATTTTAGTACTCCTCCGAGCTAGCATACCCCTCTCTCACTTTTCTTAATTTTTTTAGGATACATATATTGTATATATATATATATGTATATGTGTATTCACATTCTCTTAGACAGATAAGAGTAATTAAGCCAAAAGTTTCTTCAAGAATTCACATCTTATAATTTCAGATAATTAAAAAATTTCCTTAACTGTGTTTATGAAGCAAAAAGTTCTGAACATTTATACGGTTTTCATTTGTGTAGCCAAATCTTCTTAAATATAATTATCTCTTACTAAGTGAACACTAACACAGATTGTGAAATTTATTGACATTATTTTAAAAGATCTTACTCATTTTTATATTATGTTGCTAGATTTCCATCTACAATTTCAAGATTTATTTTGCTGTGGGCTTTAAGGTTGATGAGAAAGCATTTCCTATACTAATTATGAGCTTAATAAACTTACATATTTGAGATATTTGTGGTTTTTGAGGGGCTGAGAAGTTTCCCTGTTGTTGTTGTTAGTGGGATTACGCTGGCACTGAAAAAAGCAACTAAATAACTAGCCCACTACATTCTTTCATGTTGACATCATAGGTACCATATGCTATTTTAAAGCAAAACAGAACAATGCTAATAGTACATAGTATTATAAAATCTTCTTTTCTGTTGCTGTGGCTTGAACTCAGAACCTTGTACTCTCACTTGGCTTTTTCTGCTTACAGTCAGGAAATACACTTGAGTCATACCTCTACTTCTTTTTTTCCTTTTGGTTAATTGAAGATGAGTCTGTCAGATTTGTCTGCCTGGGTTTTCTTTGATCCTCAGATCTCAGCCTCCTGAGTAGCTAAGATTATAAATCTGAGCCACCAGCACCCAGCTACTTATACTTAATCTTTTGAAAATGTTGAAAAAAATCTGTAATACAGGGTTTAAGAATGACTGATTTTCAACACATTGAACTTCCAGAAAGAAGGGAGCATGAATGATTCAGGAAGAATTAATTGCTGGATCCTACTCTTTTCAAACATACTCACAATCCCTTTATAGCATCTTGCATGGGAGGAAAATCACTTATGTCTCTCTACTTCTCTCTGGGCTCATAAAACCTAGATTGTGGTAACTCATACCTGTAATCTGAGAATCATGGTTCAAAGCCAGCTTGGGCAGTGAAGTTGATGATACTTCTCTTCTCAATAAACTACCAAAAAGGCTGAAAATGGAGCTATGGCTCAAGTTGTAAAGTGCTATCTTTGAGCACAAAAACCTCAGGACTAGTATTCAGGCCCTGAAGTCTAGCCCCAGAACTGGGAAAGAAAAGAGAAAAGAAGAAGAAAGTAAAACAAAAAAAAAAAAAAAGAAAAGAGAAGAGAAAGAAATGAAAAGAAAAAGAAAGAAAAAATAGACATGCTTCTATTGGAAAAAGACTAAGACAGTATTTAATCTGGGAGAATGTCCAACAGCATGCAGTACCAAGCTAACTGACTGTACGATCTTGCTGTATAGTTGTGCATTCTTTTTTTTTTTTTTTTTTGGTCGGTCATGGGGCCTGAGCTCTGGGCCTAGGCACTGCCCCGCAGCTCTTCAGAAGGCTAGTGCTCTACCACTTGGGCCACAGTGCCACTTCCGGCTTTTTCTGCTTATGTGGTACTGAGGAATTGATCCCAGGGCCTCAGGCACGTAAAGCAAGCATTCTACCACTGAGCCACCTTCCCAGCCCCTAGTTGTGTAATCTTAAACAAAGGCTCTTTCCCTTTTCTTATTGCACATTGTTCTTAATCCAGTAAACATAAATGATCCTGGATAGAAGTACTTGAGTTACTCCCCTTTGTTCCATTCTTCCATCTTAGACTCATGATTTGCTTCATGATCCAGGAGTAGCATGGAGGACAGGAAAAACAAAGACCTAAGGAGAAAATTCCTTGAAACAGATGATGGGGTGATCTTTGATGGAGCAGGAAAAGGGGTGAAAATCCTCTTTGGACACTTAAAAAATGTTCCTTTTGATTTCCTTATGAACAGGCAGTGGTTAGTCAACCCTATATTATGAATTATTTAGCCGCTCAAAGATAATGGTCAGCTTTCTCCTTGGATTTAATTGAAATGATTATTTAGAAGTCAGGCCCTTTGAAACCAGAGCTGGGCCCAATTCTTGTTAATCTTCCGACATCTTAGCCAAGTTGTAGAACATCAGGGGACCCGTCACTAATGCACAGTGTGTTAAATTCTCTGAGTTTTTAGAGGAAAAAGGAAGAGAAAAGAATGAAATGAGTGTTTGAGTCAGGAGGCTGAGTCTATTTGAGTCAGGTGTGGGTCTAGTGGAAATATGCAAAGAAAGAATCTTGTAGAGGAAGATTAACCACTGAATAGGCAAGAAGGAAGACTTGCATGCCAGTACCCATGTTTTCTGATTGAAATACAATCATTTGCACTATGCTCTAGGATTCTAAACATAAGTGTAGCTAAGAACCTCCCAGAATCCTTCAATTCTTATTCAATAATAAGTTAATGTTGCAATACTTTTTTTTCTGGCACAATAATCTCATTCTAATGACATTTGTTAGTTCATTGGTTAGTGCATTTACAGAAATATGAAACGGATTTAGAAATATTTCAGAATAACAATGCCATTGGTTACTATTTCAGGATAAACAGACCTAGGAATGGTCAGGACAGGGACTAAACTTACATTTTAAAACTTAGAAATAGTTTGACAATGGCAGTTTAGACAAGCTTTCAATAATATTTAAATTTTAAACACTCCTACTCCAACCCAAGGCAACACAGAATATACCACTATTGAATCTAAGTATACATGTCATCTCTGTGTAAATCCTGATTGTTAGAAGTGTTTAAAAGTTAAACGATGGTGTGACTGTTTTTCTCTGTTAGTCAGAATCTGTTAATTTCTATAATGCAAAATCACTCCATTTCTTTTCAAAATAAGCCCAACAGTTCTTATGAAGCTACCCATCTAGTTAATCCTGAGACTTGTTCTAATGCTGACAATATTTTTTGTCAACACTTTATATCAACAGTTTTGCACCAACACTGCTTTTTTGAATATCTAGGAGGAACCTGGGAGAATGTGAAATTTGTGGGGCAGTAACCTCGAAGCACTGGTCCCCAGCTGGACCTGTGACACCCACCATGTTTCCCAGGCTCCTCTGGGAACCAGGGTGAACCTCAGCTGATGAGCTTCCTAGGGAGCAAGTGTGGGAATAATTACCCTATAAATAGGAAATAATGGAATCCTTTCAAGAAGGTCTCTTTTTTAAATCTATAACCAATAAAATATTACTTAGTATAAGTCTTAGGGAAAACTATGGCCTTGGCTTTAACTAAAAATATCTCTGAGACCAGCTCCTTCTCACAAACGACCGTTTCCACTATTTAGTCAGGCAGCTGCTCCTCTTGCTTTGCTTGCTGTCCTGTTGTCCTACTGAGATCCTCATGTCCCAGCCCAGCTGACCTGCTGGCCAGGCAAAAGCCAGCATACTCTTAAAGCTAGAGCCATCACTCATGTCCACTGGTCCAATGCTCCAACAAGTCACAAGAAGAATCCCACATCTTAACCATGGCTTATAAGAGCCCTGCAGAACTGCTCCCTTGCTCCTTTACTCCTTGTCCTACCACTGTTTCCTTACTCATTGTCTTTGGGATATGTGATGCTCTTCTTTCTCTTCTTCAAATGTTCAGAGGACAGTCTTGCTTTGGGACATGTGTATGTGCAACATCCTTGATCTGGAAAGCTCATCTTGCATAAAACGTCATGCCCCACATCCATCATTGTATTTCCTATTAGATTGAGGGTCTCCTGATTGATTATGTATCTGTGTTTACTCTGAGTATGGGATTTACCTGCTAGTTGGCCATTGTCTATGCAGCGACAAGAAGACTAAACATTGGCACTCATTAAATATTTGTGGAAGGGAAGAATAAATGCGTAACCATCATCCTCAGAAAGTGTCAAACCAGAGATCTCTGATGAGCACACATATCTCCTGCATTTGGTATCTACATCTTAGTCTTGTCACGCTACTTGTATTTTATCTAATTGATTTGTTTCTCATGATAATTCGTTGAGGAACTCCCTATCTGTGCTCCTTAATAATTAACACTTAGAGCATGCTCCTGTTAAAATTTGTAAAAAAGTTTTGCCTTCAACCCTCCCCATTTATTGAGCGCAGATCTGTAAAGTCATGGGAGTCCAACAAATTGCAATATTTATAGTAAAAGTCAACTCCTGTGTGACTCCTTTCAATTATGCAGGTTTATGTTGGCAAGGCTGTTGACAAATGGCCATGTGGAAAGACAGAACTTAGGGCTTAAAATTCAAGGACCACTTCTGTTCTAGATCTAGCCTTTGGATTTCTCCAGGGTTCTGTTAAATCCTTCTTTATTCATTTAGTACTTCAACAAACACTTACTATGCATTCTGTTAAATGCTACAGGCCTGTAAGCACTGATCTTCTAAGAGTAAAAAGACAATAACATGAGGGGAAAAGTGGGAAATTCTCTGAACAGAGAGCCACAAAGGGAGAGATAAAATTTAGCAACAATAGAGAGGGTAGATGCACCAGACAGGGTTATCTTTGAATTGGGCTACATTTGGACATTCACAAAAGAGTAAGGAAAAGGTGCTTTCAATGGGAGGAAATAACATAAGCAATTTTAGAGTGATATGGAAAACAAAACAAGAGGTCCTCATAATAATGGGAAATTTTTGCCATGATTGTTTATACACTTAAATCATCTGAATAAGGAGGTATTAACTCTACTGTAATGTACGGTCTAAAGTTAAATGCAGTTGTATATACATTTGAAGATTTGGGCTTAAAAATAAAATGTTCTTGTTGTTTCCTCTACTTTTATAACTGAAGACAGGAAGAATCCCTCAATGATCAAGGTAGAATAGAAAAGGCATCAAAGTAATGATTAAAGAGAGAAATGGGGATATAGGGGAAGAAAGATGGGCAGTATGACATTGATCAAGGTACATTATACTCACAATGTAAAAAGGTGAATTAAAACCCCTTTGTACAGCTACTTAAAGATAATTTAAAAATTGTTAAAGTAATGATTATATACTATGGTAAGCAATATACTTATATCTAGCTTTGAGCCCTGGCAAATAGAAATGTCACATAATTTTCACCATGCTTTATGTATTCAATAAATGTGAGACATACGTTAACCATATCAAAACTTTACTGCGAATGTGTTAACACCATTAGGTCTTTTCTTACATAGCGTGATGCAAACCCGTCTATGCCCATTGAGACATTTTTATACTGAGTGAGTGAGTGAATGAGAACCCAGAGAACATGCTAAGGAACCTGGAAGTAAAACCGGTGCTTTTACGTTTCTACCGCGAATCAACATTTTAACCACACATGCAATTCATGGCTTTGCTTCAGCTTTCTTGGTTTGTTCAAATGTGTAGCAAACAAAGGAAGGCAAAGTGACTTCAGACTGAATGTCAGCACTGTGCATTTTCCATTTTCCTCTTTTCCTTTGTATAACTCTTTCTGTAAAATAAGAACTGCTAACATGCCCATGCAAAGTGATTTGAGCAGGACAGAAGAGTTATGCGGCACATTGAAAACGAAGCCACACCAGCTGCTCCAGGTACATGCTCACCGGAAGTTGTCCACATGTACTCACTACTGGTTCTTCCCTGTGTGGCCTGACCTTGCTCTCTATACTTCTAAATAGCACAATTATGTGTGCCTGGGAGGACATTTTGTAGATAAAGACACAGTTTGGCCTTTGCATGTTTTCCATCTTTGTTTAGGGAATAAACAGAAAATGTAAGTTGTATTTCACACTCGAACCCCCTATGAGTTACCTCATCTGAATTAATGGCTGAGCTATCCTCCTAAGAGAGAAACTTGATCCTATCTTAGTTGTAATTATCATTCTCAGATACCTGTCATGTGCCCCGTGTATAACCAGTGTTTAAACATTGTATAAACAAGCCGCGTGTTCACAAAGAAGTCGTTGGGATTTCCAGCGAGAGCAATCCACAATCTGAGTTTCACTTTTAGGATGGGATGTTGTATAATGCTTCTGTAAAGTCAATGTTTCAGGAGAATTCTGCCAGAAGCCTTGCTCCCCTGACTACATGTCTACCATTGGGCTGCAGCCTGCTAGCCTGTCTATAGATTCTGGCCTGGCTCATCTCCAATGCAAAAGATGATTTCCTAAAATGTTCTCTCTTTTCTTTTTTGGTTGATTGTGGGGCTTGAATGCTGAGCCTAGATGGTGTTCCTGAGCTCTTCAGCTCAAGGCTAGCGCTCTACCACTTGAGCCACAGAGCCACTTCCAGTTTTCTGGTGGTTAATTGAAGATAAGAGTCTCATGGCCTTTCTTGCCCAGGCTGGCTTTGAACCATGATCCTCACATCTCAGCCTCCTGAGCAGCTAGGATTACAGGCATGAGCCACTGGCACCTGGCCACTTAAAATGTTCTCTTGTCCTCTTTCTTTCTTTCTGTCTTTTGCCCTCTGTTTTGTCCCTCTTTCCCTCTCACCTTTTCATATGTGCACACATAATACATAATATAATTACAGGGCTTGGTATCACTATGGATCACAAGCATCAAAATTCATATAACAGAATTTTTTTCTAGATATTTGCCCTATCCTATTACCTAAGTGTTTCATGATGGTTAAGTAGTTTCAGGAAAACCTTCTGCAGAAACACAGAATGGAATTCTTTGTTTTTTTGTTATCTAAAATGGAATTCTTTTTTTGTTATGTGTTTTTTGTTTGTTTTTGCTTTTTTGTTAGTCATGAGGCTTGAACTCGGCCCGCACAATGTCCCTCAGCTCTTCAGCTCAAGGCAAGTGCTCTATCACTTGAGCCACGGCGCCACTTCCAGTTTTCTTGTGGTTTATTGGAGATAAGAGTCTCATGCACTTGCCTGCTGAGGCTGGCTTTGAACCTTGATCCTCAGATCTCAGCCTCCTAAGTAGCTAAGATGACAGGTATGAGCCACCAGTGCCTGGCCAGAGTGGAATTCTTTATTTAAAAGAATATGGCAAAATTGAAGGCAAGTCAGAGTTGAAATGGTGACACAGAGGTGGACAGGAGTAGAGGGGGGAAAGTCTTTCATGCTAGTTTGTAAATTACCCTTCACAGATTGTAAGCCTATTTCCTGGGAGAGTATGGGGTCTCTGCTTTAGTGTAAATTCCCAATAATCCTTTACCTGTGTGTGTAAATGGAGATTTGGATAGTACGTTAACCATTGTGACCCGTCTATTTGCAGAGATCACTCTGCATTACACTATGTATATAAGTTATTTGTTAGCCGTCTTTACCTTATCAACTGGATATACAGGATTGGATTTTAGACTTGAATTTTCTTTTAAAGATGTCTTTCTGTACTTCATAGTCCACTTTTTATTTCTTTTATGCATAACTCTATGGGAAGTTTATTACCTCGTCTTGAATTTTCATGGGCTTCATGAGTCAAACACTTAGGTAACCTAGACCCAGATAGATGTACTGGGGAATTTTTGAAGGAAAAACAGGTTATAGAAACCTGAATATCTGTATATCTCCTCCTCCTCTCTCTCCTTTTCTTACCTTCTTATCTTATCTCTTTCTCTGAGCCTCTTTCCATTTCTTATTTTCTCTTCATGTGGAGCCATTCCATCCACAGACTACATAAACTTCTCTACAGAACTTTCTGACCATACTACTTTTCAGACCACATGGTTGGAAACATGGGCCATATTCTACATGATGATAAAGTTGTGTCACCAACAAAGGTGGCCTTCTCTCTATCTCCATTTGTTTTACTTAGGAAGTTGAGTGGGGAAGAAAGTTGTGATTTATGACATCATTGAGTATTTGTGCATTGTTTTAAACAAACCAATATATTTGGCTTCTGTATGGGAATTCATACTGCCAACATGTATTTACAAATATACTTCATAATATGATGCTGTTGCTTTGTTTTGAAAATAGTGATTCAGAAAAATAGACGTATCAGGGTCTAATATGATACATTGTTTTTTCCCTTTTAACAACCTAAATTTATTTCTTCAAAGAACCATGCCAACACTTCATTTCTCTGAGGTATATGAGAATATGTACCGTCACTCAGATAATAAATTAAACAAATTTAGACTAAGAACCTGGATTTCAAAAACACCAATATTGTCCCTTCTCATGCTGCAAGGAGAGCCACAGTATCTGCATGAAGCACTGGGGAAGAGGGAGGTGATTGTGCCCTGGGCCTGTACGGTCCATCTCCAGAGAGAATCAAAATCCTTGACATTGAGGCAGGCATTTTTTTTTCTGGTCCTGGGGCTTGAACTCAGAGCCTGGGCACTGTGCTCAAGACCAGCACTCTACCACTTGAGCCACAGTGCAACCTCCAGCTCTTTCTGTGATTTAATTAGAGATACGAGTCTCGTGAACTTCCTGCCCAGGCTGGCAGGAAGCCCAGTCCTCACATGTCAGCCTCCTGAGTAACTAGGATTACAGGTGTGAGCCACCAGCGCCCAGGTCATACATGCAATTTTTAAGAAGCACAAGTAAGTGGCTCAAATGTTCTTAAGGTTAATTGTGGAGGAGTGGAAGCCAAAAGAGGTGACTTCGCAGTTGTACAAAATATGGAAAATAAGTGAGAAGATGACGATGATGGGATTGGTTTAATTAATATGAGACATCGAGATTAGGGGACCAAGGATCTAAGAAACATAATGAAAATTCATTTGTCAACTGGAGGTAGTCAGACAGCCACTTCTGTAAAATCGGTGGGTCCATGGCTGCCAGGGCTGTGAGACCCGTCTTTCTAGGAAATGAGAGTTTGAGGAGGGCATTCTGTCTCCAGCTGTCTTAATTCCTCAAGCATTATGACGTTTCTCCTCTTCCTTATTTGATATTATTCTGAGACCACTACATTTTTTTTATTGTCCAGACTGCTGAAAATGTACATGGTGTAGGAAATCCATGCCATTAGAGGAGGTTAGTTCTGATCATGAAGATTATTGAGGAAGCCATACGTGGGACTAACCCACAGCATATAGTCAGTGTTCACACTAATTGTGCTTATTCTATACAGGCTTTTATGTTAGCCATCCAAAATCTCAATTCTATGATAGTTCTGTTGGGTTGAGGAATACAAAGGACAGGAATTAATTTTGGGGTTCTCATTGTTATGTGCAATATACCTCAACTCTTTCAAGTCTCTATAGATCTTTTGGACCATGCACCCTGCAATAGAAGTCTACTATTCAATGACATGGATGATGTTCTTGTTAACAGAAATGGGGGCCTCTGATTTTAGTCCACTCATTGTCATGCCAGCTTTTAAACACTCTCCAAGCAGTAAAAATTAGCTGAATCAATAAGGTAATCCTAAATTCTATTTAAGGCCAGACATAGGAATACAGATTTAGAAAGGCTTTTTTTTCCTGAGAATTTACTAGAACATTTGATTAATAATTACTAAATAGATTTGACCCATCATTTCCAAGTGTACGGTAGAATTTCTTAGAGTTTAGAGCAGCCCTCTGGATAGGGCTGTGGATTTTGCCACAACAACTTTGGCTCCCAGCTCTCATGTTGCCCTTGACCTTCAACAGAAGTTCTACCATCATTGGTTGAAATTGCACATAGACATATTAGATAGGTTTTCAACTAGGTGGGCATCTACAAGGACATCCTTAAGTGAATAAAAAATACCTGAAATGAGAAGCCAGTCAGCTCTATCATGTAGTGAAAATTGTTTATGAAATAAATTAGTTTCTGTAGAATAACCCACCATCTGAGATTTTAAAAATGTCAGATAGAAAACCGAGAAATATTGAGCAATGAGTTAACACTTCTTCTCCAAGACAGAAGTCAGTTTGAGTTACAGTTTTAGATGTAGAAACATTCAGGTGATTAAAGCTTAGTGATTTACAAGAGGGGAGAGCTTGTGAGCCCAAACAAGCCTCTACTGAAATCAAAACTTAGTTGCTTAACAAAAATCTTCAAAGTAAAAGTCAAGAGTTCTAAGACTTTATATTTCTGAATATATATTTTCAGCCCTTGACAAACCCTGTTCACCTTGAAGATGAAGACTACACATTAAAAGACACTGAGGGCTGGGAAGGTGGCTCAGTGGTAGAGTACTTGCCTTGCATGCATGAGGCCCTGGGTTCGATTCCTCAGCACCACATAAGCAGAAAAAGCTACAAATGGCGCTGTGTCTCAAGTGGTAGAGTGCTAGTCTTGAGCTAAAGAGCTGAGGGACAGTGCCGAGGCCCAGAGTTCAGGCCCCGCCAGTGGCAAAGTAAATAAGTAAATAAATAAAAGTTTTTAAAAAACCAACACTGTGAGAACAGGAATTATAGCCCTTGTCTTGTGTTTAATCTCAATAAACACTTGGGATGGATTATGGACAAGCTAGATTGTAACAGTGCGGTAGCACTGCCCTTGGATTCGCTTTGGTCCCTTTGTAGGGATTAATGGTGGGTCTGTTCATTTGGAGGGACACCAGACTGGACGTCTAGAGTATAAGCAATGACTCACAGTCAAGTTCAGTACATTTACAAAATTCCTGGAGTTTAAGTTTCATATTTGCAACCATTATTGATGGACATTTGGAGGCATTGCTTCTGTTTCGATGTTGAATAGGTTAAAGAAGACTGAAAACAGGAAACCGAAGAATCCCCGAGAACTAGGACTGAGAAGAAACTAACTTCATAAGACAAATGGAATTTCTGTGGAAATCCATACAGGTCAAATCTTATGAGAGTGAATAAATAAGTCAAATAAATGAGCTTTTCTACTGTGCTTTTGTACATCCTGTCTCAATCTCCCTTGCTAATGGCACTTATTAGTGATCTGAGGCACACATCCAATATTGATTACTATGGTAATGTGAGATAGACCAGCATCTTTTGGAGATTAATATTACAGTGCGTCTTAGAAATACTGTATTCTACAGACCTACTCCTCCATGTTCTCAGATAAGAATTGGGGAAAAGCCTGAGGCCCGACAGACACATGGATGAACTGTTTCTCTGGGTTTTGAGCATTAAAGACCAGCTTAGTCCAGTGACTTGCTCTGTTTCTAAGTCTCCTCATTTTCGAAGTTGAATACTAATTGGAGTGACCTTACAAAATGTTGATGAAAATCAGAGGCAGCATGCACAATATTATGAGTTGTTCTAGAACATTCCTAATAACTGTCTCAATTTTGATGCACACATTGGGCATTTGTTGTAATGATTTATCTCCAGATAAGGAAATTTACAATGGGATAAATGCTCCTGTAGGACGTGGAATAATGCTGGATTTTTTCCTTTTCTTTTCTTTTTCCTTTGTTCAATGCCAGAATCAAATTTGCCACTCTGTCCATTCTAGGCAAATGCTCCACCACTGAGCTACCTTCTCAGATTAGCTTTATCCCTAGCAGTGCTTTTTATTTTTTTTCAAATCAGACCTAATGTGTTCAGCCAAATGGGCCAATAATGCATTTTATTTTTCCTCTATCTATTCATCTTTTAAAATACCCAGGATATGGAAAGATTATCATTCTAGACAATTTTTTTCCCATGAATCTGGATTACTTGTTTCTTTCTTAAGCCTCTGTTTCTTTATCTTCCAGTAATCTTTAAAATCTTTTTCTGATTAAAAAATGTAATATTATTTTGCAAATGAAAATCATCAAGTTCTAAGATAGGACTATAACTGAACAATTTTAAAGTTAAAAAAAAGAACCTACATTTTGACTACAAAATGGTTTTTTTTTATTGTATATACATCTAGTAGGCACTAATCTTTCGCACTGATCTTTCATAGTTCAGGATTTGAACTTAAAATGTGTTTCTTGCTCAGCTAGTGCTCTGCTGTTTGAACCATGCTTCCAGACTTTTGCTCATTTGGTAGATGGAGATGTGACTTTTCTGCCTGCTTTGGCTTTGCATGGTGATCTTTTCTGTCTCAGACTCCTCTAAGTAGCTAGGATTATAGGCATGAGACACCTGCAGCAGACTCCCTTTGCTTTGATGTTCTATTTCAAAATGCATTAGAAGGAGAATTCATAGCTATCAACTCCACACTGATAGTGGTTATGGACTTAGAATTTTGTCTACTAAGTCCCAGCATACTCATTAATAAGGTATGATCCTATAGCACAGTCACGCAAAGTCCCATACTGACGATATTCAGAGCTGTGAGAAGCACGGATCACTTAAAATCTAAATGGTTTTCATTTCAATTACCAACTATGTTCTAGACTAAATATGATCTGTAGATGCTGCTTTCACTTATTCTCCTTCATTTTTCTCTATCTAAAGATTAGACTGATATGACTATTTGAGAAAAACGGATACACTTTTTAAAAGATTAAAGGAGGAAGTAAAGGAAATCACAGATGTCCTTAAAATATAAATATCCACATAGGTTGATAACATTTGAATTGTATGCTAAAGGGACTTGCAAAAATCAATTAATTTGCACCTCCAAGAAATAAATTGCTTTAGTGAACAAATGGGATAAGAAATTCATTGCTGTCTGGTTCATTAGATGTTGTGAAGGCTATTAATTGCAGTTTTGTATATAAATGAATTAAAACTTTTATATAGACCTAGATAGAAAAATATTCCCATTGAGGGTCAGTGGCTCATTCCTGGAAGCCTAACAACTCAAGAGGCTGAATTCTGATGACCATGGTTTAGAACCAATTGGGCAGACAAATCCAAGAGACTCTGATCTCCAATTAGCCAGCAAAAAGTCAAAAGAGAAGCTGTGTCTCCAGTGGTGGAGCACCAGCCAAGCAAGAGGGAAAACCCCTAAATTCAATTCTCAGGACTGGCACATACATGAAAAAAAAGAAAGAAAAGAAAAAATAGCTTAAATACACTCATATTCTTTATAATTCAAGCATTATTCAAAAACTGGCACACACACATAGAAAAATAGAAAAGAAAAATATTTTCAAGACAGTTAATATTATTTATAATTCAAGCACTATTTAAAAACTCAGTATAGTCATTGTTTAACTTCATGACATAGCTTTCTCTATTGGTTCCATAACTCATGAGGTACTTTTAATTAAAAAAATACTATTCTTACACTGACACTTGAATCTTTACATTCAATTCTTAATACTTATTCTCCAGAGAAGACTGTATTTCTATACCACAGCTAAAAACCATTTTATACATAGACCACAGTCTGAATTACCTGGAGAGTTTATAACATAAATTGTTCATAAATAAGAAATCTGGGCCAGTTTATATTGATAACATACAGGGTAAAACTGTTAGCAAAGTACTTCAGTAGTCACTCAATGACCAACTTCTGTATAAAAAAGTAGCAGTCGTGCTAAGAGAGTAAACTTGATGATCTGCAGAGAGCATGCATTTGTAGTGCTTACTAGGAATGTTTGCATCAGCATCTGGGAACCCCCATGGTCAGATCATGTGGTTTCAATCAAAACAGCTATCAGATGGATTCCTTCTGTTGGGTGATCCAGTTGTTCCAGATGGTTACAGAGCTCCAGAGGAATGGTGGTTATTCCAAAAAAAGATCTTTACAAATAAGCGACAATGTTGTTTCCTAACTTTACTAGCTCTGTCAGAAAGACACTTGATCAGAAGTAGCGAAGATTCCTCAGCCATGTGACTTCATATGGAATACTTCATGTGACTCAGATGTAAGAATACTTTCCAGAAGGCTCATAGAAAAATAGAAGTCAGTCTATCTATCTATCTATCTATCTATCTATCTATCTATCTATCTATCTATCTATCCATCATCTATCTATCTATCTATCTATCTATCTATCTATCTATCTATCTATCTATCTATTATCTATCCATCATCTATCTATCTCTATCTTCTTCTTCATCATCATCATCATCATCATCAATCTGTCTATTACAATCCATCTATCCATCTCTCTATCCTCTATTTATGGTGGGACTATGTGAAAAATGAAGCTAGGGCCATATTCTTGCTAGTTAAGTGCATGTGAGCTATACTCTCCCTTCTGGAATAAATGTTGAGATGTAAAGAAGTTTACATAAGAATAATCTTGCGTACGTGTGAGGCTACCCTTCAACGGGATGGAGCCCTTGGAATATGCATAACAAGCTCTGCTCTGGCGAGCTCAGAAGGCCCGTGAGTGATCTCATGTGGAGCTATTTGTGCAGACCTATATCCTCGGGTCCTGGAGATCCTCAAGCCCTGCTCTAAGTGGAGAGAAAACTGGAGGTCCCAAGGAACGCGTCGAACAGTTTAGAAACGTATCTCACTCCCTACCCAGGGTTCTTGCATTTTCATGTGGCTCTAATATGAAACAGACATAAGAATTTTGAAAAGTTGTTAATGACACGACTGGAGTTTGGACAAACAACAGGAGGAATTACCCAGTCGAGTGGTGGTGACTGTGTGTGATTATCTGCATAGAAAGCCTATTGGCAACGTGAGGACTAATGACAAGAAGTAGCTGAGCAAAGGGGAAGAAGAGGAAAGTGTACGAGAATCAGTGACTATGTTTGGAATTCTTTGGGCCCACTTGTGACAGCCTTTAAACAGCAGCTGTCCATACACTTAAATCCAACTTGTGGTGAATAAATGATTTGGTAGACAAACATAGCAAAATACAATTTAACAAAGACCTCATATTGCAATATGATTTTTCTTTTGTATTACAGTTGCGATTGCTGTAGAAGGTTTGTTTTGATGTACATTTAGCATAAAAGATCAGGAGTCACATTGTTTCTTATTGAGGATTATAAAAGTTCTCCATAGACCCTGACAATGACATGAACAATGCTCACGCCTATCACTTTTCGTCTATAGCTCACTTTAACCTAAATCTTACCTGGAATAAATAATTATTACTAAAAATAAGTGATGGAATCCTTAAACAACACATAGTCCATGAACACAAGTTTACACTAACATAAGCAGACAGCAATATCAAGTATCTACACAGTTACATCTTTTCCCATTAAGCATTAAGATTTTTGTCTTAAATTTAAGAAGTCTCGCTGGGTGTATTTTACTCCACTGATTTAGTAAGGAAATTATAGCAGTAACAGTATTTCAGTAAGGGTAGTGAAGGAAATTCACACTCTGATGAACAGGCAGAGATAGGACCATAATAAGGAATATAACAGTATACCTCAACATGGTTTATGAAGAGGTATAGTAACAGCATATGCAAATAAGGACCTTGGTTTCAGTTCACTTTTCCGACAAGCATTTCTTCCCCTCCCCCTCCACACACACTTTTTTTAAGGGGGAAATATGATTCCAATGGATGAGGCAAAAAGCATTCTTAACCTTAATGCTAATTTCTTTAATTACATGCAATGCTCCTGTTGTTTTCTTAGAAAACTGAACTGAACATAATTTCTATGGTACTTTAATATGTTCAAACCTAAGCACCCTTATCATATACCATGAGAGAGGAATATGCACATTAGTAGCTGTACATGGCTCCAACATATGAACCTCTATCAAAACAGTATCTGAGAGAAACATATGCCCTCATGTAACACAAGAGCAGAATGTAAAAGATTCAGTGCTAAAGAATTTGAATAAAAGGGAGACAGGAGGCTTTATTTTCTCAATTTCTACAGCCAGAGATTAGCCGAGGTAAGGATAAACAATCTTTTTCACTTAAATATTTATCCTTAATCAACCTTAAAATAATTTTTCAGTACAATACATACATAAGTACAGATCCAATTCCAATGACTTTCAGGATAAATTTTTATCAGCTAATTAGGAATTTCATATTGGATACGTCATTCTTTTAAATTTTGTCGGATACGTAACAGACTAGAGTATGAAATAGGATGTTAAGAATGACCTCCCCGCTCCGAGTAGAAATAATGACTCTGGTCGGAGAGATATGAGGGAGAGATGGAAATGGAATCTTCAACTGAATGTAAATAGCTTGAAACGGCTTGGAGTAAATAGAGCTAAATAAAAAAAGCTGTCAGTCTTGGTGATGGAAACATGAGTATATGTATGATATTGGTTTGAATATCCCATGTACACTGAACTATTTCAAAATTATAAATGATGCTAGCCTTACTTTTTCACCAATAGTTAAAAGTAGGTTTCTCTGTCATTCTGCTTCATGAGATATTAAAGTCATCTGTTCCTCAAAAACGAGATTTAATTTTTTTCAGGGTTTAAAAACCTATCTTTTAAGTGAGTGAACTGATGTGACTTAGGAGATTGTCTATGAAAACAGCAGAAAAATGTAAAGAATCTGAAAGATTTTAATGTAAGTTCGATACCTACATAGCTCTATCTTGTAGTTTCATGTTTACCTAGCTCATTTGGAGACATTTTTATGCTTTATGTGTGTTTTTTTGTCATTTGATTTTTCTGGAGACAAATATAACTATTTTATTCAAGGTATTAATTAGCTCGTGAAAGTCATATTTTCATATATTTAATGAATGCTATGTAAATACATAAATATACTTTATAGGATGTTGGAGTATAAAGGTTTACAGAGGTTGCTCTAAACATGCTAGTCTATTTTGTGTTCCATTCTCTTAGTTAATGGAGTTTTTTAAAGAAAAGTAATCCTTTAAAGATAAGCCTATAATATAAAAGGCTTCATGGATTACTCAGAGTGCACCTAAGCATTCAAGTCTAAAGGAAATAATGCCATGAAGGTTTCTCTAGCTATAACAAAGAGATTTGGCTTAGGTAGAACTCACTACAAGGATTCTAATAACTCTCAATTCTAATTCTTGCAATAATTTATAGTAACTATATATGTACGACTCTGTTTTAATTGCAAGTTACAATTGAACATCCTTGGTTGTATCTTAAAGAGGGACTATAGTCACTCTTTATAAATTATAAAGGAAGTGGAGTTAAGTTTACAGAAGTTGGTAAAAATATAGACATCATAGCTCCTGGATTATTTTTATGTTCAACGAATTCCATTCACTCATAATTGGAAACTTGCATGTGGAGTCCGGTAATAGTAAGGCACTGGGAAAAAAAATGCTGCACCTGGGTCTGGGAGGGCAAAGGTCAAAGTCAGGCCTTAATAAGCGTTGACTGAGCAGACATCAGTCTCAGTGAAAATTCCAGACGACCCCTGCCGCGTCATCTTACATCTCTGATTTTCCTCTTTTCCACATGGAGAATAATCCATAAATACTACCAAAGCACTAGCAGCTTAGTCTTTGGTTTGATTTTTTTTTAATCTTCCAGGTTTTTTTTTTTTTCCTCTTCTTTTATTTTCACATAGGTTTAAAAAAATTAACCCCATTTAGGTCATCAGACTCTCCATAGAAATAAAGTATTTGGAAATCACTCTTGTATGCTTAAGTCGTTAACTCCATCCAGGGCAAGAAGCATTTTGTGAAGTATCTCAGGACAACCAGAGACATAGTTGGGTATTTCACTCCCAGTGTGTTTTGGCTAATAACTGGCTAGATGACTAATAGCAATGAGGCAATCAGACAATTACATAAATCAGTGAAATCTGTCTCTCTTAGGAATGTTTCTACAGCAGTAGACTTCAATGAACACCTAAAAACCTTCTTAAAAAGCAATCTTTGTTTGCATCCCACAGAGGTGACACATGCCGCTTTCTAGATAATTCCTCTGTCTGGTGAAGATGTCTAGAGCAATTTTTGCCACCTACTCCTAAATTCAGACTCTCTCATCTTTTCATTGACGTCAGGTCCAATTTTCATAGTTGTGCTTTGTTTTACAACTTCCACATTGACTGAAAGGGAAGTCATCTCCCCGTGGGAACCACCGCAAAGAAGGGATGAGCCACAAGCAAGGACTTGGGAGTGTACCTCACATGGACTCTTCGTGCATTCCTCTCCAAAACAGCAGGCTTACTTCGTGAGCTAGGCCTGAGAGCTGCCCAGGCAAATTCCATGTAATTGTATTATTCTGCTTACCACACTGCAGCTCTGCAGCGTGCTAAGGACATCTGCATCTGCCCCTCCATTTATCCTCGTGTCTACCCTCATGTCTACACCTCACTTCCTTGATGCTCAAAATATACAATGAGAAAGTAGCGACAGAAAAGCACACCAGTCTGTGTGTGAACCTTAGCTGAGCCATCAAGGCTGTGGCAGAGGCCTAGCTAAGCAGGGATAGCAAGGTGGGGGAAAGCAAATTGACTGTTGGAGAGGGTACTCGAATCTGGGGAAGGGTCCTTAAGAAGGAGCCTGAAAATAGATACAATGAATGTCCCAGGAGACTTAAAGGAGGTCTGGATTGTTCCAGGACCTCCTGTCTTGGCTGATCACAGTCTTTTAGAGCAGGAAAGGGGACATGGGCAGGGTAGACATTTTGCACAGCTGTAAGGTTCCATACTTATCATAACCCTTCCTCTACTTCCACACCGCCCCCCACCAAATCAGAATGTTCCAGGACTTCAGGGTAGGTAGCCTTCATCATAAAACCACACAAATCAAAACTATCGACACTCACTTAGTGATCAAATGTAGAAGATATAATTTTGTATTTGTCCATACCCATAATTCCAAAATATCTGGCGCTGTCTGTCTCACCAGAGTAAGCTAATAGCAGACAATCAAAGTAATTTACAGTTCGAGCCCTTATTTACATGAACACTTTGAGCAACGTAGCATTAACCAACAAAATCACAATACATCTTTTTTCTTTCTTTCTTTTTTTCCTTTTTTTTTACAGTTCTCTCCTGGACCACCTTATCTATCTATCATCTTAGACAGACCTAGTGGAATTCTTTACTAATTAAAATCTATTGTTTTAAAAGTAAAACGAAGCTAGAAACACTTCTAATACTAGATTATTACTGGTCTTTTAGTTTATCCTTTGAAACTCTTTAACCATTTTCTTAAATCAAGATCACTACCATGTATTTATTTTCTCAATACATTTTTGTAACTCGTACATCAATGGGAAAACCATTAACTATAAGAAGCGCAACTCAAAAACAAATACTTAAAGACAGAAGGGTAACATTTATGTACTGTATAGTAACACAAGTTGAATTACAGGACAGTTGCATATAGGGTGATCTCAAAAATTGAAAATTCACAAGGTTCAAAAACAAACTCAAGTTCATAAACTGGTGACCTCAAATATGTCTTCAGAACTGTAAATCTGACGGGAAATCACTTTCATTAGTGTATCATCTTGATGCAAGGAATTCTAATTAATAATCATACGTAAGACATGCATTTTTAAAGTTAGACTACAGGGGCTTTACAGGAAGTCTTGCTTTTTTGAACAACTAGAAGATTAACTTGAGACAAAAATGTGCCTAGAAAGTAATAGGCAAAATACACCAAATCTAGACAATGTTGCTGGGATGCCACAATATTTCAATGACACTGATAATACATTTGGGATTGTTTTCTTTATTTCTGTTATGTATTTAACAAATATAAACCTTAAGTTTGTGTTTTCTTCTAATTTATATAGGTAAAATTTTTATGATCAGGTTAACTTTTTTTCCTCTCATATTTTTACCATCTTAAAAATAGATATTGAAGGAGAACATTTTTAACTATAGTAATAAAAAAATGACGAAGATAATAATTTAAGTAACCAGTGTGTTGAAGAAGAAGGAAGAGGCTGTAGCTCAGGGGTAGAATCTGTGTTTAGCATGAATAAGGACGTGAGTTTGATTCCCAGCACCAAATTTAAAAAAAAAGAATTTGACAATAAAAAGAATGAAACCTGAATACTTTCTAATGAAGCACAAACAATTCACTGAACTCTGCAAAACACAGATCACCTTCTATTCTTGATATTTCTCTTATACTAACCTAAATCCAAATGAAACTCTTTTCTTGACAAAACGCTTTTCTTACCAGAATGACTGTATACCCAACGAACCCAGAATCTTCACTGCAAATATTTTCATGGTAAATTAAAAACACACACACACACACACACACACACACACACACACATCTTCTAACACTGATTAATTTAACATATTTAACAACATAAACTTAGTAGCTTCACACTTCCATCTCTATTCAGCCATTAGGCCAGTAATTTAATGTATTTTTGTCCAATAACTTGCTACTACCAAGTTGAAACTATATGTACATAATAACTTTAAAAAAATCTTTTGATTTCTTGTGATGGAGGGATACCCATCCCACTTACATAAGTTTTATTGAACCCTAATCTTCCAGTTATATTAATACTAATAAAAAGTAAACATTTTCTCTTAGTTTGGATTGGCTCATAAAGGGCCAGCACAAAGACAGAACAGAGAAAAGGAGCTTCACAAAGCCTCTTCTGATTCCTCAACTGGCCTTTCCTCTGCACATGGTCAATTAGAATTGAAAATCCTGTGCTGATTTCATTCGCTGGAATTTTTAAGCAGGTCAAGAAGAAAGATGTTATTGAAAGGAAATGTCTCATCTAAATAAGAAAGGACCACGTGGCCATCTGGTCTTTAGCTATACATATAAAAAGTTTTTTCAGCTGAACTGCAGGCTCGATGGTTTAAAAGATGAGCCAAAATATATAGAGAGAAATACATATATATTTATATTCTCTCTCTCTATATATATACTCCCAATGTTTCTCTTTTAAACCTACAAATATTGAATACACAGCACATTTCCTATCTGTGATTCATGAGCCCAGTTGACCCCAGCTTCTCACTGAGCTTGCCTGGATGTCAGGCAGCGGGGACAGTCAATCACTTTCACAACTCTTTTCCTCCATGGGGGAGCTGCAGGACCTTGGTTCTTTTGAAAAACTGTGCGTATAAACTTCGATGGTTTCTGAAACGATCGAGTGCTATCTGCCTGTGAGCTTGCAGGGATAACACTTGAAGCAGCCAAACCAGTTTCCCTTCTTTGCTCATTTTCACTAGTGGCTCCTGAGCTTTCCCTAGACAGTAGTCGGGCGTGTGTCCAGAGAAATTTCAGGCCCCGAGCCCAAAGGCTAAGCTAGAAAAACCCATCTCTGACTTACAAAGACAGATCGTCATTGCTGAGTCTACTTTTGGATAACATCATCACCGGCGTGCTACACAGAGAAGTGACTTTTGGAATAATATTTTATATGACTGTTTGCCAAACTAGAGTCTCAAACTTTTGTTAGGTTGAAAATATTTCTGATGGCGGCATCTGCAATAATCATCCATATATTAGTTTATTATTAGCTGAGCTCATCCTTCTGCTAGGATGGACACAGCTAGCTAATACTGCCATGTATTGTCTTCAAATATACTCTAAAGCATTTATTTTTTTAAAAAAATTTTCTTCTTAAAATATAGTAACAGGAATTATTTGGGGCCTTAAGACTATATTCAAGTAAATGATATATGTCACATGTGTACATGCATGTAAGGACACGTGATCATAACATCCACACATGCTTCAGTGTAAAGGCTTGAGCTAAATCTTCAGTTAAATAATTGGATTACGAACTTTCTATGAAACACAAGAATCTCGATGTCCTCCTGACATAAGATGCCCCATTGGTTGTTTTGGTACATCTACTGTTTGTTCTGCCATTTCCAATAAATCATTACCATTGTGTGTGAAGAATACACTGTACTATAGTAAATTGTTCTTTCTTCGTTATGCTCTGAAAACCCATTTGTTCTTGAATTAGCGTTACGTAGTTCCACTATTTCAATCAAGTCTATTATCTTCTGGTCTTTGAAAGATGCCTTTTTAGTAACCTGTAACTCCCCTGGGTTATGTTACGCGTTGCTTTTAGAAAGGAGGGAAAATTTAGATACAACTTTTTTTTTTCCGATCCAGAATTTAAAAAACAACAATGAGTATGGAATTCATTGTCAAGCCAGAACTCCACTGTTTGTTGGAAAAATGGTTTCCATAAAAATTAGAATCAGGCGCAAATATTTCTCAGAAAAGTTATTTATTAGTTCACAGTGGAGAGTTGCTGAACACGTCACCCAACTCGTGCAGCTTGCTTTTCTGAGGACAAGATGGACCAGTTCTTTATGCCGTGTGCTTTTTCTCAACCATGGTCCCAGGAAAGCAAAAGAGAATAAACTTTTTCCACTTGCTTTAAAACAATCACATCATTGGTGAAATTCACCTTACTAGCTTTTGTGCTGACAAATAGTATGATTCATATACATACACTTTCATCTACAGACATTTCAAGATTAGTATTTTTTTTAGCATGTAAGAGTAAAGCAGTCTTTGGAGTAAATTTGAAAACTCACAAGATCTTATATCAAATACTTGATATGTAAGAAAAATGAAGAAAGTATATAGCATCAATTTGTATTCATGAAGTTTAGTTTAAATTACATTAAAATGTACTATATGTAATTATGCTTTTTCTATTTATATTGCAAATACATCAGTATGGTGTAGTTAAAGCATTACACTTTGATTTAAGACAAGTAATGTACTGAAGTATATTAAATACGTCAATACATATTGGGTAGTGATTGTTTAAGATCTATTAAATAAACTTGAAAAATAAGCACGCGGTACCACTGCACAAAAATTAATCCACTGCTACCTAATCCAGTGGATACTCCTACAAAGGCCTGGGAAATAAGCTGTACTTCTAAATCATTTATATGACACTTTTGGTTTTAAGGAACAAGTTCACAGTAAAATGACTGAATGATTACAAAAATTTCAACAGCAAATAGAAAACACCAAGTCATAATAAATAGCATCCGTCTATCATTCTTATCCAAATGATTTCAAAATGCTCAATCATTTCTACATCCTTTCCAAGGAAAGATCCAGCCACATGTCAAATATTCAACCAGCACATGAATAAGACCTAGAACCAGGGAACTGGCCTGCCCCCATATACCTTAATAAACATACCCATATCTCCCCATGAACTCATTTTCAAGGAAAAGATAGCTCAAAATACGAGTCCTTTCCTGTGCTATGGGTTAACCCCCTGTACACTTGAACTTCCTATCAGCACACACCAAGCACATTCTGGAGACGGATGGAAAATGTTGTCACAAAGACAAAATTTTATCTATGACACCACCAGCTATCCTGTGATATAATGATTTAATTGCCTGGAAGATGTGTATGCCTTGAGTGTGCGTGTGACAGATGAGAGTGGTAGAGGAAACACAGGCAGACAATCTCTCCCTCCCTCTCTCTCTCTCTCTCTCTCTCTCTCTCTCTCTCTCTCTCTCTCTCTCTCTCTCTCTCTCTCTCTGAAATGGTGTATCACCTTCTGTAAGGTTCATAAAGACTTTGGCCAGATTTCATCCAGTTTAAGTTCATTCCAAAAAAAAAAAATGCATTTGCCACCCAAACAAACTGTTTTGTTTAGTTCACATATTGTTCGAAAAGAAAGAAAGCAATCCTGCTGGGATTTGCTGAGCTGGGGTCTGGCAACCCAGTGAGGCGTGTGCCTGCCTGTGTGTAACACGGCGAAGGAGTTGGCAGGGTCCCTGGAGACCTGTGTTAAGAGTGGGGAAAAAAAAAGACATCTTGGTTTCAAAGGCAAGGAAAGGGTTAAACCCAGCGTCTGTCTAGGGCAAGAGAAAGGGTATATTGTTGTCTTTAATCTTTCCGCAGTATGTGTAAGACGTCCACCCTGGCTCTCACAGAGCAGTAGGAAAGCACAGGCTCGGCAGTCATTGCGTGCAAGCTCCTTGATTGTAGAAAGGGGGGTGGAAAAAAAAAACACAACAACCCTGGCTGGAGTCCAGACAGGCTGGAGCTCTGTGATCGTTATGTCTAGCCTTCAGGTGTCCCTGCCCACGGTGGGCGGCGTGGGGGGAGGTGGAGATAACGGGAGAGCAGACAAAGAAAAAAAAATTCGGCGTGTTTTAAAAAAAAGATCCTATGAAAATGTATGTCTTCCTAGTCCTCCCTCCGAGGAAAAATACATACATAAAGCAGATTCTTAACATCTTGGACTTTTTAAAAAATATATAATTAGAACACAGTCTGTGCTGGCAGTTCACTAAGCCATAATTAGTTATGTCTGGAGCCTTTGAATAATTCCTTTCAATAATTGATGGAGTTAATATTCCCTTTTAAAATTGGGAGGATCGTGTGTGCTCATAAACTCTCTTTTGTGTGTGTGTGTGTGTGTGTGTGTGTGTGTGTGTGTGTGTCTCAGAGGCTTTGTCATTCAGAATCTTCATCAGTCATAATCACATTGATTTGATTTGTCTCTTCATTTCTTAGGAGACTTAGCTTACAACTTTTGAAGCATTTGGATGATTCTAGAAGTCAAGGCATAATGCATTGCTAGATTACCCTCACTGCGTGTTAAAAGGAGAGCAGGAAGACAGAAACATTCTCCTCCATTTGTTTCCAATTAATTTATAAATAATTTTTAAAAAAAAAACCCCCAACTGCTCAGGAGCTTGCTTCTGTTCAAAACTCCCATCAACAAGAAAAAATCTTACCATGAATTCAACTTAGATGCTAATCATATCTTTTGCCCTCCAGCAGGCAGAAATCTCCAATTATTTTAATTCTTCCAGCATTCTTCTTATAGAGAAGCCTCTGCCCGCTTCTCCCCGCCCCCACACACATCCTCACTCCACCCTAATAGAAATTTCAAAAAAAAAATCTTTATACATGGCAGAATCCTAAGACGGAAGCTGTCTGCTTTCTTTCTACCCCCAACCAACCACATACTTTTGCTGGGACTTTATGTCTCATTTTGTGAGAAAAAAAAAGACCCCCAAACCCCCGCAAAACCGAAACTGGTCCCATCTTTAGCCAGATTATAAAAATAAAATTAAAAAGGGAGCTTGAATCCAAAGGAAAGCCCTGGCTTGAAGCCATTGTTCAGATTTTAAGGCTATTTGCTTCCAAATGCCTCAATCATCTTTCATAGCTCATTATAATAACTGTCAGATGTCTCCCAAAGCTAGTCTGCCCTGGTCAGTGAAGTCAGTAAAGTTTGTCTTTTATTTTTCCTGGGGACAGATGCCATCTGACTAGACAGAAAAGAACGGAGAAGTGAGCCAAGTACATATGTGTGTGCCTTCATTTTTTTTTCTTTATGAACAAAGCAGAGCAAGGAATGTCCAGTGAGCAACCTCCTGCAGATACTCTTTGCAATGCCTGACTCTTATTTTTTTTTAATTCTTTATCCTTCCCCCCCCCCCACACAAAACCATGCAACAATTGCTCCTGGATTATTTTCCTGTTCTCTGAAATACCTTTTAATACCTACATAAAAAGAGCACCTTCACAAACCTTCAAATATTTGTTGCATGACAGGAAGAAAAAAAAAAACCAACCAAACAACTATTTGAATCTGCATACTTGATGGAAAGAAATATACTTACCGTTTCAAGATAGGTGGAGGCTCTGGCTTCTTGTCTCCGTCTGCAAGCAGACAGAGCAGAGACCATTCCTGACGCAGGTGCACAATCCCCTATCCTTCTGCTGGAGAAAAGCAAGGAAGTGCTGGGTAAAGTCCTTGGGCTCTGGGCCACTAGTGTGCAGGCATCCTTTGCTGCTGCTGCTGCTGCTGTCGCTGCCTGCCGCTGCCGCCACCGCTGCTGCTGCTGCTGCTGAGGAAGCTGTACTATCTGCAGTTCTGAATTGAACTAAATTACAGCCCATGTGAAAGACAGAGGCAGGGAGTCATGTGATCCACGGCCACCCCATTGGCCGACCAGGCCATAGCTTAGGCATTCTGCTTTCCCACTATTGGTGAGTAGTTAAAACTGAAAGCTCCTGGTTCCTCCTCTGGGGTTTATTTGTCCTCTCTGGGTGGAAGAATGACTGTAGGATTTTACAGGGACAGAATTAGTTAAGGAAAGGGCTGAAGTCACCCTTCGCAGACACTGGTGGGAGAACATTGGATGCTCAGCTTTCTCAAGATGATGGGTTTTGGGGGTGGTGGGGAGGGGGGGGCTCCTTTTTTAGATCCCCCCCTCTGCAGTTTTGTCTGTGATTCGCCTGTTTACCTGTCAGATAAACTGTTCCCTTTCCTCTCTCCCACCCGCCCCCCCCCCAACTCGAGGTGACAGAAAATAAATTATCAGGGCATTCCTTGGCAGAATTCGTCCTTTTTTTTTTTTTTTAAAGCACAGAATCGAGTTTTTCCAAGGTGAGCTTCCAGATTTTATTTTGATATGGAAACAGCCTTTATTCTAGTTCTAAACGAACAGATTAAATTGTTCATCAATGACACCACAAACAGAATTAACTTTGTGTTTTTTGTTGTTTTTTTAAAGTAGATATTAGAGTTTAGAGAGTGCCTGGGGGAAAAAAGTGGGGAAAATAAGAAAAGGCAAAAGGTCAGAGAAATCAAAGCATGGCCTTCAACAAGGTGGGGGTATCAAAAGAAGTTTGACTTTTCCACCGAAAGCCATCCGTTCATTATTTCTTTGGGTAATTTAAAATGTCCACAAAAATGTGAGGCAAAAGGCATTTTGCAACGATTCCATATTGCATTTGATTTCCACAAACCCATAGAGGTTAAATTATCCTAGCCTCTCATTAGTTATCCCCACCCTCTTGGTCTTGAAGGTGACAAACAAATAGAGGCAGTGACAAAGAAAGACGCTCTTCCTGGTCCTGACCCCCTGAGGTATACGTAATGCAGGAAGGAAACACTGACATGAATGGACGCTTGCTCACTAGCTCTGAGACTCCTTACACACCTTCCTCTCTCGCGCTCAGTTTAACCTTGGTCACATCTCCAAGAGTCAAGCTATCATTACTTTCATTTTCAGTGGCATGAGTGAATTCAAATGGTTTGCCGTGCAGTACTGCTTGGACTGAATTCAACCCATGGTGGATATCTACTTTTCCCAACCAGGTATCTATGTGTTCTCTTCTCAAACAATGACATTGGTTTCTGAGAGAGGAGGCGCTTTCTTGCTTTCTGCCAGGTGACGTGGGAAGTGTTTCAAGTCTCCGCCTTTAACACTCAGCCACGGCGCACTCTGCCTGGTGCCCCGTGAGGTTCAAGGCTCATCACACTCTGTGTCAGGCCCACACAGTGACCTGTGATTCAAACAACTCACACTCGTTCTTGGATCTTATCAGTCCTGGCAGAGATGTGTGTGGTCTTGTTTTCGCTCTGGTGTGGTCCATTTGAATATGTAAGCATCAATAGAGAATGTTTTCTGTGATCCCATAGGTTGAGTTCAGAGCCAGACATCCCACAGGGGGGACCCACAGCCAGACCCACACAGGCTAGAAACAGGTCAGGGGGATAGCAGTGGAGCCTGTCCACTACCCAAAGCGGGTAGCAACTATCAGAGGTTCCGCATATGTCTGGCGAGCGCATTCCTTCAGAACACCTGCACGGGTGCAGAGTCCTACTTCTGGGCTAGCCTGAGACCAGGCCTGGCGGGGCCTTTCAGAAATGGTATCAAAATTCCACCTTGGCCAGGTACTGGTGGCTCATGCTGTAATCTTAGCTATTCTAAGCCAGCCAGGGAGAAAAGTCCATAAGACTCTTTTAACCAAGTAATCAGTCAAAAAAAAAAGTCTGGAATGGAGGAATGGCTCAAGTAGTAGAGCACTAGCCTCAGTGGAAAAGCTGAATGACAGCCCTAAGTTTCTAGCCACATGTACATACACATACACACACACACAACACATACACACACACACACACACACACACACAACACACACACACAACAAACACACACAATTCCACCCCAGCAAGAGAAATAGAACCCTCCAGAACGCTTCCCATTCTGCCCATGTCCTTCTATCAAAGAACCATGAGTTGAGTGAAGGAAACAAGTCCTGGGTTAGAAACAAAAGACAGTTCTAGACTTTTCTTTTGAACTACTTTGTTTTTCTTCTTCTAAGTGGGACTTAGTTTCCTCAGCTCTCTAGTTACCTCGTGCTAAAGTGTTTCCATGTTCACACTCACACACAGCGCCCACGTGGTAGCATCGTGCTGTTTTATCATTGTTTTAATCAGATCAGCTTCTCTACTATCATATAAACAGCCCCACATCTGAGCATATTTTTTAAAAAATTCTTTATACTGCCTAACAGAGTGAATAAGAAATTATTACTTGAGTTTATTTATTTTTAATCCTGTAATGACCTATCCACAAGTATCTATCGGGTCAGAAATGTATCTCTTGATAGAATGCCTATGTGTGAGGAAATTTGGAAGCTTAAAATAAAGGTGAAATAAATAAATCAAACATTGGAAAGAAAATAGAAAAAAATCAAAACAAGACTACAGATAACTGTAGTTATCAGGACTAGCCAGAGTCAATCACATACAGCATTTGTACACCTGCATATCCATGGTGACATGGAAGTCAACTACCTCCAGCTTCTCTGCCATCTTCTACTAATGTCTAGTTCACTCCTGTTCACGCATTGAAGACCAGGCATCTGGGTCTCAGGTTGTGCCTTCATTTCTAGTCCTGCCTGTAGCCTGCTTTATTTGGCGTTCATGGACACTGTGAGTTCATACGTGAATATTTCATTTCACCTCCCTAATTCTACAGACTTGAACCTCCACTTCGATTCATATGCCCCTGTCCAAATCTTATGGTTTGGAAGTTTAGTTTTGAACTTGTAAAATCAAGTCACCTACTCCCTATCAACATTAATCCTGACTCCATATTGCACATGTCTGTATCTTTTTGAAGTTCCCAATCTTTTGGTTCCTCCTTTTCTTTTTTCTGTATCCAGCATCTTCTTTCCGTATGTTCCTTGGTTTGCTTTTTATACTTTTGTCTATTTTAGAACCAAGGCTTCATGATTTCATATAGCGTCTGGCCAATTATCTTCAGCTCTTGCCATTTTTCTTCTGATGCACCTCTGTCCATCTGTACCTCAATCAAGACTCAACTTTGAACCAATTTATAGGTTATCTTCTTTTTTTTTTATTGTAAAGATTCTATACAGAGGGTTACAGTTACATGAGTGAGGTAATGAGTACACTTCCTCTTGAACATTGTTACCCCCTCCATTGTTTCCCCCCTAAGGTTATCTTCTTTAAGCTAGCTTTGGACATGCTTAAGGGAGCTGGATATATTCTCATAGTCCATAAAAGACAGTGCTGTGAACTGATAACCGCTAGGTTTGACTACTTATGCCATGCTACATTGACAGCCTATGTTTCCTGGCTGAGCATAGTGGCACAGATCTGCAATCCCAGCTGCTGTACTGGAGATACGCATGAGACCTTTCCTAACAAATGAGCTAAGGGGTAAAACGATTCAGGGTGTGCATGATTGAAGGTCTAGCATGTGCAAGGCTCCGAGTTTAGTCCCTTGTAGTGATCTAGCAGTGATCAAACAAATGAAGAAACAGAGTTACATTTCCTCCTCCAAGTCACTCCACCATTGGCCACAAGGCCATCTGACCTTTGCTCTCACTAGATTATATCACCTTCTTTCTTTTTGTGAGAACCCACAAAACGTGGCATGTAGACTCATCGGTTTTTACTGTTATTATCATGAAGTAGTTGTGCAAAGGGGTTTGATTTTGTGAGAGCCATGTGTCTCCATCAGTGTCAGTCCCTCCATCGTTCCCCTCCCCCTGCCCATCCATTCTCTTCTTGTTCCCTCCCGGGTATTGCGGTGAGAAGTGATTTCATCTCATCTAAGGCAGAGCCCTCCCCAGGGCCTGCATGCCACCCAGCCACATACTCACGGAGGCTCCTTCCACCCCAGCTTTCCAGCTTTCTTAAATTCTCCACAGTTCTCTGCCAATCAAGCCCTCATCATTCCCTTCCAATAATGATCCATTCACACTACCAATATTTGAAAAAAAAAATCTCCTCTGGAGATAGACCACATCCTCCTTTCCATTATCTACCTTATCTCATGAAAGAGTTAGTGATATAAACAAATATCACTTAATCCCTACTACATTTCCTCTTAGTCTTCCACCTAGTTAGTCGCCCTCACCATGCTGTTGTTTTATATGTATGTACATACCTATACACACATGCGTATGTGTTGTGTGTATGTATGTATACTATTTAGATTATGTATATTAAACCAACCACCAAATTCTTCTTTACTGCTAAGTCTCAGTCTTTTGATTGCTTTCTCTAGAACATTCGTGCAGTGGCCACTCCCTTTTACTTTCCTCCTTTCCAACCCCACATGCTGACTATGCTCTTCTTACCTTTCCTATGCCATCTGGCTCTCTGTGTGAGCAGTGGTTGTCTCATCTTCCGATTGCCACACCACTGTCTTCTGGAGGAAACGGCCATAAATCCCACATTCCCAGGATCTCAAACCCAGCACGCCCAACACCAAAACTCATCATCTTTTCTCCCAATTTATAACACACGGCATTTGCAGGTGTGAGATGCCATGGTAAAACCCCTTTCAACAAAGAGCATAGCAAAAGAATACTATAAAATTCAAACAGGCAAGTTTTTTTAAAAAGTCTATATTTGTGCCTTGTTAAACATTACACATGGTTAAACGGAGTGGCTTCTATTTTCAAGTTAAAGGACACCTATTTTTAAAAATGAATGTTAAAGAAATTACAACTGGACATCCTAATCCCAGAATACAAACTAAATTATAAATCCTAAAAGGCCTTTAGGAAAACTCACCAAATCGGCTCACTTCTATTTATAGAGAACATGAGATATCTCCAAGCTCTGTAACTGTTGGTTGTGATATTCACCGAAACACATTGAGAAAGGGGGGTTGATTGTTTCTTGAGAATATGACACCTGGGAAACAATAAGATAAGTGGAAAGACACCATCCACCACAGAAAGAGCAACCAGGGATCTACATCTCCCACTCTGGAAACTCCAGACCATAATAGGTTCTGAATCTTGGACTTGCAAATCAGATGATTCAGACTTCTAACTTGGTCTCAAACTTCGATGTTAAAGAAGATGCACCGAAATGTCTGCTTTTCATGCATGTATGTACAAACTGTTTTCATTTAAAGAAATTAGTCCTTGGTAGTAATTTTGCTTGTGTGTCGTGGGTGGTCTCAGCCTTGGGTGGGAAAATTAGGGTCAGATGAAAAAGAGAGCTATCAGAACAGGAAGTGTCTCAATCATTCTGAATTACTTTGGGAGCTGTGGGCAGATCACAGGGATTTGAGCCAGACATACTACAGAGGTGGCCCCTGATTTTTTGTCAATCTCTGTAAGTTTCAAATCTTCCTGTGAGTTTAAGTGGCTGACGTGCTTTTGATTTTGCTTGGTTTATGACTCGCTCTTAAGTAGGATGACCACATTTCCTTCAAGTAAGCCAAAATTAAGCAATACAGACATGGGGGTCCCCCACCCAAATATGCATCGTTCGTGTAGAGCAAAGCCAATGACTCAATAGTTCGGTTTTTATGTTACTTCTTGATGTGACATTTGCTATCATGCAGCAAAAGAAAGACAAGCAGGCGGCCCTACTGTTAGAGGAGGTCTCCCAATTTCCAAAGCTTCAGTTGGAAAGAGGCAAAGCAAGTTTCCTATTTTTCTTCCTACATCTCAGGAAAGCAGCTATTTAGACAACTTAACACCTATGAAGCGATCCCCTAACCAAGGCAATGTATTGTTATGACCTGAGACTAAATTAGGAAGTTATATTTATAGCAAGGGACAAGAGGCTTACCAGAGTCTGACACCTTCTTGTCAATACATCAAGGTTTTATTTCTAAAGGCCAATGTGTGATGCTTCTTCAAAATCAATGTGTATGTGAAACACTTGGGGCCTTTTTTTTTTTAAAGCCAACTTGAGTTCTGTAAGTGTGCAGCACTGTCTAGACTGTGTGTGTGTGTGTGTGTGTGTGTGTGTGTGTGTGTGTGTGTGTGTGTGTGTGTGTGTGTGTGAGGATCCTGGGCAATGCTGCTCTTGAGAGCACACGTTCTCTTGCAAGGCTAGTGAAATACCATTTAAAAGTCTGATATTAAGATGTAACGTGAAAGACTCACAGTTTCATGATGGTCACTACAATGGTTCGCACTGTCTCCCTTTTATCCCTGCCCTCTTTGTCAACTCTGGGCCTCTCCATCCAAGGTTTGTTGTCCTTTGCTGGCATTTGACCATCTTGCACACTTTTACCTTCAGGCACAACAGTTCCTCTCTTTTCTTCCTTCCTTTCTTTTCTTCCTTCCTTTCTTTCTTTCTGTCTCCTTCCTTCCTTATCTTTATTCTCCCTCCCTCCCTCTCTCCCTCCCTCCTTTCCTTCCTTTCCCTTCCTCCCTCCCTCTCTCCCTCCCTCCCTCCCTTCTTTCCTCCCTCCCTCCCTCCCTCCCTCCCTTCCTTCCTTCCTTCCTTCCTTCCTCCCCTCCCTTTCCCTTCTTTCCCCTTCCTATCCTTTTTACCTCCCCCTGCCTCTCTTTTGCAGTGCTGGGGATTGAACTCAGGACCTTCTGTTTAGGGCTCTGCTACTCTAGTCATATCCCTAGGATGTTTGAATCATAATTTAGTTTTCAAATAAGGTCTCATTCTTTTGCCTCAGTTGGCATTTGCCTTTGTGAAGACCACCCAAGAGCTGGGATTAAGGGTATGTACCATCACACCTACCTAATCCTTATTTTTCTCAGCAACCTTGGTCTATAATTTATCTGACCCGCTCCACAACTCTAATCAAAGTCCTCCTTCCCGGACCTCATTTGCCTATGCAAGGTTACTACCTCTATCTTTCATTGACAGCTTCAAATCTGGTATGTTTTCTCTTAGCTCTTGAGTGTTGCTTTTCAAAAACTTGATTAATGATTTTGGCTATCTTTTTGTTTGTGTGTGCATTTGTTTGCTGAGATGAATTTGCAAATAGCCTTCTGCTTTTCTGAAATGTTTTATTGGTGTACTTCTAGACTTGTTTTGTAAAAAGAAAGAAAGAGAGAAAGAAAGAAAGAAGAAAAGAGAAGAGAAGAAAAAGTTCTCATATGTGTTGTTTTTGTAGACTGTATACAAGTGAATAAATATAATGAGAAAGGACATATCTCTATTTGGACATCCACTGGTTAAAAAAAAATCTAGGCAATGTGACCACTTGGAGAGAAAATGTTTTGAGAAGCAGAAAGGTAGTATATGCGCTGGAAATAACCATTGATTGTCTTTTTAGTCCATGCTGGCCGGGGTATTTATGTTTCCTCCCATATCACACATAGGTAGCCTCTTCATTCTAAGTTGAGCGTCTTTGTATGTGAAGAAGTGGGGTAGGCTACAGCACTGGGAACAGTTCAGCAGGAAGTTGCACACACGGAAACTTCTCCTGGAAATCCTTTTTCTCTTTTTGGGGGCTTGAACTCAAGGCCTAGTGCTTCTATCTCTGAGTTTTTTTTTGCTCAAAGTTTGTGCTCTAGAACTTGTGCAGCTTTCTGGTAGTTAAGTGGAGATAAGAGTCTCACCAGCATTCCTGTCCCAGTCCTGGCTGGCTTTGGCAGTCTCAGATCTCAGCCTCCTGAGCAGCTGGAATTACAGGCCTGAGCTACCAGTGGCCAGCAATTGTACAAATCTTGTGCTCAGTTAACGTTAAGAAAACTGATATGAAAAAGAGTATATTCCACAACACCAGCTTTTCAGCCAAGGTGAACACAAAGCTTTCAAAGACACACCAAATTATCTACTAAGGTGTTCAATTATGAAAATGTTAGGCCTACCAGACATCACATTACTTTGGAATTGTGTCTGTAGGTTCATTTCTGACTCCACTTCCAACTCTTGGGTGGTCTGAAATTGAGATAATTAATTAAACCCTATGAAAAGCATCTGCCTTCCACATTTTGTCTGGGCTGAGAGAAATCATTTCATGCTTTACTTAAGGAAAGTTAATACCCAAAGGCTGCACATTAGCACTGTCTTCAATTAGAACTTGCCAAATCTGAAAATTGGCTACTCACAGGCAATCTTCTTTAATAACTTATGAAAATCTAAATTAAATTGGATTAATAATTTAAGTAGAAAGTTCTATCAGTGAAGATTAAAATTTTAAAGCTTTTGGAGAAGCAGTGAACATATAAGTTAGAAAATGTGTTGCTAGATATACTATTTTAAGGATTATCTTAAAAGACATTAACAATGGGAGTCTTTGGGTCTTGTCTCAGAGCAATGAATAATAGCAAAAACAAAAATATTAATGTCTTATCTTTAAGTAGTTGTACAAAGGGTTTCAATTCAACATGTCAGCCCCCTCCCCCGCTTTCCTCACTATAACGATAAAATCTTGAAGCACAAGTGGCACGTGTTTTCTCTCCTACGTGGAAGGTAGATGTACGAGATCAGCAGATGTGATAACCTACGCACGACTCCAGGCATTCACACACACAGTCAGACCAATGGAGGATATGATTAGGGGAGGGACCCAGAGGTCCCTAGAACATGGAGATGACCATTTATTGGAACAAACTCCAGGAAACAGAGACATGGGTTATTTATGTCATGGGTGATATAGTGGTGTTGTTGTGTGTGTTTTCTTTTTTCTTTTTTGCTTCTTAGTGGGGACAGAACAGGACGACAGAAAGAACAGGAGGAAGGGTGAACAAATGCAGTTACAGTATTCAGTGGACAGTGTGTAGGGAATACGACATGTAACTTGTGGGCAGGGACACGAGGGGGGAGCTGGGAGAAAGTGAAGGAAGGGGTGACATTGTCTTAAAAAAAACCCAGAAATGGACTCATTACCTGACTTATAGACTGGTAACCCCTCAGTACCATATGTTAATAATAATAACAATACAATTATATTAATAATTCTAGTAAAATCTCAAAGCAGAAAAGAATATGGAGTCATTCTCCCCCACTCTTTCTTTCCCACTTAAACATCATAGTTGTTGTTTGGATCAGCTTGTGCTTCAAAGTCATGGAAAGTGGGCAAATATAATTGTAATATTCAATGAAAATGGAACTAAGAAAATTGAGCCGAATGGATGAGGTTGGGACCGAAGAGGAAGCACATTGGAAGGAGTGACAAACGTGAGGTTTATCCACGAGGAACAGAAACAAGAGGAGAGCGGGCACAGGCAGGCGGTGGGAAGCTTGCTGGAGACCACACTGCAGTCAGGGTTGGAAGACAAGAGTCGAGGAATTGGGAGAGCGAAAATACGAAGCCTCACTCGATTGGAGCACCAGTCCTTATGTGGAAATGCATAAAATCAAGTAAAAATGTGCTCTAGTCACGAGCACGTGGAATGATATGGGGGCCTGATAGACAGAGAGGAAAAGCACTGAAGCCAGTCAGACCCATATGCATTTCTTCACATTAGAGCATAAGATGAGAATTCTTGCCATTGGCTGAAGACAGAGAGTGCAGTGGGTGCCTGCTCCGTGTTTTCCCTACATGACTCTTCCAGGATGCGCCATTGCTGCATCTGTGCACATATTCACAACAGTCCCAGGGCACTGGTCTAGGTCTGAGACTTGATCTGAACTCCATTAATCATATGCCTTTGCTTAGGAGTTGCAAGTGATGAATAAGAGTTAGCCTCCATGTGTGGACTATAAAGGAAAGGAAGTCTGTTTTCCACACAAATATGGAGTACGAAATAAGACGGTAAGAGTTACTTTCAGAAAGAATGCAGAGCCTAGAGAAGGACATATATAATTCTTGACCTTTCTGCCCTGCTTTGGTGAGAATTCACTCTTTGTGACAAAGTCATGCTCTGGCCTCTGCGTTTCCTGGTGTCTTTCCTTCAATCCCTAAAGACACGGGTTCTAAGGACGAAGATTTGCTACGTGCTGGTGATGAACAGATACCTACACGTGGACAGGTTTTGAGGTGATTGCTAATCATTGCTGTCATGTCATAAAAAAGCAAGTCTCACCTTTGTGCATTGCATTTTGATTTAAAAAAAGATACCATCCACTTCCATGCAGTGAGTGCCAGCTTCTTGTAACAACTGAGAAGTTTGAGTGTTTGACCTGGTATCACAGAGGGCCAAATTGGCTTTTCCATTCATATTCGTACATCTTGATATTGATGCATATTTATATATATGTAAAATGACCGAATCAATTGATAAGTCAATGCATACATAGGTGAGAACATACCATTTACTAGCAATATAGCCAACTGGGTAAATGAACGTGAGGATGGTGAGTTCTTATATTACAGCAGGAAATAATAAGGTGTGGCTTCACCTGCAACAGCAAACCCTGACGGAATTTGAAATGCTTCCAAAAAACGATAAATACAATATCAAACCCTAGGCGCCTTTTAACACCATTGATTATATGCATTACACTACATAAATTATATACTAAATGACATATCTACTCTGTATGACAGAGTTATAAGGAGGAAAAACAATCTCTTACACTAAGAAAAGTAACAACAAAACCCAGTCAACACCAGTACCAAAGCTGTCACCACAAAGCTCCACAAATATTTCTTTTGACTGTTTCTGTTTGATTAGTCACATTCTCTAGTTTCTATGTGTGGTCTTTTATTAGGTTCCTTAGATCAGCTTTCACTTAACAATATACTAGTGTGTGTGTGTGTGTGTGTGTGTGTGTGTGTGTGTGTGTGTGTGTGTGTGTGTGTGTGTGTGTGTGTGTGTTGCTATAGGGGCTTGAACTCAGGGCTTGGTTGCTATCCCTTAGCTTTTTCACTCAAGGCTGGTGCTCTACCACTTGAGCCACACCTCCTCTTCTGGCTTTTTTGTTAGTTAACTGGTGATAAGCACCTCCTAGAATTTCCTTCCCAGGCTCTCTTCAAATAGAGATTCTCAGAACTCAGCTTCCTGAGTAACTGGGATTTAGGCAGGAGCCACCAGTGCTCAGCCATATACCATTTTTCATATTTATTTATATCCATGAGGGCAAAGAAGCTATCAATATCCTCAGCCTGAAAGGAATCTCAATTACAAGGACTCTTCCACTCCACTCCCTTCCCAAAGCCACATCCTCTGCAGCTCGTAACTTTCAAACCACTGAAGTCCCTGTCACTTCACATAGCTGTTAGGACATTTGGCACTCTCTCTCTACTGCTCAACTTGCACTTCCTGTCCTGTCCTGGCTTTGCTGAGGCCAAGGAGCAGAAAGTCTGCTCAGGCCCTTTTGTTCTCCTTGAACAAAAAATGAGGGAATTGGGAGAGACTCCCCCCAAAGTGTGCAGTTCACAGGCACAGTGCCTGTGATCTCGGAAACAGGTAACCGTATTTGAGCAGCTCCTTGCTGCCTGTTCCCAGAATTTGGGGGCATCTAATTAACTTGTGCACACTGTCTTAACCAAATAAAGCCCTTGCTTCATTTCAATGGTGATTGGCATTTACTTTCTTATCTTAAAAGAATGCCACACAGCTCTCTATGTAATAAGGGCTAATTTTATAGCCATGTACATACATATCATCAGATCCTTTCTGGTTTGGGAAAGAATTTTAGGCTTTTTAAAGAGGCAAATTTTCTCTACCTACGTCTTCAAATTAACAATGGGCTTGATAACCAACTTCAACTTTTCATCTTGTGTTTATGACATGTGTTCTTGTCCTATCCCCAAACTCTGAACTGAACATATCATTTGAATGCACAATTTAGAATCAACATAATTATTTTAAATGGGTTCTTTCTGTGTTTCAGATGACTATTGAAATTTATACAATGGGGTCAAATTGCAATTTACAAACTTTTGTGCATATTGAAAGTGATTTGCTTTGGCAGTGATAACTTTTCAACAGATGATGATGATGGTAGTTGTCTTTGGCTGGTGGTCTGAACTTAATTTTAGTCATTTTTATTCATGATATTCCAACCCATGGCGTATTCACGAATCCAGAACTTTGAAAAGTGCTGAATTCTCTTTGCAACGTGGTTTATCATGCTGTTAAATACTATACATCAGAAGCAAACTATTCATGTAGAAAACTGCCTGTTCTGGAGGGAGGTAAATAGATAAGCTGTCCAAGGTACAAGAAATAGAGCAGAGATAATGCAAGCTGCAGATAGGCCGCTGTTTAAGTGATGCATTAAATCAATATTCTGCAATGTCTTTTTCTTGTTATGTTATTTACTTGGGTACTGTCACAATTTTCCATTAAATTGTCTAGTTCAGAGGATCCTTCCTTTCCCCCCTCAGTTCCCCCACTTCATTTGGTTAGTATTCTTTCAACTCCCTCACTATATATGCAAATGATCGTCCATTCCCATCATGCTACTCTTGCTCTCAGGGGTCTTCCTTGGTTCCCTGTCTGCTGTCATATTGCATGTGAACACTTACACCTGCTTTGCAGTGTCTGTGGCTCCTGGGCCCTCTCCTAACTAGTTAATGTTATCTGCTGGGATAGTCTGACCCAACATTCTCTGGAATGTGTTCATGACAGACACGCAAATGCCTGTCATGCCCGTGTCTCCCCTTTTCCTTTGCATACGTACGTGTGTGTATATGAGCACTTGCGTGAGCACGTCTATATTTGAGTTGTGTGTGTGTGTGTGAGAGAGAGAGAAAGAGAGAGAGCGTGCTTATGATTGATGCCCTTTTTTCCCATATCTTTCCTTTCTTGACCTTGACAGTCTGACAGTCTCCTCTTAATGCCTTTTTTAGTCTTCAAAATTGGATTGGCATCTTAGAAAAATCTCACAGGTACACGGTCTATGACCACATAATCTCATCTCCTTTCTATTTTCTTATTTACCTTCTCTTTGTTAATGGTAGATATTATGTACTGAGGGTGTGGCTTGGTGTGACTTAGTGATGGAGCGCTTACCTAGATTGGTCTCTCGGCCTTGAGTGTCTAACAAACAAAAATCAAAGCTGTTATTTCTAGGCACTGGTGACTCATGCCTATAATCCTAACTACTCAAGAGACTGATAGCTGAGGATCCTGGTTTGAAGCCAGTCCTGGAATACAAATGAAGGACACTCTTGCCTCCATTTAACCAGCCAAAAGCCAGAAGTAGAGGTGTAACTCAAGTGGTAGAGTCACAGCCTTAAGCAACAAAAGCTAAGCAAGAGCTCAAGGCTCTGAGATGCTGATGCTTCATGCGTGTGCATGCAAGCCCATGCACACACAAACACACACACAATAATAATTGTTATTATATACTGGCACAGTATACTATATCTAGCCAGGATGAAAATCAGTACAAAAAGTAATGGTGTGGTTCGCTCCTATTCCTGTATCAGTGTCAGGAAACCAACCCTTGTTTACCAGACCCTGCTCAGGGTCCTTTTCATGTGGGTAGTTTCTCCACTGGATGTTAAATTCCATGCACTAAATGAGGGAGTAAAGGCAGGATGCAGGCAGGGTGCTGTAATGTGAACCACACGAGTCATGCCTTGCTCTCAACCTGCTGTGCCAGCCAGGATCTGTGTATACTCACACCGGATCGCTTCTCTCTGCTCTCTTTAGAGTGCTGTAAGTCCTCGATGATCGTTTTGGGGCTTTCTTGTTTTTCAAAGAAGATGGTAAAACTCTGAGGACATACTTAGCATTCTATAAAACATTTTCAGTGGGAATGTGCTAATCCAAGCCAGGACCCGAAGGAATTTTTGCAAATCGACTTGATTCATTTATATTGGAATTTATGAAAAAAATACATAATTGGTAACACCTGTTGTAAAATCTCCAGGTTAAAAAAAAAGAATTTTAAAGGTGCCTAACTCAGAGTAGATAGAGGAGGAAGAAATGTTCCATGTATAGAGTACAGAGACTAACACGAAAAACAAACAGGGTGTTGTAGTCTAGTTTTTTCAAAGAAAGCAGAAAGCCTGTTGTATGCATGAAACTTTAAAAATGACGGAGGCATGAAGCGAAGTTCAAAACTAAGCAAAACGGTGGATACACATTAATAAGATAGCTGTCTTGCACTTCGTTTATCTTCTTCTCACTGTTGCCTGGCCATCGTAGAGTACCTCATTCCAGTCTCTCAGAGAGGACCAAATGCCCAAGAATCATTTAGTGTAGGCCTTTACCCTGAAGGTAATAGGGGATGCAGTGGACTGGGTGGAGTTCTGACTCCGGGAATCTGTGACTATGATGTATGTGGTAACAATGTGACTAAAGATGTCAAGAGATTACCCAGCATGATCCAGGCGAGCCCAGCGCGATCCCAGCATTTCTTATGAGAAAAGCACAGGGATTGGAACACACAGAAGCGATGCACTGAGCAGCAGGCAGGCCAGGCAGCTGTAGAGACCAGAGTGGCTCGACACATGGGAGATGGTCACAAACCCTGGAGACCGAGGGATGAGGAAGCCCCCTGGAGCCTGGGGGCAGCAAGGGTACCCCTCTCCCCTCCCCCCTCCACTCTTCCCACCCCCTCCACCCCTCCCACTCCATCCACCTTACCTCTACCCCCCCCAGGATTGTGGACCTTAACACCAGTTTTGTACTCCTGAATTTCAGATCGGTGAGAGAATTTGCTGTTTAAAGCCAATCTGTTTGTGGAAGTTAATTCAGCAGCCATAGAAAACCACTAGTGTACCTGTTGGAAAAATGATAAAAATCTACATATCTAAAAACTAAAACACCTAAAAGTTTTAAATCTCTAAAAACTAAAAATCTATTAAAACCACCTCAAATGGTGCAAAAAACCAATAAATTTAGTAATGTTACCAGCTATAAAGTCAGCATGTGAAAATCGCATCTTATGCATTAAAGGCGAATTATTCAAAAACTAAATTAAAAATTCCATTTATAATAATGAACAAAAAAAGCACTCTTTGAGATGTGCTTAACCAAAACGTAAAAGATTTGTACTAACACAAATGCACAAAATGAAAGAAGGCCCGAGTATGTGAAAAGATACAGATCTCCTATACTTATGGAGCGGGAGGGGCCGGTGCTGACACCAAATGCCACCCACCATGATCTGCGGGATTCCCGTCATCCCCACCAGAATTCTAATGGCATTTCCCACAGCAATAGAGAAGAGGCAAGTCTCAGATGGAATGGAAATGCACACACTCACACACAGACACAACTGAATATCTAAAGCAATTGGAAAAAGCCAAAGCTGGAACCATGTTCTTTCCTTATAACAGCTAAAACATTCCAAATAATTTTTTTGGCCATAAAATCTGATACACAGATGAGTGGAACAGAAAAGAAGCCTCCAAATAATCTTGTGTGTGTGTGTGTGTGTGTATATGTGTGTGTGTGTGTGTGTATGTGTGTCTGTGTGTGTGTGTGTGCGCGTGTGTGTCTGTGTCTGTGTCTGTGTCTGTGCATGAATGTGGTGTGATTCTTCCTGTCTCTCTGTCTCTGTCTCTCTTTATAAATATCTATCTATTGATTGATCTATCAGTAGATATAAAGTGATTTTACCAAGATATCAAGAGAAAACAGTACAACAGAGAAGAGAGTCTTTTCAGTAAATACAAATAGAAAAGCCAGCTTTCCATAAGTAGAGGAAGAAAAGTGGGCTCACCATCCACCATGCACAGACATCAAAATGGTGTAAAGAGTTACATGTAAGATTTGAAACTATAAAACATCTACAAGATAACATAGAGGAATCCTCCTTGTATCGGCTTGGCAGTGGTATTTTGGATATCATCATAAAGTACAAGAAACAAATTGAAATGTACCGACTGAAGTTTCTGACTAACAAAGGAATGAATGAATGAATAACAAAGGAATGAATCCACACGACAGAATGTTATTCTGTCTAAAAGTACCAGAGTGGTTATTAGGGACTGCGGTCACAGAAGATGAGTTACAGATGAGTGATTTTAGAGACTTGTTAGATGGAATGGTGACTATATTTAATATTGATTTATTCCATGCTTAACTTTTGCTAAGAGAATAGGTCTTACATATTCTCACTACACGCATACAAAGGTAACAATGTACTGTTATGGCAATGTTCATTAGCTTGATTGGGTTGATCATTTCATAATATATACTTATAAAAAACATCACATTTTACACTTGAAATATGTATGTAAATTTTTTCCTACCAATTTTACCTAATGAAGCTGGGGAAGAGGAGAAGCATATTGTAATGCTGTCTGGATGTTGATAATTTAATTTGAGCCAGATTGATATTTATAGGGGCAATCTGGCTGGAGATTTTCAGGGCTGATTTAGCTAGTGGAATGAGTGAGCAGGCAAATATCCGCTTCGCTTTGATCCTCCCAACAAGTTCCACTTAAGAATATGAATTTGCATACCCTGGAAAGATATTCTTTGTGTAAACTGATTCATGTTAATCAGCAGACTCTGAACTGGGTTTTGTGGTGAGGATGGGCTGTATCTTGTAAATTTGTGTGAACTCCTCAGAGAATCTGGCTGGATACTAGGTGCATGATAACCCAACTTTATTTCCATCAGAAATATATTCATCCTCTCTGACTCCAGTTAAGAGTTTGAGGGCAAATATAGACCCATGTTGGGTTGTGTTGCCCCTTAGTGTTTTGTGAGAATTCTTATTATTTGCATTCATTCTTATTGGAGCCATTTGTTGGATCAGATAATGGTTAATCAGTTTATAACATCAAGTATGTTCAACAGATTTGGAGATGCAATCTACTCCTTAATATCCTTCTCAGAAATGTTGACAGGGAGATAGTGTAGAGGCACATTTCGTGGTACTTCTGTTTTGAATTTCTTTTGAGTGATCTGAAGGTGTCTCCTGTGGTATTTCATGCATGCCTTCCTTACTGTAGTAGTCTGTTATAGAACAAAATTAGGATTGAAATACAGGTGGTGTTGACTGCTAGCAAATATCTACTTGTAACTATTTTATATGTTTTGTACAAAATTCTGGGGTAAGAGTTAGGAGAGAAACTCAAAAGGTCAAACATAAAAGGATTTCAGTGTTAAAAGGATTTTAAGTGGTTAAAGCACAACTTAACACATCTTCTTGATTTTTTTTTTCAAAAGGAGAATTCTAGTCTAGAGAGTTTCTACTTGACATAATGCATTCTACATACATTATTGTCAGAGAACTTAAATACAAACAGTGCTCAGTTTCTGCTGTCAAAACAGATACAGGTTTGTAGCAACTGTTTTTTGGCCATATCATTTATGATTCATCAGTTGATGACTGTGTGTCCGCACAGTACCTGCTATTCTACATGCTCCCCGTCTATGAGTTCAGGCTGTTGGACTACATGTGAGACAGTGCTTCTCATTTATACTAATGATAGTAACCTCAAATAGACACCTATTTCAAATACCAGTCGAAAGCCAAACTAGCATCCTTCAATTATTTTCAAATAAATAATTCAATTACACATTTCCCTCGTGTGCCCTTCTACAGTAATTTAAATAATAATCACACTAGCAAATAGCCAATGTGAATTTTTTTTTAAGTAGCAGGAATCATTTCTTTTTGTCAGAATTCTAGCTATTACCTGGTATCTATAACTTACGAGAAGACACTTGAATCATGGTGTTACTGACACACATATATTAAATTATCGTGAACAGTTTCAGGCTTCTTAATGTGTAGTCATGTGATCATTTTAGTCCAGCTTTCAGTTTGCCCAAGAGTACTGCTCTGGTTTTTCCCATAATTGGATCTCATCCAGTTAATGTACGACCCCTTTTAGCCTTACAATGTCTGTTCCTTAATGAACAAGGGAAAGAAAAAAAAAAGCTGTTGAAATTCTATCACCTACTACCAGTACCAAGAAGATGAGGTGGTTCTGTTTAATATGTTGCATGTGTGGTCAGTGTCATGAGCCATCCGCCAGGAGCTCTTGGCTCCCGTACTTTTACCAGCATGGAAGGAAATTCATCTGAGGTGGTTTTTCCGATATGGGGGATGGAAAGGTTACAAATCACAGATGAATATGCATTCCATGATCAGAATTCTGTCTGTGCTGTACAGTAGAGACTGTGCAAACATGAATGAAATGTCTACAAAGTCTACTTCTGTGTTTTCTACACATCAGACATGTATTTCTGGAGGAGGAGAAAGTCCCTATCTGATACTGAAAGAAGCATCACCTAGAACATTCCAGTATTCTCGTGTTATTTTTATGCAGGAAAAAACATCGCACTGAATCTTACAAAAATAATAGAAAATAAGGATCATTTCAGCTGGGTAAAGGCCCTTGCAGGGTGACACTGAGAAAAGTGCTTCCTCAGTTTGTTTTCTTTTTTTAACATGCTTTCTGCTACTCAGTTATTAAGGTTTATCTTTCATCTGCAAAGAGCTGACAACTATCATTAAGAGAAAATTGGGACTTGCATTGTATTATGACAAAAAAAGAATTTCCTTTTGGCTTTAAACAAATTCAAATTTTTATGATCAAAAGAATTACATATAAAGACAACTAACTCCCAAACATGAGTCTCAAAAGTTTGGGAGAAGCTCAGAGAGAATAGAAATGTTTCCAAACAAATCAAGAGACACATGAAGGTTTTTCTGAAGGGTCAATCATGTAAATGTTCTGGAAACCATTGACTTGAAAATTTGACATGAATTCAAAATAATAGCCAGGAATGAATGCCTGGAAAAAGTTATAAACAGTGATAAAAGTTATAAAAAAAATAAAGAGATGGAAAAGATCCACTCTTACATAAGTTGAAATACAAAAGGTGTTCCCATAGGAGGTACGAAGACATTGCTTCAATGGTTAACAACTTAAATTGAATGAGAAGATTGCAATAAGATCATGGACCATGTTTCTGGTCTAATGAAGATGGGTGGATTTTCCAATTATTTATATTCTTTATAAATGTAATGGACTATAAAAGCACTGAAAGCCCAGTCACTTTTTGTTTAGATGTAAGTTGGAGACTGCTGTTTCTGATTCAGAATAACAAAAAAGGCAAATCCCTTGAACTCTTTTTCCTGAAAATCTCCCTACTTTACATTGGGTAAGAGACATGTTTGTCTGTGTAAAGAAATTTCTTTTTATCCTATCTTTTCACCAAATACTTTGTCCTGTAAATTTTTATTTATAGAAATTTCTCTTTGATGTTGAGGTTTTTCAACATTAAGGGATGAATAATTGGCTTTTCATGCCTCTGCAAAAGATGCCTTCAGAAGAGATTTTATTTGTGTGTTTGGGGCGATGGGCTATTTGTAAAAAGATTCTTACTGCTTCACAAACTGGAAAACGAGACATTAGGAAATGGAACAGCCAGCTTCATCATGCATTTCACCCCAAAGCCAGTAACATTTAAGGAATGCAAGTATTAAACTCCAGAAATCATCTATTTTTTATTTTATCTTGGCTCATGATTTCATTTTATTTTGTTTGCTTTGTGTGGAAGCGTTGAGACACCACTGGGTGATCTCAAGACAAAAACAAAAAGAGTAAAGATGTTGACACCCCACAGTCCCCAGGATGCCAGTCTTCTCAGTTGATATTGCAACCTCCTGGTACCTTCCTCTGAATTAATTGTAGCACTGAATAAATTTTGTATCCGCTCAAAGGAAGTGCTACCTGTAAATAGACATCCCGTGGCGTTTGATTACGTGTGCCTCTGGAGATGAGACACCGCCGGCTTTGCCATGAAGTGGAAGAAAGTAGCGGGTAATCAAGTAAATCAATTAGTTCTTGCAGAGGCAAAAATGAGGAGCAAAGGTAGGATGTGAGGAGGAGAATAAATAAATTCCAGATCGTTTCTGAACGGCACTAGGCAAAGAATGCTGACATTTTCCTTCCTTTGGAGTGTCTCAGTCAGTTTCCTGGGGCTATAACTGCATGTGTGAGGCTGTGTGATTTATAAAGGAAAGACGTGGAGTGTTCTGTGGGCAGCCACACTCAGGAGCAGAGCCATACATGGTTCCCTGGCATGGTGCAAATCAGAACTGGGAACAGATGTGTGCATGTGCGTGTATGTGCTTATGTGTGAGTGTGCGTACATGTGTGAGATAGAGAAGGGTGAGGGGGATGTGGAGAGGGAGAGAGGGAAAGGAAAAGGGAAGGAACGGGGAAAGGGTGGGGGAGAGAGGAGAGGGAGCGGGTTCTCTTAATAGCTAGCCCATTCCCATGAGAATGGCCTCATCCATTCATGAGTTCTTCACTCCTAGACCTACTATGAACTATTCTTTTCCCTCCTACCTGGCTTCACTGTTCCCCTCCAATCCCAGCAAGGAATTAAGGTTCTAACACATGAACTTTGGGGCTACACTCAAGCCATAGCTGTTGATCTTGAATCAAGAAAGTCAGCCGTGACGGCCGCACAGCAATGCTTATGCCGGTGTCCTGTTTGTCTAGAGCAGAATGTGCACGGGGGGGGGGGGGGGGGGAGGGGGGGGAAGGGAGCGGTGGCAAGCAAGATCAAAACACGAATCTCTGCAGGCTGAGATACTTGCAAGGCACTTATGAAGCTATGTCAAGTGAGATACACACATCTGGCACTTAAGAGAATTATTGTGTCTGGAAGAGAATTGAGAACTCTGTATGTTTATGTGGTACTTAAACCTACTGAAATGATCAAGATCCATGAGGAGAATTGAAAAAAAGATACAGAAATGGAGGTACTGTTGGGCCTAAATACAAGGACAGGCCAAAAATCAAGGGGTGTGTAGTACAAGTCTGAAGCGGATTGCAATTGGTAGAACACAATAAGAAATGTCCAGTCAGATGAGCCATAGGACAGCCACAGGTAGACAGAGTCAAACATACTTGAGTAATGTTCCCTTCTAGTTGGGAAGGAGGCTGGACCCAGAAAATCTGTAGGTGGAAGAATTCTAGTCAAGTTTAGTTTCTAGTTCAATGACTATAAACTAATAGTGCAGTCCCTACTGAATTCCCATCATGAATGCCACATCTCTGACCCCTCTTATGCTATGTCTATTCAACATAGACATGCTTGTTAATTTTCCTTCCATCCGGAAAAGCATCCAACCTGAAACCTTAACCCTCAATGGAGGAGGAGCATAGCATCCTCCTTACAAATCATAAGAGGGCTTCTATTTGGACTTAGAGTAAAATCAGTGCCTTCAACTATTTTTCAGATCCAAGTCTATGCCCCAATATCCCTCTTTCTATCCACCCCTCCCCCCATCTCTTATCTCTTATAAACTCCTCTTGGCCAACTAATCCTTCCTATGCTTAGATGTGTGGAAATTTCATCTTAGTTCTTCATATCTCTTTGTACAGAATATCTCTTTAATGCTGTCCTTCAGGCAGGTGTTGTTACCCAGAAATTAGTATAAGTGTCACCTTCTGAACATCTTACATAAGTCAGTTACCTACCTATAGTTCTTGTGTTAGCTTATTTTGCTCGTTGTTTAATAATTGCATACTAGCAATGACTATGTGTTTCCTTGATAAACGTCTCCCTGTTCGTTGGGCTCCATACTCCATCTACAAGGGCAAGAATTATGGCTTTCCTCCATCATTAAATCCATGGTCTGGAACAGCACAATATTTACTAATGGAATGAATAAACACATGGGTGACTGGGTGGGTGAATGAATGAACGCAGTCAGTAAATAAATGAGTTAGTGGACACGGGAAGCCAATATCTCACTAGAACTTGGCTTTACAGACTCACAGCAAAAATAGTTGGAATCAGACAATTAGCATATTTCTACACCATGTAAAAGTACAATGACAAGATATTCATACTCCAATAAGTAAAATAGTATTTCATCACGGGTCCTTGGTCCTTAGATGTGAATATGTCTTGTTTTGTTTTGTTTTTGCCAGTCTTGTAGTTTGAACTCAGGGTCCAGGCACTGTCCCTGACCCTCTTTGTGCTCACAGCTAGCCACAGTGCCACTTCTGGTTTTTTCTGAGTATTGGAGCTAAGAGTCTCACAGATTTTTCTGCCTGATCTCAGCCTCCTGAGTAGCTAGGATGTGGATGTTCTAGATACTTGATTAAGACTTTTCTTTTTATTACAAATTTTAAATTTTGTAACTATAGATGATACATTTAGACTTTAATTGATCCAGAACAATAAATATTTATACATTTCATGTCCAACTAATAGATAACATGATTCACTTGCGTGAGATGAAATGTGATTTTTATTATATATAATATACATGTCTACATGTATTTTTTGACATAGAATCATGCTATATAGTGAGAGCTGGACTCAAATTTATGATCTTCCTGCCTCCACATCCTCCAGGCTGGAGTTATGGACATACATCATTACATCCAGCCTGAATATGATATTATAGGCTATTTATGTACAGTGTTCTAAACCAATACTGTTTTTACTATTTGTTTTTATTTCTCTTACATTTATAATTGGTAAACCTTATTGTTTCAGAAAATACAACTTTAAAGATCATAGAACCATCATACATTTCCCATTGATTAATAAAATCACTAAGCACCCCTCCAACTCAGATGTCTTCTTAAATTCCTACGCTATCGTTAAAAGCAAAACCCTAGCCTAGTGGCACACCTGTATAGTACCTATCCAAGAGGCTGAGATCAGGAAGATCCTGGTCTGAAGCCAGTCAGGGTAGTCTCACATACTCCATCTCCAATTAGATCAGCAAAATGCAAGACTGGAGCTGTGTCTCTAGTAGTGGAGCACCAGTCACAATTTACAAAAAGGAAAGAAAGAAAGGAAGAAAGAAAGAAAGAAAGGAAGGAAGGAAGGAAGAAAGAAAGAAAGAAAGAAAGAAAGAAAGAAAGAAAGAAAGAAAGAAGGAAGGAAGGAAGGAAAGAAGCAAGCAAGCAAGCAAGCAAGCAAGCCGAGTAAATGTTCAAGGCCCAGAGTTCAAGCCGTGGTAGAGGTACCAAAACTAAATAAATAGCAAAGGTTTCATGTAATAACTACTTTTGAGCGATCAATGATCATTTCAGTATATTCTATCAGGTGAAAGGTACCATGTGTTTTTCAAATGATCATTAATCATGTTCTTGTAACAGTATTTTTATGGTTCTTGAAGTTTATGAATAGCCTGAAGCTAAGTATAATTAGTAATAAAAGCTTTTAGACTTAAACATTAATTGGCTTTAATATGATAGCATAGAAGGGAAAAATAAAGCATTTGGAGTTTTCATTGGTTGCACATGATATATTACAACTCAACACTGAAAAAATGCAATTTAAGAAGCACAATCTAAGCTTGGAAGATATATTTGAGAGTCATGATTTATTATTTTGAAAAAACTGACTCATCAATATTTTTTCTTGTTTCAAAAATATCATGATTTTTTGAAATATCATAAATTATTATGGCTTCATTATTATTATCAGTTCTCCACAGGTCATAAATAAATTAACTGCATGAAGATTTGCTCATTATGAAGAGGAAAGAGATAAATTACTAATGCATTCTGGTGTGAAAGAGGTAGATGTAAAGGCTTACATTAACCTAAGGTGAACTCAAAGCCATGAGCAGACCAGAAATGCTGTAGGCTGGAAACTGAACCCAATAAGATGAGCTAAGAGACTAACGAAAGGTTTGGGGGGAGTTAAAAGAACCAATAATATATATATATATATATATATATATATATATTATATGGATGTTTATATATATCATATTTATGTTTATTTCTATATATATATAAACAGCCAGAGACTTACAAATATAAGACCTGCCTCACCACTTGATCTAAACGGTTAAAAACAGTATAATTCATTAGAACCCAGTGGCTAACTCCTGTGAATCTAATCACTCAGAAGTCTGAGATATAAGGATCATGGTTTAAATACCAGCCCAGGCAAGAAAGTTAATGAGTGTGTTATCTGCAATTAACCATCAAAAAGCAAGAAATGGAGGTTTGTTTTCACTGGTAGAGTGCTAGCCTTGAGTGAAAAGCTGAGATAGTGCCCAGGCCCAAAGTTCAAGCCCTAGTACCCTAGTACCAGCACATACACACACACACACACACACACACACACACACACACACACACACACACACACAAGATAATTCTATTTTATCCATATCTCCCTACCCCTGTTACTATTACATTGTCTCTATATTTTAAGTCTCACAGCTTACTAACCTGTGTTGATTACAGTATGTCATTGCATAGAAGGTCAAGTGTTCCACGCTGCGAGCTCACTAACCAGGGCTCCAGCAAGTCTTGATGTCATGTTTTTCAAGGTGAGTGGGTGGATTCTCACCTGGTACGGGAAGAGAGCACAGCAGCTACAGTTCTTTCCCCAAAGGTCCATGTAGTGCAGGATTGTTCCTTTGGGGAGAAGATGGGTGCCACGGAAGTGGGTAGCTGGAAACTTCCATGGAATTGTGGGACTCAGGTCTCTGTCTTTCCTTGCTCCTTGGTCCTGAGGTGAGCGTTTTCTTCTGTCGGCACTCCCACCACTAAATACTGCTTTCCTACACGACTAGAAACCCTGAGACTGGCCACCTGTGGACTGACACTTCCCAAACGCGGGGCCCACATCACCCTTTTCTAAGGTGATCGTCTCAGCATTTGTTGGAGTGCCGAAGAGCTGGCTAATGCCATCTACACAAGGAAGGAAGCAGGGAGCACAGAGACACGTTGCAAAGCTAGCAGCAGGTCTGTCGACTGCCACACAGCGCACAGGGTCTAACGTGATGAGAAACATAGGGCGACGGCCATCTTCCAACCATCCTGGGTCTTACAATGTAGGGTAAGACAGGAAGAAACGCCGGAGAAGTAATTACATTGAAAGCTTGCCTTCTGCTCAAGTAGACTTTGCCTTCTAAGCAAGAAGATGTTAGAGCAACTTAATTCAAGAATGTGTGTGTGTGTGTGTTACTCTTAGGGAAATAACCACATGAAAACAAACCTGGGAGATGGTTTTGATTGGTTATATAATGAAAACGAATCGCTGCTAAAATGTGTTGCAATGACAAGGCCAACTATTTCATTAATAGCTACAAAGATGAAGTATAAATGTTACATCTGTACATGTACTTGGCAGTACTTGTAGCCTGATTTCCTTGGATATTCCGGACAAAACACATAAAATAGCGTGAAGAAACCATGGTTGCATTTATAGATGCATATTTTTGTAAATCTGTGGGAGGGGGTGTGTTGACACATTATGGCCTTAAGACATAGAGGAGAAAAATGTGTGGTTACTAAATTAATCTGCCTTGTCAGATCTGTAAACTCTCCTTAGAAAAAGAAACATAAGACTTTCCTGCTTTATATGAGTGTCTCCTGTAAGCATTCATTCTAAGGTGATAGAATGAGCAAGGCAGAAATGATTTTCAAACTGTATCAGCTTTTATGCACTTATGAAGAACTCCAGCCACATGCCTTTGTAAGTACTTTGAAGTATTTGCTAGTTTGGGTTTCATTCAAAACTGGACTATACTCTTACCATTGAGATAGCAAAATTTCTCTGCCATAATTTATCTTGTATAATGGAGAAAGAATTCAAAAACTTTATACTATCTTGAAATCTATTTTTTTCTGTGTGGATGTCTATAGACTTTGTATCCTGATAGTGAATTTCAACAAGAGTGACAGTCATTGGCAATGCCAGTTACTGCCGATGAAATTAATGCTGATCCCAGATCAAGGAAAGAGCAATTACTCTGCTCACTAGATTGGTCTGATTGTCATCAAACAAGTATCAGGAAGGTCTCTAGAGTTAAAAGAAATGGGAATAGACAAAAATTCTTTTTCTCATTTAGGAAAAAATTTACCTGATGAAAGAGCTATGAAATGATACTTCAAACAGGAAATGTCCACTATGATTACCAACTGTAGTTAGCCAATTCACAGAAAATAGCTGCTAGATTTAAATACCTTGAAGAAAGGCCCTGCAATAATATTCCCAGTTCATGTTCTAGATTGTCCATCAAATATCCCCAACATGAGCTTTATTTTATTAGGCAGTCTGGTACTGAGAAAAGGAAAATGCCTATACTTTTCAGATACCCAGGCTTAGGATGTCAAGGGTTATAACTTATGGAGGTTCTCTTGCAATCAAGAAGCTGTGATACAGGGGGTCATGTAATGATGGTCTATTGATCTTAGTTCATATCAGAGTAAATGCTTTGGGTTTTCAAATTCATTTCATGGCTCTATTTTCAGTTCCTGAGCTGGGCCCTGAAATATTCTCAGCTATTGGCAGAATACTCACACTGGCGCTCTCTGGCTGATAGATGAAGAGCTGTTATATTAGATAAGACAAGGAGAGGCTCCTAGAAGGCCCACTCTTGACCAAAATAGCAAACTGAAGACAATTCTTTCTACCTAGGGGTATTACAGAGACTGAAGCTTCATCACAGAATCAAAAACTGCACCACAGATTCCTCTATATCCAGCGGTCTCAAAGACAAATGGGATTGGAGGAGGCCCGTGGGCTATGGAACACTCATCTGAGGCTGGCCCGTGATGGTTGTTCCTCTGTTCTTACACAGGAGGGACTTAAATATCCTGAAGCAGGAGTCCAGGAAGGATTATCAACTGAGCGAGAGCTGAAAACCTAGGAAATAAGAAACAAACAAGGATTTTTAGATGATTAAAGACTTTCTGGATTTTTTTGCATTTTTTTCAGTTATATGTTATAAATGTTGAAATAGAAGTAGACTGCAGTACCTTTAAATATGAAGCATAACATATCGAGGTGAAGATAATTAATTAAGTTTGTAAGTATAAAGAGCCTTAACTAGGCGGTGTTTAAACCATTCGCAAAAGTTATAAATAAAGAAAATTAGAAACCAAACTTGATGTAAGGAATAAGTAATCGAATGATGAAAGAGGTGACATTGATAATGCTGCATCACACCCTCTTATATAACGACTTAAAGGACAGGAAAAGAAAGTAAATGATTTTTTAAAATTATATAAATAACACCCAATTGATTATAGTTTGGAGGTGCTGAATTTTCCATCATGGACATCTAGAACCTGATGCTTCCAGAGCATGTGTCTAATTTATTCATACACTTATGAACCCCTTCATTGTACATTTCTAAAATTTCCCTGTCATCTTTTACCTATAAGTGTCATTGGAGTCTTCATCTCAGGCTCTCAAAATGTATCTTTAAGCCTGGTGTGGCAATGTACACCTGTAATCCTAGCTATTCAGGGGGCTGAGGCAAGAAAGCCAAGCATTGCCACGTAAGGGAAATAGAGTGAAAGCATGTCTCAAAATGGAAAGCAAAAATTGTAGTCTAAGGATATTGTTTGGTGAGAGAGCATTTGCCTGCCACGCACAAGGCCCGGGGTTTAATCCACATTGTATGCGTGTGTGTGTGTGTGTGTGTGTGTGTGTGTGTGTGTGTGTTGTGTGTGTGTGTGTGTGTGTTGAACTGATTCTTCATGTCTTTATATATAAGTAAACAGGTATATGCATGTGTACAATAAACATGTCTGGGTCATTTCTTGGGTAAATATAAAGCATAGAAACAAGACCTTTCAAGCTTCCAGCAAGGCAGCTTCCGTACTGTCTCCGGCCCTGGAGTATCCGGCTGCTCTCCTCTGAAAAGGAGGTTGCTGGTGTAGGATGCCATGGTTGACTGTGGTGAACCTGCTTGTGACGAGAGGAAGGAGAAAAGCCAGATGGCTGGTGTAGAGGAAGATGGGCCCCCGCTGTAAAGGAAACTGACAAAAAATAAAACTGAAACAGAAATGTGAATACAAGGCTGAGATTTACCTCTTTCTGATGTTAAGGTAGGAGTGATCTGATATTAGTTAGATTTTTCTTTTAGTGATGTGTGCCTATCTTGGGGATTGAACTCAGAGTCTGGATACAGTTCCTCACCTTTTATTCTCTCTCTCTCAAGGCTAGCACTCTATTACTTGAGCCGCAGATCAACTTCTGGCATTTTGGTGGTTCATTGGGAAAAAAAAGTCTCACAGGCTTTCTTGTCTGGGCTGGCTTTGAACCCCAGTCCTCACAGCTCAGCCTCCTGAGTAGTGAGGGTTACAGGCATGAGTCATGGGCACCCAGTGTAGAGAACATAACTGTTAACCATGCTTTGTCTATGTGCAATGACTTGACATGGTGCTAGAAGAATTAACCTAGGAAATGTGAAGAGAGAACAAAGAGAAGGATAGAGCAGTGGTAGGCATGTCCAAATGATGGAGGAATTCACAGGCAAAACAATGCTGCTGCCCTCTCCACTTCTCCAAACCCACCACGCCAAAGCAGAGACCGCCTAAAATTCTGAGTGTTTAGATAGGACAGTGTGATTTTCATCCTTCAAACTTTTAAAAGTGATTCTCTTGTGTCTCTTTCCGTTATTTTGAGGTGTTTCTATTTTATTTTGTTTTTTTTTTAAGTGATGTTCAGGGTAGTTACAGTTACTTAAGTAATGTGAAGAGGACATTCTTTTCTCCCTTTTTTATGTGGAGTACTTATTAGAAATATATGTATTAAATGTTTGGGGTGTGACCGCCAGAGCCAATTGTAGTTGTTGGTGATACTATTTTTCTGAGATAAATAGATGATTGACAGACAGACAGACAGACAGACAGACAGACAGACAGACAGACAGACAGACAGACAGACAGACAATAGACAGATATAACTATAGGGAAAATTGTGAAGTAGCTAGAGAAGAATGGAGCATCCTGAAGGCTCACATGCGCAGGTTTGTTTTGGCCTCATGAAGTGTCTACCTCGTACTGGCATTCATGAACTGTCTACTTCGTTCACAATCTGGGCTACAGTGGCTTGACAGCTGTTTTGAGTGAGGAGCGATGCAGGGTAAACACTGCAGGGTCAAGTGTGCGGGAAAAGCAAAGGCTCTGGCACAGAGCCAGACCCAGGGACAGGTAGTAACAGAAGCATCCAGAAAAAACAAAATTTGTTTCACCTACATTCCTTCATAATAACTTCTAAGAACATTGAATAAGTGATCCACCCAATTGAAGGGTGACAGAAAACTCCACAGGCCATGACCCCAGGATATCTTAGTGGCCACGCAATGATTAGGACCTGAGTTTCTTTTTGCTTTTCTTTCTTTCTTTCTTTCTTTTTTTTTTTTGTCAGTCATGGGGCTTGAACTCAGGGCCTGAGTGCTGTCCCTGAGCTTTTTTGCTCAAGCCTAGGACTCAACCCACTTGGAGCCACAGCACCACTTCTGGTTTTCTGGTGGTTAATTGGACATAAGAGTCACACGGACCCTTTCCTGCCCTGGCTGGCTTTGAACCTTGATCCTCAGATCTCAGCCTCCTGAGTAGCTAAGATCACAGGTGTGAGCTACCAGTACCTTGCCTGTTTCTACTTTGCTTTCAGCCATTGATCCTAGCTGCCTTCCCTAAATCCCAAGATATTTCTAGAGAAACCACATTTGGCTACTTTATTGATTATTAGTCTTCCATTTTCAGTGTATGGATCTGGAAGTAAATACTAATTACCCATCCCTAGAAAGATGAAAACTTTAAAGATTCACACAGGAGGATCTAGAATGACAGGAAGGAAAACTATAAATTAAGAAGAATATTCTATAAGTTTAAACCCCAGGATTCCATATCCTGGACCTTTTTCTTTGCTGAATATTCTGTTCTTACCCTAGTATGTTGATCTCTGTGATTAAAAAGATAATATGTAATGCTCTAGTTATATCCACATGTAAATAGACATGTCAATGAAAATTCATAAGGAAATTTCAAATAAGGATAAAGAAATGAAAGGAAAAAATGTCTTTGAATGTCTTTCATATAGGCTCAAGGAGAACAGAGTTTCTAACATACTCAAGGATTTTCTCTTCTAGAAGAGAGCCTGACCCAAGAGAATCAATCAAAATGGATGGCTCAATGGATGAGTGACCTATTTTTATATCAACATCATAAGCGATCCAGTGCGTTAATCACTAGAAGCAATACAAGGATGAGTAACCCATTGATTCCATGGTGCACTAGAAAGAACATTATAGTGGAGATGGGGGGCGGGCAGCAACTAGTATTTAGCATGCCACTAGAGGAACTTGAGATTGAGTTCCTTCATCTGCTAAATGAGGCCCCATATGGTCTGAGTCTCCTGACTTCTTAGGGTTAGGAAAGGATGTGTGCTACTGTTTCCGGATGGTTGTTTGGTCATTTTTCTCCCCCATTTTTATGCTCCTTATTGTTCTTATGAGAGGCTGTGTATCTTTTCACAGTGTGTGTGGGTGAACCGTACTGGCGGCCCTTGGGAGTGGGTATGACCTCACCCTTATACGTAGACACTCAGCAGCAGCTCCTAAAGGAAGATCACCTTTCTGCCCGCAGCTTCTTGCTGGTGTCTCTCCTGCCAGGTGCCAGGAAAGAGCTAGTGCTGCTGCTGCAGTAGCTCTTCTCAGAATACTGAGCTAAGAGAAGCAACCTGCAGCCTGACACAGCCAGAGGCAAACAGAGCAGCCAACCGACCTGGAGCTGCCGGTGTCTGAGAACAATTTATTTATGTGAATAATAAATAGTTGTTGTAAACCACGAAGGTTTCTCTTTTCTTTTTCTTTGCAGCTTGTTTGTAAATCCGGTGCAACCTTGCAAAATCTGTCTCATGCACTCCCTTAACCACAAAGGTAAAGAGTATGTCCCTGCCCCATACAACCCGACCTGCAACTGTATCAGCCCAGCCTGCAAGGTCGTTTAAGCCTGTGTTATAATACTATATATGCATATATTTATGTATAAATATAAACATTTCAACATTTACATTTGTGTATACAAATTTATATTTATCGTGTTAAATATAAATATACAATTTCTATTTATGTATAAATATATGTATATATGTGTGTATATTAATATGCACTCTAACCCACAGGACTTGTTTTTGTTTTATAAACAGCCTTTAAAAATCACTGACAATGAGGTCATGTTCCCCTCTTGAGGATTTAATATGCAAGGGCTCTGGATCATCATACCTTTTTTCTTTGTTGGTCATGGGGCTTGAACTCTGGGCCTGGCGCTGTCCCTCAACTCTTCAGCTCAAGGCTAAAGCTCTACTACTTGAGCCACAGTGCCACGGTGGCTTTTTTTTCTGCTTATGTGATGGTAAGGAATCAAACCCAGGGCCTCATGCATGCAAGGCAAGCACTCTACCACTGAGCCACCTTCCCAGCCCCTCATCGTAGCTTTTCTGGAGAATCTCAACCCTGTGAAATGGTGTTGGAGGAAGCAGAGCTTGGATTTTTGTTTCCTTGAAGCAAAATAAGACGATGCTTGCAACTATTTGAAAACCTAAAAAAATATAAAACGAACATTTTATAATGTCCCACTTATAAACTTGTTTGATTTTTTAAATGTATCTATATCATGAAAAGATGCATTTTTTTGCACAGTAATGGAACTCATCAGGGCTAGTTAATACACAGACACACACAAAGCTCATACATGTTCATGTTTATAATAAGCATGTTCACCTTAAATTTAAAAGGATTTGTCAACAATCTCTACAGGAAAATAGTTGCAACATTCTTTGGTTGGAAATGGATAATTTCAGGTTTAAACAAGTTAGCTACTGGCATGCCTAGAGCTGAGAGTCAGCCAGGCTGTATGCAATCCTGGTGGTGTTTTGCTATTGTTTTATTTCATTGCTTAGTATTTCATTTTTTAAGATTCAGTTTCTCCATCTGTAATGCATTGCAACTCCACCATTTCTCATGGGCCTGTTTGGAAGAATCACAATGTAGCAGACATCAACCAAGACACTTTTTTTTTGGTATCAGAGGCACATAGTAATGGCTGAGATTGTCTTTTTATTCACCCCTTTGGTTAAAACAGACATAAAGTGTCTTTTGTGTTTCTTGTATTCATATGGAGCTTCTCCTGTAGGTATCATCTTCACAAAAGCATTGTGAGAACAAGAAATAACTGTCCTCAAACATACAAGAGGCTGAAAAGCAGAGGTTTGAGACACAGAAGGCTACAACTACCTTTAACATCCAAAGAAATGTGAGAAGACCGGGAATCTGGAGATCATGATAGTATAAGTGTCTATTAGCTGAGAAATTGCTATTGGAAATCACATTCATTCTAGATAATTCTAGTTGAAAATAGAGGGAGATTGGCACTTACAGATGCTGGCTATTTAGGATAGCTAGAATGAACCATTCTTTTTGTAGTGTTGTTTTTCTTGGCTTTATTTTGGACAAATCTAGGTTTTTATAGACACCTATTGATCAGTTTGAAGTCATGACATTTGTGTAAAATGTTGCTATGCATACATGTAAGGGCAGTAATGCTGTCTAGTATTGTAAGATTACAGATGAATTTTAGCTTATTCTGAATTTCTATCAGTATTTTATATTTCTATGTAAGTATGTTTCATCATAAGAAAAATAAGTAGTATGTCAACAATTTAGGCTTCTATCTTTTGTAAGTGAGTGGACACTACTTCATGAGAATGTGATCTGCATGTCATGGAGAATAACAGAGATTCAGTTCTGACTTAAAATGGGTGGAGTCATCAGATCTTTATTTTCAGGACATATCTAGGAGACATTTAAGAGGAGAAGCTGAATATGAATGTCGATGTTCATGTTCAGCCTATGAAAGAGAAATCAGGGCTAAATATTTAATCTGGAGTCAAAAGTATATCACTATTATTTCAATCAAGTGTAACCTGAGAAATTATCTAGAGTCAGAGATGAACTGATAGCAAAATAGTAAATTTTGTGACTCATGTGTGTGTGTGTGTGTGTGTGTGTGTGTGTGTGTGTGCGCACTAGTACTAGGGCTTGAACTCAGGGCTGAGAACTTTCTCTTAGCTTTATTGCTCAAGGCTGACACTTTACTATTTCCAACTCCACTTCCATTTTGTGTGGGGTTTTTGGTAGTTAATTGGAAATGAATCTCATAGACTTTCTTACCTAGGCTGGCTTCAATTTGGGATCTTCAGATCTCATCTTCTGAGTAGCTTGCATTCTGGGCATGAGCCACCTGTGACCAAATTCCCACCTTTTTTTTTTTTTAGTTCAATTCTATATTCATGTCTCCCAGGAGAATCTTAAGATGAAGGGCAAGGAGTTTATATATAGAGTCCAGATTGCTTGAGCATCTCAATATTGTAGGAGAACAAGTCTTCAAATCTACATGCACCATTGTGAAAACTTTTGCCTATTTCTCAGAGTATAGGACCTTTGAAGGTGTTATTTTGAAACCTTATTCCCTTTTGCTCTAAATCAACTTAAATTGTCACTATCAAGAATTTACTTCAAAGCCTGGTGCTGGTGGCTCATGCCTGTAATCCTAGCTATTCAGGAGGCTGAGATCTGATGATTGCGGTTCAAAGCCAGCCCGGGCAGGAGAGACCGTGTGACTCCTATCTCCAATAAACCACCAGAAAACCGGAAGTGGCACTGTAGCTCAAGTGGTAGAGCGCTGGCCTTGAGCTGAAGAGCTGAGGGACAGCGCCCAGGCCCAGAGTTCAAGCCCCATGGCCGACAAAAAAAAAAAAAAAAAAAAAAAAAGGATTTACTTCATTTACTGTGTGTCAGGACCTCTGCTAGGTATAATTATTTTATATTCCACATGTATATCTCCTATTTGCATAATGTGTAAGGTAAAAACTACATTTCCCTGCATCCTTTGCAACTGTGATTAGTAATGCAAATTTGGTTCTTCCCATTAGAAGTACCAAAGCCTGAAGCCCACTTTCAGTTTGGGCCATTTCCTGAAGGCGAATAAATGGAAATTATTATGTTCGCTTTGTGGACTTTGAGATTGTAATGGTGGATAGAAATGCAGACATACTAGAACCAGCTCCTCATATCTTGGATGTTATTGACATTTTAGTCCCAGTAAGCCATCCCAAATTCATGTATTTTCAGACTGAGTAGTTGCAGTGTCAGTTCCCAATGCTCCACCTTCCTGTCAAATCGGTGTCACAATCTGTTTTCAGTGTTTTGGAAAAGTCACCCCAGAGCTTATTGCCCTAATATTTGCAATAGCATTGTAATAACTTTTTAATATATTGACGGTTCCTATATCTCTCTGGCTGCACAAGAATATATACAGACTTTCCTGTTTCCCTCACTGAAATTAGATCCATTGTCTAACTGAATTCTGGGTGTAAGCTGGCATCAGTAGACATTATATATCTTCTATCAACAGTATAACACTGTTGATAGAAGAGACTCTTGGACTCATAAATTTTGATCATTTAATTTATTATAATGCATCCAGTTATTGTGGGTTTACAGTAAGAAATATAGTTCAACTTAGTGACTACTGCCAAATTTCAAAATTTATGAGATAATTCTTGGGTAAAAATAAGTGACTCTCATGATTAATACTTCAGAGTATTGTGCTAATATACCTATTACATACAAATTGAAGAAATTTATTTCTAAAAGCACTTTATTAGCAGAAAAAAGTAAAGATTCTTATGTATCAAAACTCATAAAGTATCAGATCATTTTATTAGAAGACACAAAATCCTTTCTTAAAGGCACCAATATCTCCCTTAATATGGCTAAAATAGTTTAAATAATTGTCATCTATGGCATAACAACTGGACAACTCAGGAATATAAAATATACCTTTTTTAGACTTCGTGACAAACAATCAGAGTTCTCACCTAATCACCTTGCATTGCTATATTTTGTAATCTATAAAAATAAAGTGCAGGAAGTTGGTTTAGAAGTTTATTTTTGTTTTCTCATCTTAGGTGAGAGTTAACTACAGAAGATACTGTGAAAGTCAAATAGGTCAGCACTGTGCCTAGAATTTATCAGGTGATTGATCATCAATGAACAACTTAAGAGCACCTAAACAAGACAAATCCAGTGATTTGGATCAACTACCATGGATAAAGTGAGCCCCCAAATTTAAATTCAATGGTTATTAAGAAGGTACCGTGTGTAAGCTTTAGGTATTATTAAGTGTGCTCTTACAAACTGTGGCCCTTGAAAATCCTGACCTTGAGTTTCTCTCTCAGGCTCTGCAAAGAGATGCCTAGCACTTATCAAACCAACCCATAGAAATGAAGGAAGGAAGGAAGGAAGGAAGGAAGGAAGGAAGGAAGGAAGGAAGGGAGGGAGGAAGGAAGGAAGGAAGAAAGAAAGAAAGAAAGAGAAAGAAAGAAAGAAAAAGAAAGAAAGAGAAAGAAAGAAAGAAAGAAAGAAAGAAAGAAAGAAAGAAAGAAAGAAAGAAAGAAAGAAAGAAAGAAAGAAAGAAAGAAATCTGCTGCATTACAGCTTTTATAGAGTTCCCTCCTCTCTTTTCCAGTGCTCTTTTGGAGCACTACAGTAACACCATAAAAACATTCTGGAAACTGCACCTGTGGCTACCCAGATGGGGGCAAGGGGAGGCTGTGAAGGGGAGAGTCCCAGCTGGCCCGATTGCCATGGATACCAGCAGCAGAGGTCCCCGTCTTCACAGGCTTGGAGCTAGGAAGGGAAGCCGCTGAGAGCCCACAGCCACAACTTTGGCTTTTGGAATGAACTTCTATTTCCTGCCCCACCAGCAATCCTCCGAGCCCAGCTGCTGAGGCGCAAAAAGTTGTGAGTGAAGACAGTGCTGGGGTGAGCCACTGGCCCGGATGCATGCACCTCACCTGCCTGTTCGCCTCTAGTCTCCATTACGGACCTTGCCACCCTCCCCGTTACCTTGCCCCCACTCCGCTCAAGCACATGTACAGACAGCCAGGGTCACCACCGCTGCTGAAGATGTGTCCACAATTGTTCCATAGCACCAGTGTCTCCATTTCACTGCTGGGATGAGCACAGAATTTGCCACTGCTGTGTGATTGCACTCATTACTAGAGTAGCTTTCTCTTCTTCCATTCCAGAATCAGGAGGATTCTCTGACTTTGCCTTCCTAGAGGCATCAAGGATAGCTAATAAAGCCACAAGGAAGTTACACAATGACATCTAACCAATGGTTGGACCAAAGCCAATGTAATACACCAAATCAATACCTGAAAATCCATCTCCAGGAGAAAGTTATTTTCTGCAAAGTTCACCTTATAAAAATGGTAGATACAATTGAATCACCAGATGTGCAAAGCTTAATGTAAGGACACAGGAAGTATGGAAAAACGAGATAGCACGGAGACAATAGCTTTTTAACAACTGTGCCATCAAAAAACAAAACAAAACAAAAACCTACTGGTGAGGCAGATGCCAGCCAGATAAAGAGCTCAAAGAAATTATTCTGAGAAACTCAAAGAAATTCCAGGGAATATAGAAAAATGACTTGACAAAATTACAAAAGTAATTCATAATATGAATGAGAAATTCAGCAGAGATAAACAGAAATAGTATTAATGAAACTGGTGATCAGATCTGGCCTATAATCTCAGCTATTCAACAAGATGACATCTGAGAATCATTGGTCAGGCAGACAAATCCTGACAAATCCGAGACTGTTATTTCCAATTAAACAGGAAAATAAATGCAATAAGTAAAGGCGTGGCTAAAATGGTACGATCTCAACGCTCCAAGTTGAAGCCTCAGTAAAAGAGAAAGAGAAAAAAAGAAAAGAAAAGAAAGGAAAAAATGTTGAAAATGCAGAACTGAATACATCAAAAAGACAGTGCCTTAACATCACATTGTACCAAGAAGAAAGAAATGAAGTAGAAGAAAAAGGTATTCATTTGGAGAATAGTTTTTTTAAAAAGTATCTCAAAAGACAACAGAAAAAATATTGCCTAGTCTTAAATCAATATAAATAAGTAAATAAAATTTGGAGAATACTAAAGTGAAGAGACATAGGAAACATAAGTACAATAAATTAAGAACTGGAAACAGCTCCAGGCTTGAAAAGCTTATATGGACACTAGGTAGAGGAGGTACCTAGTCCCTAACTAGATACAACAGAAAAGATCCTCAGGGCTGAATATTACAATTAAATGGCCTGAATAGAAACAGAATTCTCCACGTAGTAAAAGCACTCAGTCATATTTAAGGGGATTTCCATTAGAATAACAGCAGATTTCTTCTCAGAAACCTTTAAGACAGAAAACAGTAGAATAACAAACTCAAGCTCTGAAAGAAATAAATAGTCAACCAACAATACTCTACCTGCCAAGACCATCCTTTAGAAATGAAAGGGACTTCCCAAGGCAAGTGGTGACTGATGCAACCCATCACAAGGTTATCTTTACAAACTATGTTCAAGGAAAAGAAAGCATGAGAAGGTACAAATCCCAGTGGAACTATAGATACACAGAGAAGAAATGGTGAAGAATCAAGCATTGCCAATACAGTAAACTATCCAACCATAAAGATGAACAACATAAGAAGATGAAATGAATATGTTCAAAGAAATAGAAGAATATTAGTAAAATGACAGGATTATTTATGTGAATGGAGTCAAGGTGTATTTCTCAAATGCCTGACAAGCTCCAATGGAGTGCTGCCCATAAAAAATTCACTTCAAGCCCAGTGCCGGTGACTCACACCTGTAATCCCAGCTGAGGAGGAGGCTGAGATCTGAGGATCACGGTTCAAAACCAGCCCATGCAGGAAAGTCCATAAAACTCTTATCTCCAATAAACCACAAGAAAACCGGAAGTGGTGCTGTCGCCCAAGCGGTAGAGCACTCGCCTTGAGCTGAAGGGCTGAGGGATAGAGCCCAAGCCCACAGTTCAAGCCCCATGACCAACCAAAAAAAAAAAGAAAAGAAAAGAAATTCACTTCAGAAGTAACTATACACACAGACCTAAGTGGAAAAGATAGAGAGCAAACATTCCTCTCAAAATGACATCAAAAGTGTGCTGATGTAGATTGCTACTTGAAAATAAAACCTGTAAAAAGTCACAAAAATGAAGCTAGGTGATGTTCAAGGGATCTACTCAGCAAGAAGATAAGGGAACACTAACAGATGCACATGTACTCACTGCATATAATCCCATAAAACAAACAGAGCCAGATCCAAAGAGAGATGGGGGTTCCAGGACAATAATAGTGTTGGGCATCAGCTTCCCACTTTCATGGAGGAATGCATCTTCCAAATAAAAATCAATGAAAAGTATTGAAATTATATTACATATGAGATCACATGGACCTATCATACCATCACAAGACACTTCACCTAGTGGAAAGTTGTGCATAAAGAGCAAGCAAATACACTCCTCTCACCAGCACTAAAATACCTTTAGAAGAGTTATTTTACTAGACCATAAACCAAGTCCCCCAAATTCACCCAAAGAAAAATCACATTATGTATCTGTTCCAATGATATTGAGATAAAACTAGAAATCAACAAAACAAAACATTGTAAAATTATACACCTCCAAGGATCGATTAAGAAATCAAAAGGCAAAATTGAAATATGTCTTAAAACCAATGAAATGTGAAGCATCATTTGCTAAAATGAATGACATACTACAAAATTAGTACTCAGCAGAAATTGAGTGGTAATAAATTCTAGAAATAAGAAAATAGTAAGATTTTCAGTAAATAATGTAATGTTGTGATTCAAATGAAGGACCTAGAAAAGCTAGACTGAAAAAAAAACAGAAATAAGTAGAAGGGAATAAATAACAAATTTAAGCACAAAAATACACAAAATAGAAATCATATGTATAAATATTTACATAATTATATATATATATATATGCATGTACATATATATAGTGAAGAGTTGGATTTTCTGAAGACAAGCAAATATTTCTAGCTAAGGAGGGTGAATATGGGGAAAGATATATATATATATATATATATATATATATATATGAAAATAAAGCAATAAAACATGTTGAAATTGTTTTAAGAAGCAAGATTGAGGAAGGAGGTAGAGGAAGTAAATGTGATCAGGGCACACTATATGCAGGTATAGAAATATCACAAAAATATTCCTTTGGACTACAGATATATGTTTTAAAAAAGAAAAGAACCCAGGTGTTGGTGACTCACGCCTGTAATCCTAGCTACTCAGGAGGCTGAGATCTGAGGATCATGGTTCAAAGCCAGCCTGGGCAGGAAAGTCCATGAGACTCTTATCTCCAATAAACCACCAGGAAACCAGAAGTGGTGCTGTGGCTCAAGCGGTAGAGCGCTTGCCTTGAGCTGAAGAGCTGAGGGACAGCGCTCAGGTCCAGAGTTCAAGCCCCACAACAGACGAAAGGAAGGAAGGAAGGAAGGAAAGAAGGAAGGAAGGAAAAGAACTGAATAAATAAAATGAGAAATAAGGAGACATTGCTATAGGGAACAGTTTCTTTTTTAATGCCAGAGAACTAGGGTTTGAACTTAGGGTCTTTTCTACTCACTTGACTCTGCTCCTCATGGCTGGTACTCTACCACTTGAACCACTTCCAAATCCTACATTTTGCTTATTATTTTGGAGATGGAATCTAGTGGACTTTTCTGCCCAGGTTGACCTCAGCCTGCAATCTTCCAAATCTCAGACTCTTTAGTAGCTAGCTTTATAGGAATGAGCCAATGTTGCCTGACTTGGCAATTATTATTATTTTTTTGTATGAGATCTTAGCAGTACAAGAAAGAAGAGCAAAACTACATAAATGGGACTATATCAACAAGAAGCTTCTGCACAATAACAGAAATATTCAATGTAGTTAGGAGACAATCTTCAGAATAAGAGAAATATTTGCAAACTATTTGCCTGACAAATACCCAGAATGTTTTGGGAACTCCGAAATCTAACAACAACAACAAATCCACGGTAGGTCCAAATAAAAATTGGCAAATAATATGAATAGACAATTTCCAAAAGAAGAAAAGCAGTTTTCCAATAAATACATAAAAAGTAATTATCATTTACCACAGGAGAAACATAAACCCAAACTACAGTAAGGTGACACCTAACTCCAAGTTAGAATGGTCTTTATAAAAAAGGCCAAAACCAACAAATGACAGAGTAAAAGGAATCCCTCTCTGCTGTTGGTGGGAAAATAAATTAGCATAGCCATTATGAAGAGTAGTCTAGAGGTTCCTCAATTAATTTAAAGCTCTAGCTATCCTGATACTGGGTACATATAAAAAGGAAATTAAATCAGAATATCAAGAATATTCACTCAGGCTTACATATTTTTGTGGCAATATTCACTGTAGCTCATGTATGGAATCAACCTAGCGGTCTATAAATAGATAAATGGGATATTACTCAGCCATAAAGAAAAATGAAATCCTGCCATTTGCAGCAAGATGGGTAGAACTGCAGGATATTAGGTTAAATGTTTTGTTAAGCTGGACCCAGGCAAAAAATATGCCACGTGTTTTTTTCTGCTAGGTGGGAGCTGGAAGGGGAAATATAGCTCTGGTTATTAGAAACTGTGAAGAACAAGGGTCAGGGGTGGAGAGTGGGTAGAGACCCAGTCCCATAACACAGAATAGTTCTAAAGTCATCTACTTCAGTAGAGTGACTACAGCTCGCATAAGGGCCAGTTTATGAAGAGCTGAAGGAGAGGAGCCAAAGTATGAAACCAAGAGGAAGAAATGCTAATTACCCCGGTTCATTTAGTAAAAGGTGATACAATTGGGCTGAAGTTCCACACTACCTCCTACAAATATGTACAATTATTCCACGCTGAACCAACAGATTGCTTTTGTGTGTGCCAACTGAGGGCTTGAACTCAGGGCTGGGCACTATCCTTGAGTGTCTTTGCTCAAGGCTAGTGCTCTACCACAGCTCCATTTTTGAGTTTTTGGTTCTTAATTGTAGAAAAGAATCTCCAGAATATTCCTACTCTTGCTGGCTTCAAACCTTGATTGGCAGAACTCAGCCTCCTGGGTAGCTAGGATTATAGACATGAGCCATTGGAGCCCAGCTACAGCAAGTTGATTTAAATCCTAGCCTTCATTCATCCATTCATTTCTGCTATAAGGAAAAGAATCGATTTTGGTCCATAAGACAAGACACTATCTGGAAATAGAAGAAGGGGTTCATATTAACCATTTCCTCTTTATCAGTTATATCTAGTATTTAATAGAAAGTCTTCATCTTTTATCTGGCTAAAAAAAATACTTGATGAAACTCAAGCATTTGATAATAGTCTTAAAATATTGCATTTCTTTTATATAGTCTATCATGAGATTGGTTTTGTTTCTATTATGTTTGTTTACATATACTTATATTACCACAGGACACATCAATGATTGTGTCCCAAAATAGATTAGAAATAATTACTTAAATTCTCTGAATTATATGTAAACCTTGATTGATACTTCTAGGTCCTTTCTGTTTTCATATCCCAGGGTGGATTTGCCTAACTGAAGAGAATGTCTACATAGAAATTTGCCTCCCATAATATTCAGTAGGAAGATGAATGTTAACAGGACATCCATCTCTGTCTCTATCTCTTGTAATAAAGCCCTTCCATCTCAAGGTATCTGGTCATCTCCGGGAGTCTTCTGGTATGATTACACTGTGTGGTGTCACGGAATCATAATATGGAATGGGTAAGGAAAATGCACTTCTTGATACACAAGAATGGCTTTATTCCAGATTTCCTTTCAGCTTAGCCACTGCTAAGCCACATAGACTTACTGTCCTGCAAGGCCCCATCCCCACCCAAGCAGTGAGTTCCTGACCTTCATACATGTGCAAACACGTCAGCCATGTATGAGAATCCAGATTGTCTACTTTTGTCTTTGTTTGGTTCTAAAGAATTTCCCTTCTGACCTATTTATCAAGAGCTCTGAAGAGGGTCATGGTGAGTTCAAGTGCAAAAGAAGATCTTGATTTGCATTTCAATAGGCACTGTACAAAAACAACCAATCAAGGGAGGCCTGGGTTTGAAGGGCAGGTGGGTGGGAAGAAAGATTAGTAAATACAATTTATCTTCCATGTCAAGTGCCAGATCCTCCTTCACATCCTATTTTTCAAGCTGGAGAAAGAATGGCAGAATTGACTGATTATTATTGTCCTTGAATTTCAAAGACGACAAGAAAGAAACAATGCCAATCATCTATCCTGCTTCCTTTCCCCGATGGGAAAGATCAATTATTAATGCCCCCCCTCCTTTGGTGCATGGTAATTTTGCTGAAAGTATTAATGAGTCTTGTCGTTTGTTGTGGTGTGTACTGACATTATCCCACCAGACTCTGCAGTACTGGGCAACAGAGATCTGTGTCCTTTCTTATTCAATCAGAATCACAAGTGAGGAAAAAAGATACCATTTCAGTTTCACCAGATTCCTCAATATTTCAGGCACAATAGTAGAATCAATATTTAACTATGATGTGCAAAAATTAATGGCACAAATAGATAGTATATGGTGTTCCATATGAGAATAATGGTTGAAATATTTCATCTTGTTTTTAATATCTTTAAACACAAAGAAGAAAAAAACACACAACAATTATACTTAACGAAAGCCAAAAGAAAGCTTCATAAATCTTGACAATTTCCATCTTGCAAATTACATTTTAAGATGTATTAACTTTATATTATTACATGTTATGCAATTTATATTCATTTAAAGGTATCCACTGCTATGAATGACCATGTTTGCATTTAATTAATAGGTTAATTATATCATATCAGTCTTATATTAAAAGTGAAAATGAGGTTAATATTAACACTGGATTCTTTAGAAAGACCAGAGAAGTGGTGGATAGTAGGTTTGTAATCCCTCTGGCTCAATCAAACTGACCCAAATATCATTATATCATTATTTACATATATATGTGTGTGATTATAATGGCTCATACATTAGCACTACTAATTTCTACTAATTTAGTTATCTCAACCAAAATACTGAAATAAAAGCCTTAAGTTTAAATTTGAGTATTTATCAAATATTGGATAGTCATTGAATATTTGAATCTTCAAATGTAAATATTCAAACTTAATATCAAGCAGGTGCTGGTGGTGGCTCACATCTATAATCCTAGCTACTCAGGAAGGTGAAATCTGAGATCCTTGTTTGAAGTCAGCCCTGGTAGGAAGGAAAATAAGAGAGACTCCTATCTCCAATTAACCAGCAAAAAGTCAGAAGTGGAGGTGCGGATCAAGTAGTAGAGCACCAGTGTCAATCAAAGAACCTTAGGGACAGTGTCCAGGACATGAATTCAAGCCTGAGTACTCTCTCTCTCTCTCTCTCTCTCTCTCTCTCTCTCTCTCTCTCTCTCTCTCTCTCTCTCTCTCTTGCATACACATACACACACGTACATACCCCAAAAACTTAAAATCAAGCACTCTTGAATGAAAATATGAAGTCTAAATGACAAAGATGTCTGTGTCATTTGATCAGAGAACATAAAATGACATTTCATACTTGGTTGACAAATTTGCTGACAAGCTGTCCTGGGACTGAGGTACATTCTTATAAAAACAAAGGTTAGGAATTTCACAGAGTTGTACTCGTCTTCCAGACACGTCTTCACATAGCTTTCCTTGGTGAGAACTCCAGGGAAGGAGAGAATCCTGGCATTCAGGTCCACTCACCAAATGAAGAAGCATTTTTTGTAATGCTCTTCTAGTTAATCAGGATCCTGTAAATCAACATTGAAAGCTATGCGGGTAATGAGGGCTGAGAATTGCAACTCCAATCAGTACCCAAACATGGCATGCTGGCTAGTTATATTTTCTGACCATCTGTCAAAATGGCAAAAGGCCCAATTAAAAGTTGCTAGATGCTAGCAAAAGAACTTTCAGATGGTGCTGGGTTCCCCAAACCATTATAAATAATACATAACATTTGTCCCTTAAAATTTTTCTGGTATTTCAATAAAAAAAATAAATAATGTAGTCTCATGATCCTTATAAGGAAGTACATAGTAAATTTTTTTCCTATTGAGTGAAGTAAATAATCGGAAAATTTTAGATCTTGAAGCATCTAAAAATATTACCGTCGTGTTGCTCCTTGAATCATGATTTCAATGAAATAGCGATTGGAGTTTAATTTTCAGTAGTGACTCTATATATTGATCTGAATTGTCTATAGGCTCAGTATCTCTGATGAGACAATACTGATTTGTGATCAAAATCCTTGGGTACAAGTCGAATGACCTGAAAAGCAAGATTCCTCTATTTTATTTCTCTTTGTTTTTTACTTTTTATGCTTTTCAGAAAACTATTTACCAGTACTATATCTCCTTTTCTTTATATTCAAAATGAAGCAATTGAAATAAAGAATTGCTAAACTTTCTAGCAGTAAAATTCCAGATGAATGTAGGCTAATCTTTGTCCTCAATGCCCAGGTCAAAGATCTCTGTGTATTTTGAAAATGGTTCCTCTTCTTGCCCAATCTAAACAGTCACCTCATTTCAGCTTCTGTAACACTTTACATGTAAATATATAAATATATCTAGGTACCTATTACACTGTGTGTATATTTATGCATGTTTATATTCAGGCTCTGATAAATGTATTTTGAGTTTCTCAGGGGAAGATACTAATGTGTTGCATCCCCACTAGTTAATATGGTGCTCATTGTATAGTGTCTATAGAATAGGTATTTATCACAGCAAATATAAATAGAAACATGTATCCAAATCACTAAAGCAATAGTAAGCTATTTTAGGAGAATAAAATAAACTGTACCAAATGTTTATTTTTAATATTCTAACACTTGTGGGTTCATATCTCTGGCCCTAAAGCAAGAAAACAAATTCATCCTATATAGCTATTTCTAACTTCTGTGTCAATAATAGTATGTAAGATTTGTCTGTAAAAACGTTGAACTCCATTTTGTCTCTAATTGTCGTACGTTGTTGTTGAAGCTGTCACTAAATGGTCACTGTTATAGGGGCTTTCTTCCCAAAGACGATGAATTCCATCTGTCTTTAGACTTCATTGAGACTAGATTGGGTTCAAGACGAGTCTTCCCTTCTTCCTCAAAGCTCAGTGTCTCCACCATACCCTCAAGGTCACTGCCCTTGCTTCCGGTTTTCTGTATGGCATTCAGGCCAGAGAGCTTGAAAGCACTGTTCAACTCACTTCACGCGGGTGGCCTTGTGTGCGGGTGGCCTTGTGTCCTCTCGTGTGTGTCCGGGGGGGGGGGGGGGCGGAAGTTCTAGGGCTTGAAATCAGAGCCATTTAGGTTTCCTTTAGCTTTTATGTTCAAGGTTGGTGCTCTACCACTTGAGCCATGATTCCACTTCTGGCTTTTTTGGTAGTTAGTTGCCCAGACTGGAGTGTCCAGTGCATCCCCCAAATCCACAGAACAGAGTCAGAGATGTAAGATCAGAGAAAAAACTGAATATTTCCGAATGATTTACTTGAAGACGTAGTTAATAAATTGAGCTAAGCTTTCATGTCCTAAAAAAAAAAAAGGACCTCGTAAAATCTTCACCGAGACTTTCCATTTCGAGCTACTAAAGGTTAGTCAAACATGTTAAATATTCAGCAATAATGGGATGTGACAAGCAAAATGGTAATTTTGCTCGAAGTCATGTTGATTTAGCCCTCTTCTTTACTTAAATAAATTCACTTATCTCCATTCTAGTTTTGCTTCATCTTATTTTATTTTTTTCTTTACTTTTTAAAAGAAAACTCATCAAGGAGAATTTTGAGAGGCTAAATTGTGACGTTCACACTAGACCGAACTCTTAGCCGCTCCAGATTTTTCTGAACGTACGTGACCTATAACCATAGAGTGCTTGTGGAATCCTAATTTTTAGAATAATCAAAACAAGATGTTCTGACTTGAGGTTGGCTTAACACCTGAACTACAATGTGGTTTCCCAACAGAAGTATGTAGCTTAAACTAAAGTTGAACTAGAAATTTGGGGGTTTCTGGAGAGGACTTACAAAGAAACAGATGTAATTTAATCTAAACAGTTTTAGGTTAAATAGATAGCTATTTAAAAATCAAAGCAGATGAAAAAAACTAAAAAATAAAAAGGGCAAGTAAGTACCTTTTCAGAAATTCTACTTAACCTGGCAGGAAGTTGTTCCATTGTTCCTTGTCTTTATACCCAGGCAGTTAACTTCATGACACTGTGCACCTATTTATTAAGAAAAATGGTGCCTCCTAACCTCTGCTCTATAATTTTTCAGATAAATGGAATGTGGGCTGGAGGCTGAAGGCAGTAAGTTCCTAAAATAGCAGCATCCTAAAATCTCTACAATGAACTTGAGATTATTTCCAAACAAAGACTACAGTCAGGATTTTAGCAGAGAAACTTCTTTGACTCTTCGATCAGAAGCCCTATTTGGGGGTATTAAATCCTTGACAGACATGCATTATTTAAAGTGGACAAACGCATACCTAGAATTGACCTTTTCCTGGAAATCAATATTTTTAACATGCAAATATGAGAAAGAAACTCTCATGGGATTTCTTCTTTAATAAAAATCACAAAAGAGTAAATTTTATATAAATGTATTCAAGTGTCTTTTAAAGCAAAGAATCATCTGTAGCTCAACAATGCATTCTTTTAAACAGGTCCAAGTTATTTTATGAGCTTGCAGAGTGATATGCAGGATTTGGCTGAAAATGGATTTCTACAAAGTCCTTGCTCACTTTTCTGTTATTCTTTTTTCTTAGTGCATTTTCAAAGAAATTTAATCACCATGAGTCTGATTAATTTACCTTCCTCTCATCAGAATGTTATTTTGCAAGAATATTGGATAGCCACTTACCTGTTTCTGGACCTGTTTTCTTTGGGTGAATAGGTGCTCTTTTTGCCAAGAGTGAATGGAAATCAACCAGCAAGAATATGTCAGTTTGGTATGAGATTCAGTGGGTTATAAAGTTAAAACTAAGATACAGTTTTGTGGTTCAAAATTCATGCTGTGTCCATCAAGCAAGAAATGATCACTCAAACACACCAAGGGCACACCTGAATAAAAATAAATGAGGTTTCATTCAGCTGAGTTTTCCTATGATACCCCTGATGGGGGGTGACAGACTTTCGTAGCTGAGGAGAATGCTAAGTAACTGTGCATGGATATCTAGACCTTACGTGGCTGAGCTCACTCTCAGAGCCAAGCATCAGGACTCCAAACGCCAAGTCTATTTGGCATTTTCCTGCATTGCTGCTTGTTCTACCCCATAAAGCAAATTCGTGATTCCACATTTGTCTTTTCTGTGAGAGGGTGATAGAGCGAGGTTCACAGCTTCCACTCCTCTGAGTGGAGGTGCTGGTTGGACCTGAGGGGAAGAGACACTAAGAGAGAAGCAAGTGGTGAGGATTCAGGCACCGATGCTGGACAGTGTGGGGACTTACCATCAGCTTACCATTACCCTTCCCACTGCCCTCTGCCGCTTCCAATGTGTGGCAGACATCCCAGAGAACCCCCCTCCCCCAAATTCAGTGTAGGAATTCATGTGATGCTAGAACTGAGTGCCTGTGGGGTCTGCAAGTTGCCCTGTGATTTAAAGCTGGAAACCACTGCTTATCATCTAGAGGTGTAGGGGCCGAGATGCTCAGCTCTGCTAAGCTGAAGCTCACCATCTTTCAAATGTGAGTGATGGATCATCGCCATCACCAACTGGTTTCTTTGGCTTGTTTGCTCTTTATGAAGTGTTTCCTCTGTAAGTCACTGGATGGTCTAACCAAAGTTTCTAATGCTCTACAAAATATCTGGAAAATTTCAAAATAAACAGACAAGTATGGTGAGGCTTGTAGGGACTCAAGTTTTATTTTTTAGTCATCAAAAACCTTGGAGCCAGGCCCTGGTAGCTCTTGCCTTGTAATTCTAGCTACTCGGGAGGTTGACATATGAGGATCATAGTTTGAAGCCAGCCTGGGCAGGAAAGTCTGTTAGGCTCTTATTTCCAATAAACCACCTAAACACTGGAAGTGGACGTGTGGCTCAAGTGGCAGATCCCTAGCCTTAAGCTTTTAAGCTAAGAGATACAGCCCTGGTCTTGAGTTCAAGCTCCACTATTGTCACACACACACACACACACACACACACACACACACACACACACACACACACACACACACACACAAAACCCCAAATCAAACAAAAACCCTTTGAAGTGGATCTACACAAGCAAAGTTTATAAAACTATTTTTTCACGGAAGTGGTGCTGTGGCTCAAGTGGTAGATCACTTGCCTTGAGCTAAAGAGCTCTGGGATAGCGCCCAGGCCCAGACCCATGACCGACAATCAATCAATCAATCAATCAATAAACTATTTTTTTCAGGAAGGGGGACCTATCTGAGCGAACTGTATGATAGATTTAGTGAAATTATTTGAAAAACAAGTTACAGATAAGATATAGTTAGAAATAATTATTATCTATGATTTTTTCTCTAAACACTGGAAAATTCAATGATCAATTTTAGTTATAATTAAGTATATAAAAATAAAAATTTTCAAAAGAAAAAATGAAAACATTTTGTACAACTGCTTAAAATAAAAGCAATAACATAAAAATTATTTTTTTACATAAAAATTATTAAAAACAAGAGGGAGAAAAGTAAAAATTAGAGGCACTAGTATATGAAAGCTATGTTAGATGGATGTTTATTTTACTCAGTTTTGTAATGTGCACTGTTTTATAAACCATTTCCAAGAGAATACAAACTTAATTTTAACACAAATTTAATGTTTTTCAGATCTGTGTGTGTCTGTGTGTGCAAACGCGCATGTAACTCAGGCTTTAGCTCAGGGCCTGAGTGCTTGTCTTCCATGAATTTTTTTGCTCAAGGCTAATGCTCTACCACTTGAGCTACAGCTGTATTTTATTATGAATATACTCTTCAAGAACCGTTGGAGTCTCGCACGAGAATACAAAATGGTCTCTTACTTCTGCAGAAGGTGGACCACCAGCCCAGAACCCGGCAAGGAAACACAGGAGAGCAGGCAGGCTGCTCCCTTATTTATCCCTAACCAGCAGGCCCCGCCCCTCTGCTCCAATTGGTTGAGCTCAGGTTCACAATCTGCTCCTATTGGGCTGGTTTGAAGAGGGTAAAATGTATTTATGTAAGGAGACTTTGAAACAACATGAACAATGTACAATTAATATATCTACACCCTGGGCTATTTCTTGAACAATCTGAAGTGTGTCCTAATTCCATCTTGAAAAGAAACCAGTTTAAGACAAAACCTTACATTTCAAAAATCCTTCCTTACCCCCAAACAGTTCCTCCACCTGCCCCCAGGCCAAAGTAGAACTCCGAAGCAACGCACTTCCGTAGGTAAGACAGTCCTGCTGGGGGTTAAGTGGAAATAAAGAGTCTCACTCTCTTTCCTGCCCAGGCTGGCTTTGGACTGTGATCCTCAGATCTCAGCCTCCTGAGTGAGTAGCTAGGATTATGGATGTGAGCTACTGACACCTGACTTCTTTTTCAGATTTTTTTTCTTTATGTTAAACAGATGTAGATTTTCTTGTTCTCTGCTGGGACTTTTAAGATAGTGTAAAAAAAAAAATGCAAAACACTTTCTCCCTGGAAATTCTGCAGCCTAATCTATTTATCTGCGTTCTTCCTACTTGAATTTCTGACTGGATCACACCAACCCAGAAGTTCCCAACATAACGAAGGAATGCCGTGATCTCAGCCCAGGTCATTCATTTTTCTTTGTTTTTCAGTCATACTTTTCTCCATTCTTCTTTGTTGGCAAATAGTTCAATCTGAGGTATCTGCTTTGTTTCTCATGAGCATATGCAAGCACTTATTTATGGATTTCATTTTAATGCATTCCATATTAGTAAAGGCCAAACATACATTTCCTTAAAAATTCAAATTTCTTGAGAAACAGGGAGGTGGTGAGGAGGAGGGAGTGTTAACTTGGCAGATTGTGTTTAATTTTTTTGTTTTTTTCTAAGGGAGCCTCTGAGGAGTTGTCCATTAAACTCCTACCATTTTGCTGTGAGAAGTGAATGTTTATTCTGGCTCTGAATTTATGTGACTCTGAATGTTCTCACAGGTTGAAAGAAAAAGGAAATAATGGTCTGGGTGTAGATTTGACTATTCATTATCCATGACTGAAGTGTCCTTATTACAAAGAAATCTTGGGTTTGTTGTTGTTGTTTGGTTGATTTTTTTTTACTTTTTTTCTTTGTAGTTTGCCAGCAGTTCATGTTTTCTCTTCCCCCCCCTCACTAAAAGCATTATACATAAATAAGTTTTATCTTCATTCTTGCGAGATGATCAGAGGAGCCTTAGATTGGTGCCATGATCTTTTTTCCTTTCTCTAGTCTGCATTTGTCTGATGTGGGAGTGTTATCACAGCCACAGGAAAGCAGTTACTTCTTTGAAAAGCACAAAATAAATTCTGTTCACTGAGTGGGTAATTGTTCAAGGTCATCCATTTGTTGTCTTTGTCTTGATTGTTTGAATTAGTAGCTAATAATGGTGCTGAAATGTGAATGAATTATTAGCAATGGGGCATATTTTGGGGAGTGTCAGGAAATATTACAGGGCAATTAAGGTCGCCCAATAGCAGAGCTGTGTTCCCAGCAGATGTCTTGTAATTACTGTGTTTAAAGAGCAGAAGGTTTAAACTAAGATTATAGCTTTTATATTGTCTCTCTTTAGAAGTCATATTTGGAATTTATTCAGTTTGTTCTCCTGCCCTTTCCCTTTTGTTCTAATTCTGTCAGTTACATTTCGATTTAAACATAGTCTTTTTATGAATTAAAATAAGCATTGGCAGATGGTATGCCATCTAGATGTTTATGAAATAGGAAAATGGTTTCAAAGATATTGAAGGGGACTATTGATAAATTATTTGTATTGATGTTATGTGTTACCCATTTTTAATATATATAATTCAAGTCTTTTTACACTATCAAGTAGCTCACAATCTGGTATTCATGACAGTGCCATTCCAATTTATTCATACTTAGCAGTGTGGTAGGAATCACTCAGCAAATGAGTTACACGCGGTCTGGGAGTGCCTGAATTCTAACAGTGACACACTGAACACATTTAATTTCTCCTTTCAACATTGGTCTGGCAGATATGGCTTTGTTTCCTTGAGGATAGAGATTTTTCCAGTGACCAGAGTAAGAGACTTTCCCCTTGTTAGTAACGAGCCACCAGGCTGTAGGCATAGGCGGTGTCCACCGCAGTGAGTGAGGGGGTGGGGCAGTGGCTTCCAGACCCATTGCAAATTCCCATCTTTCCTCTGTTTGAGACGTTCAACTATTTCAGAAAGAACCCACCCTCAAATGGAAGAGCTGATTATTTGACCAACTGGGAAATAAAGAGCAAAGGGAGTGAATGGAGGGGGGGGGGATGAGCAAAATCAAAAGCTTAACAGCTACAAGGAGATGGATGATAGATAGATTGACTGATAGATAAATATAGATGTGATATATGATGGATTGATATGATAAATATATGGTAGATGACAAACAGATGATAGATGATAGCTGAATAAACAGATAATCATGGTTAAACCAATTCAAGCATGAAAATCACAAGATCCCCACCTCAGAAGTACGTAAGGTTTGCGTCTTTGTGTCTACCACACAGAATCTAGTCGATCATTTTTCTGTTGAAATGACTGTTCCTGATAAGATCAGGAAGGCTTGGATTGTCATATTGTACTTAATTTTCAATGTAACCTATTGGAGAGACTCTAATTAGATTTATCTTAATATTTTGTTTTTGTCCTCTCACCTTAAGTTTTCTAGAACATATGGAATGCACTGTGATCAGTTTTGCAAATAGATATACCTCTGCAGAAGACATGCATTCTTCATTCAAGGGAAAAATGAGATATTCTCTCATAAACCTAGTAGACATAAGTGCATAATATGATCCAAATAATATGCTGCACCTGTTATCATGGAGACTCAGTGCAGCCTGGGAACATGTAAGGAAAAGTAATAACATGACAGTTGAAGGGCCAAGAGTACCTTTTCTGAGTCTGGAGAGTGTTTATGTGTAGAAAATTGGCAGGTGGAAGAGCATATCAGAAAGGCAGTAACATGAAAATGGACGGTGATGGGAAAGAACAGTCTGTTTAGAGCTGAGACAATACTACTTGATACCAAGAATCTAGATTTATGACAATAATTAAGAAGAAATAAAGCTGAGCAAATAGTGCAGAATCAGACTAATGAAGGTCTTAAGTGTCCCACAGTTCAATCAGTAGTTGTTTTTGCACTTTTGAACAAGAAATGAATGACCAGATCTGTGATTAGGAGTTAATTTTGGAAGGTCTGTGAAAGACAAGATGAAAGGGAGAGATTGCTGCTGGAGAAATCCACAGGAACTTTGTTGCTGTAGTCTGGTTGAGTGATGAGGAATCCTAGAAACCAGTAATTGTGCATTCCAGCCGCTCTTTGTATTTGCTCATGATTGTTTCAGATTCTCCTGGCCCCTCCCTCCCTCCCTTCTTCCCCTCCTTCTCTCATATATACATAAAGGAACATCTTCAACTTGGTCAATTCTCAAAAGAAATTACCATCTAATTTTTTTTAAACTAACAACTCAAGATTTTGACAATGCACTGATTCTTAAAGGCAAAGGAAGACCTTGTGATGTAACTTTATTGAGAGGAAGGGGGAATGCGAAAACATTGAATATCAGTATAAACGTGTTCCTTAAATTGTTTTGTGATAGGAATTCATCAATAGTAGTACTGTATATCACTTGTAAAAGGGAGGCTAGGGAAAAATCCTTTATTTAACTATGTATATTGTGTATATTGTGTAAATGTGTTCCTTAAGTGTTTTGTGATAGGAATTCACCAATACCAGTATTGTATATCACTTAGTAAAATGAAGGGTGGGAAAAAAACAAACCCTTTATTTTATTGTGATAGAAATTTCACTGACATTAGTTTTCTTAGCCTCTTCATGACTAAACAACATATATTATTGTTATCAATGACTTCCTACTATGAGACATTAAACTGAGAACTTTGATATCTATACATTTCTTCTTCCTCTCCACAAAATTGCATCAAAATTTTATTTATGTTACACTTCAGTGTTTATTATCTAAGTTTTTCAATGTTATGTTATATCATTTACTTCTAAACAACGTATCTTACTCTGATTTGAACTTGTTATTAAAGAATATGTCTGTCCTGGATTTCTTTATCTTTTCTTCCCTGAATTGCTATATCTTGTATTTAAACTTATTCTTGCCTTGCTGGTTCTTTACCATCTGTGACATGCCTCCAGCTTGGCTTTTTGCTAGTTATTTTTGGAGATGGAGTCTCATGGACATTTCTGTCCAGGCTGACTTTGAACTGCGATCCTCTGGATATCAGCTTCTTGAATGGTTAGGATCATAAGCATGGGATTTTAGCAGCCGGATGTTGAGTCATTTTAAACACTAAAACATCTTTGACAAATATTTCTTTCATATTTGTTTATGACCAGTATCACTAGGTAAGTTATCCTGTAATTATTAGTTCAATTCCACTGCCCACCTGCCCCCACCGTCCTGAGACATTTATTCCTTGGTCTTCATTTTCAAGACCTCCCACTGTCAAAGAAATCCCCACACCATAATTCCTCTCCATTCCTTCATGTGTTAGACCCATTTCTGCTGACCCTATCTTCACTCCAGTGTTCTGGTAAGGTATGTCTTCCCATGAAAAAGTGTCGCAAACACATATTATGAGCTGGCTTGTGTCTGAAATTAACTTTTAAGCATTCTCTTCTGATGGATTTTTAAAAAAATGGGTCATAGATTTCCATGCTGGAATTTAACTTCCAGAAGTCTAAGTGTTATAGTCTCTCTCCTTCATGTGATCCTCATTCAGTATCTAGAAGTTGTTTTGGTATTGTTTTCATACCTAATATCTAAACAGTTCACAGTGATATACTTTCCAGATACCTCATCCTTATTACACTGGCTGTTCCATGTACATGACGTTTATTCCATAAATTGTGTGGGGTATTGGCATGCTAGATTCTGTCTTAGATGTTGAGGAGAGGTAGCAGTAATGAGAGCATCTAATTATTACAATGTATTCATAGAAAGCAAATTATAAACATTTAGAAAATTTTACATCCTAGTATACCTCATGGTAATTGTTTCAGGACATCTTGTGATTTTTCTCTTCTACATGGTTATTCTCAGCCATTACAATGAAATACGTTATATCGGTGATTAGAAAAATAGTGTGTTGGTAGTTGTGGAGGTGGGAGGAAAGGGATGGTAGGGGGAAAACAAAGGAGGAGGCAACAGTGCTCAATAGGAAATGTACTCATTACCTTGCTCATGTAACTGTGACCCCTCTGTACAACATTTTTGAAATAAAAAATGTACAATAAAAGAAAATAATGTGTTTTCTTTAATCATAAAATAAAATGTTTTATAGTCTACCTGTAGGCTGTAAAGAATGCCCTGCAATTAATTACTCAGTAATTCAGTATGATTTAATTTAGGCTTTTTGCACTGAGTTCAAATAGTGTACCATAAATGTAGAGATAAATCATTACCAGGAAACATGGATGCCTGATAGAGTTCCAGTACAAATTCAGGACCTAAAATTAATTTATTGATGCATTACTGTGCATGAGCTCTTGCAACAAATTATATCAGAAGACAGATATGTTAATAAAAATAACAGAACTCCAGCTTTCCCATGACATGGCATGATTCTAATCTTTTTGGTCTAAAATTCTATTTGTTAAACATCTAGCATTTGCTTGAATTGGTTGTAGGGTTTTGTTTTTTAAATACTTTTGATATCCAAATTTATATTTTAATTGGGATGTTACAAAAATCTGAAGTTGTACTGATTAGAAATAACCTAATTTGAGAACGCGATGTGATATTTGATTTTTTAAAATTAGCTTTAAGCAATTGAACAAGACAGTTACCATTTAACAAAGCAGTTTATGAATGCAATGCATCTCGGTCGATGTTACGGCCTTCAACATTCTCACCCATCCTTCCCCTCACTCTTCATTTTGTAGGACATACATTGTATTCTTGACTGCATTCTCCACCCCTCTTCTCTTCATTCACCTATCCCTTTCCCTTTGTTTGACCCCACCACACTCCTTTTGAGTAACCACTTTCTGGTGATTATTTTCTTGGATTTTGCCTTTGCCTTTAGGGATGATATTGAGTTCTCCCTTGAATCTACCATATTTCAGTTATTACATTTGTATACACTTGTATACCACCCAATGTATTTACTTACAAGCTCGTAAGCTAAATCTAGCTTCACATATATAAGGGAAAACATGCCTGGTTGTGATTTTTAAAACTAGTTCCTATTGGTGGTGGTATCTATGTGTATCAGATCACAAAGGTACTAAAATGAGCTTGCTACTGAATCATAGTGTAAGTACTGGAAAGACACAGCAAAACTAAAGTAGATCTCTTACAGATTGGTTCCCTTATTCACTGGTTTCTAAAATTGTCAGTTTTCTCCTCTTCTGAAAATACATTGCTTTCACCTTCTACTTGACTCTGAATGAACTTGCCAACTGGCTTCTATATAATCCTAAACTGCTATAACTTTGAAATACCGATCATTTCACTGTTATAAAAACTTAAGAAACAGCAAGTTCCTTTTGCAATCCAACTGAAAATGATACATGTTTATGAATCTCATTATTTCTTGAAAGCAGTTGTGTCACACTAGTTTCAGCACACAACCCTAGAATAGGAGAAGGTAGTGTGACTATTCCTGAGATTTTGCCCTGGAAAAAAAAATAAAAAGAAGATTTAGTAAATTTTATCAGTGGGCTCAATGAACACAGCAAAGAATTGAGACACGGGCCTTTAAGAACTGAACATGCCAGGGCTGGGAAGGTGGCTCAGTGGTAGAGCACTTGCCTTGCATGCATGAGGCCCTGGATTCCTCAGCAGTACATAAGCAAAAAGAAAAAATCCGGAAGTGGCTCTGTGGCTCAAGTGGTAGAGCGCTAGCCTTGAGCTGAAGGGCTGAGGGACAGCGCCCAGGCTCAAAGTTCAGGCCCCACGACTGGACCCCCCAAAAAATTTTAAATAAAAGAACTGAATATGCTAGGCACAATTTAAATAATATGGAACAGCAGATGACACTAACGTTGCCATAATGTCATTGTGTGATATTGTGTAAATGGTGTAGACATCTTCAGACAATTCAGATGTATATCATGAACTACATCACACATCAGCTCTCCTTGATAATAGTAAAACTAGGATTGGGCACACTCTCACTGAGCCTGTAGTCTTTGTAGGACTATTCATTCCCCTCCCCAATATTTTACTTAGTAATTTTGATGTTTTCTACTTTACAAACAGAAAGAGAGCCATTCTAAATATTCATTTTTTTTCTGTGCTATCAAGACATTTTTGTTTTGTTTTAAATGTCAAAAAATCCATACATCTGTAGTGTAGGGTCTGATTTTTCTAAATTTAGGAAAATAGCAACTTGTCTGATCTGTGATCATAATAGAAAAGAACAGTTGATATATGATGATGGTTTGCTTGCTTCTGGTCTTGTCTGTCAAATTGAGAACCACTGTGAGTGCTGTGGTTTCTAAATTTAGTCAAATCCTTTGAGCTTTTAGGTTCCGTTGGGCGCAGTCAGAACATGAGCTGCTGCTTTGACAAAATAATTCCCTTGGCACTATCCAAATCAAGATGTGTGCCCCACACAGACCTCTTCTTAGTTAAAGGAAATACAGTCACTTTTATGTGAAACTTGGGAGCACCAACGAGACAAATAATAAAATATGAAACTTTAAAGGACTAGGTCATATTTTAAAACCGTTCTCAAAGCACAATTGGGCCTCTGGGTTAAGGGTATTCTGAAAGCAAAAATGGAGTCCATTTCAGTTTTGTCCTACTGTACTTTCTTTGACTCACAGAAAATTAAAGCAAATTCTGTCTATTTTCAGCGGTGCAATGCTACTGAGAAGGGACTTGTTGAACATTTTGCTTGTTTATTTCCCTCCACACAAAAAGCGAGAATCAAGGGATCACATTTCACAAGTCAGATGGGCTAATGCTTCTCTTTTCACACAATGAATATCAATTTAATGTGTAATGATCATGAAAAATAACATTTACATAGGAGAGAGAGACAGCAAGTTGCGTCATGAGCTTCTTACACATTTAATCACCTTGGCAACAGATACTGCTATTGCCTTGAAGGAGGAGAGTAAGACTCTGAGTTCATGAACAGTAGATGCAGGCTCAGGACCAGAAGTGTCTGCCTCCAGACCATGCTGTTCCTACCCGTTCTGTGCTGTATCTCAGAGGCTGAGCTAAATTTAAAAACCACAAGGGTCAGAGATCCAAGTTTCCTGCACCGTCTGCCCACATCAGGCAAGCCAGGCTGTGTTTCTGTAGCCAAGATGGTTTTGCCTACTGTGCATTCATTCATCCTTCCGGCACCTAGGTCGAAAACTTATGGCCATCCCCCACACCTAAGGTTCCGACTGTGCTTTGACATGCGGCGGTAAACTCCGGGAAGTTTTCCAAATGCGTCTTGCTTGTCTAGAAAAGGGCATCTTCGGTTTGCTTATTCAGAACTCTATACCTGAGCATATACACACACACCATATACACGCACATACACCACACACCCACACCACACACATGTACCACCCACTCACACACATTCATACACACACACACACATTCACAGGGTTTCACATGTTTCAATTATACTCCTTCTCTATTGCTGGAAGTCTGGGCTTGATATTCCTAATTTAAGCATTAGACATTCATTCTTGAAGGGCCTATCATTCTTGGCTGTATATTTTGTCTTCCCCCAGCCATGTGTGCCTCACTGCTTTTAATAACTGCCAATTCTAACAAATAAGTGAATAGGTAAATAAATGACTGTAACAAAGAGAGACTCTCTTCCTGACCTGTTTCTTCCTCTATACAGTAAAAGAGGACAGAGTTGTGTGGACTCACTTTTGAAGGTGGATAAACTCTTCCAGTTGCCCAAGAATAACCTAGACAAGGAGAGGGCAGAGAACATCTTTTCCCTGCGACCATGTAGAAAGGACAATGTAGGTATCTAGAGACACAGAAGAGCCAACCTGCAATGTTACTGATATCCTGGATGCAAACACTTTGAGATTCAAATCTCCTCATTTTAAGAGTCTCTTGGCTGGCAGTAAATGAGACAGAATATTCATATATGTATGCTATTCACTGCAGAATTTATGGGTACAATTTTCTGAGCTATATATTTTTGTTGTTGATTTAGTCTTACTTTTTATTACTATTATGTTTCCTTCATAAAGATGATGGGGAGTCTAGAGATCTGTAAACCTGCTAGCAAAATTTTAATACCAACCAGCAATGCCTTGAAGAGTGGTAGTTGCTTCTCCCTAGAGATTATAGCTGGGTGCCAGTGGCTCCTGCTTGTAATCCTAGCTATTCAGGAGGCTGAGAGCTGGGGATCATGGTTCTAAACCAGCCCAGGCAAGAGGGTCTGTGAGACTCTTATCTCCAATTGACTACTAAAAAGCCAAAAATAGAGCTCTGACTTAAGTGGTAGAGTGCTAGTCTTGGGCACAAAATCTCAGGGACAGTGCCTAGGCCCTGAGTCCAAGCCCCAGGACTGGCCAAAAATAAAATAAAATGAAGAAGGAGAGAATACAAATTAAATACCTCTCTAGTAGTACTTCTTGTACCCAGATTTAGTAAGTACCCAGAAAATGTTGTCTTGCATTGGATTAACTATTTCAGCACTTATGTTTGGGATATCTATTACAGTAACAAACAGAATGATATGTGTACCGATTGTCTTCATTTTATGTTTGATTACACAGGACATTTTTAAGTAAAAAATGTTCAAAATTGCAGGGGTAGTATTTTTTTTAAGTTGCTTGGGATAAAAATAGTGACAAGATGATATAGTACTAGCTCATCCACTATTTAACTCTGGATTGTTCTGTTTTCTGTGTCTAGGTTACATCACCATCCTAACATGCATGCTAGCAACAAACACTGGACCTGTTTCCATGTTCCTCTGTAGAAGAGAATCAAACTCTATACATGTCCCTGAAGACTAAAAAGGTTGTATGAAAATAAAGGGTGGAAAGATATTTTCTTTTCATGCCTTCCAAGGAGCAGTTAAATGAGAGGGAAAATTTTTCTATGTATTTAAGAAACCACCATTTCATTTTTTTAGAAGAATAAAATGAACTGGTTAGTATGTAACTGCAGTTAGTGAGAAGTCAAGAATACTGACTACCCATCCTTTAAATGAATTGAGATTTCCTCTCCCTTTCTTTATCTTTTCCTTTCTTGGTTTATAATCTTCCTTTGCTAACCTGAAATAAACTGGTTCTTTAATATATTTATTATTAACTATGAATACTATTCAGACCTGAAGAAAAATTCAGCTTCCATAAAATTTTGCTTTGTGGAGTAGCCCAAATTTAGAACACCATTTAGTCAAAGTGGACACTCAATAATTATTGACTGAACAAAAAATGGTTGTTTTAAATCATGCACATATACCTATTCACTTCATGGCTTTGAATAAGATTTCAAGGAGAGATTAGAAAGGAGTGGATCAGGTTTGACAAATGTTCTAGCTCCAAGTTCCTTTTCTTTGGGATCAGCTACCTAAAATTTCTAATGTCCTCCCTGAGCATGGCATGACGTACCTCTAGTCTCTATGAAAAAAGAAGAATGTTTGGGTACTGGTAATTCACACCTGTAACCCTAGATATTCAGGAGGCTGAGATCTGAGAATCATGGTTCAAAGCCAGCCTGGGCAGACACAGTCAGGAGATTCTTATTTTCATGTAACTACCAAAGAGCCAGTGGCTCAAGTGGTAGAATAATAATCTTAAACTCAAAAGCTCAAGGACAGCATCTGGGCCCTAAGTTCAAGACCCAGGACAGGCCCAAAAAGAAAAAGAAAAAAAAGGAAGCATGTTAGAATGTTGATTTATGGCATGGTTCAGCTGTAGAGCACTTACCTGGCATACTCAAGGCTGCGGGTTCCTCCTCAGCTCAACAAAGAAGGGAAAATAAAAGGTGACTCAAAATGAAGTCAAAATCAGATATTAAACTCCAAAGATACTAAATCTGGAGAACAATGATCGGAAAATACAAAAAGAATTCAGAATTTATCTAGAGATAATCTAGGTTTATTTATCTGGATTTATCTAGTTCTCTCCCCTGGATTATAAATTCTATGGGACAATGTCTGCTTTGTTTGGTAATAGAGAACATTGCATCTCTCATGCTCCAGAAAGACTTGCTACTTCCAACTTTGCATCATCTGGTTTTTGTGTATGTTCTTATTATGAGCAAATATTATTTTTCCAGTTAGAAAAATAAACAAAAACATACAAAAATAATATGCCAGGTGGCACATTATGGGATGTCCATAGGTATTTGTTGAATGGCTGACCTGAAACAGAGAATGTAATATCAGCCATATCACAGTGAACCACGAGTCACGCTTTTATTGGCAAAGTACCCACACATTGTTTTTTTCATTCAGGAGAGAATTGAAAACCTACACAGGCAAGCACAGGGTCTGTGGCCCTGCCCCTCCCAATACCTCCCAATCAGGAAGCAACCATTCAGCCCTAGGCTCGAGATGTTGGAGGCGTGCCTTTTTGTTCATCAGCTCCCACAACCACATGAATTACTCTTTCAGTTCTTTAAAATGAAATCTATAAAACTAGTAGGTGACCCATGAAAGGCACTTTTTGCTAACATGAAGATAGTTTCGGGATGCACGCGTGCTTTGTGCAATCACAGCGTTTGTGGAAGGTAGCTGTGATCTCATAGAGTGCAAGTCCCTAAGTCCCAGCACTCAGAAGGTGGAGATAGGAGGATCATGAGTTCAAGGCTAACTTGGGCTACACAGTGAGACCCTGTCTCCACAAACAATGCTTGGGCTGTGTGCTGCCTACCTCCCTACTCAGGTAGCTGAGGAGTGAGGTTTGAGCTTCAAAGTCAGCTCAGGTGGGAAACTCCGTGAGACTCTTATCCTCAATGAGCTACCAAAAAAAGCCGAAAGTAGAGCTGTAGCTCAGGTGGTAGAGTGAATGGAAAAGCTCAGGGAGAGCAACCAGGCCCTGAGTTCGAGTCCCAGGACCAGCATAAACAGCACCCTCAACATGGTTAGCATGAAGGAAATGTATAATTATGTTGAATACAGTGTGTAGTACTGTATAATGCTGAGATAGTATAAGGAGATTCAGAAATGGTTTCTATTAGGAAGGTATTTTGGGGGGCCAGCTCTGCCTGTGTTGAGAAGGTGTGATTAATCTTCTGCCTTCTGCACTAATTAGCTGATTTCCTAATATGTCCCAGGGTCTGTTCTAACAAAAGATTTTGTGTAATAGAAGAAAGAACATTTTTCTACATGTTCATTAACTCAAAAGTATTGACTTTCGGAACTGTTATTTAATAAAAGAGCCCTTTAGGTCTCTGCTAATTCTATAGCTCAGGTGCAACTCCACTGCTGCTAGAAGTGCGATCTTTTGGGATCAGATAGAAAAACTCTAAGGTAAATAACAAGAATAAAAGCTTCATGGCAAATGGACGCCTTGGTCTCTAATATGCTTTGTTCAAGCCAGAAAACAAACAAACAACAAAACAACCAAACCATTAAATTCAGAAATTGCCATGTGACCCATCGACATCTAAAGCACATTCTGTGTTGTCAAGGTGCATCGTGTGTGAAGGGCTACTGGCAAACTGCCACCGTCTATTAGTTAAAAGAACACAGTACTGTCAATACGTCTCTCATAGTGTGAGTGCTTGCATGCTCTGAAAACACCTACAAACTCATTTCGCGAGTTTTTCACCGAATGAGAATTCTTTAGAAGTATATATTGTAAAGCCTTCCTTTCTGCCAGGTGGCATGTTGAAGAGGATCATATCATGATTGGATTTTAGATCAATCTCTCTAGCTCTGTGGAGTCTTTGCCTGTACAGCCACAACTCACGGCAAATGCTACTTATCCCTTCTTTTCCCTCTTATAATTCCTTTTCCTATACAGCAGCTGGAGCAATCTGTTGACAACAGAACCCGAGTTATGACATTCTCCCACTTAGGCCATTCCAAGTTCTTCCCCTTAGTGAACATGTGGGATAAATCCCAATGGTTGGCCGCTCCACAGAATCTTACTTGGTGGGCTCTTACTTCTGCCCCTCTAACATCAGTTCCAATCTCTCTTGCTCTTCCCCAGCTCAGGGCCAATAGTTGAAATGTTCTCCATTTTGGCCCTGAGCTATCTTGGGATATCCCACAAGGAATCGTGGTCCTGATCCTGGCACAGCTGCTTCCCCTTTCTCTACCTACGCCTTGGCCTTCTCTTCAGCTGTATCAGCTTAACTCTCAGTCCTCAGGAAAACAGCCCCTCCCTAGAGACCATACAGAATGTCCCCTGGTTTAATTTTCAGCCTCATTTGCTGTTTTCTTTGCTATGTTGATCTAGACCGTCATTTGGATTCTCCAGGTCTGTTTCTGCATCAGCAGAAGAGAGATGGCGGTATTTATTTCACAAAATGCTCTGGTGGTGGTATTAAAGTCAGGGTCCTTTACTTGCTAAGCAAGGGCTCTGTCTCTTGAGCTATGCTGCCTGCCTGCCTGCCTGGCTTCCTTCCTTCCTTCCTTCCTTCCCTGTCTCTTTTCTCTCTCTCTCTCTCTTTCTCTTTCTTTCTTTCTTTCCTTTCTTTCTTTCTTCCTTTCTTTCTTTCTTTCTTTCTTTCTTTCTTTCTTTTTCCCTTTCTTTCTTTCTTTCTTTCTTTCTTTCTTTCTTTCTTTCTTTCTTTCTTTCTTTCTTTCTTTCTTTCTTTCTTTTTCCCTTTCTTTCTTTCTTTCTTTCTTTTTCCCTTTCTTTCTTTCTTTCTTTCTTCCTTTCTTTTTCCCTTTCTCTTTCTTTCTTTCTTTCTTTCTTTCTTTCTTTCTTTCTTTCTTTCTTTCTTTCTTTCTTTCTTTCTTTCTTTCTTTCTTTCTCCCTTTCTCCCTTTCTCCCTTTCTCCCTTTCTTTTTCTGTTACTTTTCAAATGGCATTTTCTGCAATTTGTGGGATCCTCCTATTTGTGTTTCTCTCCAGGTAGAGATTTACAAACATGATCAACTATGCTCAGCTTGTTTGTTGATATGAGATTTCATTAACTTTTTGCCTGGGTTGGTGGTGAATCGCTGTCTTCCTAGCCTCTGCCTCCCAAGTAACTGAAGTAACCGGGATTATAGATGTAAGCTACCATGCCAGGCCCTTTACAAGGATTTTGAAATGATAAATAAGATAATATATTGAGAATTTAACCTGTCAATTGGCACACAGAAAAAGGAAAAAAGTAGTTAAGAGTATACACATGCACTTGCACACACACAACAGAGTGACAGTCTTGTACCCAAGACAATATATCTCTTCTGAAACTAATATTTAATGCCATTGTATGAATATTTTATATATCAATGTATGAGAAAAGAATCTGTGTACAAATATTGATTGTGGAGGGAGAAAGAAAGCCAGAAAGCAAGAGTTTTCCATGAATACTTTGAATGTGAATATTTTTCAAAAAGCCAACTCAAACTACACTTTTAGTAAGCATATGTGGCTTTCATTAGTGAAACAATGCCTCACTCCTAAGTCAAGATTTAAACATCCAGGAAGATACAAAAAGAAAAGCTCACCACCAATGAACAAAACTTTTTTTATACCTTAGTCAAGCTTCTTAGTTACATGTGTTATTTTAGAAGAGTACACATTAGAGAGAACCCACACAGGCTGTTTTATTTTTTCCAAATGGAATATAGACAATCCTACTGAAATAAAGGTCAAATGACAAGGAAGAAATTTAATTTGACAATTTTTAATTAGTGATCCAGTAATTATTCTTTTCAAGTTTAAAGATCAATGTTAATTCAGTTTATAGCAATAGATCCCAGCTTTATCAATTTAAGTTCTCAACCCAATAGGATTCTAAAGTATTGGAGGCTTCCGGTTAAAACTTGCATCCCATCTATGTCATTAAAAGATCAATTTAGGGGGCTGGGAAGTTGGCTTAGCGGTAGAGTGCTTGCCTTGCATGCATGAGGCCTTGGGTTTGATTCCTCAGCATCGCATAAGCAGAAAAAGCCAGAAGTGGCGCTGTGTCTCAAGTGGTAGAGCGCTAGCCTTGAGCTGAAGAGCTGAGGGACAGTGCCCAGGCCTAGAGTTCAGACCCCACAACTGACTAAAAAAAAAAAAATAGCAAAAAAAGATCCATTTAGAAAACAAATACATAGAGAGCAGGTAATACCGTATACCAGCCGCTTTTCTCGGATACAAAGCTGAGCCCAACAACATATTGCAAGGGACAATCTGTTCATGTAGTACGTGTCACTCTCGTTGTCTGGCATGTCACTTTAGGGAGCTTGCCACCAGAACTTTCTTTCCAGCATATGAATACGCAGCTATGTCATTCAATGAGCCCCATGTAAGGAGACGTTTTTTCCATATTGTTTCCCCGTGTCCTGCAGTGTCTGGGTCCGGTAAGACTATTGCTCCTTTCTCCCTGGCTTTGCCACCGTGGACTCCTATTGTTCTTCTTCTCATGTCTCAATTGAAGGGCGGAATGATATCCACTCTCCAGGGTGCTAAGCTGGCTACTTTGGCGTACACCTTGCATCCTACGAACTCAGTCAATGCTCATTGTAAATCATTGTTTCAGTCAAGAAACCCACCGGAGTGCACCTGACTCCCACCATGACTGAAGGAGCCCAGGGCCTGGAGGAACCATTCCTGCATCAACATGTAGCTGTCATTCCCACCCTTTTAGCAACCCAGGATAATTTTAATCAAAGAAGAAGATAACGTTCTTGTGGAATTTGTATAATCATTTCTTACCAAGTTAAAACTCCAAGCACTTTCTCAGAATTTGACTTCATAAAGAAGTGGAAGCTATAAATTCATCACTTTCCTCATCTACCTTTATGATCCTACACTGAATACACAAGGCGGGAAAGCCCGGTGTGGGAATAGTTTCCCATGCTTAGACTATTACCCTCCTCGCTTTACTAGTCTTCAAGAAGGATTGTTACTGCTGGTGAGTAGTAAAATGATGGAAAACAGCTCTTAGTGGATGTTGGAAACGAATGTCAACAGCAAGTATAACATAAAGTACCTTGGGGAGTTTTTCTTTCAAATGATAGGCTCTTGTATTATTATAGATATGACTAAAGCTAAAGAAATTCCACATGGCTCAAGCCTAAGTAACATCACCAATAATTAAAGGCTGCCACGATGTCTCTACTTAGCCATGATACTGTAACCATAATTATTTTAGAACTAAAAAAAAAACAACAACACCAAAAAATATAGTTGTTTTGGGGTTTGACCCTATCATTTAACAGTTAAAGAAACTGAAAATCAGAAGGAGTTGCTGGCCCGTGGCTGGTAGGCAAGTTCACAATGCAGAGAAATGGAATCCACAGCTCCTTTCTGAGGATGCCACCTCATCCCTAACTGCCAGACACCTGTGGCCCTGAAAATGGAATCTATTCACCGTGAGGATATTTTTATTCTCATTGACTTTTCCTTTGTCCTTTCCAGACATACACTGAAAGAGCTGGAATATCATCTGGATTCACTTTTACTCCCAGGTTTATACACATAACCCTATAAGATTCACACCTCCCATAGACCGAAAAGCCATGATACTTTTCTCTCCCAGCAGGTAACTGTTAAGTGTCTCCAAAACTCGTAGGATGATGTGATATGCACTGCTCCAGGTCATACTTTTTATACCACTTCACATTATTTTTAGAAAAATGTTATTGAAATCATACAGGGAATGAAAAGTCTACTTTCTTTCATTACTCCTTTAAGAAACTTGGCAGTTTGCAGATGATTTGTTTAACTGATAGAGCCACTTTTATTTTAAACAAAATCAGTATCTCACAGGTTAGAAATAATAAAAATCTATCATCTATGTATCTATCTATTAGGTATCTATGTATCTTATCTATCTATATCTACTTTATTCCTAAATCATGCATTCTATGGGCAAGATTTTGATTTTCATCTGCATTTTTGGATGTGCACCTTTCTTCTTTAAGAGCAAAAGTACACAGGCCTATTATATGTCATACATCAGCGATCAGCTGAATAGATCAGATGGATTTATTGTAGCCAATCACCAGTTGATATTATCTCCTCACTTTGAATAGGTGAGCTTTATGTGTAGGTGAAGAGGCCATGGCAATTATGTGAAGAATAATTGAGATAATATATATATATACATATATAATATCATGTATTATAGTAATATAACCCATTATGTATAATATATAGTACACATATATACATATATATTAAGTATGTATACATATATTATATATGTAGACAATAGATTATAGGTAATATATGTGAGTATTATATATTATATACTATATGAATATATAATATGTGTATATAATATATGTATACTATGTATTATATATTCATACATTATCTATTACCATATAGATTTATATGTGTGTATGTGTATGGAGCACACTAGGATTTAGAATTACAGACCTTATTTTTGCTTGCTGGTATGCACTCTGCCACTTCAGCCACATCCACAGCTTTTTAGGATTTTTAGGATTTTTCAGATAGTGTGTCCTGCTTTTTTATCTAGAGCTGGAATCAAACCTTTATCCTCCTATTTATACCTCCTGTGTAGCTAGGGTTACAGTCCTTGGCTACCAAGCCCATCTTATTCTTGGAGATAGGGTCTTAGTAATTTTCACTCAGGCTTGCCTCAAGCCCAGATGCTCCTGTCTATACACCACAAGGAGCTGGGATTTCAGGCATGTGCCATAAGTATTTAAGTGATTGTAAGAGTTAACTTAGTGATGCAAACTATGACTAAACAATTCAGTTACCATCCAAGGTCTCTAGAAAGTGGGAAGAAAATATTACTTCCAAGACAGCTTTTAGCAAGCTTTGGCTTGGCATTTTGAGTAAATGATTTACTGAGTGTCTGGATAGGGGTGTCTGGATAGGAGCCCTAAGTGGAGAACCCTGCAGTAAAAGAGAGACTACACACACCACCACCACCACACACGTGTATAGATACAGGTATGTACACACATATGCACATATATACATGTATATAGGTTAAAAATAAAGCTTCATTTACAAAACATCAGCACAGGAAAATATTGTCTTAAGAATAGATGTATGTTGTGGTGTAAAATTAAGAGGATGGAATTTAGAAAATATGCTTGACATCAGTGGTTTACACCAATAATCTGAGCTATTCAGGAGGCTGAGATCTAAGGTATAGCTCAAGGAGTAGAGTTCTGGCTTAGCAAATGTAAGGACCTGAGTTCAAATCCCCTTATAGTATGTATAGATAACACACACACACACACACACACACACACACACACACACATTTCAACTAATACAAAGATATTTCACCTAAAGTCAATAGACATTTTATTTCTTTTTTTATTTTTAATTTTAATTTTAATTTTAATTTTTTGGGTCTGGTCGTGGGGTCTGAACTCTGGGCCTGGGCGCTGTCCCTCAGCTCTTCAGCTCAAGGCTAGCACTCTACCACTTGAGCCACAGTGCCACTTTCTTGCTTTTTGCTTTTTGCTTATGTGGTGCTGAGGAATCGAACACAGGGCCTCATGCATGCAAGACAAGTGCTCTACCACTGAGCCACCTTCCCAGCCCAACATTTTATTTCTTGTGTGCTTGCATATTTGCTGATTGGATTCAATAAGGTAGAACTAAATAGCTAGGAAGCAAATAGCTAATTTAAAAAATCACTTTCTGTTTTCTCTAAAGTTATCCACAGTTTCCATAATAAAGGATCCCTGATAAAGTTCAATTTTCTTTATGATTAAAAATACCATTAATCTCCTTTGCTTTTTATTAAGCTAAAATATCTACTGACTTTCTCTCCTCTACCCCAAACCACTAAGAGCTTCATTTCTTTGTGTAGTATTGAACATAGTACCCACTGAGCCAAAAGATTTAAACCCCAGAAACACTTTTATTCTTTTGGCTGGGAGACTGAATGGGCAACCAATGATTGAAATTTTATCAGAATGTCCTGAGTTAGCCCTGCTTGAAATTCTCTGGATTTATGGGTTACCCCATTATAATCAGTCACAGGCTTGTTTGAAATCTGTGAAAGGATTTTATTTCAAGGCATAATTGATTTTGTTAATAAATCATATTTCCACATGATGTTAGTAAGTAGCTCAAAAAGACACTCAAAAAAAAACCACATAGGAATTTTACCTTGGAAATATCACATTTTCCACAATGAGATTCATCTCAGATCTTCTAGAAAAAAAATGAGTTGAAAATATCTTATTAGTTTCAGCAGCCAAACACTGTATATGTTGATGCAAAGGAAAAGCTTTATCCTCACACCCCCATGAGGGTGGCGGATTGAAAATGGTGGTATGGACCATCCAGGAAGCCATTCCTCTGATGTTATATATGATAATAAGAAAACATGATAACTCAGGTTGACTTTTGTCATTTGAAAGACTTCATTTGAAAAGCAAAACAAGCTCATCTTCAATGTTTACCTTCAACTAACCAGCTCAAGTGGTAGAGCTCTAGCCATGAGTGCAAAAGAAGTCCCGAGTTCAAGGCCCAGTCCAGGTGCACACAGGCACGCATGTGCATGCACACACACACACATACACACACACACACACACACACACACACACACACACAGAGTGTTCTTATTGCTGAATGCCCTTTGATTGTCATCTAAACTTAAACAGTGATAAAATCATGTGAAGACTCGGTACCACTGCCTTCTATTTGTAGTGTATGCCAAGAAGCATTTAAGTATAAGATGCACAGTTATTTGTGTGTAACACAACCAGATCTTGAAGTCTCTACTTAATTCATGTCAGAATAGAGGACAATTGTGCAATGAAAGTTTACTCAATAAACCTTGAACCTCAGCCATTTCAGATTTTCTTTCTGCCTATTTCTTTGCAGCTACATAATTTGGGGCAATTGGATTGGAAAGTGCAAGGGTGTTGTTCATGGCTCAGGGAGAAGGCGGTGAAGCCTCCGTCAGTGAATGACAGTGTCCAGTGGCTTGTGATCTCTCTGATGTGGACAGCATCACTTGTTCCTTGGGCTGACTCCCACCAAGTCCACACCTTCCTTCCTGCTCTCAGTCTAACTTCTGTCTCCCAAGCGTTTTTAGCTCTCACTGCTTTTCCAACAGCTTTCTGCTAAATGAGGGACCTGCCAGGGAGCTGGAGCAAGTCTCTCATCCTCTGCATGCTGATGTTTCATTCCACTCTCCCTATGAATTTGATGATCCAAAGCTTTCCCTGCACCTTGGTCCCACTGCTATGTGAGGTCGTGAGCTAGCTCCTGGTATTCCCAGGGGATGGGACCTTCACCTCCTAAGAGATGATCTTGCTTTTTTCCCTCCATTCTTTCCCCAATCGTTAGAGTCTTTCCCTTGTTTCTTATTTTTAATTGTAATCTCTACTTTCTCTGGAAAAAAAGATATTTCACATTTCCTCAAGACTTTCTCTTTTGCGTTAGTTATTTCATAAAGTCGAAAGTTTGTTGTTACCTGACCCATTTTGTGGCTCTGTTGTACACCTCTACCTGGGGCGATGGACTTGTTGAGCCCTGTAGGGCCAGAGGAGCTGTGGGCAAGCATCGCAGGTGGAAAGAAAATGCATGCCTCCAAGTAGAACAAATGGCTTAGAAACCGATCCGTTTAAGTTTTTATAACTGATCTTACAAAAGTTCAGTCGTTTTTACCAGCATTGCATTTATAGTTGCCCTAGATGCTTGCTGGACAATACTGAAGGATTTCTCATGATCTTTCCTGCTTAAGTGATGTGAAATACCCAAATGTTAAGTTTAGTGTTCATTATGTAAAACAAAATTCCATCCGAGTCTTAAATTCACTGTTTTTTAAAAAATCTTTTTCATTTCTTCCTTCTCAGTTATATTTACAAAGCACAAAGATGAGATGACATCCAATTGTCCCCAAATAGAATAGTCAAGCCTGCGTGTTCCTCTTCTAAAACCTAGCAGGCCTCTCAGAAACCAAGCGACAATCAATGGTTCTCCAGCACTGAGTGGTCAGAGTAGTAGAAAAATATTTAGACTTGAAATGGTCCTTTGTACTCAGCCCTGTCACTCCCCTTTTACCCTCTTACCTGTTTATCTGTCCAAATGACTCAAGGCACCAATAGTGACATTCGTGCCAGCTAAGGAATAAAAACATTTACAATCCTTTCTTAGACGTTTGCCTCTCGAATAGGAGTTAAGGGACTTATTTTTAATAATAATGCCAGCTCTTCCATTACAGAAAGGAATTAAAATACTCTTAGATTTCCCACAGGCTATTTACTATGGCTCGGTGTTGATAATGAGCTTGACCAGGTATTTTTCTCTTTGATTCAAGTTTCTCCCCCTAATCAAAGAGCCCAAAGGAAGTAATCTTCTCAATCTAAATTTCCTATGCCAGGGCCACTGACGGACCTGGTGTTCAGAGCCACTAATGTCATTAAGTCAGATAATGGCTATTTACCAAAAGTTCACAAGGTTGGTGAATTGATTCCACATGTCTTCGTAACCAGCTGCATGTTAGCAGGAGATCTGCCAAATACATAAGATGCTGTGTATGCACTAACCTGCTACTTTTCAATGAGTCAGGATGAGGGACATAATCAGAAATAATGAAGTTATGCTAGGGATAAAGCCAATCTCTTATAGGAGCCGAACTCACCTTTGCTTCGATGAAAGTTGCTTGAAATGAACAATAGCAAGACAGCTTTGAAACGAACAAATTGCTGCCTTTACAATCTTTGCTATGTGATCCTTTGCTTTCCATCCCGCACTCCTGGAAAGGATTCCCATAGTTGGGAAGTTAGCACAATGACCCCTAAAAGTTCCTTCGCTAACTGCATAGCGTACCAGGTGTGTCTATGTCTCTACTCTTTACAAAACAAAATAGAAGATGGATTATTTGATGAATTTGCTTTCAGAATGAAATATGACATGCTAAAAAAAATGTTGATTAATGTCTCCAGATCCCTTCTCCTCTCACCTAGAGGTTAGGGCATGCTTTGTTGGTGTGTGGTATATGGCAGGGCTAGGTGCCTGAGGTGACCACCATGTCAGGGAGAAGTTTAAATTGCAATATACATATTGGTCACAAATGGAGGCATTTTTTAGACATAAGAAAATCAGCAGTTCTCTCAGGAGTTATCTTCAGTGTTAAGGTGTCTCTCTGGGACTAGCATGGTTTAGGTTCTGGAGGACCAGCACTACTTTAGTAAAGGAGGGGCAGAATATGTAATCTTTTTTTGGGGGGGGCGGGTCTGGTCGTGGGGCCTGAACTCTGGGCTTGGGCGCTGTCCCTCAGCTCTTCAGCTCAAAGCTAGCGCTCTACCACTTGAGCCACAGTGCCACTTCCGGCTTTTTTCTTTTTGCTTATGTGGTGCTGAGGAATCGAACCCAGGGCCTCATGCATGCAAGGCAAGGGCTCTACCACTGAGCCACCTTCCCAGCCCCCAGAATGTGTATTCTTTTAGGACAGAGGATTATTTTTTTTTAATTTTCTATTCAGAGACTTAAAAACCATATACATGCATATGCAATATTATAGGATATGAACTCAAACATTGGCATACTTCCGACAGTGTGCATCTTACAGTACCTCCTTAAAAAAAAGTATTTGTGTTATAGTTGGGCATTTTGTCATAGCAATGCATCTCACCAGAATCTCCCCAAGTCCATTGCACGTATAACCAGCCCTAACCAAAAGCCCAGCTATGCACTCTCTAGCAGAAACATCCCCCACTTTCTATCCCTTATCTTAAGACATTTTATATTCCAAAGAGGGAACAGAGGCAGCTATCTATACTGCAATCTATACTGCAAAAGGTTTGTTACATGAAGGGACAGCTGTGCCTGTTAAATGGATCTGAATGCTTCATTCTTGAGATCACACTTCTATTACAACCAAGCAATCTACTGGAGATTATAGTAAAGGAATCCCCAGTGTTTGGTGATAAGCTCACTTCCTCAAACGAATGTGCCATGAAGTAATATCCTGGGTAACAATGATGGGTTGTTTCTAGTTACCCTTGCATAACAGATTACATTATGAAACCTTTGGTGGTAAGAGAGGAAATGACAAACCCAGAAATATAGGATTTTGTTAGAGCTTCATTGGAAAAACTATTGTCATGAAATTTATGGGAGAGAAGATAAAAGAGAGAGATGGAAGTCGCCATTAGAGCGGTAACATTAGGAAGAAGGGAAAGAACGTAACAAAGCAACAGAGATGGCATCTTGCCAAAAAAGAAAAAGAAAACAGTACAAGGAATGATGGCACACACTTGTAATCCCAGCTACTCAGGAAGGAGGGCGGGGAGGATCACAGATTCACTGCAGGCCAGCCTGAGTGAAGTTAGTGAGACCCTTTCTCACAATCAAACACCAAAAGGGTTTAAGGATGTGCCTTAAATGGTATAGCATTTGCCTACCATGTGGGAGGTCCTGGGTTCAATCTCAAGAACAAGGAAGAAAGACGAAAGAAGGAATGAAGGAAGGAAGGGAGGGAGGGAGGGAGGGAGGGAGGGAGGGAGAGAGGGAGGGAGGGAGGGAGGGAGGGAGGGAGGGAGGAGAGAGAGAGAGAAATGTGCTTAACCGTATTCCAACAAGAAATTTCCAGTTTTGAAAGCCAGTAGAAGTTGACCAGTCCAGATCCATTTATGTGAAATCTAGTATTCCTTAGTATGTCCTTTCAGTGAAAGGAACGGGAAAAGCAATAGCGCTCAGATCTGCCTTATGACATACCCTCCTTTGCTTAATGTTTCTGTTGTGTATAGATCACTGATTATCATCCTGGGCATATTAGAAAGGGAGTAATTTTAGCCATCACAGATTTATTAATTAAATATTTTGAGCTGGAAATTTTTCTGTTCTAATCCCATTCAGATGAAATTTGACTTGGAAATGCATTTTGTATACATGTAGATTACAAACTAAGAAAATAAATACAAATGATAAGATCTCATATATAAGTTAATGTCAAACTTCTAGAATTGCTTGATTTATGAAAAATAATTTGAATAAACTTAGTGATTTTAAAATGGTTGGGTAATGAATGGTAACAAGAAGGTAGTAAAATTTTCTTTACAAGGAATGTAGATATAACACTTATTTGCCTCTGCAGCTAATAATTAACACAGGACATTTTTAATTTTAGATAAATAATTTGAACTTGTTAAAAAACATCCCCTGATATTATTTATTGTACCTGGGTATTCATTTCTTGCCACAGTTTACATCCATGTCCTTAGGCTTTTCAATCTAATTTGACTTTCTATTTTTAGACCTGAAGTCTCAACTCAAAATAATGCTTACCAATAAAACATATAACTTGCTCTCCAATATTAAATTAAACGCTTACTAAAATAGATCACAAAATGTATTCACCGTGATCCTTAGAAAGATCTAAAGAATTCTATCTTCCAAAACCAATCAACCTAACACAAACCAACCAACCAACCAACAACAATCAAAAAAGCCAATAACTATCTTGTAGTGACTGAGACTGAAGAGGGCTTGTTTGCATTTGGGGTTTTATCTGCTGTTCGTCAGTTGCATTGTGTTCTTTTTTTTCTTAGTCTCAGTGAGACTTGTACTTCAAAGTTCAAGTGAGTCCCAAGAGATGCTATCAGTGTGATCAGCCCAGTGAGCAGATACTTCAAGCCTCCTCCCAAGAGCGATGCTCTACAGAAAGGTGGAAGTGGTCAGAAGCCGTTGAACAGTGGTTAGGAAGGTAGGGCTTTGTGGGTACCGATGGGAAAGAGTCGTTAGGCAAAAGCTGCTTCACCACACAGGAAACAGAAAACCTCCTGAGAGCCTCTTGGCCAGCTGTGGCAGAAGAATTTACATAGATAGCATTGTAATGCCAGAGCTTGCACTCACTTGACAATCAAGAAAGGGAGGCTTGAGGGGCTGCAGTGTGAAAATGGAAAGAAAAAAATGCCCAGGTGCCTGACCTAGTTATTAGCTCTGTGTGTCTATTGAGAATCATGCAGTTGTTTTATCCACCCAGCAAAGATGCTGGGAACAGAGAGCTACATTCCATCACATGGAAAACCAGATGAATCCTCAGGCAGGTGAAAAACAAAGGAAAACTAGATTGCAAATGGAACTCCACTAAAAAAAAATGGCATTTTGTAACTTCAAAGCTCTGAAATGAAAACGTTTGCATTTTCGAATTGTCTATATTGACAGCTAAAATATATGCAAATATTTATAATAAATATTAGAATGATAATAAGAGGGAACATTGCTAGCTTTGTTCTCACTTGTGAGAAACCGATGAACCTTTCTGATTATATTTAGAGAATTCTGTGCCGAGAAGTCTTTGAGCTCCAAAGGACCAACCCCAGGTAAGAAATAAATGCACAAACATTCGGCGAGTTGACAGCCTTCACACCATGATGCCCAAACTCGGGCTGTGAGCCCAGGTGCAGCACTCAGATACTTTTGCTCACTAAGCATTGCTATGCTGCTTAGACAATGTTGAACCCTAATCTTACAAAAAACACCTGATCTTGTGTTTCTGTTTAGCTCTCTCCTTTGTTTCCAGTTAGCTCTTCTTTTTTTGGGGGGGGGGTCCGGTCGTGGGGCCTGAACTCTGGTCCTGGGCGCTGTCCCTCAGCTCTTCAGCTCAAGGCTAGCGCTCTACCACTTGAGTCACAGCACCACTTCCAGCTTTTTTCTTTTTGCTTATGTGGTGCTGAGGAATCGAACCCAGGGCCTCAGGCATGCAAAGCAAGCGCTCTCTACCACTGAGCCACCTTCCCAGCCCAGCTCTTCTTCTTGTAGTTCATATATATCCTTCATGTAGTCTCTCCTTAGAGATAATTTTACAAATGACTTCTTGTGACTTCTACTTTTGTCTGTTGCCATTTGTCAGTTACTATTATTTTAATTCCATAATGTTTTGACATTCACCAGAGTTTTAATTTTCAATACCTTCAAATGCTTGAACATGCTTCTACAATAATATTTGTAACACAAATCCTTATCAGCTGAAGATAGTTGTGTGGCTTTATTTCTTTCTGGTATGAAATGTATATATGGGAAAGAGAAGAGCAAAGTAGACAATAAATCAAATGTTAAAACAACCTCAGTAACATCCATTGCAGTTGTCTCTAATGGCATCTTTTCATCCAGTGTACTTACTTTGAATATATTCCCTTCAGTGAACCAGAAACTATTCTTGAGCAAGATCTCAATGTCAAATACCCTAAGTTATCAATCCCTGACTTAAGAATGGTGTGTATGCAAACAGCTGGTATATGTATTTTTCCCATCTTTTTTGCTTGTTTCTTAGGCCTCACTTTTTCTGACTGTTATACCCAAAACTTTAGGTGAATTGACTTTTCACCTTGTATCCAAAAGCTAAACAAAAATTTTTTATACTATATCCTTTCATTTTTGCTCTCTGTTCTAAATACTTCAGGAAGATGTCTGTCCTGTAACTTGCCTTACTCTTCCTTTTGTCTTTCACCTAGACAAAGCCAAGTTCACCTCATCTTTGATTACCTTCCAATTCCTGTCCTTCTCCCTCTCCCTCCCTCTTTATCTGTCTCTTCCTCTTCCTTCCCCCTCCTTCTCTTTCCCCTTCTCCCTCTCCCTCACCCTCTCCTTACTCCTCTCCCTCTCCTTCTCCCTTTCCTTTTTTCTTTTAAGTGCCTAGAAAACTTCCCAGCCAGCATGGAAAAATGAATTTTTGTGGGAAGTAATTCTGGTTGCCTACAGCCTACTTATTTTTTTATAGTGTTCCATTATAGCAAAATAAAATAGTTCCCATCCTCTTCTGTTTTATAGATAACAGTGGATCTGCAATCATTTCTATTCCACCAGCCCAAAAGGATGAAGTCCAACCATCTGTGAATAAATAGCAAAGGAAAATAAAGCAAAGCAAAACACAATGGCACCACAGGATGTTCACTGCGTTTCATTTTGCCAAAGCAAAAGATGCAAACCCCCAAAGGAAAACAAACAAACAAAAAAATTAAACAAAATATTCTGTTAACCCTCTTTCATATTCATTTCATTAAAAACAATCTTGTGTTGAAAGCCTTTCATAGCTGTGAGATGCGATTGACAAATGTTGGTGGCCTGTGACAATTGGAACCAAGCCATGGTTTCACATTCCTGTTTCACGTTCATTGCCTTTTATGGTCTTAAGGTGGACCCAAAGTCTAGAGATACCTTTGCTGTGTATGCAAACCTTTATTAGCAAACAAACACAAAAACAATGATAAAGCCTTCTTCTAAGTAGCCTGCAGTGTCAAGAATGAACTAGAAATCACCTTTGGGAAGAGACTTTTGACTTGGATAGTGCACGGACTTGTAAACATTTAAGACTTAATCTAAAACCCTCCATGAAGTCCATATTCACATTTTTCTCAGTGCCTCTAATTCAGTTCCTCTAGACGTTGAAAGAAATACAGTAGTCTTCCAGAGCTAACGCATTTTAATGGAGAGGGCCTGTTTGCAGGACTGTTTCTCTAATCTTCTTATTTCAGAGCTAAGGAGGGTGAGCCAGTCCTGTGTGAGTAATGAAGGTCAGATCAACAATCCAGGCTTGGGGATATGGCTCAAACAGAACATCTGAGTAGCCTTTGTGAGGACTGTTTCCCATTTCCAGTTGTGTGAAGAGATCTAGTGGTGTTCTCATTTTTGGTTGTTGTGAACTTAATTTAGCATGACTACTGTCAATTGATTTGAATTAATAAAATGATCTGGGAGTCCAGGACAGATTAAAAACAATTGGTCAAAATAGCTTGGGTAATTTTTACATATACAAATATTCCTGTTTTCCTGGAAAGCATGCTGATATTGATACATTTAGGGGCGATATTTCACTTTCCATAAGATTCCCAGGTATGGGTATTGAGCACCATTTGGAAGCAACCACATTCTTTGGTCCAATTGGCTCTATCAACTTATGTTTTTTGTTCTTTTTTTTTTTTGTCAGTCATGGGGCTTGAACTCAGGGCCTGGGCGCTATTCCTGAGCTCTTCTGCTTGAGGCTAATGCTCCACCACTTGAGCCACAGCTCTACTTCTGGTTTTCTGGTGGTTAATTGGATGGAAGAGTCTCATGGACTTTACTGCCTAGAGTGGCTTTGAACTTGATCCTCAGCTATCAGCCTCGGGAGTTGCTAGGATGACAGATGTGAGCCACTAGCACCCAGCTCCTTCAGCTTAGGTTACACTGTGGAAGAGCACACTCACACGAATTCTATGATGGCACGGAGGACCCGGTACTTGACTTCTCTCAGGGCACCTATTAATTCCTCTCATCAGACATATTTCTCCTGCTGTGCTTTAAAAATGGTTCTTTGTCTGGTGTAGAAAGGGCTAGAGAAGGGCTGGCAAAGAGCCTGTATATTTCAAATTCTTCTTTAAACTTCCCCCTTTCATAGGTTAAATTCCTTCAACTAAATCTCTTAACTTATTTCAAATAGCTAATGGTCTTCGTGGTTGACTGACTGTTCTGTGCACTGCAGGGTTTTGTTTTGTTTTGTTTTTAAAAAATACCTTTCATGAAATCCAGGAAAACACTAAAAAATCACAGGTAGGATGATCTCAGTTGTTTGTAAAAGAAATTCATTTTGCAATTTATATTTTCAGGCTCATTCTCTGCACTTCCATGTTATCCAAAGAGATATTTCTTTCTTGTATTTTCTTTTTTCCTATTATGATATACTTTAAAAAATACCCTCTTCGACAGAGGGACAGAGGGAGGGAGAAAGAAGGGAAAGGGAAGGGAAAGGGGAGAAAGGGAGAGGAAGAAGAAGAGGGAGAAGAGGGAGAAGATGAAGCCTGGGGCAGGGGAAGTTGGGAGGGGAGAAAAATGAGGGAAAGGAAAACAACTTTGACATGAAATGTACTTATTACCTTTTGTAGCTATAATCCCTCTGTATATCGCCTTGACAATAAAAATAATAAAATAATCAATCAATAAAAAAAAATACCCTCTTCTACCAATAGTGATCCCTTGTTGAAGTAATGTACACATACAGGAAATACACAAAAGTATTTGATAGTCATTTTAATCCTATTAACAAATAACCATTCTTGCATTATACATTTTTCATGGTATTGTAGATTAAACCCAGGCCTCATATATGTTAAGTAGGTAATCCACAAATCAACTAAGAACTTCTGTTCCAAGCACAGAACATTTATATGACCTATCTAAACCCTGAAAAGATTTGTTCAACTCACCATTCACTTTGGGTTTATGGACACCATAGTTGGTGCTAGGGACACTGGAAAAGAAGAGCTAAAATATGGTGGATATATATTACCCTCATAAGATGAATAAGTTAGAATAGAAAAGGCAAAAAAATTCCACTGAGGCTTTTCAAAATAAAATTTTAGAATGTAAGAAAGAAATTCAAAAAGTTAGAAAGTAGAAGAAGAACACATTAAGGATGGACTGATGAAAGGAACAGAAAGGAAATGCAAATTAAAAGAATTACGGGTCTGACAGGCAAAACATAAAAATGTTGGGGGAAAAAGTAAGTTATTCTGGCATAACACAATAAAGTATCTGTATTCATGTGCTCACTCCCATAATGGAAGAGGGATCCCATCTATGGAATATCGATGCATTAGGGAATAAGAAAGTGTGAAGGGGTATTGCTCAAGCGGTAATTCCCTTGGGGCTAGTGTACAGCCTGATTTCAAACCCTGAGTGCCACCAAATTAAAATAAAATAAAATGAAGAAATGAGGAAGCATTATCATTGTCTCACTATCTTATTTAACTTTTGTCAAATTAAACATGATCAAAACACTTTCCTTTAAAATGAATATGGTATTTTTGTATCCACCAAACTGGTTGAAAATGACACAGATGCTGGAGGCTCATTCTCTAATCCTAATTACCCTGAAATCCAGAAAATTGGAAGCCATCCTTGGTAGAAATTTCTTCAATTCTCCATCTCAAAATAACAGGCAAACAGCAGGGCTGGAGGCATAACTCAAGCAGCAGAGCACCAGCTAAGTAAGTTTAAATCCCTGGAGTCAAATTTCTATACTGCCAAAAATAATCATAATAATTGATCATGAACCCTACATCTTTTCTGTACTCTTTTATATTTATATTTTATTTGATTATATATAATGTATAATATACATTTATATTATTATATAAATATTTATATTGTATAATTATTCAATTAAGTTACTACTTAAGGCTGATGATATGCACAGTCATGCCAACATTTTGGAGCTATTTAAGTGTGTCAAACTATAGATTATATTGTAAAAAACCAATAGGGTTAAACAAAGATAATATTCAGAAAACTATCTGGAAAAAGTTATTGAAACACATCAGATTGTTTTCAAATTCCCTATTTTTAAAAAATGTCTCATCTGGTATTAGGGAAATATTTTAACTTTCTAATACTTGTGGTGTATAAATTATCTTTGAGAAGTTATCTTTGGCCTTCCTCCCATGATCTAAATGGTAATGGTAGAGGTAGGGTTAGCTTTTTGAATCTTAATGACTTAGTTCTTAAAATCTATTCCTGAGTAAGTCTTCAAACTGACTTCCTGGTATAAAAATCATACCTGTTATGATTAGGTTTGAATTTTCAACTTTTACTTGTTGTGATCTAATTTTAAAAGCACTTTGCAGAGGGAAGATCCTCCCTATAAACAGCTAAGGAAGACTTGTTCACACTTGATGAAATTCTCCCGTGGCTACTTTCAAAATTGTCAGTGGAGGAAGTGGCACTGTGGCTCAAGTGGTAGAACACTTGCTTTGAGCTGAAGAGCTCAGGGACAGTGCCCAGGCCCAGAGTTCAAGACCCACAACGGACAACAACAACAACAAAACTTAATGGAACTGATTGGGGGGAAAAAAAAGAACCCTACATTGCATTTTCATTATTTGAGCTAAGTTATGCGGTAGAGGAAGCCTTATCCTCCTAAAGTCTACCATGTTCAACAAACTCAGCCCCCTTATAATTCCTCAGATTTTAGAGACATTCATGAAAATCTGTGGACATCTGTCTTTTCAGTTTTGAAAGAGAAGTTATAATTTCCACTTTAAAACATTTTATCCAAAGAAATAAAGTTATAGTTGCCAGTAATTTGGAAATGCTAAGAAATCAATGAATAATTGCAACTATACAGAGATATCAAAAATAGAAACATAAACTGGGCTCTTTGAACTCATTTGTGTTGATATGATTAGAAATTATTAAAAACTTCTGTTTTGAGAATATTACATAAGCTTAAGTTCTGAATCCCTCTCTCCCCCATTTAGTGAGGATTTACAATTTGAATGGCATCAAGGGCTCTTTTGACTTTGAAATACTGATTGTGCACATTTTTACTAGTTTTGAAAAGGTGTTTTTCACAAATATATCATTTTAAAGAAGTTACTTCCTATTTCAGAAATTAGACTGGATTTGTTTATAATATTTCCTTATGTCATAAATAACCTTCGGGTTTCGCTCACTTCATAAATGCGTCTTTTCTTCATTGCTAGAGGCAGGGAATGTGAATGAGTTCTCAGGAGGAAATACCCACACGGCCCAGCGGTCTCCAGTGTAACACCCTAGAGCAGCCAGCTGCACACGTGCCAGCTCAACACCAAGATACGGCTCCAACGGACTCAAAGCCCAATATAAAACACAACAGAATCCACTTACGCAGCTTTGTGCGTAGACTGTGGCCATGTTGTTGTTATTTGTGATGATGGTGTGGCAATGGTGATGATGTTGCTTCATATAATCATATATTCCAGTTGATTAAACTAGAAGTGCAAAAGAAACATTTTGTATGTCTTCTTTAAAGAAATGGCCATCCTGAACTGGATTTTCACTTGTTACTGGGGGGGGGGGAGGGAAGAAGAGAGGGAGGGAGGGAAGGAGGGAGGAGGGGAAAGAGAAGAGTAGAAGGAGAAGAATAAAGGAGGAAAAGGAAAAAAAGGAGAAGGAGGAGGAGGAGGAAGGCAGGAGGAGGAAGAAGGGAGGAAGAGGAGGAGGGGGAGAAGGAGGGGAAAGAGGAGGGGGAAGAGGAGAAGGAGAGGGAGGGAGAAGAGGAGGGGGAAGAGGAGGGGGAAGAGGAGGAGGAGGAGGAGAGAAGAAGAAGAAGAAGAAGAAGAAGAAGAAGAAGAAGAAGAAGAAGAAGAAGAAGAAGAAGAAGAAGAAGAAGAAGAAGAAGAAGAAGAAGAAGAAGAAGAAGAAGAAGAAGAAGAAGAAGAAGAAGGTCTTAAAAAGACAAAAAGACATACTGTTTGTTACCAAGAATTTTAAAAAGTGATGTACTATTCAGAACACCAAATTACATGCATGAAATACTTCCTGAATGCTCATTTCAATACTCGACCACAATATTACCAAAGTATATCTCATTACTGGAACGAGATGGGGACTTGCGAGAGAAATCTGGATGACATACTAGGCCAGTAGCTGAAGGGCCAACCGCAGGACTGGGCGACAGTCACACATTTGGCCATTCATTATTTCAAAGACATTTTAATCAATGTGCAATGAGACAAAGAATGCTCACCACACCTAAATCATTCAGCTCTCTGCCTAGTGAGGAGGTCATCATTTTCAGTCAGATTTCCTACAGAGCTCCTTCCCGAAGCCCACTCATGTCGAAAAGTCTCTTGAAGGTTTCTTTCATTTCCACTGTTGATGACACCCCTCTTGGCAATCAGAGGTGTCCTACAGATAAGTAACTACAGGCACTCTGGAAGATATAAAAATGCCTCATGAGAGTAACGACAAACACTGCTGAGCACTTGTGTATTCCTGGAGAAATGACAATGTGATAAAGACAAGGTGGCTTTGCACCTTGAGTTGATAGTTATTTTTGTGTGTGTGTGTGTGTGTGTGTGTGTGTGTGTGTGTGTGTGTGTGTTTGATTCATTGTGTGTGTGTGTGTGATTCATTGTGCGTATGTATGCGTATGTGCCAGTACTGTGGCTTGAATGCAGGGCTCCAAGCTCTCGCTTGACTTTTTTTATTGTTTGTTAGTCAAGGGGCCTGAACGCTGGGCCTGGGCGCTGTCCCTCAGCTCTTCAGCTCAAGGCCAGTGCTCTACCACTTGAGCCACAGCACCACTTCCTTTTTTTTTTCTACTTATGTGGTGCTGAGGAATCGAACCCAGGGCCTCATGCATGCAAGGCAAGCACTCTACCACTGAGCCACCTTCCCAGTCCTCTTGCTGGAGATTTTCATTCAGGGAAAGTACTCTACCACTTTAACCACACCTCCACTTCTGGATTTCTGATGGTTAATTGGAGATAAGAGTCTCACAGACTTTCCTTCATGAGCTGGCCTTGAACCTCAATCCTCAGATCTCAGCCTACTGAGTAGTTAGGATTACTACTACTAGTATTAATATTAGAATAACTATTAGCCACTGATGCCTGGCTAATAGTTATTCCTTTCTGTAAGTAAAAATGGACTATATATTACTTATATTTAGTGTGCAGTATTATGTATTTCAAATCATTTCAGGGATAAGCAAGAAACAGGCAGAAATAACTTATGAACTCTATAAAATAACTACACTGATTCTATGCTCTTATGATATTTATATCAATATGTACCTATGTACATGTGCATTTGTTAGAAAAAGCTGTCCAAATACATACATCTCTTAACTAGAGTTTCCTCCAAAGACTTTACAAATATCCCCAAACTACATTGTACAAAACATTGATACAACCGATTCCTTCTTTTTTTGAGGATGACCGTTAGGAATGAAGATTCTCTTGTTGCAGAGGGCAGCGGCGGCGTCTCCTGGGTGAGCTGGTGTGGCACAGACTCTCCATTATTGTCCTGACCTTCCTCAGTCATTCATGTGCAGTGATTTATTGTTTGAAGGTCTTCTCGTCTACGCATAAAGCCCTGATAAGGAATTTGAATCTTTTAATAAAATTAGTAATAAAAAACAAACAACCAAATGAAAGAAAAGCAATAAGTTCACGATCCTAGGCTTTTCAGCAATCGTTCTAGAATGAGTGACATGGATGAAGATGGCATGCTGTGACTTTCAGGGTTAAAAGAGTACCCCCAAAGAGTTGGAAGTCCTGAGTTTGCAACTGATGGTTGCATATGTGTGTGCATTTAAGTGCATGTGTGTCTAGTAGCTAGAGATGGCAGAGGAGGTTGGCTCTAGGTGGACTGATTGCTTATCTCTGTTGTCACTTGTCAGTCACAGGGAATGAGTCACACCATAGAAGGGTACTCAGTAGATTCAATAAGTGACATCTGCCCAGAGTACTAGCCATGGTGTCCTTCCTGTGGCAAAGCCGGTGTGGAGCTGCAGCCTGCGTGTCCCATGTCACTCATTTACTTCCCTGTTCATCAAAAAACTGTCTCCGCTGAGTGCTTCCAGTGTGCAGAATGCCAGGCTAGTTTAAAGAGGGCATACCTCAGAGCTCCTACTACCACTGACTGGCAGAGCAGAGCATCAGAACACTTAGAATTCTGAGCTGAATCAAGAGCCCCTAAATCCTACCTCACTGCCTTGTCCAGTGGGTTCTACCCACCCTCACAGACTGAAAACGAGTCCTAGAGTGTGCCCAGGAGGGAGGGAAGGGCCGGGTGAGGGCCGGGCCCCATTGCCAGGTAGAATGTGCATCTGGAATAGTTACCAACATACATGGAGGCCAGGAGTTTATTTTGGTAATCATTTGTATGGGTCACTATCAAGCTTAGAAAGAAAAACCCAAGGAGAGGAAAACGCAAAGAGGGCAAAGTACAAAGTACCTATTGACATATGCTAGCTGCTTTTCCTCCTTCTTAACAAAAGTAAATGCTGGTCCCAAGTCTTTAGGAAAGGGCGTAGAATTCAAAAAGTGATGCTGTTAGGAAGAATTTGTCCACAGTTTTATCACCATGGAAATGATGTAACCATCCAAGTATTTGTGATTAATTATACATACATATATATGTATGTATATGTATATGTGTATATATATATGAGTGTAGATGTAAAGCAGAGCCCCTCTGCACGCTTCTTGTCTTGAAGAACAAAGGTGTTGGTGATCTTCCGTCTTGCGTTCTGTATTTGGGGTGACAGCTCCCACTCTTTCTCCAACACCATTCTTTATTTCCTTGCAGGGTGGGAAGGACTCTCCCTTAGAGTCGAATATTTCTCTTCCAATTCTTTTTCCTTTGTTTCTTCTTTCTGTAGAAAGAAAGCCATGTCCCCTGGAGGTATTCTCACAGGGTTCCATGAATAGCCAGCATTTCTCAAGCTGGGCTTCTGTGAGCCTTGGAAAACTCAAAGGCAAAGTCAGATGCTGGAGGGGATGTGGACAGAAGGGAACCTTACTGCATTGTTGGTGGGAGTGTAAACTTGCTCAAGCACTTTGGAAAGTAGTATGGAGGTTCCTCAAAAGACTCCACATAGAGCTCCCCTATGACCCAGCAATCCCACTTTTGGGCATTTACCCAAATGTTCACAAACAAGACCACACTAAAGCTACCAGCACGACTATGTTTATTGCAGCCTTACTTACCATAGCTAAGATATGGAACCAACCCAGAAGCCCCTCAGTAGATGAATGGATCAAGAAAATGTGGTATATATACACAATGGAATTCTATGCCTCCATCAGAAAAAATGACATTGCCCCATTTGTTAGGAAATGGAAAGGCTTGGAAAAAATTATATTAAGTGAAGTAAGCCAGGCCCAAAGAAACACAGGTCCCATGGTTTCCCTTATTTGCAATAACTAGTATATGTCTGAGTCAAGCAGAAAAGGTCAGGTAAGGTGATGTTAGGGAAATGAACCCTAAGATATGTATTCAAATGTTTTTTCTTTCATGCGATTGTTTCTAACACAATTATAAGATTATTTCTTTGTTGCTTTGTATATCCCTCCCCCACAGTATAACCCCTGCTTTCACTGTATTTGATGTCGGTATAATTTGTGGAGGGGAAGGGGAAAACAAATCATTTAAATAGGGATACAGGTGGACCCATTGCAACAATGAGACGTACAAGTCTTTATGTCGAAAATGAACTTTACAATGTTGGTGGTGGGGGGAGGAGGGTTAGGTGGGGGGACAGTGGGAGAATGGGATGGGAAGGGGAAACAAAAGAGGAGGCTACAATGCTTGATGAGAAATGTACTCATTGTCTTTCCCATGTAATTGTAACCCCTCTGTACAGTATTTTCACAATATTAAAAAAAAAAAGGCAAAGTCAGCAGTGAGGTTCAGTTGCTCAGTGCGAGTGATCCAATCCCATCCTTGCTTTCGCCTGGTCTGGGTGATGGTGGGCGAGGCTGCACTGGAAGTTGGCTAGCTATCTAAACAGCCTGGTGAGAAGGGGGTAAAATGTCATCTGCAAATAAATTAACTGCACATTCACTTCATGTACAACTTTTCCTTTCATAAAGCTTAGCATAAATTCCAAAAGTGGCAGCATTCATTTGCAGATATTCAACTCTTACTTCATGCTTCAGTTTTAATAGGTATTAACAGGTATTATTGTTCTGATAGATTTCTAGATCATCTCTATGTTAAAATTTGGTTTATGAAAGTAAGATGTTTCCATATCCATTCCATACCTTCAGTGCTTAATTGTAGTTAAGAATCTCATGGAGTTTTGCTGCCAGGGTTGGCTTAAAACTGTGATCTTCAGATCTCAGCTTCCTAATAGCTACTGGTGCCTGCCTAAACAATTGTTTGAGTAAGTTTGAAGTGGATTTTTTTTGTTATTTTTCCAAATTTTATTGCAAGGTTTAATTTTAACATAAAAAATATTCTAGTAAGAAAAATTCCAATAAGAAGCATGCATTGATGCATTTTTCATAGACTTCAAAGTAAGAAATACATTCAAGTCAAGACCCAAATACCTCTCTTTGATCAAAACTATTACCCTGATCTAAAATTATACTATTATATTATATAGATCTTGTTGATCTAAAATTTTACTACTATAAAATGAATGTAATCTAGGCACTTTAAGCATACTGTAAGTACTTAAAATAATGGCATCTCAAAATGTGTATACTGAAATGAAAATAGCCTCTATTATATAATCAAATAAAAATTAATGTATAGCTCATTTAATATGCCATAATTACAAGTTAGTTATTAAATTTCCTATAGAAACTACCTTATTACTTTGTGCTATTTTACAGTTTGAATGACTCCTCTATTTATATAACATTGTACATAGTCACGAACAGCGCTATTACAAGCATATCACATTTATTTGGTGTTCAAATATTTAGTGATAAGTTATTACATTCTAGGCATTATAGAGTTACAATGTGGAAAATGTCATGTTGGCAATTACAATGCCATGTCATTATATTGCTTGTTCAGAGCATTTTTGTAAGATTAAACAGAGTCAGTTTATTTGGTACATGGAAAGGACTCAGAACATTCTTTTAAAAGACTAGTTTACTTGGAAAAGAATTAATATAATTGCCATTGGGTGGGGAAGAATGTAAATGAAAATCTTAGAGACATTTCTGTTGGAATTATTTTTAATTCTTAAAAGAAACACCTCTGTTCGCCCTTTTTATTCTTCAAAGTACAAGTAGGCCCTTGATGGCTGTTTGATTTGTGGTCTGTGTCAACACCAGAGCTTCCGTGTTAAAACACTACACAGAAAATCATCGGTCTCTTCAAAATCTGAAAGGGAGAGAAATACCCAGTGACATTTCTTTTGTTTTACAGCATTTCGCTAACATTTGGTGCACTGCATTTTAAAGTTCTTGTCACCACGATGTAAAATACACAATTTTATAGAATTGGTGGGCAATGTAATTTTCTCTTTAGGCAGAATGCTTCAAAATCACAACAATGAATTGTCTTTCCGGGGAAAGCCATTCTGTTGCTCATCACGGGCTTCCCTCCGGGAAAAGGACTTTCACAGACATAGATGAGCTAAGAATTATTTTCCCACATGAAGTCAGGTAAGCTGGGGGCCCAGGTGGAAAATGAATCAGGTGAGGGCACGTCTCCAAACAGTTCGTCCTGTGTGTGGAGATAATAAGGCAAAGGCTGACATAGTAATGAGTTCAATACTGCAGTCCCCATGAGTAGACCTTTGCTGATCTGGAAGAGTTGATCACCAAAGGGACCTTAGCTAGGCCACCATGATGCTCGTATCCCTGGTTTCAAATTCAGTGCCCTGTCTTAGCGCATAGTGGTCAATGGGGCTAAGGGAGGTCTGGGGTTTGGGAAGCAGAGGGGATTCCAGTCTGTACCAAAGGTGAGAATATCGTGAGACTATCTTCCATTTCACAAGAAGATCTTCCGTATTCAAGGCATGAAAGGCTCTCCAGGCAGCTCACCGTTTACAATGCTTTCCTGCAATCCTCCACTGGAAAGGAACCGAATCATTCCTAAGAGAAATTTCATGTTTTGACTATTTTTAAAAAATCAGTCCCACAAAATTATTAAAGTGATCCTTATTTTTGTGGGGGAAGTTTATAATCTCAGACTTGGAGGAACAATTCTCTCCATGATGAATTTGAAAGGGTGTAATAAAAAAGTATTAAATTTTATGATAAAATAATAGTAATTCTCATTCCATGATGTGTAAATTCCCTAGTAAAACTCTTACTCTTTGCTAAATTTGTCACGTTTCAAAGCATTTTGTCCCTAACATTAGCATTGCATTGCCCAGATCACAGTAGACGTTCCTTGAAAGTGATGCTCTAGAAGTTCAGCTATTCAAGGGGCAGAGGCAAGATGATCTTGAGTTCTAGCCCAACCAATAAAAGCTAACCAGACCTGACTCAAAAGCAAAGAAGGTGGATGGAGCTTGGGCCAAGTAGTAGGGTCTTTGCCTAATATGCACAAGGCTCTGGGTTCAATCCCCAATCCAGAAAGTAATGCCCATCCTTCATCCCCCTACCTGCTAATAGATGTTATTATAGAATTCAAGGAGCTGGGTTGTTTTCCCATTTCACTGAGAAGTGACTTTCTATATAAGTGACTTTCTATATAAGTGACTACACCTTGAAATGTTCTTCATTGTAAGATTTCATGTAATCTGAATCACATGAGTTCCCAGTATGAGCATTGAGGTAAAAATGCATGATGGATCATGCCTATAATCCTAGCTACTTGGGAAGCTGAGCTCTAAGGATCTCAATTTGAAGCCAGTCCAGGCTGACAATTCCAGAAAGGTTCTTATTTCCAATTAACCAGAAAAATAAACAGAAGTAGAGGCTCAAGTGGTAGAGCACCGGCCTTGAGCAAAAAAGCTAAGGCCTTGAGTTTAAAACCCACCATTACTCACAGGCACGTGAGTGCACATGCACACGTGCACACGCGCGCGAGCGCACACACACACACACACACACACACACACACAGACAGAGTCTTATGGAATGTAAGTTTATAATGAGTGAGAGCTGCATTCACAAATACTCTAGGGAATTCATTCCATTCTGTCTGGAAAGGTAAATTATTTATGAATCTATTCTAGAGAGTGTAATGATTTTTTTCTAAATGATCAATTGTTCTGGTATAGAAAGCATGTTATCTTATTCCTTATGCTGCTATTTATATTTTATGTTGAGATTTTCAAATCCAGCCCTCAGGGATTCCTTTAAGTTTTGTTCCGCATTTATGAAAATAGGGTGAGGATGCTTTTCTCTCAGTATTTCCTGCACCTCACTCTTCCCCATGATTTTGTCTCATTATTTTGGCCTTAAATTTAATCACATTCAGTTTGTAGTTTTTCCTGCAATGTCTATGGTTTTAAAAACAAAATGTTACATCAACCTTGTGAATCTGAGTCCTCTCTTTATTTGGGAGGAGTTAGACCTTGGCCCAACCTTCTCATTCCAAGGATGGAGACACTGAGGTTCTGAAGGTGAAATAATTTCTTCCCGGTGTTTAAGCTGCTTGAACACAAAGGATATTTTCAAAATGACATTTCTGAAAAGCATATGTGTTTCAGCATCTGGAAAAAAAAAAAGAACTGTCCAATAAAACCAAAGCATCCAGAACAAAACGAACATTGTGCCATTGCAGGTGGATGAAATATTTAGGAAGCAAAATTAGTGTTACTTCAAAAGTATCTATGAGCTTGGAATCTTTGTCTTGATTAATAAGCTGCACATTGCGAAGCATGCCTGCGGCTACTTCTGCAGAGAGGCCATTACGTCACTGTTCCTCTCCCCACTGTGATCAGGAAGAGCGACAGACAGTCCTGGGCATAGGCCCTGAGACCCCATATCATGCTCCTGTCGCAGGCCACTGTGATGGGTCTCCATGAACCTTAGAATATGGCTTTGCTGCTGGATAGGGAGATAGATGCATCCTTGAATTAAATCAAATTTATTCTTAGTCTAACTGTGAAGCTAGAGAAAAATTCTTCCAGGGGGATTTACCACTAAATCTGGACTAAAAAAGAATCAAATAGGATGGATTTAATCAAAGTGTATTATATGTACGTATATAAACATCACAATGAAACCCTTTGTGCAATTCAGTTGCACGCATGGAAGAGAAGAGAGGAATGAAACAGAATAAATGTCCAGGCGCTCTCTGCATTATATATTCCCAATATTACAGCTTTATTTCCATGGATCCTGGAAGTCATCTTGTTCTGTGATTGAAATAGTTGCATTAGCATATAAATATTTCAACACTCGCTAAGTACTTCAGAAAAATCTCTCAAATATACAACTTCATAGACCACTCCCCGAACTGTGATTTAATCTTTCATGGTAGTCCAACGTGAATTGAGTTCATCTGATTGCTGGATAGTTCAGAGCATGCTTATGTAGTTTTAGTATACTGTAAAAAGCAATGCAAATTTTATTAAGCAAATGATCTCTCAGATGCAGAAGTGGTGTCTATTTCAGAAGCAACATAAATCTGATCCCTGCTTGGACTCAGGGCAGAATTATCACTCACTCACTCACACACACACACACACACATACACACAGGTGTATATACATACATACATATTCCTCTTGAGATATGTATATGTGTATATATATATGCATATAGATATATATCCCTTTTTGAAACAAAATGTTTTTCAGGCTTATTCATGACTAGGAAATATTGTATTAAACTGAGTAAGTAACAAATGAGTGTAGGAACAGCAATGTTACATAAGCAGATGATAGTTTGAAAGACCAGTGAGGAAATCTAAAGTAGTCTATTGTTGATAGATGTCTGGTGTTTTGGTCAACATCTATGTAAGACTATATCTCTGTATTGCTCTGTTGCACACTTCACTGACACCACTGCCCTAACCTGCCCAACTTTTACACATTAAACTATTCATAGCATTTAAAATATTTGATATATATATATCTTAAACATATATATTACAATTTTGACTCTACTTTTTTCTCAGATAATAGAAAGCACACTGACAATCACTAAGCACACAAGAAGAAGCTTCATGTTTAAATATATATATAATAAATTTATATCATATGTATTTATATATAAATGGTGGATATATAATAGGATTTTACATGACACCATTTACGTATTTTACATGAAAATATACTGTTCTATATATAATATTTTCTTTATTGTTATATTATTCACTAGATAAGAATATTCCTTGGCGTATAAATAATATTTATTTTAACCTTTAGCACTTTTGTTAGATAATGTTATAAGGTGAGATGATGTTCGTGGACAGGTATCATGTAGGAGCTCCATGTCCCAAGTCAACTTTAAATATTATAAAAAAATGACATCTTTATGTGAAGAGCCCATAAGACATAAAAATAAAAATCAAGAAATGACCTTTTGACCAATAGAAAACATGCATAGAAATAGAGAAAAGATTTAGTTGCTATTTTAGAGAAGTAAGACATTTTAATGAAAAAGGAGCAGTAATGCAAAATAATTGAGCAAAATTAAAAGCCTATAGAAAAATTTTAAAATTGAGAAAAGTCTCCCCCAAAGTAGAAAAAAATAAAGTAAAAAAAACATAGAGACATGGTAAATTAGGAGAAAAAGGATAAGAAGATGAGAAAAATGACCAAAGTACAATATCCAGATCATAGAAGCGCTTAGAAAGAAAGAAATTAAAAACCAGAGAGAGGAACCCATTAATTAAATAATTTGTGAATAGGTCTCACCACATTGGAAGAGTTCTACCGAGTGCTCCTTAAGAAACAGAGTTAGGCTTAGCCCGCATCAAGGTAGGTAAACACAAAAATTTCGTACACTGGAGGCAAACATGAGCTTTTTATGAGCTTCCAAAGAGGGAAAAACAAGTCTCATGAAAAAAGAAAGCTTCAGGCACTTAAGAACACACAGGAGACCAGAGACAATGGGGCACTGTCTCCAGGATTCTCAGGGAATATTATTTCCAACCTTAGGGCTTACTAGCCATAAATCAAAGACGATGGTAGAAGCACTAAGTGTCTCCCAAATAATCTATGATATACTATTCATAAGGTTCTATTCTCAGAAGAGTTTCATTAAAATAGGGGTGTGATCGGAACAGGGGGACAGGAAATGTGTGGGAAGTGTGAAGGACGTTTGTAGTTGTGGTGAAACAGATCCCAGGAGACGGCTTTTATAACATGCCTGAGGAAAAGCCAGCTCAGAGGGACACAGGTCAAAACTCACCAGAATGTTCCAAAGAGAAAATTTTAGCCATGAAATGTCATGCATTGAAAGAGATACATAATTAATGAAGAGTTGGATTGAGTTAGCGTGAAATATACGAAACATAGCAAGTCCAAAGAGGATGTTTCTTCCTGAAAGAGGGTGAAAAAAATTGATTAAGAAAATAAAAATATTCATAGTACGCAATACAGCTTCAAAACATATACAAAGTCATAATCATTGATTTAACCAAAACGATGACATAACCATAATTGAGAAGATGAAGGAAGATTTATGTGTATTGATTATTGTGTACTTGGCTATAAATCTACAAGTCTACCTTTGCATTTTATGTATGCCAGTTAAAGATGAAAGGAAAACCAAATGAAAGTTGTGTTTTTGTTTGATTCGCCTATCATCTTGGTTTTAAGATTCCCTAATCATGTTTATTTATAATCTTCTTCTCTACACTAGCCATGTATCATCCTATAAATTATATTTCAGCGGTGCAATCAATCTGTGTCTCAGACAGAAATGCACTTTCAATGCTTTGATCCTGGATAAAAATTCAAGATCACCCTTCTGTTTTTTTTTTTTTTTTTTTTTTTTTTTTTTTTTTTTTTTTTTATCTTGCATTAACCTCCTAATCGCTGAACTCGTTCTTGCTTCTCATGTTTTAGAGTCATTTCCTATTCTTAGAATTTTCTGTTTTTGAACTCTGAGACCAATTCCTGCCTTCGTTGGACCTGATTATCATACCAAATGAGACATCCCAACCTTTACTGTTATTTTCACACAGCCAAAGGGTCCCTTATCTGCGCCGAGTAACTATGGCTGCTTTGCCCCCCTAGATTCTTGATAGATTGCAATAGAAGCTCAGAGAAGTATAAAGATCTCCTCTAAGTTTGTTCATGGCCTACCCTGTCACCCTAAAAATGTGAACCTTATGCCTCTCTTTTGAATTCTTTATTTATGACTTCTCGATGTGTTTTAATTTCTCCATTTTCTTCCCTTTGTTATGGAAGTGTCCCTAACATTTATGCAGAAAACTATCACTGACATCTCATTTCCATTTTAACCAAATCAACCTCCTTTTGTACATTAGATACTGCAGAGTTCTAAAACATCACTCCCAGGAATTTTAGTCCCTGGTGAAAACATATCTTACCCCAGTTATTCAATCAAATACCAATGGAAGAAGACTCATTTATTTGTTTATACAAGAAATATTCATTTTGTAGTATACATTTGTTTTTAAATTAATACATAAAAACAAAAATTGTGCCAGGCACTGGTGGCTCATGACTACAATCGTAGCTACTCAGGAAACAGTTCTAAGAATTGTGGTTCAAAGTCAGCCTGGGCAGGAAAGCCCATGAGACTCTTAACTCTATTTAACCACCAGAAAGCCAAATGTGGAGCTGTGGTTCAAGTGGTAGAGTACTAGCCTTCAACACAAAAGCTCAGAGACAGTGCCCAGGCCCTGAGTTCAAGCCTGAGGACAGACACAAAAAAATAACTGTACATATTTATGGGATATGATGTGATATTTCAATCGATGTTTACATGGTGTGCTGTTTGAACCAAGAACACAGGTGTCCCCCTACAAAATGTACTATATCTTTAGGGTAAAAATAATCTGCAAATTTTCTTTTCCATGCTGAAATGTCTAGTACATTATTTACAATTATCGATCTTCAAAATATATTACACCAAACATCTTACTCCTACCTAATGACAATTGGCACTCAAAGTTTAGATCAAAGTTTAGATCAGCTTCTTTAGCTCCAACGTGAGCAAGATGGTGCTTGTCTTCTCTGACCAGTTTCTTTCCCTTGATGCAATGATCTCCAGGTCCATCTATGCCATTCCCCTCCTTCAGGGATGGAATGTGCACTACTTTACAATGTCTTCCCTTTCATCTCCTGGTAGCCAAGGAGGTCAAAGGCCTTCTTACTCCAAACTTCGCAGCCTCATGCCCGCCCTCCCTCTTACACAGTAGAAACTGCAAAATAAATAACCACCCTGTGTGGCTGAGGCCTCCCATCCCTAGCTTTAGGAATTTCAACAGACCATGTACCATAAAACTGTTCTTATTTCGACCTTCCACAGTTGCTCAGTAACTGACTCTCATAGATCACTTCCTGCGAGAGAGAAGTTCACTGGATGCCATTTTCAGGCACTCACTTCCGGTCTCCACACCCTGAACGTTGATCCAATCTGGGTTCTGCCCCGCAGAAGGTAGAGGGCTGATTGAACAGATGCTTTCTTCAGTGGATGGCAGCCATGCTTTGCACAGTGGCAGAAAATGTGTTACTTCCTGCTTCTCTGCTAGAATCAATCTTTGTCCAGCCTTAGCTTTGAGTTCATGTTCATGGGCCCCCTGCTCCTCGGGTTCAGAGCTTGCTGATCACACAACCCGGTGGGGAACCTCTGAGTCCGGTTCACCTGGATTGCAGCCCGAGTTCCCCCCTCTACACCTTTAACTCCCTCACCTGTCTGTGCGGTGGACTCAGAAGTCACTTAGCTTTTTCTTTCCCATGCTAGATCAAGTGGTTGCACAGTTTTCTCTTCTTTCACACTCTCAGATCAACATCAAAACACATATGCTTAAAGAAAATGAATCCAGCATAGCCAAAAGTATGGACAGGAGGTGATTTCCCCCAAGTGCTGGACTGTTTTGCTCTCTTTCGATATTTAAAGAAATTTTGACAGCACTGGGCATAGAACTCAGGGACTTCTATCTTCTGGGATGAGCCATTCATTCTCCCAACTCATTTTGCTTTACTATTTTTCATATAGTTTTGAACCACGATCCTCCCAATTGCTACTTCACAAGTAGATGGTGTCAGTGGGAACCACAACTGACCTCATCTTTTCTACATTCAATCCCTGTGACTGTGTTCTTGGCATTAAAAAAAAAAAAAGGACCTCTCCTTAAATGTTATTTTTTGTTATTTTAGGCATGTATAGATTCAAATTTCATGTCACTTTTCAAAACAAAGCTATAAATTTTCTGTGACTTTCACAACTTGATACATTTAGCATTTTTCTTACACCATCTGTAAATTTCATAATCTGGTTTTTGGAAAGGAGCTCCAACTCTAGCTTATAATTTTTGAATCCCACACAGAGATAGATCACAACAATCCCTTTTACTTAGACAGAGAGGATAAATTCTCCCCTCTCTGCCATTGGTATTGAGGGCTCTTTTAGGAGCAAATGTTTGATCATCTGCTTCTCTCAAAAGTACAATTCAACCTAAAGCAAAGCCACCATGGTGTTAAGAGTACTTGGAAAATAAGGTATGTATAAGTAAAATCTAGTACCAAATGTGTTATATGTATGTTTGGGAATTTTATAACAAAACCCTCTACTGTGTATAATATTATACACAATTAACTTTTGGTTTCAATTGCCACAAAGTAATTGTAGTATGAACAAAAAAAGGAAGGAAAGGGAGAATTGGACGATAATAAAATCAGCATACAAACCCAAGAAAGGTTTGGGATGACAGATTCTAATGACCTGGGCCCTTTCATTAATCTAACTGAAATCTCTGAAATGCTTACTTCTGCCATCATCAACCCAGAGTTTGACAGCAGCGATGAAAAACAACCTTAAAGCAAGAGCCATACGATGGAAACAGCCCATCATACTGAGATTCTCAGTGTCCACCATCTCCAGGGGAGACACGCAGACAGAACTCATAACCCTGCTCCGTGACCACGTTTCTATAATGGAACTACTCCATGCCAATTAGTGGTGCCAAATTAGTAGGAGGACTAACCCAAATGAAATCAGCAAGCCCTACCTAACAATTCCATTCCCACACTATTTTTAAATTGCCTCCAAGTCTCTTCATTTTGACCAGATTTCACTTGACAAAATTAAGGACTACATTTTTGAATTTTCCTTTGGAAAGTATGGATGAACAGCTCATCACAGTACCAGGGCTCCACGTATCAGATTGGAGGTCAATTCTCCAGTGGAGACACTGGCGAATGTAGCTATGTTAAGGCAGCACAGAAAGTTCCTCTCACATTTGAAGGACTGTCACTTGTAAGTCTTGGGGGCATTGGGCTGGCCCAAGGGCGACAACAGCAGTTAAGTTTCCTGGAGAGTCTTGGTCTCTGAACTCTGGTAAGGAATCATCTGTACCTTGAGTTTTTGTATCTTCTCAACCTTCTGCCAACTACTTCCCCAGTTTAAGTTAACTTGGCAACTTTTTAATGTCACCATGCTTTTGGTGATCTTATTTGATGATCTTCATAATAATTCTAATAGAGCTCTTTCTTTTTCTTTTTCGACAATTGATCCCAATTTTCCCTTTTCGTTTCTGAAGCTTCTTTCTGCTTCCCGTTTCTCACATTCTTCAATATGTCTGTGACTTTGGGGGAACGATTTAACTTTTCTGGGTTGGTTTTTGTTGTCGGTTTTATGTTTCTTTTGTATTTGTTTTGTTTTTGGCAAAAAAATGGTTCCTAAAATACTGCAAAGTATGATGAAGAGGCTAAATAACATAATGTATAAAATGGGACTAAATAATAAACCTGGGATATATGTTGCAAGCCAGTAGTATTTAGTATTTTCTTAGTTGCTTCTTCCTCCTTCTCCTCCACCTCCTCCTCTTTCTCTTTGCTTTTTCTTAACCCATATATTCTCTCTTACTCTATATAACTTAGAGTTTTTCACTGGTGCAAAACAGAATGAAATCACTCCAGCTTTGTAGTTCTCCTATTTCTTTATACATCGGTGACCTTATGATTTACCCTCCCAACAGGCCGGGATTCCAGGAGCTGAATGTGTTTAAAATAGGCTTCTTCATTGCCAAGACCCACCAGTGATCACGCTGGGGTCCCATCTGTTTCCCAAGGCCTTTAGTCCAACTGGGCATTGCTATCCTCCTCACTTTCCAGGGAAAGGGGGGGCAGGGGGGGACGAGGTCAACGCATAACTAAGCCATGGTCAAAGGCATCTTTAATTTCCACTGCTCGTAGCTCGGAAGCATGGGATGGACCCCCTTTAGGAAACCTTCTGTCTCAGCAGTGGTCCCACAGCTACCAAGTCCCTGATCTCAGTGCCATGAGGAGAACACATGACTCCATCTTCTTTCCATGGCAGATTCGAAGATCTCCTCCTCCATGCCACACTGCTGTAGTTCCCCTGGGCTTTTACTTTAAGGTTATAAACAAAGCCAGCATGCCACCTTTGTGTGTGCTTGGTCTCATCCCCCAAAAGCTGTCTTTCTTTCTGAAAAGAATAAAGACTCAAGTGCTTTTGCTCCCTCCCCAGTAATAACAAACCCTCTGAGCTCATTCATCAGAATATCTGTTTCATAAGCTGGACCTAAAAATATGGACACTTGCAAACCAGGAATCCTGTTTGTCTTGGTTCACTGACGGGACACCGCTGAACTTGAAGTGGTTTTGGGTAAACGTTTTGCTGGATGGCTGTCTTATTGACTTTATTTTGCACGCAGCTTCTGAGACGCGGGGACAGAAGAAGTTTGTGATGTGGCCGTCGTCCTTTCCAACGATAGTAAGGATTCGTCTTTCGTCCCTTCACGTCGAGGGCAATGCAGTCTCTGTTCTGACACCACTGAAGCTGTTGCCTGTTTTTAGCTGGGCTGATCACATTCCAGACTCATGAAAACCAAGGCCTGCTTTTATGGGACAAACCCTGGGTTTTCCTCTTTGGCTGACACTAAAAATAACCCACCAAATTTGTAATTTTCCAGATAATTCTGGCTTTGGTTTGTAAGGGAGGGTATGCGTGTAGACGCCACAGTCTTCCCTTGGTATTGCTTTTATGCTGTCTCTGGACAGAGCAGCTCCTAGTTTTAACTAATTAAATTCGTATTCTTTTGCATTGGTAGCTACACAAAAAGGTGCAAGTTATTTGAAACAATTCAACATATATTTTAGCCAGTACTCACGCCATTTAAAGAGTGTAATGTCGATATGACTATACGCATAATTTACTAAGGACTGTCACATTTTTAATTCAATATTTTATTCCCAACTACCTACCATCCACTACAGATAGAAAAAAGTATAGTTCAACTTAAGACTTTTTTTATTTAGAAAAAGTCCTTTTTTATTATCTTTAAGTAGTTGTACAAAGGAGGCCGTCTAACAAGTAGCTTATGAATACAGTGCATCTTGTTCAGTGTCACTCTCCTTCGACCGACCCTTTCCCTTGCTTTTCTTAATTTTGTGGTTATATATAATGAATTATTGACTGCATAAGCTCCCCTTTCTTCCCTTCCTTTGTCTTTCCCTCTCCCCCTGGCCCTACCTCCTCTTGGATAAACCCATTTCTTGGTGTTGATTTTGTTGAGTTTTGATCTAGTATTTCTAAAAGATTACACTATTTGAGTTCTCCAGAGGGTCTACTATACTTCAGCTAATTCATGTGTAACCACTTGCATATTGCCCCATGTGTTTACTTATAGATTGATAGGCACTGTCTAGCTACCACAAATGAGGGAAACTGGGTAGGCTTTGTTTCTCTGGGTCATGCTTACTTCATTCAAAGTGATTTTTTCCAAGTCTTTCCATTTCCTTATGAATGCTGCAATATCGTTCTTTCTAATGGGTGAGTACAATTCCATTGTGTATATACACTACATTTTCTTGTTTCAGCTGCCCATCTAGGGGCATCCGGGCTGATTCTATATCTTGGCTATGGTGAATAGTGATTTAATGAACATGGTTGTGCTGGTGGCTTTACTGTAACCTTGTTTTTGTTCTGTTGGATTAAAGCCCAGAAGTGGGTTTTTTTTTTTAGAGCACATTATATTTTCCAAGCTTTGATTCCTGTGGTCTGCTAATTATATGCCAAAATGATTTTAAAAATCTACCTATAAAATTCTGAGGGCTCTTTAGCATTTGGAAAAGTGATTTCTAGTCATCCTATGGTCTCTGCTTATGCAGGATAGCACATGGGTTTGCATGAAGCTTTTCTAGAAGGAGGGTGTCCGCTTAGCCCTCTGTCTCTGTGACCAGAGTACACTGAGAAGCTCTCACTGGTTCATGTAGTTTGATTCTGCGGTCATGAATTTGAATGGTGTAATTAGAACAGCTCAGGAAGGAAAGAGAAGGCCACATAGCAATGGACTCCCCTTTAAGGCCTTATAAAAAGTCTCTTCCTGACCTTGTTTGCCTGAGGTTGGTTCAGAACTTTCAAAGCTATCAATTTAATGTAATAGATGCTTGTTATGACATTAGCACCGAAGGTCAAACTACACACAAAATGGATTTGGAATTTCAATTTGGACAGTTTGTCATGAAGGACAGAATGCAGTGTGATGAGTTCAGAAAAGATTTATTACCCACAGAGCTGTCTTAACAGGCTTGAGATTGTGGCTCTTTGATTACTTTTAAACCCTCAGTCAGTTGGTGTAAGCACATATAATGAACTTCACCATCTTTCCACATCTTTACATTGGATTTTTATATTGAGCATCTGGTAGAGAATGACAATATTTGTGAATAGTTTTATCAGTGGTTTTCTTTTCCCTAGTCACATAAGAATAAGAAACAAAAATGAGATGATGACCACAGCCTTCAAGTCAACAATTAATGCCATTGTTATATCACAGAACCATTGGTTAGAAAATCTAGTGTCCCAATGCAGGGTAGACCTGGGGAAAAGAATGGATGGTAGCGAAGGAGACAAACAAACAACTTGTGCAATGTGGGAAGGGTCTGCACATGGCAGGGTGCAGATTCCCTCATCACCGCTGAATAAAAGAAGGAATAAAATGCCCTGGCACTATCTCCCTGAAGTAAGGATTTCCCGCTTTTGAAACTTGACAAAGAGAGAAAGCCTTATTTGCCCTTTAGCACAGTGCCTGCTTTACAGATTAATTAACAATATAAACTTGCTCATGTTAGGAATAAGAGCACCACTGAAACTCCTCAGCATCAGCCACGACACTCAGGACCTGTGGAGCAAGTGTCACAGTAGCAGTAGCCAGCACCTTAACATGGCTACTAGAAGTCACTTCATTACATACAAATTTACAGGCAAAAAGAGGTCTTGTACCTGTTATAAAAGCACTGGAGGAAAGTTAGAAGACTTGAGGGCTTACTCAGACCCTTTATACCAGTTCTCATTTTCTCAGCAAGATTTCCCACCTTATCTGAAGCAGCATTAATGAACCAGTCAGGAGCAGCTCAGTTGAGATCTAGATAGGATTTCTAGACCTCTTGTGTGGGGAAGAAGAAAAGAAAAAAAGAGAGAAAAAAATAGAAGAAAGGGAAGGAAGGAGAGAAGGAAGGAAGGAAGGAAAGAAGGAAGGAAGAAAGGAAGGAAGAAGAGAAGGAAAGGAGAGGGACAGAGGGAGGAAAGGAGGGAAGGAAGGAAAGAAAAAATAATAGAGAGGACAACAATGGAAATGAAAAAGAAAGTGTGACAAGAAATAATCTAAAAAATTCAAATTCAAATTTGTATAGTTATTTGATAATTTGTATAGTTATGTGATAATTGAGTGTTAGAATGTTATATAAATTAGCATTTTAAATGATTTTATATGCTAATAGAAAATGATGTGCTATCAGTATATCATGAATTTCTTATGTTCAATATTAGCAAGTAAAAATCCTTTTTAAACAGCACACACTTATATACCTAATTTATCACTAAGTAGGAAATATATATTTTTCTAACAAGTAGTGCTGCATCAATTTATTATCCATTTGAGAAAAACATAGTATCTCAATTTCCACTCGCACAAGTCACAAAAATCAATTTCAGTGGTTTGTGGTCAGAGTGAAGAGCAAGCCAACCACATCTTTATCTGAAAAGTAGGTGACCAGCCTCATGCCTTCAGAGTAGAAGAAGGTTTTCTAAATGAAACACAGATCCCTTTAAACTCAAACATGATAATAGATTTACAACTACTATTCAACTATTAAAACAAAATGAAGAAAAAAGCTATCTGCATCACATTTACATCAAAAAAGTCACATCAATATTAGAGAACAGCTTCAGACCAATGAGAGAGAAATAAGCTAGTAGGAAAATGAGCCAACTGAAGCCAAAATATGATATCTGTGCTCACTCATCAGAACTACCCACAGAGGTGAGCTAGACCTTGTGTTGGTGACAACCTGAAGCAAGGACTTTTGTGCATTTTCAGCTACTCCGGTAGTATCTTCTAAGCTGAAAGTAGGCATGTGATATGGCCCAATCCTGTCCTGGAGGTATACTTAACAGAAGTGCATATGCTTCTACTCAATTCTCCGTACTAGGGTGTGCGTAATTGTAGAGACCCCTTATAGCTGATATAAACCAACTCTTACAAGTATGTGCAAAAATAGCTATCGATTGCCCAAATCTGACATTAAATAGAAAGTCACCTATGACCAAATAAATTCAATAGAATTACATTTTAATGAAGTCCAGAGACAACTAAAATTAAGGTATTTGGGTGTTTTTTTTTTGCTTTGTTTTAGGATTCAATCAATATCAACCTTGGAAAAGAGAATAATAATGAAGTGGTGTGAGTAGAATTTCAGAGGTGTTGACAATTCATCTCTCCTGCTGAAGGGGTTGATTACAGGTGTGTCAGCTTTCTGAAAAGTCACCGAGTAATTCAGTAAAGTCATATGCCAGTTTAACAAGCATCTTACACAGCCAAAAAGATTACCTTCAGTGCTGTGAATTCAATAGTAAAATATAGCAGAAATGGAATATTCTTAAAAGAGAAAGCTCAGGGAGTTTTCTTTTACCCGTTCCCTCCATGCAATGTAAAAAAAAAGTGCCTTACATAGGAAAACTAAATCATGATAAAAAGTCAAATATTGCCATAGACTGATGACGGATATTGGTTTTGATAAAGTATCAGAAGCTAGCTTGAGAATTATTATTATATTTTCACAGTTTTAAAAGTAATATTTCAAAATGAATCAAGATGTACAAAGATGGGATTTGATTGTGTTCTGTAATATCCTATGCAACTTGAAATATTAAAACATGGAATTTCTTTCTCTTAACAAGACTGCCAAAAACAAAGCAGGATAGAAAAATACTGAAATTGGTATTTCCCATAAATAACATGATTTACGAACTATGAATTATTCTTTTTGGAGGAGGTTATGCCCTGATATTTGTCAGTTTGTTCTCAACAATATTTTTAATATTAGCATGAGCCTTCATGGTGTAAAAAATATTAAAATTGATCAATAAGAAGTATATTTTTCTCTAGAAAAAGAATGACCCAGAAAGATATGGAATGAGAGGTATTATTTGGTCAACACAAGGATAGAGATTATATCACATGCCCATGTTTACATTTAATTCTTAGCTCTCTGTATTCCTTCTGTTTTTCATCCTGAAAACAAATAGTAGAGGATAACACATATATGTGTGTGTGTATGAAGGGAGAATAAGAGAGAGACAAAGAGAGACAGAGAGGGACAGAGACACAGAGAGAAGAAATCTGAAAACTTTTCAAGGCCAGAAAAAAGAATATTTTTAAAGTGCTACAGACCGTGCAGTTGCTAAAGAGATTAGTGACATTAAAAAGAAGCTAGACTATTTATATATGTGTACATATACATATATATATTTCTGTATATAAAGAAAAGGAAAAAAATGACTGAGTGCAGGAAATAATTTGCCCATATAGTGAAAGACCAAAACTAATAAAGGAGATGGCAAGGTTACCCGGAGATCACTATCAGCAGGACCAAGCCCCTCTTCCCCTAGTCCTGGGGAATCAGAGGGAAGACAGAGCTTAGGAGATCCCAGGAGCTCTGGGATGGACCCTGCAGGGCTGGCAGACATTCATTTACATGTTTGTGTTGAAGGTCAGAGGCCAGTGGCTCATGCCTGGAAGCCTAACTACTCAGGAGGCTGAGATCCAGAGCATGAGGGTTCAAAAACAGCCCGGGTGGAAATGTCCTTCACATTCTATCTCCAAAATAATCAGCAAAAAACAATGCTGGCCAAAGCATCAGCCAAGCAAAAAAGGCTGGAGGACACTGAGGAAGAATTCAATCCTCAGAGCCAGAGGAAAAGAATTGTTTTGGCTATTTAAGGTCTTGCATAGTTGCATATGAATTGTAGAATTGTTTATTCTCATTTCTGTAGAGAATAATGTTGGAATTTTAATAAACACTGAATCTATAGATTGTCTTGGGAATATCCTAACACTGTTAAATCTGCCAGTCTATAAACACAGATCTTCTTCACATATTTTAATACGTTTTTTATTGTAAAAATATGTACAGAGGGGTTACAGTTACATGACCAAGGTAATGAATGAGTACATTTCCTATGGAGCATTGTTACCGCCTCCTGTTTTTTCCCCTATCATCACTTCTCTCCCATCTCCACAACTACTTTCCACATATTTTTATCATCTTAATTTCTTTGATCAAGGTTTCATATATATATGAAAGTTTCATATATATATTCATATGTATATTATATAATACATACTATATACATATATTGCACATACATATAATATACATATGTACATATACATATAATATACATATTATATTCATAACATGTATTCACTTCCTTAATGAAACTCGTATTTCCAAGTACATTATTTATTTTGATGATAGTAGAATTTTCAAATTGCCTGTTGTTAGGGTATATAAAAACAACTGTTTGTATCTTTTATTCTTCAGTTTTATTGATTTTATTATGAGCTTTAAAGATTATTAGTAGAGTCTATATGATTTTGAACACAAAAGATCATGTAATTTTTATGCAAACAAAGGCAATTTTTCTCCTTCCTTGTTGATTGAACTCTAATTTCTTTTCCCTGCTTGATTTCTCTGGCTAGAATTTCCAGTAATAAGCTCACTAAAAGTGGCAAGAATGGGCATCTTTGTTCATTTCCGCTCTTAAAGAAAGGTTTCTATTTTCCATGCCTGAATTCTGCACTGACTTAGAATTTCCTCCACTAAATAATAGTCCATCATCGTTAAACTCAGCCTCTTAAAAAAGTCTCAGGGCATGGAAAAGCATGGAACAGTACTTTTCCACAATGTAACAGGACCGGCCTCGTAAAATTACTAAGAGAGTCTTTGCTTCCATTTGAAACCTCATGGAGTTTCATGTTCAAGTGCCCTCTTTCTGAAGTTCTACATGGTGGAAAATAGAGACCTTTCTTTAAAAGCATTGTAACTGGCCTGGGTTGCACACCAATATTTGTGGGGTTTGGGGGGGGGCGGATTGGAAGGGGTTCTTAGTAGTACTGGGTATTGATTGTGGGTCACACCGTTGCTAGGCAAGTGCTCTACCACTTGGAGCCAAAACCTAGTCCTTTTACTTTTAGCTTCTTTTTCAGGCCGGGTCATGTGCTTTTGCCTGGGCTTGCCTGTCATTGTGATCTTCCTATCTCTTCCTTCCAGTGGGTGGGATTTCAAGCAGATGCCTCTACACTTGGTCAGTTTCTTATCTTTAAAGCTCCACAGGTGATCTGAAATGGTACCCAGACTGAGAAGCCCTAGTGCAGTTTATTTACTAGTTACATATGAGTAGTTACTGTGTGGGAAGGATTGTGCAGTCCTTACATCACAGATAGGGAAGCACACAAAATGGTTGGTTCAGTTTTGTTTTAGACTTAATAGCTATGTGTTCCCTTAAAGACAGGTTTTAGTCGTAATTAAAGCATGAGTTTCAGCATTAGATTTACCTATTTTTGCCCCTGGATGTTTCTCTCTTTTATTTTCCTACAGAATTACTGAGTAAATAGCTTTCTGTAAATTCCTTAATTGCACTATAATAATATCATTTGATTTCCTTATGAAATAGAAACATACGCTCACCTGTTTAGCAAACATTGGCTTTGTATTGGAGGGTTAAAACGATGATAAGCAATGCTTTATCTTATTGTTCTCACATGAATTGGATGATATCTCCAAACTTCTGATCTTAGAAACAAGATCTTTTACCAATAAGTATTTTCTTTTTTATTCATTTTATGTATGTATGTATGTATGTATGTATGTATGTATGTATGTATGTATGTATGTATGTATGTATGTATGTGTATGTATGTATGTATGTATGTATGTATGTATGTATGTATGTATGTATGTATGTATGTATGTATGTATGTATGTATGTATGTGCAGGTCTTGAGGCTTCAACTCAGGGCCTAGGCACTGTCCCTGAATTGTTTTGTTCAAGGCCTGCACTCTACCACTTGAGCCACAGCTCCACTTTTGGGTTATTTTTGTTTTTTGGAGGTGGTTCATTGGAGGTAAGAATCTGATGGGCTTTCCTGCTGGCCTCTCAAATCTCAGCCTCCTCAGGAGGAATCCAGGAATCCAGGTATGAGCCACCCACTGAGCAATTTTTTGTTCTTTATAATTGCAAAGCAACTGGTCCCACTGCCCATGGGTGAGAAGCCAGAGATAGCACCCAAGGAGCGTGAGTTGAAAGCATCATCAGAAGCATGGTATCTACAGAAGGGGCTCCCTTGTCTCCCAGTGCATTCTCACTTCGGGGTCCTGCCATTGTTCCCATAAAGGTTAAAGTCGCCATCTTTTGTTACTGCAGTTGTGTTCTGATTATACAGAATTAACTAGACAAATTAGAATGAAAAGTTTTAAATCATGTTGTGCAAACATCATGTGTGCTTCTGTCTCTAGACCACTGACCACAAGTATATAACGTGTCATGGAGACCTTGGTTTCCAGCTGGAGAGTTTGATCAACACCTGAAAATGTTACGCTCAGGTGTTGGTAGCTTCACTAGCACTGGTGGCTGATGTCTCTGCCTGGCCCAGAAATTACCCACGTTCACTCATTTGCCAAGTCCAGGTGAGTAAAACTTTCCCTGCTTGGCTAGGTGAGCACCATTGCTTCTTTGAAACACCCACATCCACTTCATAAAAATGACTGTTTCACAGGTCCTAAGCACCCCACAAAGAGAGACTAAAATTAAATTCTATGACTCTCAGGGGTCCATACCATTTAGCTATGATAAACAAATAGTAATAGCTTAAAAAAAGACTAATTTGATGGTAATATCCAGTATTTTCCTTTCTTTCTTTTAATACTGCTATCAAATTTCATTTACCGACTCATTATTCAGATGCACACGTGGAAACAGGAGGAGATGATATAACCAGACAAAGGTAGCAAGGGACAGAGGCAGAGTTCCAATCAGAGTGCGTCTGCACTAAGAGTGCCAATCAGAGTGTGTCTGACTCTAAGAGCACCAATCAGAGTGCGTCTGACTCTAAGAGCACCAATCAGAATGCATCTGATTATAAGAGCTGCATCTCATTAAGTTATGTCTTCAATAAGTTTTGGAAGGATTTCACCCATACTAAAGGTAAAATAAATGTCCTATTTCTGTGCTCTGTAGGAAAGAGATTAGAGTATGGATGTCGAGCTCACTTTGCTGGATATTGGTGTTTATGTATGTTTCCTCCACCAAACCCCATACCTATGTCTTTCCCAGGGGTCATTCTTTCCTTTCTAAATTAGTTCATAGAGATGCTTACAAATTCTTCTTGACTCACCTAAAAACTTTATGTTTCCATATAAATTTTATCTAGGAATTTTTATGTAGCTTATTTGTAAACAGAAAATAAAATATACATTTTTTGCTTTGTTTAAATAAACCATCCATTTTTTATTATAGTAGAGAATCAAGGGTGATCTGTGGATAATGCTGACATAGAAAGAGTTTAAATCATGGGTTAAACAGAGGAAATTAAAGGGACATGCACAGTTATGCCAGCTAATTAGTACCTAGATTCTGTTGCTAATAACTCCTAAAATTTTGTAAATGGGTTCCAAAGTTAAGATGCTGGCATGAAACTGTTATTTTCTGTTATAAATTGTGTGCTCTGCCTCTCAAGACAGAAGTTAATAGAAAGAAACCAAGGGCATCCTGGTGGGGACATTTACAGTAAGTAGGCTTTTTCCCTTTCTTTTCTTTCTGCTTTTGGGGCTGTCTTTACTCAACAGTAGAACAAAACAAAGCCAGCTATAGTAATAAATATTAATCTAGTGCAAATGTTGTTACGCTTTTTCATAGTTCATGCCATGCAGTCAGAAAGCACTAACTACAATGAAATGTTGTTGAAGGGACCTATTATTCAAAATTCCATAGAATTTCTAAGCAACTGCAATTTTCTCTTATTAAGTGATGTCTTTTTGACAATTTGTAGGAATCTTGTTTTCTTCTTGCCAGTACTAGGGTTTGAACTGAGGACCTTGTACTAGTTCCACTGGTGCTGAACCACTTGAGCCATGCCTCAAGTCCAGCTTTTTTCTGGCAAATTGGAGATGGAGTCTTGCAGACTTTTCTTGCCTAGACTGGCTTTGAACTATGATCATCTGAATCTTAGCCACTTGAATAGATAAGATTACAGGTGTGAACCACCAGCACCTGGTGCAAAAGCTCAGTTTTTAGACAAATTGCTCATACCTCAGAACTTCTATTTGTATCCTTTGGCCAGACTATAGATCGAACTGAGAGCCTTGCCCTTATATCTGAAAAGCAGGTGCTTTATCAGCTGAGCCACACCTCCAGCCCCAGGATCTTGATTCTTCAATTAAACCAGGCTAAATGGAATCATTAAGTAGTAGCTACTCATTTTGGTAGTTCTTTTATTGGTTTGCCTGTTCTTTGAGTAGTCGTACGGAAGTGTTTCCATTCAATATGTCAGTTTTCAAAGGACTTCCACCAGTTGAAGTCTTCCCCTATAATACTATATTTCATTAATACATTTATATACATGTGTATATGACCTGTACATGTCTCTATATAAATATAAAATATATAAAGTATGAGTATAATATATAAAACAGTATATATGTATATCTATAGCTAGCTAGCTAGCTAGATCTAACTGAAACATATGAGGGAAAACATATGCCCTTTGTCTGTCTGGGCCTGACTTACTTCACTCAACATAATAGTTTTCCAGGTAATCCTTATTTTGAATTTTGAAATAGTATATTTCCACTTCAACAGGAGTTTTATTTTAAAATGCCATTAATCAGATAAATCACAGCAGACTGCTAATTCAACAATATCCCTCGGAAAATGTCAGATACCCACAAGCAGTACTACAAGATGGACTCTGTCCTTAGAGCAGCTCTAAGTGGATGTTGTTGTCAGGTCTTTGTGGGCTCACACTCAGGAGCTCACACCTGCTAGGCACCTCAGCCATCTCACTGTCCCCAGAGCCCTTTCAGCTTTCTCTCTTTCTTGGAAAGGGTCTGCAGTCACTTTCCCTTTCCCTGTGTGTAGCTAGGCTTACAGATAATTGCCACCAAGCCAGAATGCTGGGATGAGGAAGTTTTGCTAAGTATCAATGGTGCTGGCTAATCTCTACTTCCTGAATAGCTGGAGTTACAGGGCTATGTCACCAGGCCCAGTTTGTTGTTGATAATGTTAGATTCTTTTAAAATAATTTGGTTGTATATCAGGCTGCCCAGAGAGAAACTTTCTGATCAATATTCTTTGAATTTGGTTTTATACATTTCAGATCATTCCTAAGAATATAACTTAGTCCTTTAATCTATTAACAGACTAGAGCCAGTCTTCTATTTTTTAATTATAGGATTGTTCTTCGTTTATAAACCTATTTTCAAAATTATTGTTAGTTTTATTTCCCAGAATTAGATTGACTAGTCTTGTCATGTTCAAAGTGGCTTTGTGAAAGCAAATGGAATCTGCCATTGGGAAAGGAGCCAACAATTTAGATATTATCTTGCAGGTGCCAGGGGAGTTTTGACTCTGGGTAGTGTCCTAAAAGAAACCTTACAGGAAAGGATTGCGCTCTGCAGATGTTGAAAACCTGTGACCCACATCTATGTCTGAAAAACAAAATGAGTAAACAAGGCTATGTTCTTATGGAATATAAAATGATTTACTAAGCTAGGCACTAGTGGCTCACACCTGTGATCCCTGCTACTCAGGAGGCTGAGATCTGAACATCAGGGTTCAAAGCCAGCCTGGGCAGGAAAGTCCACAAGACTCTTATCTCCAATAAACCACCAGAAAACAACCTTGAGTGAAAAAGCCAAGGGACAATGACCAAGCCCTGAGTTCAAGCCTCAGTATTAGCACCAAAAATAAAATTAAGAAATACTTTCCTTTTTTCCTCTACTAAGGTTGTCAGACACCTCCCCCTCCCCTCAGTTTTAACCAATTAACAGAAATCAATACCTTTGAATGCCTGGAAGTTCTTGGCTATAATTGTTCCATTAGTAGTTTAAGAATATCTTTCAGATTCCTTGAAATAAATATATTCACTTTTTGAATCTATCAGATGAATCAGAATAAAATTCTATGGAATTGATACGTGTCTATATACGTCTGCAAGTGAACATGAAAAGTTGAAAGTGAACTTCTGAAAGTTAAAACCTGGATTAAAGAATAAAAGCCTATCTTTCAAGAGTATGCGCTTGTTTAGGGCCAGGGCACAACCCCTAAAAGCTGGTTATATACCTTAATATCGATATGAAGCCAGGAGACTATTGCTAGGTTCTGATAGGACACAGGTGTGTGTGTGTGTGTGTGTGTGTGTGTGTGTGTGTAAGGTGTGGGCCACAGGCACAGGTGCAGAGGAGTTTTGGAAAGCAATTGAGTCTTGAGAGCTCTGGCCTCACTGCTGCATTGATCCATGGATGGACTCAAAGCTGGATGGACTATTGGAAGGTGGTGAAAACTGTGGAAGGTAAGACCTGCTTGAAGAGACTGGGTCATTCGAGGTGTGCCCTGAGTGCTAGAGTTGTCTCTGCCCCTTCCCTTCTCCTCTGTTTTCTGCCCACCATGATGTGAGTGGCTTCTCACACTCTCTCTCTCCCCTTCCTGGCCACCACGTTGAAAGTGATTGCAGAGGCTGGACAGCAGGTAAAATGCCAACAGAAAAATAATTACTCAAGGCAAAATGAAGTCAAGTGAGATTGTGTGTGTGTGTGTGTGTGTGTGTGTGTGTGTGTGTGTGTGCATGCCAGTGCACATGTGCGCATTTGTGTGCACGCAGGCACACACATACATGAGAGACAGTGGTGATGGAGAAAGGTAGGGAGAGGAGGAAGGAGAAGAGACAGACAGAGCCAGGGACAGAGCAGTAACTTCAGAGGCCTGTAAAATAAGTGAGCATATTCCATTTCTATTTGATATCTCTGGAAACCAAGATCTCACCTTGTGCTTGGAGACAAAAGCTACAACCTCCTGCGGCTTATCCTTTTCTCTGAGAACGTGACTAAGAAGAGCATAAAATAATCTCACCCACACTGTCTTCCCAGGTCCCTGCCGGCCAGGGTCAGCTGTACCGTGGAATATCACCCGTGCTCTTTGTGCAGTGCCACATGAAGTGCAGATCCCCCCATCTCAGCCACAATTGCCCAGCTTTCACTTTAGCATCAGCAGTAACTGTGGTATGCTCATTTAGCAAACAGTAGCCCATTTTTCTTTATGAAATAACCAAGAAATGACACAGGCCAATCACCTAATATGGCAAGTGAAGCAAGAAAGTATTACAGCCAAAGACGTTGAAGTTTTGTTCCTGTCTCTAAGTAGGTGAGCTGTAAGAAGTGTTCTTGGATTCTATGACATACTTTTGTTCACTTATCTCCAAGTAACTGACTGATAGATTATTTTTGACTATTTTATTACAGCATCTAGGACACCGCTAGTTTCATCATTCCAAACCAATAATTTTTCAAAAATGTTATTACTTCGGTGCTTCAAATACATATAGTCTTAGAAAAAATTACATCAAGTGAAGTAAGCCAGGCCCAAAGAAACATAGGTCCCATGGTTTCCCTTATTTGCAATATCTAGTATATGTCTGAGTCAAGCAGAAAAGGTCAGGTAAGGTGATGTTAGGGAAATGAACCCTAAGATATGTATTCAAATATTTTTATTCTTTCATGCGATTGTTTCTAACACATTTATAAGATTATTTCTTTGTTGCCTTGTATGTCCCTCCCCCACAGTATAACCCCTGCTTTCACTGTATTTGATGTCGGTATAATCTGTGGAGGGGAAGGGGAAAACCAAATCATTTAAATAGGGATACAGGTGGACCCATTGCAACAATGAGATGTACAAGTCGTTATGTCAAAAATGAACTTTACAACTTTGATGCGGGGGGAGGAGGGAGGGAGCAGGGAGGATTGGGTAGGGGGAAGGGGGAGGATGGGAAGGGGAAACAAAGGAGGAGGCTACAATGTTTGATAAGAAATGCACTCATTATCTTGCCCATGTAATTGTAACCCCTCTGTACAGTATTTTCACAATAAAAAATAGATAAAAAATACATATAGTCCAATTGCAGAGGTTAAACAGAGCCTATTAGAGTCAGTTATTAAATATTTCATTTGTAATCAGAAAGTATCTATTAAGCAGATATTTGAACTTCTTCTTATGTTGATTTTTAGTTTTCTAAGTACAGTGCTGGGTCTTCATCGATCTGTGTTTGCAAATAGATATTACTTTAGGCAATGTCTATTTGTTACATGGTTTTGATCAATTTGTATCTAAAGCAGAAACTTTAACCAACATCCCTGCTAATACTCAGCCATCAATATATTGTTGAATAGTTCATTTGACAGTTTTTTAAATGACTAAAATGTATCTTTGACCAAATCAATTTGACCATTTGTAAGGTAATCAATTGTTTTAGTTATTGATCTATAAATGACATGTCCAAGAAATCACATAAACTTAGTCCCAGGCTGGTTAGAATATAACTCAACTCGAGCACATTTTTTTTTTTTTGGTCGGTTGTGGGGATTGAACTCTGGGCCCGGGCACTGTCCCTGTGCTCTTCAGCTCAAGGCAAGAGCCCTACAGCTTGAGCCACAGCACCACTTCCAGTTTTCTAGTGGTTTATTGGGGATAAGAGTCTCATGGACTTTCCTGCCCTGGCTGGCTTTGAACCATGATCCTTAGATCTCAGCCTCCTGAGTAGCTAGGATTATAGGCATGAGCCACCGGCGCCCAGCAACTCAAGCACATTTTAATCTATTTTTCTTTAATTCACAGCCTATGAGTACAGGTTATAGTCACATGAAGGACTTTTTAAAAAAATGTAAGTTTAAACTGGGTGCAGGTGGCTCATGCCTGTCATCATAGCTATCAGAAGGCTGAAATCTGAGGATCCCAGTCCAAAGTCAGCCCAGTTCAAAGTCTGCTGTGGTTCAAGTGGTAGAGTACCAGCCTTAAGCAAAGAAGCCTGGGAACAGTACCCAGACCCTGAGTTCAAACCCTGGGACCTGCACAAGTTTTTTTCTTTTTAAAGAAATTTTTAATCTTTTAACTATTTAGGTTTAAAATGCAAGAACCAGTAAAGTTTTCTCTTTTTCCTTTCTTATTTTATTTTAACATTAAATACTTTAACATCTAAATATTTTAACATTAAATAAAATAATATGAATTGAAACCCCAGAGGTATATGTTTACATTGTCATGTTTGGTATGCACAGTCATAATGAATTCCAAAACTGATGAATTGCCTTTGTTCTTGCTTGTCTGTAGTGTATGACAGTCTAGGTGTTCAGTTATAAATCCTAGCTGACATTAGAAAAACAACAACAACAACCTTTCTCCATATATATCTATATCTATTATATATATATATATATATATATATATATATATATATATCTCCAGAGACATAAACTGGAACATTTATGGAAGTTTAAAAGGTTATTTATGAGGAGGCAAGGTTATAAGAGTTCTGTACATTTTATGAATTGCCCCTACGTTCTTACTTTGTTTTTTTTTAGATATTTTGGCACCCAACAGCACTGATAGACAATCTGAAAACTAAACTCTTAAAATAAGAACAAGGCAATTGTGAGCCTGATACATTTGAAGGTAAATTCATGTCTTTCTAACAATAACTTCATCATCTTTTCAAAACTGCTTGACTTTATTCCTCCATAATTTCCATGAGAGATACAATTCTACTGTTTCATCTTAATTTGTCTGCAGGTGGGCTTATTAGCATAGTTTGTTGTTTTTTGCTTTGTTTTGTTTTGGCCTCATCTGAGTAAATTTTCTGTGCCTTTAGCCTATACCTCTTCTGTTCCATCTATACTAATTATTTGTGAGTTTGGTCTTTTAGTTCGTTGCATAGGTTTTGTATGTTATGTTCACAATTTCTTTTTAAGTTTTCACTTGATTGAGTCTATTAATCATGCTTTCAAGTGAATTTTTAATCTGATTTACTGAGCTTTTCATTTGCACAGTTTCTACTTGGTTCCTTCTCAGTACTGCTATCATTTTATTGATAATTGCTCTTTCATATTCTGTACAGACAAATTAATTTAGCTATGTATTTGTATCCTTTATTTCATTGGTAATTTTTAAAATCAGTCTTCTGAATTCTTGATATGGCATTTCATTTACTTTGATATCTTTGGATTCAGCTACAAGAAGAACTAAAAACATTTGGAGGAATCATGTGGACCTGTTCTTTCATATTTCTTGTTTCAACGCTGAGATTTTCACCTCTTAGGATAGATACATCTTCTACTTTTTTGTGAAGATATTCTTAATGAGCAACTTTACTTTGAGAGCTGGATCCACAGTAATGACCAGACAAGAGAAAATAAACCAAAATAACAACATAAATGCAAACCAGACACAGAGATACAACACAAAATAATTTTAAAACAACAACTGCACTACCAATAACAATAGAAAAGAAAGGGTGCAAAAATGAGTAATAAATGAAAATATTAAGATTCAATAAAAAGCACAATTATAAGGAAATGGTAGGAAATGGAGAGGGAAAGGAAGGAAGGGAGGGAATGAGGATAGGAAGAAAAGAATAAAGAGGAAGGAAGAAGGAAGGAAAAAGAAATAGGGAAGAGCAAGAATTTTAAAACTCGAATAATTAAAAAGCAAATGAAACATAAATAAATGAAAAATAATGAGAAGAAATAAAGAGAGAAGTGTATGTAAATAACTTCTTTTTGGTATGGTACTTAGATTGGAGTAATCTTATTTTAGGTTCTTTAACACTGGAAACAAACCAGGTATAAGGGTAGTAAGTTCCAATCAGTACTTGTTGCATATGCTCATAGCTTTCCACAGTCAGGTTTGTGTGATATGTAAGTTGAGCCTTGCCATGACTTCCTGTTGAGCCACTTAAAGTACTGTTGTCTGCAACAGGGCTGTGTTCACACTAGCTGCTTGTGAACCAAAATACACACCACTCACCTCCGTGGTGTGCAATGGTGTGTAGACCAGGAAGGTTCTCCCTTGTTCCAAAGGCTGTTATTCTGTGAAATCAGGACCATAAATAACAAATGTCCAAGCTGCTTTTGTCCTGAGTACTCCAGAGAGCAGAGGAAACAAATAGACCAAATAAACAAATAAACATCTGCCCTGGAGCAGATGAACCAACTGGAGCCCCAACAGGAGTGTAAGCAGATCCTGGGATTTCATTCAAAGTTAGGAAAAACGTAGGTTTCTCCTGCTGCCAAGACTGCTGGTCTGTGGTTCTCACTGCTCTCCTGACTGACTTGGTACTTGTAAGACTGTCTTCTTCCTCAAGGGAGCCAACTATGGGCAGAACCTTTGCCGCTTCTCCATGCATTTGAGCTTTTCCATTACCTCTTTTGTGGTTGCACACATCTTCCTGTCTCTCCTCCCATATGGTATCTCCTTTGTGTTTTCCCCAACTTTTGCCACTTTCAGAGTCCTGCAGATGAGGCTTCTATTCTACTTGTTTTCCTGAAGATTATGAAGTTTTTCTTAACTTGGAAATCTTTGGCAAACTAATGAAAGGTAGGTTGAGACCCTAGAAAGCTCTGGATATTTATGTTCAAAAATTGTTCATTTAGTTGATCTTTCCCCCCGCCCCCCATCTTTTACTGCAAACAGCAAGAAGTTAGGGAGACACACTTTAATGTTCAGCCCTCTATTTTCTTGGCTGAAGTGTTTAGTCGTTGAGGTTCGTTATAATTGTTGTTCATTTTTTGTCAGTTCTGGATCATGAATTTGGGGCTTCTATGGTTGCTTGGCTTACTTGCTCCCATCTGGTATGCTTACCACTTGAGCCATGCCTCCAGCCAAACTTTTTGATGGGTATTTTGAATTGGGTATTTTGATAGGTATTGATAGAGTTGTACAGACTTTTCTGAGCAAGCTAACTTCAAATTGCTACCATCCAGGTCTCAGCCACCTGAGTAGTTAGCATTACAGGAAAGCCACCAGCACCCAGTTATTAATAACTAACTTTACTTTAGCAGATGTTACTAAAATTTTTTCTATTATCTGTCCTTTAGCTTCAGCAACTTTATCCTGACTTGCTTTAAACCCTCACAAGCAGCTGCTTTGATATTCTTCAAACATTAAGTGTCTTCATGTCTCTTTAAGATTGCCTATACACTTTCTTCAAAGTTCCTCCAGCTTTCTTTCATCTTCTTCTTCCTGGTCCTGAAACTGTTTTAGTTTTCATTATGGAAATACCCAACTTCTCTTAAAGACAAATTGTTTCCAGTTATCACACCTGCATTAGCAAATTACCACTAACTTAGTGTCATGAAACAACCCTACATTACAATTATAATCCTGGTTTCTCTGTGTCAGGTTTTCAGATGGCATACAGAAAAAGCCTTGTCCACTCTGCTTGTATGAATGCTGCTCCAGCATCAGAAAGCATCTGGGGGCTCACTTGTACATCTGGTAGGTAGATTGGGGGCACTCAGAGCTGAGGGTAGAACAGCTGAGTGCCCTGGGCATCTCTTTCATCTCTCTGTACCTGAACACACCATCTCCCTGTGAATTCTCCAACATGGGGACTTTAAGGAGGCCCCCAAACCCTTCAGTGTATATGCTCAGAGCCAGGCAAAAGCTCTGTCATGATCACCTTTGTCATGTCTGCTGTATTTAAAGTAAGTCATTGAGGCTGACCAATTTGCACAAAAGAGAATCAAACTCCACATCTTGTACCAGGTATGTTGAAGGATTTAGAGGTATGTTCAAAACAAGTACATATGGGTATAATGATCAGGAAAGGAAGATGGGATTGTAGTGTGTGTGTGTTAATGTGTGTTGTGTCCTATAATTCTGCACTCTCTTGTTTTCTTTTTCACACACAAATACATGAATATATTTATTTATATGTTATATATTGCATAATATGTAATACATGCATAATATATATTATACACTAATATGTAATACTAAATAATTAAATCATAAACAATAAATAAATTCTAGACAATAAATAAAATAAATAATATATATTATGTGATAATATACAATATATGTGTTATATATGTAACATATATAATATGCATAAAATATGATATATATCATGTATTACACGTATTCTCTTTAAGAGGCCTCGATTCAACATGTCAATTTATGAGCATAATACTTCTTAACCAGTGTGACCTCTTTGATCATTTTTTCCACATGTACTGCCATCCCTTCAAGATCCCTGGTTACATTTTCATATATGCACATTGAGTATTACAACATACTTTAATCCATTGAGGTGTCTGCTTTGAGAAGAGGGCATCTCAGGGACTTGGGGCCGCAGAGTGACGTGTCCTCAGCTCTCAGCCACTTGAGCACCCCAAGGCCCCTGCATCTGTGGTCCCCGGGGCCTGGCTCCCGCTCAGCCTGGCGGCAGACCACACTATCATCTACATTATCACGGTTTTGCAGACATGCAGAACGTCGGAATGATGGACTCGCAGACCGGTCTACCCTGACTGCAGAGGAGGGGCTGAGCTGTCAGGTGGCAGGGGCAGGATGCTTGGTGGTCACTCATAAGGAGAGGTGTGTGCAGGTAGGAGGCTGACATCAGAGATGTTCTGAAAGCCAGGAAGTCAGACCCACTCGAAGGTAGAACATCTACTGAGGAAAGCTGCAGACACCAGAGAGAGGGCCATGTCCTCATCCCCTCCCCTCCTGCTCCCCCTCTGCCTTTGTGATTTATTTATTATTTATTTATTTACAGACTCTCACTCTGTACGCCACATTGACCTTGAACTCATTCATGATCCCCCTACCTCAGCCTCCAGACGCCTGGTATTGCACACACAACCATCATGACCAGCAACTGTATTTTGTTTGTTTGTTTCTTTTTCTTTCAAGTGGAAATTTTAGGTTGTAAAAGAAATACTTACTATGCTTTAACAGTGTTTTAGCAATAAAATTTTCCTTCTTGTCATTGACATTGACACCAAACAATGAATCAAGAGGAGCACAAGTATATTATTAGCATTCGCTCTTAGACTTTTATGAAGTAAGTCACAAAAATTAAGACCATTTGTGTGCCATTTGTTGGAACGTAGTTAAAGGTAATGCTTTTCTCTGCGTGGTGACACCGCCTGTACCCACGCCAAATGACATACACTCACACATGTGCCGCATCTATGCTGCACAGGATGCAACGCTGAGAGAGATATGCAGTGGGGTAGATAAAGTCTGTGCACAAGACAGAGGGGCAGAAGCTGCTCTTGCAGACCTCTCCCCAGGGCAGCACAGCTTCGTCGCAGGGTTCACCTGTGAACGTGTCATCCCACACGCCTTCCTTACACAACAGAGTTCACAATCCGCAAGTCAGCTTTCGTGCCAAAGAACCATGAAGGCTTGAAGGAAGACATAAAGTTGTAGGTTTGGAGGTGAATAGTGCAAACGTGCAGAACATCTTACATTAGAAAGAGTGCTTGAACTATAGCTGTTCTGAATTCATCTTTTCTAGCAATACGCTATATCACCAGCTCAGGCCATCGTCCCTCCTCCAGCCCTCTGGAAGGGATTTCCATTCCAGCACGTGCTGTGACAAAGGCTGTTCTTATGGGCATCTTGACAGCACTTCAGCCCTTCTGAATACGTAAATCTTCCATGACTCAGAGCCTCACCAAGGCCCAAACTTGGCAGTGTCCCATCCATTGAAGAGGTAATTCCTGAGCCTCAGAGGATCTGTGATTGCGAAGAAGTTGCAGCAGCTTGGACAGTCCACTTTCCCGTCATTCTTAGGCTTCCCTTCATCCTAGATCTGTATTCTGCTACATTTTGATCAAGAAGAGAAAATATTCAACGGCTTCTGCTCTTGAATTTGCTTGAATTATAGAAATAGGGCTCCATTTGAACTTATTTGGAATGCATTTGAAAATGATTTTATAGTTGCTACTCTTCTATTCTCTTCATGTGTTTTGAAAGATTGGAATATTTCTTAGTGTAATCTTAGTCTTTATCATACTTCTTGTTCTATTAAGAGCATTCTATTAAAAATTGTGCTTCATAAGCCCAGACTTCTATAAATCAAAACCCAAACTGGAAGAAATTATTTTTATTGACACCAAAACTCTTGTGGTATGACAAAGGACAATGTTCAAACAACCACCAACAGCAAAAATGGCACATCCTCAAATACTTATCGGCTATAGGATACAGCCTCTTCATAAAACACACACAAACACCCAGTCGGTTTGTTTGTCTTCTCCCTGGTTTATCCTTCTTTCTTCCTTTCTTCCTACCGCTGTGATTTCATGTCTACCAAGGATTAAAAGTATCAGCCTGTAGATCCAAAAACTGAAGACCATTATTTCAGTTGGTTTCAAAGAACCTTTATTTAAGATTTTCTTTCCCTGGAAAAATTACACTGTGAAATTTTGCTTTTTAAAGTGAATATCAGGTAAATTGAGCCTAGATGAATTTCACTTATTTTTAACTAAATCAAATTTAAAATTATCTGAGGATCCAGAGAAGATAAAAAAAAATCAGTTTGATATTATCCATGAATTCTTTGTTCATTTGTTCTATTTTAAACTATAATCTAGAAGTGTTTTCTCTATGGGTACCTGTACAGTTCTTTACCATAGACTCTCGGATAGAGTTTCACAAACGAGGGCACCTCAAAAAGGTAAAATTAGGAGAGAATTAATCATTGATTCTTGCTCTGAAACAGAAAGTTAACCTCTATCACAGCTCTCCCATAGTTTTAAAGCCATGAATAATTTTTGATCACCACTCATATATTTTTCCTCTCAAAACTATGTGCTTCCTCTTTTATAGTCATTGCTCAGATTAGCTCTTCCCTTTGAATTTTATTATAATAGACACAATGAGGTTGGCTAATACTTGCTCTATCCTTTCGTGTTAAGAACTCTGTCATCCTGGCCCAACAGCTTTGTGTGTGATTCGAATGTTGCTTTTCACAGAAGCAACATTTCACCTACAGCACAAACAGCCTCATTATGGGAAGGCTCCTGAGAACAAATGACAGCATGATATTCCTGTCCCCTCAACTGTGCTCATATTGACCTATTTACCAATTATAGCTTCTCATCTTCACATGGTGCACTGTGGATAGTCATAAAGAATGAGAGGTAACCTTAGGAGAGGAGGGAGTACACCTCAGTGTGAAATCCAGATGCCATCATTGCCTACGAAATTCACTTATAAGCTAATGTTTGAGACTCAAGGCCTGAAGTAGCCCCTCCTATTTCTCTTGGCCAGTGCTGTAGTGAATCTGAAGGACCAGCATTTCAACATTGATTCAATAGGATATTTTAATAGGTTTATTACCATCATCGATTCATGTGGCTATTATAAAATGAAGATATCCTTCTATTTATTTTTCACATAGTGATAAGCTAAGACTTCGAATCCATCAGAATCATTTCAGAGCAGAGTGCAGGAATGACCTGTCTCTTGTAGGCTTTAGTTACTCAACATGAGTAGAAGGGAAGTTGTATCTTTCCACAGTGTCACATGGTGGTCCCATCCTCACACTGTCAAACAAGACAAGTGCATGTGACAAGATGCACTAAACACAGACGATGGGGCTCCAATGAAGTCAGCAGGTAGTGTCAAAGGAATGACAACCCCAGCCGCATCATCCTCAAAATTCAAAACTATATTTAGCCAACCTAATTTAAACTTAATTATTTCTTCTTAGAAAGTCCAAGTTTTTTAAACAGCTTAAAGATATTTTGTCTGATAAAAAAGTCTCACTTAAAAAATTCTTTTCTGAGGTATAGGAGATTGAATGGCTCTTATACAACATCTATTAGACAGACAGTATGTTTGAGGACTAGAGAAGTATGGATAGTTTATTTTATTATGCATATATGAAACATATCAGAAATAAAAGTCAGCTCGATAAATCTGTGAACTAAATTATTAATCATCTCAGGAAGAAAAATAACTACCACCAGGAAAAATAAATCTTTGATTCTTGCCTAGAAATTTTAGTAGTCACGGAAAAAGTAGGTCATGGAAATAAGTGGATTACTGAAAATAATCAGAGCTGACAGGTAGACTATTAGAAGCCTATACACCATATTTTTTTTTAATCTGGCATTTTTGAGAGACAGAGGACAGTTAATAGGATTATGCTAATTTGCGGCATAAATTAAAGTGTTTTATAGAACTAATATTGTAGAACCAGTATTTTACTGGGTATACTTAAAAAGTTAAGTAAAATTTTGTTGTTTTAATGATGAACTTATTTTACAATCACCTAATTAGAAGTAGTTGCAAACTAAGTTATAGTAATGAAATTGGCGGGGGGGTGGCAAATATAACTAGGATGTATCATGATGTTTGACCACAAAATTATGGTAAATTTTGAATACTGTTAGGCTTTTAAGTATATTCCATCTGAGTCGTCTAAGTGATGTAAAGAAAATCCATCTAAGCCGGGTGCTGGTGGCTCATGCCTGTAATCCTAGCCACTCAGGAGGCTGAGATCTGAGGATCGCGGTTCAAAGCCAGCCCGGGCAGGAGAGACCATGAGATTCCTATCTCACATAAACCACCAGAAAACCGGAAGTGGCGCTGTAGCTCAAGTGGTAGAGTGCTAGCCTTGAGCTGAAGAGCTGAAGGACAGCGCCCAGGCCCAGAGTTCAAGCCCCACGACCGACAAAAAAAAAAAAAAAAAAAAAAAGAAAGAAAGAAAATCCATCTAGAAAACCTACATTGAATTATGATAGAAAGTATAGACACCATATATCAGTTAAATAAATAAAATAGGCCCAAGCAAGTATGAACATATGTCATGCTTTTTAAAAACACCTCTGCATTGATTTTATTACCTATATTAGTGTACTGTACAAATTTAATCCATTAATAAGAGACTAGAATTTTAGAAACAAGTCACAATGGATTTACTTACACAGGCCAGTTTTTAGAGTCTTGTAGCAGCCTGAAATGGCTTCTTATGCCACACGATGTGTTGCTAGATTACATATACTGTGGGTTTCCATTGGTAGTAGGTGTCTTTAAACACCCCCCCCCACCGCCCCCCTCCCCCCCCGTATCACACATGAAATCTGCAAGAACAGGCATCACTGCAAATTGTATTAAAATCTATTAGTAAAGACACTTTCTACCTCAGTAACTCATGTGGAGTGCTCACAGACAGGAGGCACAATCTGTCTTACAGCTAAATGCTAACAAGGCTACAGCAAAGAGGAGAAAAATAGTATCTCAAATCTAGCTCTAGAACACCCAGGAATCCTCTAAAACAGATCCAAGATTCCTTCATTGCTTACACTGAAAAAAAAAAAAACTCCCGACCACTTTTAAATAAAATATCTCGACCACTTTCCTGAAGGCAATGATGACATGTTGCTTTTAACTGGTCTATTTTTAGGAGCTGCAAGCAGCGGGGGTTTGTCAGAAAGGGCTGCTTCATGAATTATGCATTCCTCCTCTTCCTCTTGACTGCATTCCCTTTATTTGATGAAGCCTGGAAATCCTGAAATGGTGACTTTGAGGTTGAAAATTTCAAGTCTTCTCTAGCCACAAGCTCACATGCAGTTACATCTTTTTATTGCTCACTGCTCCTGAGTTCCGGACTGTCACTCATTAAGCATACTAAACATATTAATTTCTTCAAGTCGAAGTTTGTAGGTCACATTCATTGCTGTCATTTACACCACAGTCATTCATGATTATTATCATCATTTTTATTTTCTTCAAGTTGTGGTTACAATTTCAAAGTGTATTAGCTTCACAAGGCTTAAATTAATTCCAAATAGATCATATGTTGTTATTGACTTACTGCTTTACTAAATACCAAGTGATTTTTAAATTATATTCAAGTAGTTGTACCAAGGGGTGTCAGTCCAACAGACACCAAACTATTAAAATTAACGGAATAAATTATAGCTATGAAATTTTATACCAACAAAAGTCTAAGCTCTAGATACACAAAATTCCTTGACCAAGCTGATTTGAGCAACAAAAATAATTCTGCCAAATGTGTGATTAGAATAGCAGAAATATGATAGCCTTTTTGCCCACCTTGAGCTGAATAATGAATGCAACAATACCAATTGGCTCCTCTGTGCTCAGGAACATTTCCTTGAGTTGTGAGCCAGAGGGTTCCGCTTCCTGAAGCAGGCTCTCCTGCTGACCCTCTACATCCTTTTGCATTCGTCTAATTCCATTATCTCCCCTCCCAGAGACTCTCTTCTACACTGACTTCCAGTTGCTCATCATTCATGACTTTCTGCATGTTGCCTGCTATTTTCTTTGTTCTTGGGAAAACAAATAAGCAAGAGAGAGAGAGAGAGAGAGAGGAGAGAGAGAGAGAGAGAGAGGGAGGGAGGGAGGGAGGGAGGATAAAAAGATAGATATAAACAGATAGACAGACAGATGGAAAGCAAGAGGTTTACTGCCTCTCCAAAACCAGATCATGTTTACTGCTCTTACTGGAGCAGGTCAAAGAAGATAAAACATCTTTTTCATGAACTGTCTTCTTAGGCTGAGAATCCACATTGTATTCAAATAATATAGCAAATGTAATTTGAGTGTTTTAACTACAAAAGCAGTCATCTCCACTCTCCAATTGAACAGATCAACTTAAGTATATTGTGGACAGTTTCAGCTGATATCTCCAGATAACCAGAGAGAAGTTAATGTCCTTTGCTTACACAGCTTGATTCTTCAGTGCTCAGTGTTCCTGAGATTAGAGCTACAGTACTATGATAGTGATAGAAACAGTTGCGTTTATAGTATCTCAGCCATTGAAGGACAGGGAGTTCTACTTATTGCTTTTAGTTGTGACCATCTGAATGAATAACCGTAGCTTGTACAATCCAGTTTGCGTGTAGCGAATGTGACAGTTTGCTCCGTAGAAAAGTAGACAGCGGAGATTGTGGCTCTCAGTGCATCTATGTCTTGATGATTTCATGGATTGTCATTTAAAGCCATCCATCAAATGTACATGAAAAGAGAGATAGGGTCCAAAGAATAAAAGCTACCTGCTATATTTATTACTATATATATATATATATATATATATATATATATATATATATATATACATTATAAATCAGAGCAAATACAATGGTAGAATGAAGACTACAAACAAAACCCAAAAGGCAGAAATCAACAATGAAGGAGTCTGAATGTTGAATCTGGTTCCCACTAAATGATCAAGGAGGTGTCCCCATATCTGAAAGGATGGATGAATCCAGCATGGGAGATTCACACTCTGTGCTTGATTAGGCATGCCTGGGTACTCATTCTCTTCCTGGGTCAACTATGTCTTCCTTGCTGGCAGCAGCCTCCATGATGGCAGGCCTCCAATCCCAAGGAAACAATAAAGGAATGATTGCTGTGAAGCAGCCAAAGTCCTATGCAGAGTACATTTCTAATGACAAGATAACCCTTCACAATGTGGCTTTGACCTGCCTTTTCAGTGTGAGATGCTTGTGCTATCTTCTGTATTCCTCAAACATGGAGTTTTGCACGTTTATATACCACTCGCCATGGGAACTGTGGAGTGCCAAGCAAAACCAAAAGGCAGTGTAAGACAGACAGCCTTCTGCTCCATGGCCTTCAACATTGAACATCAGTATTGTCCTGCCTTCCAGCAAAGATGTGGGTTTGAATTTATGTCTTTACATCTTTTGGCTCTCTGGACTTTGGTCTTAGACTGCAATGTTCTGTGTGTGTGTGTGTGTGTGTGTGTGTGTGTGTGTGTGTGTGTGTGTGTGTCTGTCTGTCTGTCTGTCTGTCTGTCTGTCTGTCTGTCTGTCTGTCTTAGTTCTGATTTTAGAGGACTAAGACAAATATTTCAATGTGGGAAACTGGCAGTCCAAAGGCCCATTTTGAAAATTAATATTTTCTTCTTATTCTTTATGAATCTATATAACCAACCATTATCTTCAGAGAAGAAACAGGAAAATCATTAATAATAATTTCATTACTACAAGCATTTCTGTGATGAAACTCCTTTGCAAACTGAGTTTACAGATGATAGGAAAATTGGGTTTGTCTACTTTGTGATGCTATTTTACTTAAGACCCATTTACTTAATGACCACACAGGGGGAAAAAAAATCCTACACAAAAGTGATGAGATCATTCTTTTCACCTTGTGCCAATAGCTCCTGGTGTTTCTAAAATGAGAGGAAGGAAATAGTTATCCCCAATTATGTCTTGTTCAATTGTGTCCTTTACAGCATTAACCTGTTTTTAGCAGGGCTGTTTTTCAGCTAGTCAATCTTTACCAATCCAGTGTGACTCTGTCTGTAATCTTTTTTGCTATGGAAAATAATTTAGCTTATTCACAGAGCATTTGCACTGGGTGCCTTTTCACATATATTAGTCTCTCTTTTCAAGGAGTAAGAATGAAAAAGTTTGAAATAATAACTCTTGGATCAACCCTATTGACCTTGTTCTCTAAAAGGGTGTGCCTGGAAATTGTGCACATTAGAACTCCTGTGTTGTCCAATGTGTATATTTAGAAATAATGTCTACTACAGCCTACTCTTGGTCGCTCACATAGCCAGCACCATGTTAGTGGCCTTAGAAGGGGACAAGCAAAGAAATGATGACTGATTTTATTGTATAGACTCTAACCATAGGGGGTGATGATGTGTTACGCACAGGGACAGTGGCCAATCATAACGAACGCACCACCCGTTTGGTGAGAATGATGATAGCACGTCTCAAGTCGGGGAAGAGACAATGACTCTATTTAAAAACATAAGTCAACCTTAAAGAATAATCAAAGGGCTAACTGGTAACCTCAACATAGAGTCTTCAGGGATAATGTTGTGCAGGTCGCCTTTCTAGATGTACCAAGTTTGCCTTCCCCTCACAGAGCCCATGGGAAATGCTTAGTATCTCTCTTGAGGTACTAAGCACTTGAGGACAGTATGCACCTGGGCCAGATGAATCTCACCCCTTGGTCAGAGGGAGAGAGGCAGAGGGAGAGAGAGAGGGAGAGAGAGAGAGAGAGAGAGAGAGAGAGAGAGAGAGAGAGAGAGAGAGAGAGAGAGAGAGAGAGAGAGAGAGAGAGAGAGAGAGACTGCTCTTGCCTTCCAGGAACTGTCTGGCTTCCCCCAAATGTCTTCTCAAAATATCACCCGCCTTTCCCTATAATGTCGCCTTTCCGTTTTTCCATATTGCTCTCAAATATGGAGAGAGGACCGGGGAGATAGTCGGCCCTGCCACGTGCGGAAGGGAAGAGCGTGCTGTTAGCACCGATGATAGATGTGGCTGAAATCGGGAGTGCTGTTAAATTTTTAACTGTAGCTCCTAATTATAGTCCTCCTGACACGTTCTGCTTTCCAGCTCTGCCAATAGACGGGGAAAGTGACCTCAATACATTTCGTTAGCTACATCTCAGTTTTATCCCCCGCCCCACACCCGCATTCCTTAGTCACTTAGACAGAGCACTTCTCAAGCATGACAGCCTTGTGAAAGGGGTGGAAGGGGTGGTCTCCTCCATTTGAGTCCAGTTGAGTCCTTGGGGTTGGTATACTGAAGGAATGTCGTATACCTAGCTTAGATTCCTGGTTGGTGGCCTGGGCTGGGAGGATGCTCACTTTGATGTACTGGGAGGCGTCCGATGTAGCCCTGAAACTTCTTTCCAAAGCTCTCAGCTACTTGAGGAAAGTGAATAATAACTTGTAATGTTATTATATATTATTACAATAATAGTTCATTTATTAGGATGTGGGTAAAGAATCCTATGTCAAAGGAGTGAATTCAGGATGAGATTATTTTGTATTCATTTCTACAACTTGGAAGTCATGGGTTCACCTCGTAGAGAAACAAGAGAAGGAGAGCAGAGTTCCTTCTGCCCGCTTTTATTTCCAATTTTTGTATTATCTTTAAGTAGTTGTACAAAGGAGGTGCCCTATAACAACGCCATTTCTAAACACAATGCGTCGTGATGAGTGTAACCCCTTCTTAAATCCTCGCCCCTCTTCCACGCACCCTTTCACTTACTTTTCTTAATTTTGTTGTATATACAATGAGTTCTTGACTCCATTCTTCTGCTTTCCCCCTTCATACTTTTCCTACCCTTCTCCTCTTGGCTCTACCCCCCATCTTGAATAAACCCATTTCTTGGTGTTGATTTTATTGGGCTTTGACCTAGTCTCTCTAAAGAGTTATACTAATTGAGCTCTACATAGAATCTATTATACTTCAGTTAATTCATTTGTAACCACTCGCATATTGCATATCATTCTTTCTAATGAGTGAGTAAAATTCCATTGTGTATATATGCTACATTTTCTTGATCTATATGTCCGTTGAGGGGCATGGGTTGATTCTATATCTTGGCTATGGTAAATAGTGCTACAATGAACATGGTTGAGCTGATGGCTTAGTTACTACTTGAAAAATTTGAAAAAGGGTATTGAAAAAGATTTAAGGAAATGGAAAAATCTTCCATACTCATGGATGGGAATAATTAACATCATGAAAATGGACATACTGCCAAAAGCCAATTACAAATCCAAATGCAATACTCATCAAAATCCCAACAGCATTTTTTTATGGGATAGAGAAAGCAATCCAAAAATTTGTATGGAATAACAAAAGACCCTGAATAGCAAGAGCAGTCTTTAACAGGCAAAACAGTGTTGGAGAGATAACCACGCTAAACAAAAATAAAATCACAAAATACTAAACTAAAAAAAGCCACAAGTGAGGCTGTGGCTTAGGTGGTAAGACCTAACCTTGCGCAAAAGAGCTCAGGGCTAGTGCACATGTCCTGAGTTCAAGCCCCAGAAATGGCGTACAGACACAAAAAAGATAACCTTATAACAACAGAATGTGATATCATTTGCTGGTACTTAATGCCCCTCTGATCTGGAACATGTGCTCCTTTGGCTGTAGTTTGCAGGTTTCGATGCTCAGAACTCATATTGCAGAGTTAGAAGCATCCAAACAGAGAACAGCAGCATGTGTTGAATAATCCAAGGGCTTTTGAGCAAGATTTACCTTCTCAGCAGCTCAGTGTAGCAACTTCAGAGAGACGCAATTGGAGCAAACTATCGATTCTCTGCAAATCTCCATTTACACCTCCATTAACCACTAATATCCACTCTCATAGGAAGAAACTCGCATAGCATCTTTAGTATTGTGAAAAAATGTGCAAAGTACATGGTATAATATTTAGTCTTCAACATAGATATTCAGTTGTGGAAACATTTGTAAAATGTCAAAATACCATTCTAATAATAATATCACCTAATATGGATAATAATATGAGTCACATAACCTATACTAGGGTCCAGTGGCCTGCAGGGAAGGGGTGACTTTAGAGTGATTTCGCAAAACTATAAAAAAGAATGTTACTTTCTTAAATTAAAAAAATAGGAGGGGGGTGTGCGCGTGCGTGTGTGGCGGGAGGAAAAAAAAAAAGGAGGTAGCCGGAAAATATTAGCATTGTCAGATGCACCAATGTCTTGTCAGCAAAATGTCTTAATCTTCCCTGTCTTCTGTCTCTGGAACATCTTAATGGTAAACAGCAGGTGATGGCGTCAAGGCCCAGTAAGACAGCAAGAGAACTAGCAAAGGAGGTGGACAATCCCATGAGCCAGGAACACCTGAGGTGATCCTCATGGATGGCTTCTCCTCATGTCAGCCTAGGGAGAAGGAATCATGACCCAGATTTGAAATACTAATATACTTACGGATCCCTTAAGGCCTGAAAGTTAACACTGAATTAACATTGTTTCTGGCATTCGTTTGGTTTGAATTTCTGTCTGGTATACTTGAGCAAACTTCATCATCAGGTATAAATGTGGGAAAGAAGGAGGGAGGGTCAGAGGAAGAGAGCAAGGAAAGGAGGGAGGGAGAGAAGAAGGAAGAGAGAACAAAACAAAGAGCAAAGAGAGAGAGAGAAGGAGTGGGAAAGGGGGGAGAAAGGGAGGAAAGGAGAAAAAGTAGGAAGGAAAAGAGGGAGGGAGAAAGGAAGGAAGAAAATGGAGGAAGGAAAAAGGAAAGAAGAAAGGAATACAAAATGGAAAGGAGAAGGAAGGAGAGAGGGAGAAAGGGAGAGAGGAAGGAAAAGAAATGGAGAGAAGAAGGAAAGGAAGGAAGGAAGGAAGGAAGGAAGGAAGGAAGGAAGGAAGGAAGGAAGGAAGGAAGGAAGGAAGGAAGGAAGGAAAATATCTACCAGAAAAATCAGGAAGCATTAGGGCCCTGGAATCTAATATTAAGACACAGCTGCTCAAAGGTAGAACAGAAATTACTATTCTCTTCTGGCTTAGCAGGAGAAAATTTATCTCCAAGGAAGAACTGTGTGTCTTCAGACCCTCCACAGTGGGCTTAAATGTCATTTAAGAGCTGGAGGTGAGACAGAAGTGGTAGCAAGCCCAGGAGTTCCGTCCCATGCACTAGAAACTAAAAGCCACTTACTTAAATAGCTGATATAAAGTACTTTGATTGCCATTAGGTGATTGAAAATTCCGGATCATTTTAACACCTTAACTATTTTTTTAAATCAGTGAATGCTTTTCTTTTCTTGCTCTTACCGCCACCTTCAGTTCCTCAGCTCTCTACTCCGGGCCCTTGGGAAAGAGGAGGCAGAGAGCAGAGGACACAAGTAAGCAGCCATTGCTTTATTCTTTTCTCAATGACCCACCCATTTCTTTTATGGAATGGCAGAGATACCTTTAAAAGGCTAGCACTTTTCCCCTCATAGCTTACCCTCGCATACATCTATCCTATTAAGAAATAGGAAGCCAGGTGCCAGTGGCTCACGCCTGTAATCCTTGCTACCCTTGAGGCTGAGATGTGAGAATTGTTGTTCAAAGCCCGCAGGGGGCTAAAATTCCATGTGACTCTTATGTCCAATTAGTAACCAAAAATCTAGAAGTGGAGCTGTGGCTCAAGTTGGTAGAGTGTTAACTTTCAGCAAAACAACCCCCAAAATCTCAGGACTAGTCCCCAGACCCTGAGTTCAAGCCCCAGGGCTGGTACAAATATAAAAAGAAAGATTTTTCCCTGTCATCCTAATACGTGAATGCCAGAGTATTCTTGTCCTGGGAACTAAAAAGAAAATTGCAAGGAGACCCACATGGATCTCATGAAGAGTGAGTGGGGACATAGCAAAAGGATAAGAAGGTTGCATACAGCAGCTACCTCGGTCTTAATGAGTCTCATCTACCACAACTGACCCTCAGGGAGGTTTTGAGGGTTTGGATCTGTCTCCCCAGGCTCCTGTGTGAGGGCGTGGTCCGTGCAGCAGGGTTCAGAAGTGGAGTATTTGAGAACTGATTGGCTCGTGAGGGTTCTGACCTCACAAATGAATTCATCCATTGATAGATCTGTAATTGGGTGGGCAATTGGCAGGCAGTGGAAGCGAAAGGAAGCAGTACTAGTTAGTGGAGGGAAGTCCCGGGGGTCGTGCCCTGGAAAGATTTCCTCATTCCCAGCCATCAATTCTCCTCCTCTTCCTCCTCCTGTTCCTCCTCCTCTTCCTTCTTCTCTCTTTCCTGCTCTTCTTTCTCCTCATCTTTCTCTTTCTCCTCCTTCAGAATCAGCAGCTTTGCTCCACTGTTCTATGCACATCTATTCTTTCCTATAGTTTAGGAACTGAGGTCCTTACACTGGCTTGGTGTGCTTGCTCATCTGGTGCTCTACGACTAAAGCCACACCTCCAAACTGAGCTTTTCAAGGGTTACTTTGGAGTCGGAGCCTCTTGTGGACTTTTGTGTTCAGGCTGGCCTTAAACTATGAACCTCCATATTTCAGCCTGTTGAGTAGGTAGACCATAAGCATGAACTATGGGTATCCCATTGCTCTGCCTTTTTGATTGTCATTTCAGTTCGAAGTACATTGAATATTGACGTACTTTTCTAAATCTCAGATCTTTCCCTATGTCTCTTACCTTCAGTGCTGTATCTTCTTTGAGTTCTTAATCCCTGAGTATTTTCTTTTAGCATTCATCTCAGGCATTCCTAATCATCGGAAAAGTTTCCTATAGTCTACTTCCTGTAATAGCACTGTCATTTATGTAAAAATGGAACATCACTCGATTTTCTATTCTGTGGACATCTAAAATATCCTGCCTCTGCCCATAAACTGTGATCCCTCTGAGGGCAGAGAGCATGACTGAACATCTCTCTTTAAGGCCCTATGGCTTCCAAACAATTCCTCCCCGCAAATAAGGCATTCAATCCTTGTTTGTTGAACTGAATAAAATTATCCACCAGAAACCTGGCACCACTTCAGGGATCTTTGATCAGGAATCTAATTTTAGAGAATGCAGATGTTTCTAGGGAAGCAAATTAATGTTCCAGTAATTCTTTGGGAACCGTAAGTGTGTACTTTGTGTGCTGAGGGTAAGAACATACCAGGTGCTGCTTCACAGATGAGAACTTGGAGAACCATTCTGGTGGTAAGACATTTTAATATGGGATGTGCCCTTCAAACCTGAGCTTGGATCTGTTTATCATGATGGTCAGAATAATTAGGTCATCAGGATTGTATCCTCTAGCCATCACTGCTATAACAAATAGCTCTGGGAGATAAGCAAGGTGAGCTTTCTCTCTCTTTTTTTTTTATGAATGAGAAAACAGAGACTCCGAGAAATCATATTATCTCAGATACCAGGCCCATTAACTTACAAAGCCAGTGTTAAACTCATTTCATTTATACTGTCTGCTAAAATGCAAACCAACAACCATGTTTTCCTCAGGAATTAGGAATTCCCTGTTTCAACTCACTTCTAATGACCACTTCCACCCCAAAATGTAGGATGTATTTCTGCTAACACCATTGCTTTGTGATTTTTTCCAAATAAATCAGCTATACCAAGTCAGCTTCTAGTTAATAAATGAGTACCATACAATGTTTGCCACCAATCATTTGAAGGCAATGTAGTGGGCAGCAAATTGTTTTCAAACAGCACAAGACTGGCAAAGAAAAACCAGAAAGAACAAAGGCTAATCTTTCAGGAGATTCTGGATCTCTCTAACTCTCCATTCTTTCCTTTTTGTCTTTCCTTTCTTTGGTTTTGATTTCTTGGAGTTGATCACACAATTCAGGAAGGTTGCTTTACGTGAAAGATAGTAGACCAAATTCACTGTCATTTGTCACAGTTTCCTTGAGGATATATTCTATACTGTATACCTGCTTTAAAATGAATGTTTTCTGATGACATTTTTAAGATAATAGGACAAACATGATTCTAATTTTGAATTGCTGTATCCATTCTAAAGCAGAACCCAATACTTTTGACAACATACATTTGTGAGCCTAGGAAATTCAGGTAAAAGTAGTATCTGAAAGTGTCAACAAATCTGCAATGTCACTGTGGTCTTGAGGAGAAAACAAGAGATGTTTCCTGGTGTGTGTGTGTGTGTGTGTGTGTGCGTGTGCGTGTGCGTGTGTGTGTGTGTGTGTGTGTGTGTGTGTGTGTGTGTTCCCATATGCATGTGTACATACCATACCTGGGTCTGAGCCCTGTCCTTCAACTTTTTTTTATTTTTTGGGTCTGGTTGTGGGGCCTGAACTCTGGCCCTGGGTGCTGTCCCTCAGCTCTTCAGCTCAAGGCTAGTGCTCTACCACTTGAGCCACAGAGCCACTTCCAGCTTTTTACTTTTCCTTTTTTTTGCGGGGGGGGGGGGAAGAGGGGGTTGGTTGTGGGCCCTGCACTCTGACCCAGGGCATTGTACCTCAGCTCTTCAGCTCAAGGCTAGCACTCTACCACTTGAGCCACAGTGCCACTTCTGGCTTTTTCTGCTTAGGTGGTGCTGAGGAATCGAACCCAGGGCCTCATGCATGCAAGGCAAGCACTCCACCACGAAGCCACCTTCCCAGCCCCATCCGAATTTTTTTCCTTTTGCTTATGTGGTGCTGAGGAATCGAACCCAGGGCCTCAGGCATGCAAGGCAAGCGCTCTACCACTGAGCCACCTTCCCAGCCCCTGTCCTTCAACTTTTTTGCTCAACACTGGCACTCTACCAATTGAAATACAACTCCATATCTGTTTTTTTGGTGGTTAATTGGAGATAAGAGTCTCATGAACTTTCCTGCCCAGGCTGTCTTTGAACCATGATCCAAATATTTCAGCCTCTTGAGTAGCTAGGATGACAGGAGTGAGCCTCTGGTGCCTGTCTTGCTTCCTGGCATTTGGGAATGTTTCCTGCATGATTCCTGTTTAAGAATTTCCTAGTGGCACTGACTCTCGAGTTGCACACTGGCTTCCTAATATAAATAAGTCTGCAAACCTGGCGTATGTACAGACACTATGTTGGATGCTTTAAATGCTGCAATTAAATAAACCCCTTATTCATCATGTCCCTTCATCCTCCCTTTTCCCTCTCATCTCACCCCTTCCTACGTTCCACAGCCTGTTTGAACAGCAGAGATCAAAAGGCTGAAATATTAGTGATATTTTGGAAGGAAGAATAGATGGGATCCAGATGGATGGAAACCTTTATCTGATTTTTACAAACACGGCCATACTTAACTACTGCATTAATTTCTGTCAATGGTTTCTCTGTTCTTTTAGTTGGATGAACTCTGCCAAAAATTCTCTCTCGAAATAGGGAATGGGACTGTAAAATAATTAATACAGTGCTTATATGGGGGGAAGCTTTATAAAAACACTCTTCTTTCCCGAAAGACCATGTGAAAATCTAACATTTCAACATGACTAACATTGCCTTAAGCCACTGAGGTAACTAGCAGGTAATATGGCACTGATTTTCATTTTTGTTTCAGCCAGGGAAAGCTGAACTTATTTTCTCAAAATGGAAATGGAGAGGAATGGCATGACAGGGAAAACGTGACTTCTTCTGTAGAGCCTGGATATGGCTCTGCTCTGACAGAGAATTCAGAAACAAGCAATTATATTTTCATCACTTCAATAAAGATGCGTAGGGAGCACATGTTCATTCTCAATAAATTCTCAATGAACATGCAATAAATCCTCTAAGATAAATACTTACATTTAACAATTTACAACTGCAGTTATCAAAAGTTGCCACATAATACAGTAGAAGGAATATTGAATGTAAGATTCAGATTTTAATACTTGCCAGGTGCCAGTGACTCATGGCTGTAATCCTAGACACTCAGGTGGCTGAGATCTGAGGATTGTGGTTCAAAGCCAGCCTGGGAAGGGAAGTCTATGAGACTCTGACCTTCAATTAATCACCAAAAAACCCAGAAGTACAGCTGTGGCTCAAGTGGTAGAGAACTAGCTTTGAACAAAATGCCCAGGAATAGTGTCCAGGCTCTGAGTTCAAGCCCCAGAACCAGCATTAAAAAAAGAATTTAATCCTTGATCTTCTACATTTTAGCTCATGAACTAGGGCAAATTACTAAATCTCCATTTAAGAAAAGAAATGAAAACAAGAAAAAAAAAAGAAATGAAAACAAGAAATAAAATTCATGAATATAGTTCATAACTTTCCTGAAAAAATACCAATGGGCTTTCATGAGATTTTGGATCCATTATCTATAAAGTAAAGTATATACATATATCATATGTGTGTGAAAGATTATATATGCTTTATAGATATATCCATTTTATACATAATAAATGGCAAATTTCAATTCATTTATAGTTCTTAAGACAGATGGAATCATAATTGTGCTTATCATACACAGAAATAGCACTCAAGACTTACTGGACATTTACTATGTGCCAAGTATTAAGCTTTTTACATCTATTAACTTATTATTCCATGGGAGAACCCGAACCAGTCAATACTGTGATCCTCATTAGCAGATGAGGAAACCGATATTAGCACACTGTTTGCACAATTTCTATATTGGGCATGGTGACAGATGTTCAGTCATTCACACTTTAAAGACCAAGTCTTCCTATGAAACAATCTCTAGTCAAAGAGGGCTGAAGTTTCCTTAACAAAATGTTAATATTTCACTTTCTCTCTTATTTTCTTTTCTCCTTTTTTTATTTCTTTCATTCCACCACTTTTTTCTCTTCCCCTTTCTTCCTCTTCTCTCCCCTTCTCCTCTTTCTTTCTCTTCTCTCCTTTCCTCCTTCCTTTCTCTCTCCCTCTATCAACTATCTCTTTATCTCTAGAAGCAGCGGAGCTTATAACAACAGTGATGAAAAATAGTTCAATAAATACACTTATAGAAACATTAGTTAAGTGATTGCCAATGTCTTTCAAGAGTTAACTCCATACATAACATACTGGTATGACATCTGAAAATGCTTTTTTCCTGATTCAGGAAATAAGAAATATATTATATATAATATAATTTTGATTATATTGGATTTTATTGGATCACTTATATTATCAGATATATTTTTAGTAGTTGAAGTTTTCATGATCATTTATAGTGAAAACACAACATTCCATTGGTTGTTTTACTGTATTATTATGTTTTCAGAACACGATTCTGAATTAATCATATTTCTCTATGGCTATTTTAAGGAACTATAATCCTGTGCTATTCAAATAAAACCAACATACTCAGAAATTTTGAAATAAATGTACTCTTGCATTCTGTATTCTGAGTGGTGGAAGGACATTGGACGAACCACTTCCTGCTTCCTGTGGAGAACACTGTACCTTATATAAGTCAACCACAGTTTTACTTGTGTGTTTTTACTCCAAGGAATAAAAACTGAAGTGAACATGTAAAACTTAACAAATGAATTTTGCCATACTATGTATAGCGTTTTCAATTTTTCACAGATTAATTAAAAAGATATCCATGATGGGGCTGGGAAGGTGGCTCAGTGGTAGAGTGCTTGCCTTGCATGCCTGAGGCCCTGGGTTCGATTCCTCAGCACCACATTAAGCAAAAAGAAAAAAGCCGGAAGTGGCGCTGTGGCTCAAGTGGTAGAGCGCTAGCCTTGAGCTGAAGAGCTGAGGGACAGCGCCCAGGCCCAGAGTTCAGGCCCCACGACCGGACCCAAAAAAAAAAAAAAAAAAAAAAAGATATCCATGATGATAGCAATACCAGTTTGATCACTATTGTCCTCTGCCTTTTTTATTTTGGTCTTTTTTTGAGGGTGCTGAGGATTGACCTCAGGAATTCATGCTTGCTATGCAGCTACAAACAGCTACAATGAGAGAAAATGTAAACGTAGTTGGGAAACCAGAAGGAGTATGATTGCAGTACCTTTTAATCAAGTGCTCTTGATAGGCTGCCTCTTATGAAAAAGATTTTTGATAAATATTTACCCATTCTCAATCATTTCGCTCACAATCTACTTCCTCTCAAGCAGACACACTGACAAAATGAGTCCCCGAAACCAAAAGAAAATACGAATTCTACAAAACTGGTATGGCTGCAAAGCTAGTTATTTTCTTCTTTTCTAAATTTAGAAATTATTGTAAATCTTCAAAGGTATATTCTCTAAACTCAAGAGAAATCAGATTAACCCAGGATCAAACACTGGGGGTAGAGACAGGCAGAATGTCTGGATTTCGCCTTTATGAGGTGCAGCATGGCAATAAAGTAAAGAACTAGGAATTTTAACTTAATGAGGTTGGCAGGGTTGAAAAGCTTTTTTTTGTTTTACTTTTCCTCTCTCCCTTTTCCTTTTAACATTATAATGACTTTTAAAAATCTTTGTCGGTTGAATATTGGAATGGAAGAAGCAAACACCTGGTGCTAGAAAGCAAACCAAACCAAACCAAACTGTCCTCAGAGAATTAAATTCCTTCTCCATGTCTCCCAACTACCTAGAGGTCTGGTTTGTAACTAGCTAGAGCCAAAGTAGTGTAAGTAGAAATAATACGTGTCCATCAGAAGCAGATTCTCCAAGTGCTCCAGGCAGGAGCACTTGGAATCCTCACATTGCTAGGTCATATCACCAGATTGTAAGCAAGTACATCTTCAAGCTACTACTAGATGAACACATCACAAATTCTCCCAATCAAACTGATGTTTCCTTATCATTTCTGTGGCTTAAGAACCCAGGCATAGATCAGCTAGGTGCCTCTGGCTGAAAGCCCCCACAGCAAACCAAACCATGGAGCTGATCCCAGGAACTCTGGGCTTCTTTGCCGTTTGCCTGTGGTGAAGAAGGTCTGACTCCCAGCTCACATGCATCCTCGGAGACGCCTTCCTCCCCCGCCCAGTGCCTCTTCATAGAGACCCTTAGAACAAGATGGTGGACTTCCTGAAGCAGTCAGCAGCTCAGGAAACACTGGCAGAGAACTCCCAAGAATACTCCACAGCCATAAAGAAAAATCAAACCGCGTCATTTGCAGGAAAATAGATGCAACGAGAGGACATCCTACTGAGCAAGATGAAGCCAAGCTCAAAAAATCAAAATATCGTATGTCTTTGGTTATATGTGGAAGCCAGACTTAAAAGATATTTCTACTCATGGATATGTACATAAGTCTAAATGTATATGTGTGTGTATAATTGTGGATATGTACATAAGTATAAATATCCCTATATAATTACTTCGATGGCTAAACACAACAAATGAAAAATGAATCTAGCTAAGCAACTGCTCAAAAGGAGAAGGAGAAGGGAGAATGGAAAAGGAAAGAGGGTGGGTAACTATATGATCTCTGGGAAGTATATAGGAAAGCAGCACAGAGAAATAATAACAACAAAAAGCTGATCATCAGTGGAGGAAGGGGATGAAGAGAAACCTACTCATTGGGCAGAAAAGTGTTTTAAGGGGGATAAAAGCAAATAGTGTTGAAATAGATTCTTTGCAACTATGAAATCAGAAGAAGAAAACCTTTAGGGGGCACTGTTTCTCAGATGGAAGGGGGCTGGGAGTAGGACGGGATGAAATTGATTGGAATACAATTGTAAAAATGTGTGGAGATGAACCAATGGATTCCTCGTGTCACTACATCAATAAAAAGGGAAAATCTTTTTTATTAAAAAAGAAAAGAAGTTCCCAAGGTAAAAACCACATTGGAAGCTAAGCTTGGAAGTTACAGCCTACCTATTGCTGTAGCACTGTATTAGTAGATCGAAGTCAGTGAACCTAGCCCATATTCAAGAAAGGATAGAACTCAAGGAGAGGCAGCGAGAAGACCAGACCACTGGGGCCTTCAGGTTATCACCCCAGCTGAAGGAGAGGAAATTCATATGCAACTTTGCCTGGGTAAGGAAAGAAAATCCTTTGCTTTATGCCATTGAGAGTTTGGAGGTTGTTATATCAAGAGAACCTCCTCTATCATGGCTAATAAAAAAAAAGATCAGGAGGAGATAAAATTGAATTGAACCCATCAAAAGCAAATCATGAAGGTAGATGGAGAGAATAGAGCCTAATAACACCAGAAAGATGTATTAAAATAGTGTGCTCATCAAAGACCTGATCAACTAACTTGATATATGACTTGCAACATGGCTATACCTAGCATCGATCTTACCATCTATATATTCTTGGTAATTTTAATATAATATTAAACACTGTTAGGACTTCTACATGATGTCAGTGCTGTGGGATCTTGTTCTGTGGTGATGATCTAAGACTGCTTCATGTATGACTATTGAAACACATCTAGAGTCTTTACAGACAGATGGTTCCCGGAACCCTCCTCCAGGCTGTCAACATCACGCTCCAGCTAACAGCTTTCTGCGATCTTCTCTGCCTTCCTTCCTCCATTTCGCTACTGAAATTGATTTTCCTTTTTTTTCCCTCACACCTCAACTTTTGATAACCTAAAGTAGGTCACTCTGTGGCATCTGAAACACTCAGAGTAGCTGTGTTTAGAAGGAGTGTGAAGTCAGACACTTTTAAAGCATCCTAAGTGAAAGCCAGCACTAGGAACCGAAACATAAAATGTGTTCCAGTCCTTCTGTAACAAAGGAAGACCCAACTATATATATTAGAATGTGGTATGAGAATAGCATATTAGTGGAAGAGTCTGCACCACAGTAATGAATATATTGGCTTTGGCTATATTGTTTTTAAGTCTTAGCATTGTCATCTTACTGGCGAGCTGCTTTCCTGTATCTGCCATAGTTCACTGCCAGAACTTAAAGTCCAACCTTAAAAGATACAGGAAAGAGGTACCTAGAATCCAACAGTATGTCCTAAAACTTGACATCCACCAGAGCCTTTGAATTTGGTCTTATTTGGAAATAAGTTCCTGGCAGATGTAACCAAATGAAGATGAAGTCATGGAGAGGTGAGGGTGGTCATAAATCCAGCACACAGCTTCCCTGGAAGAAGTAGAGAATTTTGATGCAGAGACACAGAGAAAGGGAGCAAGTTATGTGAAGCAGAGGCTGACCGCAGGGATTATTCCTAAGCCAAGAAATGCCGGCCACTGCCAGGATCGAGTGTGGCCCAGCTGCTGCTTCACAGCCCCAAGAGCACTGGGGCTGGGAGATAAGGCTACAGCCACTCAATTTTGTGGTCATTTGAATATGAGTTCTAGGAAGCAAATACAAGAAGGGTGGGAAAAGACCTGCATACCCTCTCATTCAACTCAGCCCCAGGCTCTTCCCTAGTTCAAGTCTCTGCTTCAGATACAACTCAGACAAGTCCCTCCTTTAGTTCTAGCTCCAGCCCCAGCCCCATCTCAGGCTCCACCTCCACCACAGACTCAGCTTCAGGACACAGTCATAGGTCATAGGTCACGGGTTAAGGATCTGATGTGGATGCAGGAACAGCAGGAGGAAGACAAGTCCAAGCATAACTTCTCTTCTCTAAGGTTGCTAGAGACTGTAAAAGCAAGTGAGTTCTGGGGCTGAGAACGTGGCTCAGTGGTAGAGTGTTTGCCTGGCACGCATGAGGCCCTGGGTTCGATTCCTCAGCACCACATAAGCAGAAAAAGCCAGAAGTGGTGTCGTGGCTCTAGTGGTAGAGCGCTAGCCTTGAGCTGAAGAGCTGAGGGACAGCACCCAGGCCCAGAGTTCAAGCCCCACAACCAACAACAACAACAAAAAAGAAAAAAAGAAAAAAAAAGAATCAAGTGAGTTTCTATTCCATGGAAAGTTCTATTGGTTAAAAATCTTGAAAACAGACCCACAGAAACAAATTTCCTATTTACAGTCAATAACAGCCCTCTTCCTCCTTTCTTATTTCTTTACATTTTTGTGCCTCTCCTTTCAAAGAAATCTTTCTTTATGTTCAGACAAAAAGCTCATGTTAAAGTAAGCAAAGGATTTGAGTACAGATTGCCCCAAGGAAGATATATAAGTGATCAAATACACAATAGGATAAAGTTGCCTACCCTGATTACACTCGAAGGGAACACAAACCAAAACCCCAGTAAGATGGCATTTTATAGTCAATGATTTATCTACCTTTGATCATGAAGAAAATAATGTGTTGACAAAGCTGAGCAGAAATCATAACCCTCATAATTTGAAGGATCTAAAATGATGCTGGCATTCGGGAAAATGTTTTGATGGGATATTAGTCACCATACAACCTGACAATTCCTCTCCAAAATACATATCTAAGAATGAAAATTTGCCCACACTCAAGATGCACTCAAGGATCTCTATAGTTACTCATGATAGCCTTACATTATTAAAAGCTGCTCAGATGACTCATCAACTGAAAATGGAGTATATAACTAATGCATATATATATATATATCAATATCAATAGAATAATAGGCATAAAAAAGAACAAACATGAAGTACCAGTGTGTGCTGTGATAGGGATTAGCCCTGAAGTATCATACTAAGGAAAAGAAACCAGTCTGAGAAGACTATACATTGGATAAATCCATTTATACAAAATGCCTGGAACAGGGCAATCTATAGAAACCCAAAGCAGATCATTTGTTGCCTGAGGGCTGAAGAAGAGGCTGGAGGCTGAGATATGATTGCTAATGGATGCGGGTTTCCTTAGGGAAACATACTCAAACATTGAATTGGGACAATGGTTATACAACTCTATGAATCTATGAATTAAAAAGAATGAAGAGATTCCAGCGGAAGATCTTCGCTCTTGATAGTTTGGTGCTACATAACACGGTGGATGATGAATAACAGATTAACCGCTTTGCACGGTTCATACTGTTTTCTACACTATGTGAAAATAAATTGCATAAAGTACTTTACTAAATGAACAATCTTTTAGAATGGATAGCGATGGTTTTATTTTAATAAACAAGTTTAATATGATTCACATGTTTCAAGTGAAAACCTTTACAAAGAATAACTTTGTTTAGCTTAGGTTCTGGAATCCGCTTTTCTTTGGAGCTTCTGTGTTAGTTCTACCCTCTCTGGTGGCTGGCAAGTCAGCTGGTCTACATATCAGTCCTTCCTGGGTAGACATATGAGAGGTTTTGTCCCAACTTCCCTTCTCTGCCTTTCTTACCTCATTTTGTCTTGGAAAGGTGGTACAAAGGAAAGACGATTTGCTCTGCGGCTCTGTCGGGGTTTGGAAAGTATTTCTACAGTATAGACTTTTAAGGATGCTTCATTCAGAAAGATGATAGACTTTTAGAGGGAACTCTGATCCAGAAATGAGATCAACCTCTGCTCTCTTTCTACATTGTCTTAACATGTGACACAAGGTAAGCTTATGCCAATAGCATGGTTTGTCTGAATCGCTCGAATTAAAGCCTTTCTGCATTCCTAAATATTCTGAACTAAGCTGCTCCAACTTGAGAAGTACTTTCTGGCTCATGATACAGGAGTGTTTCCTGGTAAGAGTAAACAATGAATTGAGAGGAATTGTCCTCTTTAAGTCAGGGGCCATCCTGTTGCATTGTGGGAGATTCACTGTCCACAATTTGAGGATGTCCACAGAGAGCAGCATTCGCCGGGTCCCCGTGCTGAATGTCCTGTGCACCTCATGCTAGAGATCCTGCCTCGGCATGGATATTTCCATGCAATGAAAAGAGAAAAGGGGGCAAACAAAGAATTCTTTAATACAGATTAGGGAAGAGGCTAATGTTACCTAGCATTGAGAACTCCCAAATTCCATCAAAACACAGACACAAATTATTTTCCTTTCCCAAAGAATATGTGAAACATTTCCTCCTCAGTTCTTCTGAAGTCCTATTGTGGAATTTTCCTTTTGAAGCTTAAATGCCTAAAATTTCCAGCGAGAGGATCCCTTTGAAGTCTGTCTGAAACAGTGTCAAAACATATGGCAAAGAACCAAAACTACGGGAAGGACTCTCTTTAAAAAGTGTAGAAAATCCTTTAAAAAATGGGTTAAAAGGCATGAGGATTTTCACATTGCAAATCTTGGTATGGTTGGTTATTTCTTTTTGATTTGTAGGGAAAAGGAATAACCTACAACATGAATTTCTTTCTTCCTTACAAAAAGTAGAGGAGTGATTTCATCCACTCTAGTTTATACATAGACATCTTAGGATTCACGATCCACATGTTACTTTGGGAGCTTTCTCACTGGAAGACACAGAAATTTCAGGAGTGTTTCAGTTTTTACCTATACAGGGAACATATTTGATTTTGCATATTATTTCATGCATGATTCCACCATGATCTCGAGAAAATTAAAAGAGGACAGAAAAAAATTAATAGCTGTTAAAATTAATTAGAACCAACATGGGGTTTAACTGTCATTTGAATGGTAGCCTGGAAAAAAACATCTGGGCATGTTTAATGCCCATAAGGTCTGCTTTTGTTGAAGTCTTTACAAAAATTAATTGATATTATAAAATATCTTTTCAGTTATTAGGGTCAGAATCATTCTATATGATGCCAAGTTCGAAATAATTGGGTAAAATCTTCAGAAGATTATAGAAGAGTCATATGCTATTTCCATCCCTATATCCTACTGACAGTTAGAATTCAAAATAGCCTATGGTTAACTTCCTATATTGATAGACTTCTCACTCCTAATTCTTAACTTTTGAATGCTAGTCTTTATCTCATGTTATTTTCCCTCCAAAAATAATCATGGCTGGAAATGAGAGTCATCATTAATTCATTCGAATCCCCTATACTCCTGCAGTCATTCAAGGATTTTTTCTTCTGTCTATTTCCCACTACCTCAACTCAGTATCTGCCTTCATTTCACCATTCACTATTGTTTTTCTTTTAATTGATCAAGATGTGCTGTACCCATAAACTGACATATTGAATTGAAGCCCCTTTCTACAACTACTTAATAAATTTTTTAAAGTCAGATGGGTCTTTAAAAGAAATTGAGCAAATTGTGTATCTTGAAAAAACAACTCTTTCCCATTTGCCTTCCATTTCCATCACATCGTCCATGTTGGCATTCATGCCAGAAAATTCACTCTACCTCAAGCCAGCCTTGCATTTTCCCACTTTAAAACTCAGGTTGCACATCCTGTTTTCAGTCTCAAGTGAGAGAACATCAACAGAATGTGCATTGAGAAGTGCACATTTTTTATTATCTCACATAAAAAGGAGTCTAGCATGAGAGCAAGTCTAGAGTTGATTAGTAGCTCAAGGTATTGAGATGTTAAATCAATGACTAGCTGGGATGTCAGATATGTGAACAGCTATATGGAATATTTCCTCATTTTCCGACATCATATCAGGCAAAGTTCTTCTATCCATTGTGTCCTAACATGACTGCACTTTAGAGCAGAAAGTGTCACACTTGCTCTTCCAGTCCCTTCTCTCTTCAGCATTCCCTGGAAGTCCACTGAACACCGCTGTATCCAAGTAGTGGCATGAAATGCTCTGCCTGTGGAGAGGAAATTGCTACGACTTGCTTTAACAAACAGGAATTTGTTTTATCTCCCCTGAGTGTCATAACTGTCATAACTGGAAACTAGAGGGTGAAAAGTGCGTAGTCTTTCTTGTGTACAAAGAATAAATCTACATAGAGTAAAATAAATATGCATATAGTACCTAAACAGACATATGCTCAATCTACGGTGTTAAAATTTCATGTGGGAGGATAATTAAGACAAAAATGTAAAAAATATAAAGACTCCATAGGGACTAGATAATGAGAGGAAAGTTGATGACCACTGGTTTAAATTATTCAGCAATCATCCTTGGCAAGGAGTGGTGCTTAGGAAGTACATGCTAGCCTAATATTGAAAACCAGAATCTTAGTAGTAAATTGGTAAATTCTGCCATAACACCCAATCAAAATGGTACATCCTAGGGGTTGGAGGCATGGCTCAGGGGGGAAGGCACCTGCCATGAAGCAGAAAGTGAGTTCCAGTTTGAGTCCCACCTCAGACCAAAGAGAAAAAAAACAAAATGGTACTGACAGATGAGAAAACAACAACAACAACTAATTCTAAACACTCAGAAGACAGAGGTTGTCAGGATCCCTAGGTCAAGGCCAGCCCAGGCAAAAAGTTCACAAGATTTAGGATTTCATCTCAACCAATAGCTAGCTGGGGTGAACACCCTTGACCTTTCAGATATTCAAACAGCATCAGATGTAGAAGGATGGCTGTCCAAACTGGCCAGGATGCAAACGGAAGAACTTGAGAGTAAAATAACTAAAGCAAGGGTGAGGGACATGGGGCAAGTGCTTGGTAGAATACCATTCTAGCAAGAAGACCTGACTTCAAATACCTACTAAATAAAAACAAAGAGGAACATGCTTCTGGTTTTTTGTATTGTTCTAAATATTGAGTTTCTCCACTCACGGGGTAATATTTATATAACACTGTGTCTAAACTCTGATTGAAATAGGGTCTCTTGACCTTTTACACTCAACCTGGTCTTGAACAAAGTCTCATTCTCTGACTCACAGGTAGATAGGATAATAGCCAAAAGCCACTGTTAAGTCAGAAATGAAAAGGGACAGCCTTTAGGAAAGTATCAGTTACATCCTTCATCTGGAATTAGATATCCATCCTCTTGGGCCATAGCACCCCCTTCGAACTTGTATTGCTATTGACTTTCTGTTATTCAATATTACAGATGTATCTTATCCCACAGTGACTAGATAAGAAGCTATTTCAAATAAGAATGGATAACCTCATCATTATTTTAGATTTCCTAATGATCATTGGTAATCCTTGAAACAAGAGAGATTCCAGCTTATTTTTTGATTGGCTACAAAGGATAACACCAACAGCACTGAGAAATCTGAGTCATGGACACTGAGCCGAGCAGCTTGCTTGATAGTCACGTGACCACAGATATACCATGGCTGTCAACATGACCTTAGGCATATCAGCTAACTGTTATCTTTTGTAGCACTTGGGATGAATCACAAAGTCTTGTGAAAGATTGACACCACTGAGTTACAACCTCAGCCTTTGGTTTCTTGAGTCTCCTTCCCTAGCCCTAGCTGGCAGCAGACTCAAAATCCTCCTGCCTCAGCCTCTCGGGCACTGGGATGATGGGGGTGCGCCACCGTGTCTAGCGGTTCTGTGCCTTTTATACTGGCCCTGAAGGACACGTGAAGTCCATTATCAGCAACTTATTTCTAGCTCTCCCCATTCTATCAGGTCTCTCTGTGGACCTGGAATCGCTCCGTCCCCTTAAAGGAATTTCCTGGCCTTTCCAAGCCACTCTCAGCTCAGTAGTTATAACACCTAGCTATGGGCTAGCAAACATTTTCAGTCTCCCTTCTGGAAGAAACTCACCTACTCCGGGACGGGGTGGAGAAGGGCAGGTGGGCTGCAGCCAGCTTCTCCACGGTGAGGGAGCTGGGGATGCCCAGATGGTCTGGATGACCTCTGAGCCTTGGTGGGCGAGCCGACCCGGCCTCGAGGCCCTGTCCCCGGGTCCCCTTCACGAGTCCTCAGGCAGTCACGCGAAGGCTCTCCACAGTGCATCTCCAGCTCTTCTGGATCCCTCTAAGTGAACACAGGGAAGAAGGCCCTGCAGCATTATTCTCTGTACAGTTTTTATTTCTGTTTATTTTATTTTAACTAATATCAGTGTGGCAACAATCAAACTGCCTTCCAACTTCTGGGCACACAAAGACAACATCTTAATGAAGTGCACTTGACCATGGTACTTTAAAAAAGTGGCCTGTCCAAAAGCTACGTACATATGACCAGGTAAGATGATGTTCAGCAAAATGAACCCCAAGACAGGAACACAAATATCTTCCTTCTTTCTTGCTATTGTTTCTAACGTATTTATCATGTACCATGTGATTTTTTGTTTCTTTGTATGTTCCTTCCCCGTGGTATAACCCCTGTTTACACTGTATTTGATGTCGGTGCCCTGCATCTTTTATATACACTTCTCTAATTTGGGGAGGGGAAGGGAAAAAACAAAATGCTTAAATAAGGATACAGGTTCACCCATTGTAACAATGGGATGCACAAGACACTATGTTGAAAACTAATTTTACAACTTCGATGGGGGGTGGGGGAGGAAGTTGTGGAGGTGGGAGGAAGGGATGGTGGGGGAAAACAAAGGAGGAGGCAACAATGCTTGATAGGAAATGTATGCATTGCTTTGCTCATGTAACTGTAACCCCTCTGTACAGCATTTTTACAATAAAAAAAAGTACCCAGAAAAAGTGACCTGTGACCTCTGAACACACCAGTTCAAATGAACGTGAAGGTTTTCAGTGTGTCAGGTTGTTAATATCAGATACTGTTTGTCTCAGCCGTCCAGGATGGGAACCATGATTCTTTAGGAATCATTAACAGGCGACCACAGAGGCAACACCAGGGAAAGTCAAAGGGCATGTGTCTTGTTGACAGCTATGACTTCTGCATCTACAGTTATGTTAACTCCCTTGCAATGGATGATTAGAAGAGACAACAAAATTATAATCTTATTCTGCAGCGCTCACTGTGAGATGAGACCAGTTACAACAACTGGCAGAAGACAGAAATCATTATAAGGCTTTGATGGACATGACAATGCATTTCTTCTAGAATCAGGGTTAACGCGATGTGTTTTAAAGAACATAACCTCAGAAACATTTATAAGAGCTAAAACTGGAGAGCAGGAAAGGAGGCCAAATGATCCCGGATGGAAGCCAACCCCTTTACCCAGACAACGGTCTGTTTTGTAACCAGATCCATCTAAACAATCAGGCTCGCGAGTCAGGATACGCAAACACACTCATGTTCACGTCAACAAAAGGCCAGGGATTGAAACGAGGAAGGCACAGGACGCACGCTGAAAGTGAACGAGCACGTTCCACATGCCCCTGAAGACTCAGGCCCACTGTTCGGAGCCCGTGTGGGCAGACAGCTCGGCGGCCCGCGTGTCCGGAAGCTGCTGGCTTGTCTCTTTCAGTCTCTTTCACGGCCTTTCATTTTGCCCAACTTCCTTTATACATTACAACCAGTAGCATATAGTGTATGCATGCAGCACACAGGTGAGGCCATAGAGCACCAAGCACCAAGTTTACCGATACTTAGAATGACCAAACAACCATATATGTATATATATACAAATGTGTATATGTATATGTATGTATACATAATGCCATTAAAGTGAACTTTAAGCCTTTACGTTATAGAGTATAGATTATTCCTAACTGGCATGGACTGGCTGATTTGCGAGGATTCCTCAAAGGTGCTGAACCTGGCTGGAGGGTGCGGAGGGCCTGGAGGACAGTTAAGAGATGGAGCTTACTGAGAGCTCCCCAGTCACGGGATCAGTTGTCTTTGGAAGGGATTAAAGCAGTGCTCATGGGGACAGGGCCCCTGAGTTCCTTTGAGAGGAACGGTTATAAGAGGTTCCTATGAGAGGAACGGTATATGAGTTCTTCCTTCAATGGTGTTGTCATGAGGTGACACAGCCCAACCCCTTTTGGAGCCCATGGCTCCAAAGCTGTGAGCTAAACAAACCCCCTTCTTTTTCTTTTTAATAAAGGTAGATTGCCTTAAGAATCTCATTGCAGCCGGGTGCCAGTGGCTCACACCTATATTCCTAGCTATTCAGGAGACTGAGATCTGAGGATTGCAGTTCAAAGCCAGCCCAAGCAGGAAAGTCCATGAGACTCTTATCTCCAATGAACCACCAGAAAACCATAAGTGGTGCTGTGGCTCAAGTGGTAGAGCGCTCGCCTTGAGCTGAAGAGCTGAGGGACAGTGCCCAGGCCCAGAGTTCAAGCCCCAGGTCAGACAAAAAAAAAAATCTCATTGCAACAATTAAAAAAAATGAACTAAGACAATGTTTAAGAACAATATTCCTATGTAGGGGAAGTTTTAGTATTTCATTATAAGATTGGCTAAAAGAGTATTTCCCCCTAATATTATATTATATAACTCATGCTTAGTTTTAGAATTTTCATGTGATTTTTGCAGTTCTTAAAGATGTTGAACATGTATTTGTAAATCAATTTTCTGTTGCTATGATGATCTAATTCTTCTCAAACTACTTTATACATAAATCTATATATAGCACAAAGTTTTAAACTCTAAAAATAATTCTTAGGCTTTGGATGAATGGTGACACATTACAAGACAGACATGGTAATCTGAAATTTAAAATGAACTTACAAAATAAGCAGCATAATTCTGTGAGATGATTTGGGGGTTTGTAACACCTGATAAATAAAGGTACCCTTCCTCACACTGTCTTCTCTTATTTGCTTGGAAGAAAAATCCAACACATCCATGGGCCTATCAAAAAGATACATTTATTCAGGAAATAATGACAAGATTTGCTGAAAGTTGGAAGGTGCAAAGTAAGAAATGAAAATACTCCCTGAAATTATTTTCAGCGCCTGAGAATGGGCTTGAGAATTCAGATACAAGGTCTTTCTATGAGGATCTGAATTCCAAATGCCCCGGTGAACCACAGAATTGCTTCCTGCACCTGCTCCGTGGGAATTGTGAACGCAGTATTTTGGGACAATAAAACAGGAAGCAGACTAAGCAGTGTTTCTTGTACAGGATTGTGTTTGCATGTGTTACACAAACTCAATATTTAATGTGTTCTCCAACTTTTTTTTTTTTTTTGCTCGGTTGTGGGGCCTGAACTCTGGGCCTGAGCACTGTCCCTCAGCTCTTCAGCTCAAAGCTAGTCCTCTACCACTTGAGCCTCAGCCCCCTTCTGGCTTTTTCTGCTTATGTGGTGCTGAGGAATCGAACCCAGGGCCTCATGCATGCAAGGCAAGCACTGTGCCATTGAGCCACCTTCCCAGCCCTGTGTTCTCCAACTTTTAAATGTCTTTTCTCAAATTGATGGCTTAAAGAGAATATGTGACTGCTTTCCAACCCTCAAATAAATGTTCCAAAGACATACATGGCGTCACTCCAGTGTGCCATACAAATACTTCTGCCTTCAATGAGGTTTGCTGTGGAGAAAGCTGGAGACTCATTGGACAATGGACTCCCATGGGCAGGATAGAGTTTATGATTAATCTACAACTTTGTCACCTGTAATTCCAAGTAAATTTTTAATGATCATTAGCTTTGGATGGGGTGTTTTCAAACTTTAAACTTCATGTTTTTAACTCTGTGTGTGTGTATGTGTATTTCCCCTTTCTTTTTTTTGTTTTTGTTTCTGTTTTTGATCCCGGTTCTAGGGCTTGAATTCAGAGCTGGGCGCTATCCCTGAGGTTTGTCACTCAAAGCGAGCACTCTATCACGGGAGCCATAGCTCCACCTCCTACTTTTTTGGTAGTTAATTGGAGATAAGTGTCTCACAGACTTGCCTACCCAGGCTGGCTTTGAACCACAATCCTTAGATATCAGCCTCCTAAATAGCGAGGTCTACAGGTGTGAGCAACAGGCACCCAGCTTCTGATCATGGGCTTTTATTACACGCAATTTTGCTGAGAGACCTACATCATCAGCCATTTAGCAGTTTAATATGTTGAATTCTCATGGATCAGACATAAGTAACCAAACAGGAAACTTGAACCTACAAAGAACACTAGAAAAGGGCATTGTTAACCTGTATAGTAAAAAAAAAGTGCACATATCCACATTCACACGCCAAGGTGCATTAAACAGATGTCACTGAATCATGAATTTGGGAAAACACAGATCTATTTCGGTGAACATGAGGTCAGAGTTTCAGAATAGATTCAGTGTTCATGGGTGTAATCACACCGCAGGTTTCAATGCCGGCCTCTGAGATAACCCTCAGGATGTGTCATTATCCGCCTCATCAGTGTGACTTAGCTTCAAATTAAACACCCAAATTAAAACCAAAATTACTTCTTAGAAAGGAAAGCAAAACAAAAGCCCAGCTCCATTCAAATTTAGGAAATGACATCATGAATTGCAACACAGCCTGACCAAACCTGCCTATTAGTATTTTTAAATGACTTCAGTCTCTTTTCTATTAGCTTGACAATGAACTTCCTGGTTCAGTTACTCTAGCATGGGCCTTTCTTCCTGGCTCCAATGGGTCCTCCAAATACCTTGGGAATGAACCAGTGAATACACTGAAATTAAGTGATAATTCCCATAACCCGATAAAAATTATTCAGTGATAATTTTATCACTTAGAGTGTGGATTAAAGTATATCTGGAACTCAAATGGCTGATATTCCATTATTTTGAATAGGCTATAATTTCATCACTATCAGCAACATATATCTGGAACATATATTATTGATTTATGACAATATGAACAAGTGAAAATTGGCTCTCCATAGTTAAAAGGTTGATATTTTAATTTTATGCTTTGCTTTTGTTTCAGTGACAAATTATCACTGTCTCTATAGGAGAAAAACAAACTATATATAAGTATCACAGTAGGAAGCGTAAAGAATTTTACAAAATAAGAATAACCACAATGTAACATTTCCAGTGTTTCTATTCTGATTTATGGTTTCCTCTTTTTCCTCATCCAGGGCTCCTATAATACTGTGCCTCACATTTTGATGTCTTTATTCTTTAGCAAATACGTATAGTTACAATTATTGTTATGACATATAGCATGTTTCATGCATGTAAGTATATCTGTCTACATACACACATAGGTGTACTCACCACCTGTCAAAATATATTACAAAAGAAATCAATTTCTAAGACCTTGAAGTGGGCATTTCGTAACCAGGATGAGAATAAATGGATGGTAAGAGAATGTTGTGTGTAAATGCTTAGAATAATTAGTTCACAATTCCACAAACACCAGTATATTGATTAAGACTGGGAATAATATTGCCTATGTTAGAGAATTACAGCTTCCAATTTTTTAAAGTGATGCTAACTCATCACCTCTGCAGCTCTCCTACCTGAGTCTTATAATAGGATTCGAATCTGAATTGGAAATTGCTTAGTCGGGTTCCAACTAGGAATAAAATCATAGCATCCACTAAATACCAAGATATATGTTATTAATGGGTCTAGATCTGAGACATTTAATTTAAAAAGAAAACTTGAAACAGTCATGGGAGCAAGCCAACTGGAGAATTCTTAGCAGGAGTAAACTACCTAAGCCGCATCCAAATACACTAGAAACAAAAGGTTTCCACCTAAATGCAGGGCTAACTCCCTCAGTACAAGAGTCCCAGAAGTCACATAAAGTAGCGAATAGAAGGGAGAAGGTTAAGCTAGAACAGTTAAGTTGTAGCTCAACTTATTCAATAGCTTGGACAAAAGATCTTACTTCTCAGAGCTCAGAGTTCTAAGGTGATGAATTAATGATGATGATGGTGATGATGATAATAATAATAATAACTAAGGAAGAGCTAAAGGAGCTAATGATCACCATGTGCTAGATACAGTGTTTGGCATGTAGCAAATTATTAATAAATGCTGTATTTATTACAAATGAAAGTATAAGATAAGCTATGGTTTGTTTGGTTAAACATAATTTGTTGCTTTTTTAGGTGAGAAAAACCATAACATTATCTCCATTCTCTTAGTTTTACATTGTAAACCAGAAATAGTTTTATACAAACTAGCATTTTGAAAAATCAAGTGAGATCATGCATAATTCAATTTGTAAATTTTCAAGTGGTACACAAATGCTGGTTGTTTTCTCCTATTAAATTGGCCCATGCACTGAAATTTATTTAGGATTAAATCACAGGAGTAAAAACTGACAAAATAGAAAAAGTGTGAGCTAGAGATCTTATTTCTCAAAAGGCCTTTAAAATTCCACTTAAACAACTGCCAAATGGGCAGAAGTAAACTTCGCTTCAGTGAGTAATCATCTTCTTCATAGATGGAGGATATATCTTTCTCCAGGTTGCAGAAAATATGTAGAATTCCCTGCATCAGGTATGTCAGTGCCATCCACAAATCAATTTGTGCAGCTTTCTTGTTTTCTAGGCTAATGAAGGGAGAAGCATGAATTCTTTCAATCCTGCAGGTAACATTGAGTTGTGAATTATGTCCATTTGCTCGCCAAGATCCTCATCAGACTTGCACACAAGGGGAAAAAAATGAGCTTACATTGAGGTTGGTTTCCACTTTGTTCATCTTCTATAAGGATGTTAAGAAACAATTAAAGGATCAAGAAAATGATTGAATTATCAGTTCCTAAATATTTTTGAAACTGAGTAACTAGCCCCCGGAAATTTTAAATTGAATCATCACTATTGTTTTATTGTTCTTATGTATTTTAGATTTGTATTACAAAGAAGAGTTTTAAAATTATAAAGAATATATTCAGATAATACAGATTCCGAGTATCATTTTCTCAAGTTTTCCAAAGTAAAAGCTGTTAATACTTGAATCCATCATATTTTTCACACATATAAATATTTATACATATTTATAAATACATAAATATATGTTTATATATAAATACATTAATACTTATATATTTATGTTGGTTGGTGCTATGTTCTCTATGTTTTTAAAAAAAGAATTAAAACTTCAAAAGAAGTATGAGCTAGGAGCTTGTAATCCAAGCTCCTTGCAACAAAAAGGTTTACTATGTGTTCTTTTTTAAAATTTTAAATGAAAATACATATTTTCCCAACATGCCATTTCGGCTCCACCAAGAGAATCAGTCAGGAGCTTTTTATGGTGAAATATTTAAAGTGAACCTTGAACGTTAGCCAAGAAAATGCTTTTAAGGTTTCTTAAAACAACTCAGATCCAGGACTTTATTTGCTCATTAGGCTTGTAAGGGGCCCGAGCAGATTTTTATAAAGAAAGAAAAATTCCTTCCTAGGTTATGACTCTGAAGGCTTTGTGAACCTTTTCTAAAACAGAAGACAGAATGGGAAAAGATCATGGTTTTGCAAGTGGCCCTAGAAAAACTAGAAGAGATACTCAGCTGGAATATGGACAGGGATTTATATGTGACTTAAAGAAAATATAACTGAAATAAATAAATAAATTCTTTTTAAAACACCGTATTAAAAATAAGTTCCCCAGAGATGTTTTAAATGACCAGCATTACACACGGAGCTGAACAGAGGGCTACTAGTTCTTAAGTGAATAGGAAAGGGGCTGGGAAGGTGGCTCAGTGGTAGAGCACTTGCCTTGCATGCATGAGGCCCTGGGTTCGATTCCTCAGCACCACATAAGCAAAAAGAAAAAAGCCAGAAGTGGCATTGTGGCTCAAGTGGTAGAGGGCTAGCCTTGAGCTGAAGAGCTGAGGGACAGTGCCCAGGCCCAGAGTTCAGGCCCCACGTCCAGACACCCGCCCCCCCCCAAAAAAAAAGAAGTGAATAGGAAAGTCAAGTTATTGGCTTTGGCCATGGGGTGGGGCTGAGGGGAACCACAGGTAGTTCATGCCTGTAATCCTAGCTACTCAGGAGACTGAGAGCTGAGGATTGCAGTTGAAAGCCAGCCTGGACAGAAAGGCCCATCACACTCTAATCATCCAGTTAACCATGGAACAAAGCTGTAACTGGAGATATTGTTCAAGTAGTAGAGCACCAACCTTAAGTGAAAAAGATAAGGAACAACACCCAGGGCCCTAGTACCTGCATGGAAGGAACAAGAAGATGGAGATGAAGACAATGATGAAGAAGAAGAGGAGGAAGAGGAGGAATAAAGAAAAAACTACAGAAGTAGGAGCATAAAGAGCTCAGAGCATTAAAAAAAAAAAGATATGAATCATCTGTTCAGATAAAGCACACTGACTGTATCTGAATGAAGGAATGTGCTGGAGACAAATGCACCCTGAAACAGTGGAGAAGAAGCATGAGTTTTTATTGTTTTTATGAAGTTATAGGAATAAGGACTCTAGGAACTACCCAATAGTCTTTCGGCACATTTATTTCCTGATTAATAGTGATACAAATCATAGAGCGCAGTCGAAGTTGAAATAAGAAAACAAAATGGCAAATGCAAAAAAATAAATGCACTCTAGGTGTCAAGTCAATATCATCAGAAAGTTTTATTATTAAACAAATAAAAGACAAACTAACCAGAAGAGAAAGATCACCTTTAGAAGGACAAGGATCAGGGGCTGGGAAGGTGGCTCAGTGGTAGAGTGCTTGCTTTGCATGTGTGAGGCCTTGGGTTCAATTCCTCAGCACCTCATACACAGAAAAAGCCAGAAGTGGTGCTGTAGCTCAAGTGGTAGAGTGCTAGCCTTGAGCTGAAGAGCTGAGGGACAGTGCCCAGGCCCAGGGTTCAGGCCCCACTACTGACAAAAAAAAAAAAAAAAAAAGAAGGAAAGGATCAGGCTGTCATCATTTTCTAGCCAACACTGGATGAAGCATCATTAGAGGCAATGAGAAAACCAACAAAATAGACATATGATAATGAGGTAAGCTGGAGTAAAGTGTCAGCCCATTATGAGGGCCACACCAAGACTTTATAGAAACAATCAAAAGTTCCATAAATCCACCTCCCACATTTTTAATTCTTAGGATGTTGCTAAGGATACGTTTGAAAAATTAAAATTTGAAAAACTATAGATGGATCTAAGAAGAGGAGAAATCAATTGAGCAGGAAATTAGTGAGCTATAAAGGAGACTTTAAGAAAGAAGAATGGATTTGGGAAAGAACTAAAAAGAATCCAGATGTCCTTCACAAGGAAAACACAGTGTCTTATAAACCAACAAGACAGGAACCACTAAAAACCATAGTTGAAAAGAAAATTGAAAAGCTTATGCAAGAAACTAAAATGTCAAATCAACTGGGAGATGACTCTTTTTTATTTTGCTAGATAGTAGGAAAATGGCGGTTCAGTTGGTGAAGTAGAATTGCTATAACATCAGACAGTGAAAGCATATATCAGCATCTCTCCTACACCACGGGAAACAACGTTTCTCTATTGTAACCTAGCAATAGATTTCTAAATGTAATAAATGAATACTATTTTTTTTTGTTTTAGGCATTTACCTTTTAGAAATGATGCAAATGCAGGAAGTAGTATCACATGCATGCTCATTTTGCCCCCATTGCTTTCTGTGACTGAATAAATATGTTCACAAGGTTGATTTTCTCCCATTTATTTGGGAAGTGCTTCACTCACTGAGCAGGATGGGAAACAAAGAGGGTATATCAAAGTTACTAAGGTATAATAGAATAAAAAAATAAGCTAATATATGCACACACACACACACACACGTGTGGGTGTGTGTAGGTATCACTGTCACATTGGATGAGATTAACTATTCCTTTTTTTTTTTGTCAGTTGTGGGACTTGAACTCTGGGCCTGGGTGCTGTCTCTCAGCTCTTCAGCTCAAAGTTAACTCTCTACCACTTGAGCCACAGTAGCACTTCTGGTTTTCTGGTATTTTATTGGGGATAAGAGTCTCATGGTCTATCCTGCCCAGGCTGGCTTTGAACTGCAATCCTCAGATCTCAGCCTCCTCAGTAGCTAGGATTACAGGTGTGAGCAAAGATTAACTACTCTTTAAAAGATAGTATTTGTTTAACAAAAAAGGAGGGGGTAGTATTTGTAACTCCCTGAGAACACCTAAAGTGATTTTAGTACCAAAAAAATAGAATAAAGTGAACAAGGACTCTATCTGAAATTTGACAACATCTGTAATGGTAGCCAACCTTCTGCTGAATACCTAGAACACGCTTCAAAAAAATGGTGGTTTTCAAATGACAGCATGATTAGATCTTTTTGCATCTCTTTGAAATTAGTTTCATGAGAAGCATTTAATTTTCTGGGTGCAGCGTGTTGGGGGACTCCCATGTATTAGTGATTAGCATTAACTGGTGGAAGGGGTAGATGGGCAACGCAGTGGTGGGGGCTGTGATGTGGTATTTTCCACAAAGCCATGGTAAAAAAACAAAAGGCCTTTGATTTAACCTCCAATGAAAATTTTGATTTTTTAAATTATGATGTTACTTAAATGAACTTGAAATATACCATTTGTAATATATAATTTGGGAATCTGTAAAAACAAATTCCTTTGTCTTCATCTTGACTTTGGATGCCTTTCTGTCTTTCCTGTGAAGAAGGCTCTTCCATGGTAGAGCAATAAGCCTAAAAAAAATGGCTCAGCCAAGAGCTGGTGGCTCAAGCCTACAATCCCACCTATTTGGAGACTGAGATCTGAGGATCACAGTTCAAATCGAGTCCAGGCAGGAAAGTCCATGAGACTTTTATCTCCAATTAAATACCAAAAAGCTGAGCTGTGTAGCTCAAGTGGTAGAGCGCTCACCGTAAGCAATAAAAGAAGCTCAAAGACTCAGCACTTGGGCCCTGAGTTCTAACCAGCACCAAGAAAAGAAAAAGTAGAGTTCTATTTCTAGAAATCTAGAAATAGTTAAACATGTGTACAGTTCTACCAAAGGATGCTCAGAAATGGCAGTGTCAGCAGCAAAAACTAGGTTCTAAGCAATCAACCTTTGTGATACACTGTCTCCACTTCAGGGCATCTCCAAAGTTGAGAAGTGTACCCTCTCTGGAAATATGTGTCTTTGCTCCTTCACTGAACTCCCAGGAACAGATCATCAAAGAACATTCTACTTTTCAGGAGCAGCTCCTCCCCCTTGCCAGCAGATATTGAAGCTATCATGCATGCAGTTGTTTTGTTGAATTCATTATTGGTGCCTAGGAACGCCACACACCACTCACTTATGAGAGGCATCCTGATTCTATGTACCATCCCATCCAATTCGTTTTAAAAGGAAAGCGTCTCTAGTTAAGTCTAAACAATTCACGGTATCAAAGAATCCCGTTGGTACTAAAGTACAGCTGTGCATCCGAATGAAGACCCCATGTTGAGTTCCTGACTGCCTCCTGCTCTTCCTGAGCTCCTTAGAGGAGTTGGGAGATCCGTGAAGAAAGAGGTCAAGGTAAGAGGAAGTTGAATGTGAGCAAAGCCGTGACACAAATATATTAACTCCTTACCCATCCGTTCTTTCTGTCTTCTTTATTCAGTCCTATAGTCTAGCAAGATCCCCCTTTATAGAAATTATTAAGTCCAAACTCCTTAGTGTGGTGGTCAAAGTTCTGGGGAATTACTGCTCAGAGCTAACTTCAGAGTTATTTTTCATCCTTTTCCAACCCCAACCAGTACTCGAGTTCAGATACAGCAAGCATAAACTGCTCATTCACACACCTGGGGATTTTTTTCCCCCTTTCGGGGCCTCTATCTGAAAGGTTTCCTAAATCTTGGCATTCCTACCAAGCCAGATAAAATTTTACCACCTTGACAAAACTTGCCCTAAGTCTTAGACATACTTTCATGTTGCTTAGTACTTCACACATTGTTTAATATAGCATATATTATATTTTACTATATCTATTTCTATTTTCATCGGACAGGACAGAGAGCAAGGTTGTTAAATCATTCCCTCTTTAATCTTCCAGTTTATAGCACAATATTAGTCTGGAGGATATCATTAGCTTACATATAAAAAAAATTAAGAAAAATTTTGAAAATAGTATGCCAAAGTTGAATAAGTTGATTTATTACAAGACTTCTTAGAATCCTTGAGATACTCATTTACTTTCATTCCCATCTCCTTTGATAGTTAGTTGTATGGTATGCTGGAAATTAGAGAGAGACAGGAGACAGAGAGAGAGAGAGAGAGAGAGAGAGAGAGAGAGAGAGAGAGAGAGAGAGAGAGAGAGAAGAGAGGAGAAAGAATATGTGTATTGTGTGTGTGTGAGTGTGTGTGTGACAGTGTGTGTGTGTGTGTGAGAGTGTGTGTGAGTGTGAGTGTGTGTGTGAGTGTGTGTGAGTGTGTGTGAGTGTGTGTGAATGTGTGTGTGAGTGTGTGTGAGTGTGTGTGTGAGTGTGTGTGAGTGTGTGTGTGTGAGTGTGTGTGTGAGTGTGTGTGTTTGTGTGTGTGAGAGTGTGTGAGTGTGTGTGTGAGTGAGTGTGTGTGAGTGTGTGTGAGTGTGTGTGTGTGAGTGTGTGTGTGTGAGTGTGTGTGTGTGTGTGTGTGTGTGTGTGTGTGTGTGTAGTGGTACTACGTTGTCAACTCAAGACCTTGTGCTCTCACTTAGCTTTTTTGCTTCAGGATGGTAGTCTACCACTTGAACCATACCTTTACTTCTGGCTTTTTGCTGGTTAATTGGAGAGTAGAGTCTCTCAGATTTGTCTGTCTCCCCGGGATCCTCAGATCTCAGTCTGCTGCCTAGCTAGGATTACAGGTGAGAACCCCCATCCTCTGGGCTGTAGAAGTGGATGATGGGAAATGTTTCTTACTGAACATACTTTGAGAGTTGCCTTTTTGACAAATGACAAATACAAAATGTTTACTAGACAAAGAATTGTATTTCATGCTGTAAGCTACTTACTTTATCTTAGAGTTGGATTTTTTTTCTAACAATGCCTAGTGGTTAACTTGGAAAATTACTGTTTCTGCTTTCTCTAGGAAATGAGACAGATGACAAATCACACAACTTGTCTGCATCTCTGTCTCCCTATGTTGAAACACATGGTAATCACCGTAATGGTGCTGGGAGAGAGTTTTGAAATATTCTGTTTTGTTGAACTGCAACTTGAAGCGATGATATATGATTATTGACTAGAACCATTATGAAAAAATAACAGCTTGCTTTGGTATGGAGAAAAAGACTACGTCTGTGTCATTCTGTCTGAGGTATAATCAGTATTTTCAGCCATAATGAATATGCCTTTCATTTTGGTTTAGTGGTAGCTCTTATATACAGCAAACTATATCTTTGAAGCAAGAAAAAAAAAGGTTTCCCAATCCTAAACCATCTACCATAACTAATTCTTTCAAAGTCACTGGAAAAAAAAATAGACATATTTTCTGACTTTAGTTTCTGGCTCACAATGGCTCTAAGTTCCCTGAATATATTTAATTAAAAGCTTTATATAGAAATCACATGAGACAGATTTCTGAGGCCTGTAATCTAGACTATTTGTAGGAGCCATCTCCGTGCTGCAGACAGACTTCTCTGAGTGGAAAAAGCCTCTTAACCAATTATCATCTCAAGTTTACTTATGCACGCACTGTACTTAGTGTTTCTCCAGGTCCAGTTGTGCAATACTTCTTGTTTGACTGAGGGTCTTTTTCATACTTCTAAGCTCCCTATTGGTTCTACAACTAAAACGCTTTTGAAGCAGGGAAACCAAACAATTCTATTGCATACTACTATTCACCCCTACTACAAATTAAATGCATATTTCTAGCTACCCAGATGAGATAAAACAGGACTTTTGCACCATAAGGGAGCTCGTTGGCCAGGAATATATATTCTCCCTGGAGTATTTCCCTTCCCCAGCTGGAGGCTGAACTTCCAAATGGTGTATCTCTTATCATGGTCTTTGTTCTTTGTATTTCCTGGCAAATTGGTTTCCATGGAGAACTGTGGTTACAACAGAATCATGAAATTCCCTTGTGTTGGGTGCACACGGAAGAATAGTGCAACAACATTAGTTCTGCCATACTTGTTGAGTAATAACGATTGGAGTTGGACTCATTGATTCATCCAATGAATAGTTACTGTAAGTTTACTTTATGCTATTTCTATGACAGGTTCATTGACGTTAGAGTGAATCATATACCATATAAGAGAACTTATAGTCTCTTCTTTCCACTTGGTAAAGTCTGATTTTTTTCTTCTGTCCCTCCTCAAGATATATGCATACCATCCTAACTTTTTAGTTACTTTATCCCCATGAAATTCTTAAATTGTCTCTATACTTTGGGCACAATAAACCTTAGAATGAGGAAAAAAGATCAACACTAGACTCCATGTAGCTTCGCATCACCAAGTGCTAATTTAAAGAAAGAAGTGAGATTACTTCACTTTAGGCCTAATGACATGAAATTAACTTGTGTACACAACCAGTTCAGATGTACAAGTATAATCGTTGCACTAAATATAGTTTATACCCAAATATTTTTTTCAGCTAAAGATAGTGACATATGCATACAAAATAATCTCTAAAGTGTGATGTACTGGATTAGTCATGTTTAAAATACATATGGGAAGATAAAGTTCAAAGTACCATTTTGCCTCAAACAAATCCTGCTCCTAGCAACTCTGAACTGTGACACTTGTGGCACCAAGTGTGCTGGTGGAGATCCTCGACCCTTGCACAATTAGATTCAGAAGCTTTAGAAATCGGAGGCAGCAGGGATCTTTGTTCGGTCTTCCATCTTGGTTTTCTTTCTGCCTATGACTGAGATAAAACCCTTTATCACTAAGTGCTCCTAACCATGTCAGCTCGCTGGCTGGGCTTTCATAGTCCTTTCTCCCAGCCTCCAGATTCAGGAAGGTTTGGAAACAATGAGGCCAGAAAGAGACGGGTGGAATGGAAAATGCTACTCAGGAACCAAGTCAGGCTTTGCTCAAATGGAGGCTGGCTGCTGATCAAGGTGCCTTCTGATCCTTCGGAAGGGGAATCTTTGTAAGGTGTCTCATGCTTTTCACAATATCTAAGGAAACTTGTGTACAGGTGTCTGCCTTCCATAGAGACAGTTCAGTGTCTCCCAGCCTCTCAGCACAAGAGGACTCAGCGATCTCTGTGTTTTGAGAGGCTTCTCTCATAAGAGGGCCAGCTGAATGGCATAGGAGACCATTGCATGTTTCCAAGACTCAAATAATCTAAGTTTGTGAGAGAGTGTGACAGACTGACAAACGTCATCTAATATGTTCCTAGGCTGCTATCTGTCTGTGAAGAAAACAAACTTTTATAGAGGGGTTTTACCCGTTTTTACATCATTCACTCACTCCTTTATGAATTACACCATCCGTGCTCACTCTGCCTCCTTCCAAAGTATGTCTGAGGAATCTGAGGCTGGAAAGTTTCCTGAAAGGTCAACTGCTTGTTGTATAGATAACAGATCTAAACAGAATGCAAATTTACCCAAGGATTTGGTCCAAATTACTACCAGAAGGCTTTGTGTTTTGATTTTTAATCCCTTATTATTGGAGTTAATTTCTGCCAGAGTCTAAAACACCACTGGACTATAATGCCTTAAATTCAACATGTAATCAAGCTACCTTCACTCAAGGTTACTTTCCAGACATTTTTCTCTGATACACAGACATTCCAAACTCACAGCATAACTTGGTTTCATATCTAATCATATTTCATATCTAATTTGTTCTAGAATAGAACAAATGCACACACTTGTAAGCACTTGCTTAGTGCATATAATCTAGTCATTAAATGCATTATCAAATCGATTTTCTTGATTTACTATGACCATCTCCAAACAGAGATGCTGAAGTGCGTTATGTCATACTTTTAGTCATCTTGAGTATTCCTGTAAATCACCCTAGCTGGATTGACAGTGATCTGGATGACCAGAATGGTAACCCAATTGATTGTGTAGGCTACTTACCAGTCTACTTCTTTAGAATAAAACAGATCCAAATATAATGATAAACTACACTGACCATAGGAGAGAAGAAAAGAGAATTTAAGGAAATGGAAATGCCATCCAGTGTTTTAGAAATAAGTGACTTATATAAATGTTAATCTTTTGAAATGTGAATTACTATTTCTTTATATTATTGTTAATTCTTGATCAGGAAGATGTGTTAATATCTAGAGAAATTCTGTCTCTTATCACAAGGGGTTGAGGTTGCAGTGCTGCTGCTAAACATTTCCCAGGGCACAGGAGGCCCTGCAAGGGAGTGTGATCTGTTCCCACGCGTCTTAGTCGGAGGAGAGAAACGCTGCCACACTGTGAAAAGGACTCCATGCTGCTTTCCTTTTCAGATGTCTGTTTGCTGTGGTTTTTTCCTTACTGAGATGCTTACACGTTAGCAGAAGCACGGACATTGCCTGTAAATTGGTCTATCTGTATTTCATAATCAATTCCAATAGAAGGAAAAGACAGTTTACTATTTATAAGCTACTGCTGGAATGACGTAAGAAAAGAGAGATTTCTCTGGTCCTCCCTCTTAAGATTAATCACACACCTCAGTGACAGGACGAGTGGAAAGGGCAGGAATAAAGGGAAATGGACGACATTTCGGCTGAGTCTCCACTAACGCAATTGACCACCATCTCTTTCACACCACTTCAACCCAGGTCAGATGCCCTTGACATTTCCATATTTGCCATTACACGAATACCTTGAGTAAGCAGGGAGAGGTATGAACACAAATGACATTATAGTTTCTTTGGTCAAACCTGAAGCAAAATGATGCTCTGACCTAAATGCTTGTTCATTTCCCAAGGTCCATCTCAATCAGTGATCTCTTTTGCTCTCAGATCTGCTCTTCTCGTCCGACAACAGAGACTTCCCAGGTGATGCACAGTGCAGAAAACTGACCCCCAGCTAGACGCAAGAGGCTGTGTTTCTTACAAATGAAGAGAAGTCTCAGTCACTTCTGTTGTCTGAAACTTCTACCATGTCAATAAAATAAAATTTAAGAAGTGAAATAAGAAATAAGAACAACTAGAAAGGGAACAGACCTTATTTACAATATCTAGTATAGGTATGAGTCAAGCGGAAAAGGTCAGATAATGTGATGTTAGGAAAATGAACCCTTAAATATGTATTTTAATGTTTTCGTTTCTTTCATGCATGTGTTTCTAACGCATTTATAAGATTATTTCTTTGTTGCTTTGTATGTCCCTCCCCCACAGTGTAACCCCCGCTTTCACTATATTTGATGTCAGTATAACATGTGGAGGAGATGGGGACAAACAAGTCGTTTAAGGATTCAGGTGGACCTGTTGCAACAATGAGAAGTACAAAATGTCATGTCAAAACCAGCTTTACAATGTCGGTGTGTGGGGGGGAGGGGAGTATAATTGGGTGGGGGGAGGGGGATAAAATTGGGTGGGGGGAGGGGGGAGGCGGGGAAGGGAAGTGAAGGGTAAACAAAGGAGGAGGCTGCAATGCTTGGTAAGAAATGTATGCATTATCCTGCCCATGTAATTGTAGCCTCTCTGTACAGTATGTTCTCAAATAAAATAAAATACAATTAAAAAAAAAAAAAAAAAGAAAGGGAACAGAACAACTAAAACATGGAACCCATATCTCAAGTTATAAGTTTAAAGTGGAGCCACAGCTCCACTTCTGGTTTTTGAGTGGTTAATTGGAGATAGAAATCTCGTGGACTTTCTTGCCCATTTTCTTGTGGCTTCAAACCACGATCCTAAGAGCTCAGCCTCCTGAGTAGTTAGGATTACATGCCTGAGCCACCAGTGCCTGGCACAGACTTTTCAGGCTGGTTTTAAACTGTGATCCTCTAGATCTCAGCTTCCTGAGAAGATAGGATTATAGGTGTGAGCTACCAGTCCCCAGCCAGCCCAAAGTTTAATTGAACTATATCCCTTAATGTCATTTCTCCTAAAATATCATAACATTTTTGAAAGAAATGTTTGAATTCATAGGCCTTTTCCCTTTCTTCCTAGGTAAAGACTTGGATTTTTTTCCCTCTCCCTCCAGTTCTCAAATGGGGAAATTCTAGCCACAGTGAACTTGTGCTAAGTGAAGCCAGGGTCTCTTGGAATCATGAACAACACATTAATGTATTTAAACAATTTGACTTCAGTGTTTTCTTGTGCAGGCCCAGAATGCAAGTGAAGGGCTTGATTTTGCTGTTAAAAGAGCATTTCAGCAGCCTCACATTTCATTTTTCTTTTTTTCTTCTTTTTGTTGGTCATGGGGCTTGAACTCTGGGCCTGGGCACTGTCCCTGAGCTCTTCAGCTCAAGGCAAGCACTCTACCACTTGAGCCACAGCGCCACTTCCAGTTTTCTGGTGGTTTATAGAGATAGGAGCCTCAGTCTTTCCTGCCCAGGCTGGCTTTGAACCGTGATCCTCAGATCTCAGCCTCCTCAGTAGCTAGGATTACAGGTGTGAGCCACTGGTGCCCGGCTCACATTTCTATGCATTCCATTTTCCTGGAATCCTAATACTGTCCATGGTAAAGCACTCTAGGAAATTTGAAAAACTAGAATAATTTTACATTGTCTGGCACATGACTCCGGTTACTTGGAGAACTCTCTTGATTTGGCAACATTTTCATAATTTTAAAATAATGGCTGTGCATCTGGATTTATGTTTGTATTTTTATTTTCACTTCGAATCACTTCCTATAGGACAATTGGGAAATGGAGACAGTCTTCATTCTGAAACATCGATTGCAAGTCACTTTTATTTTCAGAATCATTTTAGTGGGTTTTTTTGTTTGTTTCTTTCTTGTTCTGTTTGCTATTAAATCAATGTAGCAAAACTATCAAGAAGAGGTACGCATGTTCCACAAACAACTTAACCTTGACTGTGTATGCTATATTTGAATTTGAAAATGTCCATGACAATGCATCTTGCTCTAAGAAATTACAGCTATGTTATCATTAAGTCTTATTGGGCCAACAAAAATGGCCCTTTTTTGTTGTTGTTGGCTCATAGTGGAATGTGAAGTCAGAGTTGGTGTGCTCTTTTTTATTTTCTTCACTCACATCTGGTACTCTACCACTTGAGCCATACTTCCACTTCTGGCTTTTGGTGGGTTAGTTGGAGATAAGAGCCTCATGAATTTTTCTGCACTGATTGGCTTCACACTTCGATCCTCAGATCTCAGACTTCTGACTAGTTAGGATGACAGATGAGAGCTACCAGTGCCAATATCAATAAAAAATAAATAGACCTTTCCTTAACTAAATTATTTGTGTTAACTAGAGGTAGTGAGTAGGAAATTTGATATTGCGAAATATTTGATACTGAGACAATAGGGAGTTTTTATTTTTCCAAAGTACAATTATTGAACTTAAAGAAGGCATTGTGTAAGGGTGCTCAGTGAGGCTGAACAGTTTTACTACATGCCTACATGAGTGGATGCACATTGTATTCAGAGATCCACCGAATTAGCTAATTTCCCACACCCTCCACCTCTCCAAAGCAAGTAAAGATGTTTAAAGAAAAAGCAAAAGAGAGACCGCCATGAGACCTCATTGAATAACTCCCTGGGAATTCTCCACATGAAAGATTACAGAATATGACCCACAGGATACATTGCCCTATGTAGTCATAAATTAAATTTACTGTAACAACCATACGAACAGGAAAAAAAAAGAATCCCAGAGCTAGACAACAAAGAAAGACTTAAAAATGAGGATACTGCTCATTTGTCACAAAAGCACAAAGCCCGCAAGTGATTCATAATCTTATTAATCAGCATTATTAATTAAATATATTCCCCAGCAGAAATTTTTTTAAAAGAAAGACATTGTTGGAATGATTTTACAGACTGTAATCTTTCAATACATCTGCCCAAGATTCTGTCTCTCCTAATTGCTGAAGCAGAATCAACAATGTTTTAGAAACCGATGAAAGGGTTTATTTGAAATCTATGTTTACACTTTGGGTGCAGGGGAGCCTCCTCTCATGTATTTGGGAGGTGACGTCTCTCCATCAGGAAATTCCTAGATGATCAAGCAAAGGGTTTGCTGAGTCAGCACAAGTAAATCAAGCCTGGACTCTGTGCTCCAAGCTGAGAAGCCATGGGAGGTGTCTGCTTTCCCACCTGCAGGTCTCACGTGGCTAGCAATGGGTGCTTCTTCGGGGCTAAGACCATAGGGGTAGGACATACCTGGAAAATACATCCCTGCTTTTAAATAGAAGCAAAGACTTGATTCTCAGTAGAGAGAGGCCAGGGTCAGGCCAGGTCAGACATTTGATTCCTTGGATCAGACCTCTTTGGTCTGGGACCCACCCGAAGAGCCAGCTTGCTCTAAGCCTACTCATATAAAGCAGGAACAATAAATATTGTATTAATACAATCTGGACTAATTGGACTTCTAATTTGCAATAAAGGGATGCATTTTTAAATACATAGAAAAAGAAGACAGCGGCTTCTCGACTTTGTGGCAATTAAAAAGTGCATTGTGGTCAGATAATGGTGGGGGAGGGGGAGTGGTAGGACGTAAATTATCCTTCTTTCTGAATTTCAGGCAAATCATTTTCTTTTCCAAACTAATAGGATTACCCATCACAAAGAGTGTGTGCGATTGCTATTTTATATGCCAACAAACCCAGCCATGGAAAAAAGAAAACAGAGTGCAAGGCTTCTAGAAAGGAACAGAATGGAAGAGGCTTACGGAGAGAAATATTATATTTGCCCATTATTAACAAGTGAAAAACTCTTTTGTTTGCTATGTCTCTTGACCAGACTTTATGGCAAAACCTAACAGATGATTTTGAGCAAGCAAAATGCCCTCCTCCTCACAGGAATTTGATTGGTACACATTCAGATGTCTCAAGTCTCATTGTTTATAAGATTAAAAAAATAAGCAAGCCTTTTTATTGTCCCTATGAATAAGAATTATGAATAATGGATTCTATAATGAACATTCTGACAAACAATGTATCACCCCTCTTTTTTTTTTGGAACACAAGTGAACAGTAAGCTTATTTGAAAGCAAAGAAAGCCCTAAAAGAAAAGGAAGGAATTTCTCCATCAGGATATGGGCCCCAAAAGAGTCCCATCTCGCCCCCCCCCACTCCCATCCTGAATTTAGAAACTGAAAAATACCTAGTGTGCTTTGAGACACATTTATTTAAATCAGAGATGCTTTGTCCCTTGACAATGAAGTTCCTCTTAATGTCGATTCTTTTAGTCAATGTAATTAGTCACATTATTGGTAGGTAAACTACCAATAGGTAGGTAAATTCTTATCAAAGAACTACACATTTTAGAAAATATTCAAAAGCTGTCAAAGGGGAACTTATATCCTATATCTACATACATCTTCACAGAAAATGACCACTGTAAATATCTTCAAGACACTTCTAAAAGAAATTAAAAGGTTCAACCAGAGAGGAGGGTTTGTTATTTCTTCTCATATTAAAGCTCTAAGCATGTTATCAAAAATTATTTAAAAAATTCTTTCTCTTTTCACCCAAGTTGAGCTTTCCTTAAGTTTAGCCTCCCACAACTTTATAAAGCCTCACTGATAATGCAATCATTCTCAACAAAAATCAGTGTGGAGCACCAAGTTGTCATATTTATTCATCACATAGTTTGATTAACAACAAAGAGCTCACAGTTCAATGGCCTAACATAGGACCAACACAATGGCACAGAAATGCTTATAAATAAAGTCAATACAACATGGAAAGCAGACAATGCTGTACTGACCCACTTTCTAGAAAGTGCACACCTATTCTTGCATGCTGGACATAGGAAAGAACCAAGGAATGAACACCTAATGTTGAACCACCAGACTTGTGATGGGGGAAGAAGTCGATGGAGACAACAAAACTCATTCCAAAATTTCCATGTTTAGAATGTTGCTATTGAAAGAAAGCACTTGTAGCCTGAGGTAGAAGCTAAGCTGTGCATGCAATATGTTACGTTTTCAGGAGACTGAAGCGCATTTTAAAAAGCAAGAGACACGTCAAGAACAAAAAAGAAAAGCTGAATCTAACCAAAAATCCATCGAGCATTTTCTCAGTTCATAAGCAAATAGATTCGGGTGCTGCTTCTAACTCAGCATATTCCTTTTAGTGGTAGAATTTCTAACACGGAGAGTCATTGTGGAGGTCCTCTGTAATAGAGTCTTGAGGACTGTCCCTGGGCACACTGGGAATGCCCGTCCTCCAGCACCTTTGGAATATTGGTGAAAGACCAAGGACTTGCCTCATAGAGCGCCCTTTGCTAAGTCACACACACAGGCACGAGGCTCTGCTATGAGTAAGAACAGAAAACTGCATTCACATTCTGGAGAGAGTTGGCAGATCGGGTTTGAATCCGTAATCATGGAGGAGGCTGTGAATAAAATGAACAGTTGTACTATAAGTTAGGAAGGGAAATGGGGATGTAACACCAGAAGTGGGGAAACCCTGAGTTCAATAGCCAGTACCATGCATGCATTCGTGCATACATACACCCACATACATACACACATACATACACACACCTATAATACACACATACATAGATGCACACACACGTATGCATGTACACATACATGCACACACATATACACACCTATAATACACACATACATAGATGCACACACACGTATGCATATACACATAAATGCACACACATATATACACACCTATAATACACACATACATAGATGCACACACACATACATGCACACGTATACATATACATACATACATGCATGCATACAGTCCATTGCTTCAGTGGTTTAATGAACACTCACAACTAGAATTTCAGCTCTATACCTTTAGGTAATCAGATTAACATTAGCACATTATATATATATATATATATATATATATATATATATATATATATATATTAGTATTCCCTAACATAACTAAATTTAGGGAGTTGGTTTGAATATCATCATATGGAATCTCATTGGGCTGATTTTAACATAAAGAATTCTGAACACTTTGCAAACATTAAGACCATTAATTATATTTTATATGAAGAACTTACAGCAACGGGAGTTACTATTTTGCTAGCAATTTTAGTTACTCAGGGGTAAAAGAAACAATGAGCCATAGCCAGAGACATAGAACACTGGTTTTCTAGCACTGAACACCTTGCAACATTCCACATCTCCTCCCTCAGTTCTCAAAATTATTTTCCTCAGAAAGATCTTCATTCTTTCTAATATCCAAACAGCAGTCCATCTATCCTGAGTACCAGTGTAGCTGATTTTTTAAAAGATTAAATGCCCCTATAAGAAGAGAAATATAATAAAACATTAACCACAGAATCTTTAGGGTAAATTAATTTGTTAGATTGTTTAGCCACTTATTTTGCAAATTACAGAGAGTAAGAGAAAGAGAGACAGAAAAATAGAAAGAGAGAAGGAAAGACAGAGAGGGAGAGAGAGAGGCATTTGAGTGCCTATGAGGAAGTCTAAAATGACTTCTTCAAGAAGGGACAGATCACAGCTTCATGAAGGACAAAGCATTATTCCCGTATTAAAAGGAGAAAGTATTACAAAAGAAAAGTGGTATGACACTTACATAGCCTAATGCTCAGGGTTTGATTCCCAGAATGGAAACAAACAAATGTGTGTAACATATGGGAGACAGAGGCAGGAGGGTTGTGCTCCCAGCTAACTTGAGCTACGTAGCAAGTTCAAGACCATCCTGGGCTACAGAATGAAACCGAAGAATACAAAACAAAGTAAATGAATCCACAAATCAATACCAAATGAGAAGTATAGGGCAAAGAAAGCATAAAGCTCGATTCTGACTACCCATTATGACAGAGGAAATCACTACACATCCGAGTGGCTTAAAACAACCCCAATGCATTGTATCATGCATCATGGTTTATATGAACCAGGAATTTGGAAGAGTTCAGAATTTTGTTTTAGCTCAAGGTCTCTCATGAAGTCAGTCAGCCAGCAGATACAACAGAATAACAACAGAAGACTGAGTCAGCAAGGGCCTGAACAAGCCCCCCACCCCCACCCCTCTCTCTCTCTCCTCAGAAACTCTTTGTGTGGATGACAATGGCCACTACAGGACAGCCAGACTGCTTATGTGTATTTAAAGCTCTAACACTGTACAGTTTGGTCTTTGAAATCACAGAGCATCACTTCTTCCATAATATATTGTTTAAATAAGTCCCCTAGGTCTCCCCAGTGGAAGGAGACTCAATGGCACATGGCAGGAAAATCTTATGAGATGGAGATTTGTGTGACATTCATTATTGGTGCATGCATGCTACTATGGCCTAGCTATTTACTTGCATACTCTGGCCATCAATTTTAGCTTTTATCAGTCTTCCTATGATCTTCCATGTGGCCAACATTCTGCACTTCGACATTATCAACATGCAAGCAAATTTCAGCTTATTGCCTCCTTCTGAAAGGATTTTCAATGTTGAAAACAACATCCTCAATTAGCTATTATAAAAATCCCCACTTCTTGAGAATGAACTTTACCTGAAGCCTGTGTTAATATGGGATATGCATCATCTCATTTAAATTCTTACAGCAAGCAGTAATCAATACACATACAATTATTATTAGAGTAGAAATGCAAAACTAGGATGCTCTCATTTGGAGGAGGAGGGAAGAACAGAAAATGAAGATCAGCAAATCTAAATTGATCAACCAAATGGAGTTTCTGAGCTCTTCTGTTTTCTGTCTGAGTAGTCACTGGGCTAATGTTTATTAAGATTTTGATTTAAAACTTATGTATTTCAATTACTAGTGTGTAACAAGAGAAATGGATAAAAATTTCTGGGGAAAAATTACAATGCAAGGCCACTGTGTTCTTAAAAGTCATGTTTTGCCTATAATAACAATGTATAAGAGATTTAAACATAGACAAATAAAAATATCTAAAATTAAGCAAAAGGCAAAAACAAGGGAAAATGGTTAAGATCTTTTTCAAAGTAACTGAAACATATTCATTCATAAACTCAAGAAGCTCAGAAAACACAGAGAATGATAACTGGAAAAAAATAAAAACATGTAGGCATAAAAAGGCAGATAGCAACCAATAAAAAAATTAGGATAGCACATGGGATGTTGGAATTTGGTTATTTGAAAAATAATTATAATGTCTCATTCTGGTTTCAACTTTTTTCTTCTTACTTGAATAAATCCCACAGTTTCATAAGCAAAAACAAAAACTAAAGCATAAAACCACCTAGGCATATTGACATTAATTTGCTGAAACCCAAAACAAAGAGTCTTAAAGCAATCAAAGATTATAATTTATTTTAGAAATCCTTAAACCTTATGATTGGCTTTTGAGGAAAACTAATGAAAGATAGAAGGTAATAAGTTGATATTTACAAACTGTCTAAACTTGGGAGCAGGGCAGTTGGCCATTCTAATTCTTTAGTGTATAGCTTTCCAAACATGATGCCAGTTCTGACAGGAAGTTCCTGGGCAACAGATAAAGAAATGCCCATGCAGTGATATCTCATATTTAATAATTTTAATATTAAATAATAATCCAATACAACCATGGGACAAAGAGTGAGTTAACCAAGATGCATGGTTAAGCCTAAAGCAGTCTTTCCCCAACTCCACTTTTAGAAGTTCAGATGGGCCCCAGGCTTTCTTAAAGTTAAGGGGAGCTAAACAAGAGGACCCATCCCAAGAGGTAGATATGAGGAAGTTCTGAGCTAGGCAGCTTCTCTCAGTAACAGATCCAGGATGGCAGGGATCACTCTACCTGTCTCTGGACAGGATTACTGCAGAAGTTAAAAACACTCACCCACATAACCAGGGGTTCTCCACTGGTATGGTTCAAACACCAGTGAAACCCCCTGCAGTCAGCCCCAGGCCCCACAGTGCTCCTGGGGGAGGAGGGAGTGTCCTACAACATCAGGTAATATGAACTCATATCAGATGCAATTTTTACAAAGTTAAAAAAAAGAGCTGAAAAATATGTTAGTTGAGCTGTACTGTTAGAATTACCACTGAAGATTTTCAAACTAAGATGAGAAGGCAATAGATGGAAACTTAAAGCCGCAGGAGGTAAGAAAGAGCCCTAGAAAATGCAGACTTGTAGACAAATAGATATGATTGGGAATTGAAAAACACGAGTAATAGCTGGGCACAGGGTCATGTGTCTTTCTCCCCCTCCACATGGTAGGCTGAGATGTGGGGGGAGGGGGGAGCTATTCTGAGCTAGCCTGGACAAAAAAATTCATGAGATCCCAATATACCATCATCTCAACAGGAAAAAAAAAAGAATGCATGTACTTGTTTTGCCAGCTACTGCAGGGAATATAAAATAGAAGAATTGGATCTGTGGATAAAATAAGACTTTACCTCAAAAATTACCAGAGCAAAAAAGGGCTCTAGATGTGGTTTGAGTAGTAGAAAACCCTATCTAGCGTGCATAAAGTACTGAGTTCAAACCTCTATATTGTAAATAAATAAATGAATGCATACATGCAAGAGAAATGATTAGGGTTGGGTTGATAACAGAGACAGAAATAAGATATTGCTCAACAATGTAAGAGTAGGCATAAGGGATGGTGGCTAATGGAGTTAAGCACTTTAAAATGTCTTACATCATTCAAAAGTGACAAACATTCTAATTTCAGAGCGGATCATAATTAACCAAGAATATGTTATTTAAACTTTAGTGTAGCCATGAAAATAATAAGAAGACATTTGCTGAGTTGGCCTCCATCTGGAGGCTCTGGGGATTCTTGCCTTTTCTAGCTTTTAGCAACTGTCAACTTGCTTGGCATTCCTCAGCTTGTGGCTGAAGCGTGGTGATATCAGTGCTTCACATCGCCTAATCTGTGTGTGTGTGTGTGTGTGTGTGTGTGTGTGTGTGTGTGTGTGTGTGTGTGTGATCTTTCTCTGACCCTCTTTTTTTTTTTTTTTTGGTCCGGTTGTGGGGCCTGAACTCTGGGCCTGAGCACTGTACCTTAGCTCTTTAGCTCAAGGCTAGTGCCCTACCACTTGAGCCACAGCGCCACTTCCGGCTTTTTTCTTTTTGCTTATGTGGTGCTGAGGAATCGAACCCAGGGCCTCAGGCATGCAAGGCAAGCGCTCTACCACTGAGCCAACTTCCCAGCCCTCTCTGACCCTCTTATAAGGATAAGGATACTTGAGATTCAATTAGGACTCCCCAAGGCAATCCCTGATGATCTTTTCCTCTCAAAATCTTTCACTTGATTTCATCTATAAAGATTGCTTTCCTAAATAAGATAGCTCTCACAGGTCCTGAAGGTTGGGATGTGGATGTTTTCTTGAGGTCATCACAATGCTACTTCTAATTCCACCTTGAATATTAGTAAGGTGGTTCTTTTTTATTATAAAAATGTTGTACAGAGGGGTTACAGTTACATGAGTAGGGTAATAAACACATTTCATTGCAACCATTGTAACCTCCTCCTTTATTTTACTCCTACCATCACTTTCCTCCCTGCCTCCCCAACTCGTCCCACCCACCCCCTACCCCAATATTGAACGTTCATTTTCAATATAGTGTCCTGTACATCTCATCCTGTATATCAGCCTGAATCCCCATTTAAGCATTCTGCAATATCCCTTCCCCTCCCCAAATTACAAAAATGTATATACAAGGTGCAGAACACCAGCATCAAATCCTGATACCTGAAAACAGGTATCATGAGGGAAGAACATACAATAGAAACAAAAGAATCACATAGTGCAGCATTGTAAGTACATTAAAAACACTATGGAGGTTCCTCAAAAGACTCCACATAGAGCTCCCTTATGACCCAGCAATTCCACTTTTGGGTATTTACCCAAATGATCACAAACAAGGTAATACCAAAGCTACCAGCACAACCATGTTTAGCGCAGCATTATTTACCATAGCTAAGATATGGAACCAACCCAGATGCCCCTCAGTAGATGAATGGATCAAGAAAATGTGGTATATATACACAGTAGAATTCTATGCCTCCGTCAGAAAGAATGGCATTGCCTCTTTCATTAGGAAATGGAAAGACTTGGAAAAAATTATATTAAGTGAAGTAAGCCAGGCCCAAAGAAACATAGGTCCCATGGTTTCCCTTGTTTGCAGTGACTAGTCATGTCTAGGACAAGCAGAAAAGGTCAAAGGCTATGTACATATGACCACATGAGATAATATTAAGCAAAATGTACCCCAAGCAGGGACACAAGAGGTTTTATTTTCTTGCTTGCTAGTGTTTTTAATGTACTTACAATGCACTGTGTGATTTTTTTTGTTTCTATTGTATGTTCTTCTCCCATGGTATAACCCCTGTTTTAGTAAAGTGATTCTAAGATGATACGGATATGCCCAGAAAAGCTGAGACAATCTTGGAGACAAACCTACCTGGCAATAGATTCCTGCTATCACATATCAAGACTCCTGGATAATCTCTTTATTCTCAGATACTCAGGAGGCTGAGGTTCAAAGCCAGGCTGGGTAGGAGAGTCTATGAGACTCTTATCTCTAATTAACTACCAGAAAAGCTGTAAGTAGAGCTGTGGCTCTAAGTGGTAGTGCTGTCTTGAGCAAAAAGAGCTCAGGGACAGCGCCCAGGCTCTGAATTTAAGCCCCATGATGAGGAAAGGAAAAAGCTGTAAAAATCAATGTGGGACATGATCCAAGCATGAAGAGACCCATGAACCAGAGTCCAAAAACACAACTATATATGGTTTATGACAAGAGTTCCATTGGAAATTCAGCAGGAAATTAAATGGAGCTGTAGTAGTTGGATGTCCATATGCAAGCAAATAATAATAATAATTCAAAAAATCACCTGATTCAAACCTAGAACCATACACAAAATTAATTTGACACCTGTCTTGGGTAAGGCCGATGGAAGCAGAGGCCATGATTCAATATAGGATTGGGAAACCAAAATAAGAGGAACTGAATGACAGGAAGGGGAGGGAAGATGCTGAACAAGATGCAGTCTCCAGCGAGACCCAGCCCTGACTTGACATCACCCACCAGGGATGCCCGGAAGCACATACTGTATCTCCCTCTCGCCTCTCCTTCAGTCAAGGAGCTCAGCACTCAACACCTGCCCCACTCAGTTATTGGCTGTCGTTGCGTCCTGGGGGAGGGACAACCTCCCCCATGACTCCCGGAGCCATGAGCATCGGCTGCTGCAGCTTCAGTTGGATAGATGTGGGGTCTACCAAAAAGGACTTGGTGATTCATGCCAATAGTCACTCCAAGATAGATCACAAAACCGACTGAATAATTACCCCCCTAAAAACAAAAAAAAAAGCGTAAGAAAGCATCTTCAGAAACTTGGAGTTAAAGTACATATTTTAAGGCACCAAAGGAACTAACTATAGAAGAACAAATTGATAAACTAAAATTCATTAAAGGAAATGAAAAGAAATACCATAGCAATCACATATCCAAGAAATGCCTTGCATTCAATTTATCAAGAACCTCTATAAGTAAAAGAATAAAGACAATCTCATTAAAGTGGATTTAAAAAATTGAACTGACATATACCATTAGGAGTTGTTCAGACTAAGTACTCAAAACCAAGATCGGCTTTGAGTAAACATACATATTTTGACTATCCATTTGTCAAGTAATGTAACATTAGGAAGAGTATGGGGTGCTATTCTGATTCACTGCTCACCCCTTCCTGAGCATCCCTATTACTCAGAAGTCTGCTTCTCTATGCCATCTTCTGACTGCCCCATCTAGAAGCTTCCAGGAAGGCTCAGTGTATGAATGGAACCAGAAAAAGGACCATGGAAAGCAGGCAGCAGATCGGGGCATTTCTTGCCACTTTCTCTATTCAGGCTTTCTGCTCTTGGCAGCTGAGTTCTTAAGCATGAATATCAGCGGGATTGCACCATGTCCTCTACTCTCCTATGCTTCCAGCCCTCACCCCACTCCAGAAACAGTTTCCTCCCCGTGTCCCTTCCTCCACAACAACACATTTTGGCTGTCACTGGTCTCTGGGTCTCCCCATTCTTCCTGCTTTCCCTATGCCAGCCCACATCTCTGACAAGTCTCCCCATACCCATTATCTGGGGTAAGAGTTATTTTCTATTGGAAGCATCACAAATCCGCAAACGCAAGATTATTAGGGGGTTTATATGAGCAAGTATATGGGAAGTGTTAGATGCAGGCCTTCTAACATTAATAAACACTTAGTCAATCCTGATTTTAAACGAATGCATATTCATTTCATAAGATGATCAAAAAACTGCACTTTGAGTCAAGCAAGGCCTCTTCTACTGGAACAAATAGTTCATTATATCTCATTTTAATGGAATGTCATTTCTTTCCTCTAATACGCTTTGTCTTAAGTCTTGCTGCTTGCAAAACAGCCTACTGACTTCCATTGTTTCTCATTTAGATGGGAGAACTTAGGCAATGCTCTGATAAGAGCTATTTCCTGAGTAGTTCATTCACTCTGCTGATATTTCTCATTTCAGACTCTAACTTGACTCCCGCACTAGCTCAATAGATGGAAATTAAAACACTCATCATGTTGGCTCAAATAATCCTATTCCTTCAGAGAATATTAATTCTCATGTTAAAGGAATAAATTGTCATTTTTACTTTTACATGTAAGCCTCATGAGCTTAGTTATTTCTTTACAAGAATTCAATAGTTACTTATTCTCTGCTGTGTGCCTGTGTAATTCTATAATCCACTGATACATCAGCACATTGGAAAGGACTGCTTCTTATTTACATGGATCCCATGCTCTGAGCAGGGAAACAGCTGTAAATACATGCCTGAAAGGGAAAAAATTCTGAGAGAAAGAATAATGCAGAAAATCAAAGCATGGGTTTGTGACAGAGTTACTGGTTAGCAATGGAAAATTCTCTGGCTAAATTACCTTAATGCTGATTCCTCCAAATCAAGACAAAAGTTAATTATGACAAGATCAGGGGAAAGAACTATGTAAGCAGAAAGAATCACAAGTCCTAAGCTGGGAAGGAATTTGATTTCTCAAAGACTTTCATCTGCCATACCAACGCCTGACCAGTTGTCTCTGACATCAGTGCATGCTGAGTTGCATTTGCTCAGACACACAGGTTGAACTTTCTCTAGGTGCTTTTATTCCACACTTCTATCTTTAGAATACTTAAGGTACTTTTTTAGGTTTCATCATAGTAAAATCTACCATGTTAACCATTTTTCAGTAAACAATTCGGTGGCGTTAAGTGCATTTACAATAGGGTGTGTCTACTACTATTCTGTGTGCAGAATTTCTCATCCTAGTAAACAGAAATTTGGCGCTATTCATCAACAATAAATTCTCATTCCTTCACCACCCTATGATACTTCCTCTGTGGTGTACACCCTAAGCTATGCTCATCCGTGGATCTGATGACAGGTAGTTGAGTTGTGTCAATCTAGCAGCAATTGTGAGGAATGACAGGAAAATGAGCACACAATTATCTGGTTGAGCCCTGCTTTCAGTTCTCACGGGAATTACACCTACAAGTGAAATTAGTGCATCATATGTTAGGTTTTTATTTTCTTGCTTTGATTTTGAGGAGCTGCCAAACTCTTTTCTGAACTAGTTACTCTCCCACCAGCAACACGCAAGTGTACCAGGGAGTGAATGTTTGTCTCTACTCTTTTGATTATAACTCTCTTAATCAGTATGGACTGTCTTATTGTGGCTTTTATTTTCATGCCCATAATGACCAGAGATATTGGAAACTTTCTCAATTACTTGTCAGTCTTTTGCCCATCTTCTTAGAGAAATGTCTACTTTACTCCGGTACTTTTATTTTCTGTCATCGCTGTTGAGTGGATGATGTTCCATGTATTCTAGATATTAATCCCTTACTCTTGATCATTCACAGATGTTACCCAATAAGATTATTTTTCACTCCCTTGATAGAATTCAATAATGAAACAAAAGTTTCATTTTGATGATGTCTTATTTATCTTTAATTTTATTGTCTGTCCTCTTTTTGCAATGCTTAAGAAGGTAATGCCAAATTCTATGTCATAAAGATCCCCTGTGTTTTTTCATAAAGTTTTATAATTTGGGCTTGTAGTTTTTTTAAATTCATTTTGAGTTATCTCCTGTGTATGCATAAAGAAGCACCCAACTTCATTGTGTACCTTACTTCTTTGCATGGGGATATCTAGTTCCCACAAAACCACCTGTCAAATACATTGTCCCTTCCCTCATTGAATGACATTAGCACCCTCTGCACAACCACTGGGTATGCGTGCACCAGCATTATTGCAGGAATCTGAATTCTATTCCACTGACCCATATGTGTCTGCCAACACCACACTATTTTGATTATGGTAGCTTTGTCAACAAGTTTTTAAATCAGGAAGCATTACTTTTCTTCAACCTTGCTTTTATTGCTTTGTCGAAATGGGATTACTTTCGATTACAGGTGAAGATTAGAATGGATTTTTCTCTTGCTAAAAGAAATGTAATTGGGACTTCAATAGCGATTTATTGAATCTGCACATTACTTTTGAGAGCATTGTCATTATCTTGGTCCATTTTCTATTGGAATAACAAAGTACCTGAGGATGGGTAATGCGTAAAGAAAACATGGTATAACTGGCTTACAGATATTTTTGGCTGAATGTTCATTACTGGACAACTGGACAGGTCACAGGTTTAGTCTCTACTTGGGGTTGTCTAACTATATTCCAACATGCCAAATTGAATCACTATGGTTGCCTGGGTAAGAGGGAAAGAGCAGCATGTGGCAAGGCAGGAAGCAAAAGGCCCAGCTCCTATGCCTTCAACTTGCTATCATTGATGTCCTGCAAGAAATGCATTAATCACTTCAAGGAAAACATCGCTGAATACCTTGCCCACTAGGCCACCTTCCCAGAGGCCAAGGCTGCCTTACCAAGGATCAAATTTCAACATTCAAGCCAGATCTCAGCTCAGAGGTTACCTTCATGGTGTTCAGTGAGTTCATTCATAAACAGAAAACCTTTCCACTTATTTATACCTTCTTTCCTTTCTCTTGATGGTGCTTTGGAGTTTTAGTAATAATTGACACGGATTTCCCTCCTACCAAAGTTTTATTTAACCTGAGGTATAATCAGTTCTTTTTACTCTTTTCCCCAGTGTTCTTTTGTCTTTAGTCTTCATTCCAAATATCATTTCCCCAGCATCCTGCTAGCTTTCTAGCAGGAAATGGTTCTTTCTAGCAGTGAATGGTTCTTTGCAACAATCACCTAGTATCTGAGTTTTCTCACACTTATTGATGCTCTTAATTTATATTTTAATCATTACTTTCTTAATATTTTAGCTCATTCTGATACTACTTGTGGGTTCTAAATGTAACATAAACACCCCTTTTGAATAATAATTCTAGAGAAGTTGTGGACACAGACCTATGCTCCTGTTTTTGAATGACTGAGGCTTTCTGCTTTGTGGAGTGAGTGCATGCACTCTCACTCCTTTGCTTCTGTTCTACCCCTGCTTTTCCTCTCTTGATAAACATGGTTCCTACTCCCAGAAGGCACTCCTTAGTCTAGGGCTCTGACCTAAGTGGGATTTACCAGGTGGATTTCAAGAGTTCATAAGACACAGACCCATCCAGTACAGTCCTACCCAAACTTGTCACAGTCCCTTCACCCACCTTGGGTAACTTTGGTATTTGACCAATTTGGTATTACCAGGTCCTCTGGACCAGCCAAAGTCCTTTGCTTTGTGTCTGTTTCCTTCTGCACATTGCTGACATGTGGATAACATTGGCTGCCAATAGTGTATCCATTGAATTTCTACTTAAAGGTCTATGGAAACATCCCAGTTCTGTTTAAGCTTTATTGTAGACTTGAAGATTTTCCAAGAAGTTTTAGATTTTCTGCCCTGTTCTCCTAGCTGTGTTTGCTTTTATGGAGGAATTTGAGGGGCCTGAACACTGCTGTTGCCATCTTGTTCTGATGTGAAAATTACTTATTAAAATAAATAGTTTATGAGTATGATGGCACACTTGTATAATCACAGCATTCCAAAGGCAAAAGCAAGCAAATGGCAAGTTCATGGTGACCCAGGCTATATAGAAATTTTCCAGCTACCTGAAGCCATGCTGTCTGAAAGAAGAATAAATGAAAGAAAGAAATTAGAAAAAAGGAAGGAAGGAGTGGAAGGAAGAAGGAAAGAAAGAAAGAGAGAGAAGGAAGGAAGGAAGGAAGAAAGGAAGAAAGGAAAGAAGGAAGAAAAAGAAAGAATAGGAAGAGAGGGAGGGAGGGAGAGAGCGAGGGATGAAAAGAAAGGAAGAAAGATAGTTAACCTTTCATTGTTTATTTATGTCAATGAAAGATATTTGAAAACATTTAAAATTATTTTAAATAGCTCTGGATATGTGCTGGCGATACAGGGTTATATTTTCCTTTCCTAATTGCTTATTAAATATAAAATGCAGGAATGGTAGGTAGCCCTACACGGATGTGTGTATAGGTAGAGACATTTGTGTTTATACAGACTTAACACTTTCATGTTGCCTGTATGTTTAGAATGTCTTCTTAGGTAACTAAAAGCCCTGAGGGGAATCACTACCTCAGGCTGAGGTGGCTCACTGGCCTTGGTCACACGATGATATTTTGGTTAATGAGGACAGTGGTGAGATTTATTACAAGAACTTAATTTGAATGAACCCAACATAGCATTTCAAATCCATTCTTTCTGTGCAAGAGAGAGAAAACTGATGGTAAGGTGACTTATTCAAAAATTTGGATAGAAAAGAAAGAAAAACAGAACCTACCTGAGTTTTCAGCATTCTTGGAATACTATATGCAATCACATTTTTCAAATTGAAAAACAGCTTTTTTTTCCCCCTCCCAAGTGAAGCAGCAAATCAGTTATCTGCTCCAATGCCTAACACAGCTGATTAGGCCAAGTTCTCCTTGGGATTCTGTTTAATTCACTCACACAGACGCTTATGCTGATGGTGAATATGAGCTGACAATTTCCCAGATGCCATTTTTAAAGATTTATATTAGAGCCATAATGAAAAGGAAAAAAAAATCTTCAGTGCAGATGCATAAAGAACTGTCATTTCTTAAGCCACCCCACTAAACAGTCAAGGGAGAGGAGATGGAACAGCCTTTAGAATCAAGTGCCACACGGGGCAGAGTTAGAGACCACAAGAGAGATAAAGAGAGAACTGATACAGAGAGAGAGAGAGAAACAGGAGGAGGGGAAGGAGAGAAACACGGAGAAAAAATGAGGACGAGAAGGGGGGAGAGAGAGAAATAGAATGCGAGATCAAGAGAGAAAGAAGGAAGGGAGGGAGAGAGAGAATGAGAGAAAGGATGAAAGAAAGACAGAAGGTGGAAGACTGGGGGAGACACAGAAAATGAGAAAGAATGAGCTAGAAAGAAGGAAAAGAGAGGAAGGAGGGGAGGGCAAGAATGGGAAAGACAATAAGAAAGAATGAAAAGCAGGGGGAAGGAGAAAGAGAAAAATAATAAGAAAGGAAAATGGAAGAAAGACAGAGACAGAAAGTAGGGGTAGGGATGGAGGTATAAAGGGAGGGCAGGAGGAAGAGAGGATAGGAACCTAGACATTAGATTGTCTTCTGCTGTGAAGCTAGGTTACTCCAACCTCTTCACTAGAACTGTTACATGTCTTCTTGGTTTCTTAGAAAATACAGGTGTCTAAATCAGTACTAAACTTCTTCCCTAAAGGGTTGCCATGAAGCTAAGCAATGCTCACACACTTCCTATTAGGATGGGAATCTCTAGATGGTGTTGGAATAGGGCTCTGTTTTCCACTCCAGAAATCAAATGGAAAGAGAGGATTTAAATTCTCCATCTATTCTCTACCAACTGGACACACAGGAGGCGTGGGCTCCGGAGCAGCTGTGTGGGTGCTCCTAAGGGAGCCGGGGAGTCTGGCATAGACGAAGAGACACCTGACTTCATGGCTCCCGTGGAAAGCCATCCGTAGCTCTGCGGTGACCCTAGCTACTTTCTCACCTGCCTCACTTCCTCAGTTTCTAGTGTAACGCTCTAAGATGCGCTCCTTTAGTCCTTCCATTTGGTCCATGAGTGGTTCATATCACTCGTGCTTTGCTTTGCTCGCTGCTTCTCATAAGCCACACGGGTTTCTACCATGTGCAATTATGAACTTGGATGTGGAAGACAAAATGGAAGACAAGACGGTGGCTTTTGTGCTGTACGCTCTACCACTTGAGCCAAAGCTCCACATCTGATTTTTGTTGTAGCTTCGTAGAGATGGAGGCTCGTAGACATTCCTCCCTGAGGCCGGATTCAAACCACAATCCTCAGCTCTCAGCCTCCTGAGTCGCTATGATTACAGGTCTGAGCCACTGGAGCCTGGCTCTGGCTTCGGAATTTAATAGCTGAACATTAACTTATTGTAAGTTATCACTCCCAAAAGAAACTCTTCATTTATATTTCTTCACAGCTCACAAAGTTCTGGTTCACCACCCTCACCATGATGAACTCCGTTCCTCCATCACCTTTACAAACTAATTTCCTCCCTCAGCTGGGAAGAAATCTCGTTCCTCAATATGACTATCTCCATCCTGCTTTCCTCCCCCTTTTTTCCTATCTCTCTCTCTACTTTGTGAACTTGATTACCTTCTGCCTTCTCTCCTGCAGTATTTCCCATGGGATCAGTTTCCCCTGCTTTTGAATTCTCTGGAGGCTTTGGAGCCTCCGTTGCACTTTGGAAGTAGAGTTAAGGGATAAAGTGAAACATCTCCTAATTTAGAAAGAGAATCAAATCCACAAATGGACAGGAGAGCGTTTGAAGGAAGCTAGAGAGCAAGACCCAGGGGCCTGATGGGAATACACCAGCTCAGCCTGCCCTAGGACCCTGCTCCCTGCCCGTCCAGCTGCAGAATGGGCTTCACTTTAGGGCCTTGTGTACTTGATGTTTGGGTCCTTGATTTTTACTGAATCTTCAGCTCCATCCACTCAACTCTGTCCTCAGCTTCCATCCAGTGACTCTAGCCAGGGCATTTGCCTACCCCTATCCCACGGACCTCTTTCTTTGCTCTTTCTCTGGCAGTAACTCAGAGCCCTGGGGTGTTCTGGTCTTTCTTCTTTTGCTTATGATCATCTTGGGTGGTCCAAGCCAGGTAAAGAGCTAGAGGATGAGGACTAAGCCTGCGTTTCCTGCCTGGCCTCACTTTACTAAGTAAAGGGTGCAAGAGGAAATACAGAATACTTTTCTTTAAACTCAGGGCCTTCCATTGCTCAGCAGGTGCTTCATCACCTGGCCCATACCCCCCAGCCCATTTTGCTTTTTTTTTCAGATTGGGTCTCCTATTTTTGCCTGGATTGGACACTGATCTCCCTACTTCTACCTCTGGGATGGATTATAGGCATCTACCAGATGCCGATAATGCCAAAGAGTAGGTAAGTGGATTCTAAGCAAAGAATCATACCATGAGAAGAAATGAGGATGAGAAACATATATTGGGAAAATTGTGAACTAAGGCATATGGTCAAGTCAGCACAGGGCTAGACATTTTTAACAGTTAAACGTGCTTATTATATCTGAATGCAATAGAATTCTAGGTGGGCGACTCTTGACTTAATTCCTTCATACAGAAAGAAACAGTCCTAAGTGCAGACGCAATTTCTGGAAGGGAATGTCTGTGAGCAGTGATTACAATGCAGGAGACAGCAGTGTCCTTTGACCTGGCACCTTGTGCGGGTGACTCAGTAACCAAACCATCGACACAGTAGCGACATTTTTCCCTCTGCTTTTAGATTTGAATTCATCTAATGGCTTGCCGAGACGGGAAAGCATTTTTAAGGCTGTCCTCTTGTGTCTTATTCCACGTACATCTGGAGGACAGCGGGAGAAAACTATAATGAGCTACATTCATAACTGAAGACGGGAGGTGATGGATACTCTCAAAGGGAAGGGTTGAAAGAAAGTGAGATTATCATATGTTTGTGTAGAGCCCAGGGCGAATGAGTTGTTCTAGACGAACACTTCCTGAAAAGGATGCCAGTGAATATGGCTTTTAGCACCATAGCAACACCTGACATGTTGGAAAACCTGCGTTAAAGACACACAGCACAGCAATTTGGTTACCACACCTGGAAGAAGAACCAGAGGAAAAGCTCACTCTCTCTGGTGGAGTCTTGTTTTATTTTATCTGTGTGTCTGTCTGTCTATTTATCCATCCATCCATATTTATTAACCTCAAGGAGAATGTCAAATCAATGAGAAGTCTGGTTTTGTTTGCAAATAGCAGATGATCTGAATAATGCTGGTAGCTCATTATCTAAGAGGGCAGACACAACAAAGGGAAAGATTTGAGAAAGAATTAAGTTGCCATAAAAATCAAGGTGGGGTAAGAGTTTGATTTAAGTTTTCCATTGTGGTAGGTATTCCTGTTTTTCTTTTCAGCATTAAGTTATTATTTGTACAAAGTTCTGAAACCAGATATTGAAAGCATTGTGAGAGGAGATGGGACAGAAAGGAGGGGGGCAGAGGAAGGAATCTGTGCCATACTGCTAAAGATCCAGCCTACTTACACGGTATGTCTCATAGTTGCCCCAAAATACACGGTCCATAAAAATCCTGTACCACTGTTTGCTTGCTTTTTCTTTGTTTGTTTGCTTATTTTTTGGCACTCATGGGGCTTGAACTCTGAGCCTGGGTGCTGTCCCTGAACAATTCAGCTCAAGGCTAGTGCTCTACCACTTGAGCCACAGCACCACTTCTGGCCTTTTCTGCTTATGTGGTGCAGAGGAATCGAACCTAGGGCCTCATGCACGCAAAGCAAGTATTCTACCTTCCCAGCCCCTGTTTGTTTGTTTTTAATGTATGAGGGTACTGAGGGCCTGGGTACTGTTGATTAGCCTTTTCACTCAAGGCTAGCACTCTACTACTTGAGTCACAAGTAGGTAGGAAGTAAGAGTCTCTTGGACTTTCCTACCAGGTTGGTTTCTACCTGTGATCCTCAGATCTCAGCCTCCTTAGTAGCTAGGATTATAGGTGTGTGTCACTGGAACCTGGCATGCATAACTTCTAAAGAACAATCTAATTTCAAGGGGCTCCAGGTAGAGCTGTGATTGGTTTTTAAAATCTTGGATGTTGTCACCAGGGTTGTACTTAATGCAAGCTTTCTTGTTTTATTCTATTCTATTTTTTGTAAAGGTGATACACAGAGAGGGTTACAGTTACATAAGGTAATGAGTACATTTCTTTTCAAGCAGTGTTACCCTCCCTCATTTTCTCCTGTTCCCCCCACTTACCATTCCCTCCAAGCTGTAAAGTTCATTTCCAACATAGTGTCTAATGAGGATTGCTGTTGCATTGGTTCACCTTTTTTTGTTTTGTTTTGTTTTTGTTTTTTATTGTGAAAATACCATACAGAGGGGTTACAATTACATGGACAAGGTAATGAGTACATTTCTTATCAAGCATTGTTGCCTCCTCCTTTTTCCCCTTCCCATCCCTTCCCATTCCCAGCCCCCCCTTCCCCCTTTCTACTTCCTTACACTCCCCAACCCTGGCGTTGGTTCACCTTTTGTCCCACCATTCCTGTGACTCCCCTTCTTTTCCCCAAATTGGATAAACTTATATATAAGACAAAGGGTGCCAAAATCAGAAACAGTGACCTCAGGGAATAAACCAAAGGAGAACAAAAATGAAAGACAAAAGAAGTAACTGCAAACAGTACACTAAAAAAGAAAACAAAAGAAAAAAGCAACCACAAAAAAAATCTTCTTGTTTCCATGTCAATGAGATCACTTCGCTTAGCATCATCTTATATGATCCATATGTACATACCTATTGGGCTATTGTGAACATCTACGGGGACTATCCTAGGCATATACTAATTATTACAAATGAGGGAAACCATGGGACCTATGTTTCTTTGGGTCTGGCTTACTTCACTTAATACGATTTTTTCCAAGTCTTTCCATTTCCTTTAAATGGGGCAATGTCATACTTCCTGATGGAAGCAAATGGGATTGCATTAAACTACAGAGCTTCTGCATGGCAAATGACATAGCTAGCAAGATAAATAGAAAACCCACAGAATGAGAAAAGATCTTAACTAGCTCTATAACAGACAAGGCCCTCACATCAAAAACATACTTAGAGCTTAAAAAATTAAATCCCTCAAACACAAATCCTCAAAGAATAACCATACCATTAATAAGTGGTCTAAAGAATTAAAAAGAAAGTAAGCCAGGCTCAAAGAAACATAGGTCCCATGGTTTCCCTTATTTGCAATAACTAGTATATATCTGAGTCAAGCAGAAAAGGTCAGATAAGTTGATGTTAGGGTAATGAACCCCAAGATAAGTATTCAAATGTTTTTTTTTCCTTTCATGCAATTGTTTCTAACATATTTATAAGATGATTTCTATGTTGCTTTGTATGTCCCTCCCCCACGGTATAACCCATGCTTTCACTGTATTTGATGTTGGTATAATTTGTGGAGGGGAAGGGAAAAAACAAATCATTTAACTAGGGATACAAGTGGACCCATTGCAACAATGAGACGTACAAGTCATTATGTCGAAAAGTGAACTTTACAACTTTGGCAGGGGATGGGGGTAGGATTGGGTGGGGGGTGAGGGGCAGTATGGGAAGGGATGGGAAGGGGAAACAAAGAGGAGGCAACAATGCTTGATAAGAAATGTACTCGTTATCTTGCCCACGTAATTGTAACCTCTGTACGGTATTCTCACAATTTAAAAAAAAAAAAAAAGAATTAAAAAGAGACTTCTCTGGGTAGGAAATAAGAATGGTTCAACATGTCTGGCCATTAAAGAAATTTAAATCAAAACTACATTGAGATTCTACCTCACCCAAGTTAGAATGGCCATTATCAAGAAAAAAATAACAGATGCTGGTGGAGATGTAGCCAAAAGGGAATATTACTACATTGTTGGTGGGAATGTAAACTGATTCAACCACTCTGGAAAGCAGTATGGAGGCTTCTCAAAAGATTACACATAGAGCTTCCCTATGACCCAGCAATCCCACTCCTGGGCATTTACCCAACTGATCACAAACAAGGCCACACTAAAGCTACCAGCACAACCATGTTTATTGCAACATTATTTTCCATAACTAAAATAATCAACCCAGATGCCTCCCAGTAGATGAATGGATCAAGAAAATGTGGTATATACACACAATGGAATTAATGTGAACTTTCTTTCCCAGTTGGTGAAAGCATACTAGAACATCCTACATAACTTGAACCCTGGAAAGGTAGCCTCAGCCTGGCCACTTGCCCTGACTCTGGGCCTCTCCAGAGCTGCTAATTACAACTCCTTGTTAGTGATATAAAATATACAAAGATTAGACTTTATAAAATTATTTTTAAAATATTCTCAACAATTCCTGGGCACGGGTGGCTCATGCCTGTAATCATAACTACTCAGAAGGCTGAGATCTGAGGATCACAGTTCAAAGCCAGCCCGGCAGGAAAGCCAATTAACAACCAAAAAAAGAGACAAAAGTGGAGCTGTAACTCAAGTGATAGCATGCTAGCCTTGAGCAGCAACAAACTCGGGGACAGCACCCACACCCCAGGACTAGCACAGAAAAAGAGAAAAGATTCTCCACAAGTAAATTTTCATAAAGCATGCTCATTTCTATGCCTTTTTTTATTTTCAATGTTCCTATTTTTACAATGTATTTGTATCCTTAAGCCTTAAATAAAGTATACTTATTTTATCTATTCTCCCTTAAATGCTATTCCTTTTCAGTCAATGCTCTATTTGTTTAAAACTCTCTTTCTTGGTTCAACAAAATCTTCACGATGTCAAAGCAACCATCTATTTATTCTTACTCTAACAACAAACCCAGAGTTGAATAAAGGCCTGGAAATAATTATTTAAACTCTTGCTGCATTACTACATAGATGAAACCAAAATCTATGTTCAGCTCTACCTTCGAGTGTTCTTCAGTGGTAAAGTATGGATGGAGACTTATGCAACGAGTATCAGTCTTTGTATATCCACAAAGCAACAAGCTTAAGCCTGCAGGACAGTAAAAGAGGTGTATGCTTTGTACAAGCCTTACCTGAATGAATCACTAATTACAGCCAAAGCAATGCAAAAGAGTGCATTCATGATAGAAAATCTCCACCGATATTCTTTTGTTCTGGTTCACTTAGGAAGAAAAAATAAGACTTACTGTGAGCCCAAACTGAAAACAGCTCCAGGGGAAATCAAGAAAAAAACTATTATTAATGACTAAAGAATAGATAACCACCAAAGAGCTGGACTCCACAGAGTAAGACAGAATACTGAGATGATGAAACAAATAAGGAACTGTTCCCATAAACACTGAATGTTAGCTTTGCAAGGCCGCCATTTCCTTCCCCACCCACAGCACACTACCTACAGCCATGGCCCAGGGGCTCTCCTAGGTCATGTCTTACCTTGGGCATTTACCCATCACCTGCCCACCTAGAACTCTATTCTTTTTTTGCAGGTCTATCAATGACATCAGTGTTTATACCATTCTGACTCAACTCAAATTGCTCAAAATAATGCCTACAAGTCAGAAACCATAACCACAGGTGTAAAGAACCTTCCTACTATATCAATTAAAGATAGGTCTGGTAATTTAGTTAAAATATGAATGCAATCATGACTAGAGCAACATTCCTTCCAAAGTGACTGGTGTCCAGCCAAGATGCCTCTAACAGACTGGTTACTACCCAGTTCTGCTGTTCATAGCAAGGACAGGTAGCAGGCAGAAATATGCAATCTGGGGCTGGGAAGGTGGCTCAGTGGCTCAGTGCTTTGCATGCATGAGGCCCTGGGTTCGATTCTTCAGCACCACATAAGCAGAAAAAGCCAGAAGTGGTACTGTGGCTCAAGTGGTAGAGCGCTAGCCTTGAGCTGAAGAGCTGAGGGACAGCGCCCAGGCCCAGAGTTCAGGCCCCACAACTGGACCCCCCCCCCAAAAAAAAATATTTTTGAACTTTACACTTTGGTAGAGAATTAAAGTGATAGCTGCCCACATGTGTACATGGAGAAGATTTTTTTTCAGTATTCAAGAAAATACTATAAGTAACATTGTAAAGGTCTGTTAGCCATGTATTTGGTTTATTGCATGAATACCTTCTTTCTAGGTGGACATTTCTCAAAAATATTGAATATATGCTACTAAGCCACAAAGAAAATAATTTCTATTGCAAGTCAACATATCTCAAAAATATATTAGAATATGCACACACACACATACATATATACACATATACTCATATATGTATACTGGATATATACAGAGAGAATTTTACTTTATTTTTATTTGTTGCATTTTACATTAAGGAATTGTGGATAGTATGAGCACAACATTGTGGAAATTTCATAGATACATACATTGTACATTGAACAAGTTCACCCCTCCATTATATTCACATGACCCGCTCACTCTCCGCATGTCTCTGACAGCCCACTTCCAGGACTGCAGCCTTCCTTATCCAGGGAAAAGGCATTCCACCACTTGCAATGGATGCTTGAAACCACAGACAGCATCCAACACTATACATTTTTATTCATACATGCCTATGATGAAGTTTAACTTATTAATTGGGCAGAGTAAGAAACTGACCGCAATGATCATGTGGAACAATGTATTACAACATAGTGTAATAAAAGTTATATGAATGTCTTGTCTCTCCCTCAAAACACCTTGGTTTTTTTAGAACATAGTTGAATGTGAATAGGTGAAACCGAGAAAGTGTGGCTGGATAGTGGGGTTCACTGTATGGCTAAAACTAAACTTATGATTGTCCCAGAGTTTTCCTCTCCTGCTGACTCGGTGAAAACCTCCATCAACTCAATCAGCTGCTCAATCCAGGACTTAGAAGCTACCTTACATAGCGCAGTCTCCCTCTGTCTTCTTGTGGTCCATCTATTATACAACTCTTCATTTTATTCCTATCTGTAAGTCTCCCCATATTCATTATTACTTCCATAGTTCAAACTTGTAAGCTTGTAAGTCCTTAACAGTCTTCTAAAGTTCTGGATAAAAATAATTAAATCTTCAGAATATAAAGTAATGTAATGAAATCATTTGCAATTTTCTTATTGTCAGAAAAAAACAGTTCAAGGGTAACATTCAACCACACAGGTGGTTGAAGCAAATACGACACAATGTGATTTACTTGAGAACCTAGGGTTCACCTCTGTGCTTTGATAGAGCTGGGAGTGGAGGGCTTAGTGTAGAAGGAGAAACAGGGACTTGAAGCTATCTGTTTCTTTAATTTCCAGAGCAATTTATGGATATGTTTAATGTCATCTCAGTGGTAAATGAACAGAGATGAATTTCCAGGTACATTTTAAAATATTTTGGCCACATGAATCCTAGCTACTCAGGAGACTGAGAGCTGAAGATTGTAGTTCAAAGCCAGCCTGGTCAGAAAAGTCTTCAAGAGAATCTTATCTCCAATTAAGCTCTCAGAAACCAGAAGTGGAACTGTGGCTCAAAGTGTTAGAGCACTATCCTTGAACAAAAGATCTCAGGGATAGTACCCAGGCCCTGAGTTTAAGCCCCAGGACTGACCAAAAATAAAAATAATTGACATTTTTGGATTATTTCTTAATTAAATATATAACATGTGTGACTGGTCTAGCGAGGTCAGAGAAGACAATTCATAATTTATAATATGTGATCCACAGCTGGCCAAGACTTGGGAGCTACTGGTTAGAGCATGTCTGTTGTCTAAGTGTTAGAACTGACTTCCACAGAGCGGAAGTAAATGGCCCACCATTTTTCAACCACTCACTGGTAGAACCAGGATTAGATTTGAGGAAGACTTGAGAATAAAGATTCTTCCTATAATAAGAAATCCTATTCTTCTTGAGATCCTGTTATATCATCCTCCTTAGTTAAGTAAGATAAAAGTATCCTAAAGTACTTGTGTATTGTCTGCCTGTCATTACTACAATGGGAATTTTTGAACAGGAAGGAGCTGATTTTACGTAATCATCTTTGTATTCACATTACTTAAAATAAAAGTCACACAACAAATATAGAATTGAGTGGTTGATCAGCATCCCCAGGGACATTTTCCAATCACCCCATGATCCCCAAACCACTACAAAGACTGAATCCTCTATTTTGGAAGAAATCTCTCCTGTACTAGATACCATTTTTGGAAGAAATCTCTCCTGTACTAGATACCATTTAGTCCACATGATTTCATCTTTCTGAAACCATTAGTAATTACAGAGACCTAGCAATGAAATATTTATTACAGATGCAATCATTTATTTATACACTTTTACATAATTTTGAATGAAACTTGCAACGTAATTTATACCTATGGAGTAAAGAGAAAGGGAGAAAAAATTTAAAAAGAGCAATCAGAGGGATTTAAACCAGAGAACACACACATGAAACCTGAGCCAAAACACCCATGAGCAATATCATTTCTTTTTCTAGAAAGCTGTCTAGAATACTTCTACTTAAAGCAAACTCCTTCAGTGTTAGGTATACGATACTAATGTGTTTATATTTTTACATATTTAATGAAATCCATCCCTTTTCCAGCCTATTTCCGATGGCACAAGATGTTCTGAAAAATCAGAGCTGCATTCTTTGATTTATAGAATCTTGAGTGTGCTACGTACAGTAGACTTTTTTTTTTTTTTTTACCAAGAGAGCATCCATTTTCATGTAACTGCGGATATATATATATATATATATATTTTTTTTTTTTAATTTTGTCACAGTGATGAGTCCTGTTTGGGTAGATTTACCCGTGCTTGTTGAAAGAGTAATATTATCAGATCATAGTATGTGACACTGTGGAAAATCTGATCTCTAAACTAAGAAATACATTTTTAAAAATTACAAGTAAGCTTCAGTGACATCTCCAGGAGGACTGGGACAGTCAGACAACCAGGAGCAGCAAATGCAGTCCGGATGTGAGCAGGCCTGGTGCTCAGGACAGCAATGCATCAATGTCAGGTCCTAATGGGGTCAGGGTCTGCTCCCTGCCCCTCTCCCCATTAGAGGTGGCCTCCGTCCATCTCAGGTCTCACACAGTCCTTGGTCTCTCTGAACTCTGCCTATGCCATCGCATGGGGCTACTCTGAGTCTCTGGGTCTGGATTTCACTCTTTGTCTAGACAGGAATTCTATTATCAAGCTCCACCCTCATGGCTACATCTTAAGCTTGATCATCTACAAAATCCCTCTTTGTAATAGTTTAATCCCTTGTATTATAACATGACCAGGATTAAAATTCTAGCATCTTTGACTCCTAACAAGTGCATAGAAATGTGTCACTTTCCTGCTGCAAGAGTCTTCAAGTATAAAACACATGAATACGTGAGTCAGATTGAGGTAGGCAGTGTGTTTCCTTCATCCTCTTTTCTTCAGGTTTAGGGAAACAAAGACTAGAGCAAGTTCTGGTCTGTACAAGGGCACATACGTGTGTGAGTTTTGAGAGCTTCCCAAGAGATGGTGTACGGCTCATCTCTTTCATGACAAGAACAAAAATGATGTGACAGACTCTTAAGCAACATTTCCCAGGTCTAAGAACCAGATTAGTAGTTTGCTAAGAGTCTGCATTCTGGATTTGAAGCCCCAGTTCTTCTACTCCAATTAGAGTATCCTTGACTACAAGACTAAGCACACAGCTGCATCAGAAAGCTGCATCCTGGCCCTTCTGGGCTACAGTGAGAATGGAACTCAAGAGTAGGGTTTGCCAACCTTAATTCATAGGAAAGACCTGCATCTGTCACTGGCCTCATCAGCAGAAGTGAACTTCAGAATGAGGCTGTGCGAGTACAGAAGAAGTAACGTGATTGGCCCCTCAGTGAGATGTCCTATTGCATAGGAATGCAGTTAAGCACATGGTCTTGATTCTGCTTCTCCAGCACTGCTCATTCTCCTTCCCCTGCTCTTAGACTCTTTCTCAGGCCAGTGTGAAGGCATCTGGGCTTCTTTCGCAGTTTATCTTCTAAGTAGAGAGGAGGTACAGCCACTGTACATACTACATAAGGCGATATTTAATACATGACACTTACTTTTACACTTACACAAGCTTAATTTAGGAATGTTCAGAAAATGAACAGAGGGATGGAGGGCAGAGTGCTTCAGGGATGTAGGCTTTGATTCAACCAAGAAAAACTGTGACCTTCCTCAGATTCCTGAACTCCCTCAGCCTCCTTTCTACCAATGGTGGGAGGTGGATAAAGCCCGCACCAGACTGCTAGGGTGAGCCTTACTTCAGTGCCTAAATAGGCTAAGGATTCTGGAATATTATTTCCTTTTTGTGGGAAATACCTCATGTATGCTAGGTAAAATGTTCTACCCCTTTAGCCACATTCCCAGACCTTTGCTTGTATTTAGTTTTGGAGATAAGATCTCAGTAACTTTGTCTAGACTGGCTTCACACTCAAGATTCTCCACCTCTGTCTCCTGAGTAGCTGGGATTACAGCCATTCATCACCACATTAGGTCTGAATAAATCCCTCCCCCCCCCAAAAAAGTACTTTGAATCTAGAAAACTCTACCTTAGAATTTGGAAAGGAAAAAGCAATTATTTCTACAACTCTCTCATGTAATTGGATCTCCTCAGAGTATGTTACTTTTCAATGTGCACAAACATTTCAGAACAAAATCAGTACATCGTGCTGATGGAATCAATGAACTACAAATTCTGTTACCATGAATAAGCTGTGTACATTTTAGCTATTTTGAACTCAAGAAAGAATAAGTTGCTGGATTACACTGTTTTCTTCCCTTTCTTATTTTCTGTGACAGTGCTGAAACTTGAACTCAGAGCCTAGGTGCTATCCCTTAGCTTTATTTTTTGCTCAAGCTTGGTGTTGTACTACTTGAGTCACAGCTCCACATGTGGTTTTTGCTAGTTAATTGGAGATAAGAGTCTCAAAGACTTTTCAGCCTGGCTTCAAATGGTAATCCTCAGATCTCAGCCTCCTAAGAAAGTAGAATTACAGATATGAGCTACCACCGGCGCCAGCTATTTTGTTTTCTTAATGAATAAGAAAAAAATATATCTAAGGCCTGAATTGCACGTATTTAATGCTCTGGTAAAATATAAGATATTGCCAAAAAGCACCTATAAAGAAAACAACCATTTGTTCCCACGCCCACCCCTGTTTTCTGAAGATACTGTGATGGGTGGAAAGTCATGGGTCCCCAGACACAGAGGATGGACATGGGGACATTCAAGGGTCTATCTGCCAGCTCATATTTCTTCATTTGTTACTGTTACTGCTTGTAGCATGTCACTGGAAACAAGTACTTGGCCATCTAAAGGAAAAAGAAAGGAATTGAAACATCAGTCTCTTGTCTTTCCCTCCCCCCCCTTAAAAATTTCTAGAGAGGGGGCTGGGAATTTAGCTCAGTGGCAGAGCGCTTGCCTTGCATGCTCGAGGCCCTGGGTTCGATTCCTCAGCACCACATAAGCGGAAAGAAAAAAGCCGGAAGTGGCGCTGTGGCTCAAGTGGTAGAGCACTAGCCTTGAGCTGAAGAGCTGAGGGACAGCGCCCAGGCCCAGAGTTCAGGCCCCACGACCGGACCAAAAAAAAAAAAAATTCTAGAGAAGACATTAAAACTACAAGAAGCATGTGTTTCTCAGATTCAGCAATAGTGTTCCTGTGTCCCTGCAATCACAGGCAACGGAGTTGACCACACTCAGTTTAAAGAGGTTTCCTAAAAGCTATTCCAGAGAGGACATGAGTCATATGCTTCCACTTGTTATGAGGGCACTGAGCACATCCTAAGAAAAAGAGAAACATTCTTATTGGTAGAGGTCTTCAGCGTGTTGTTTGTCAGCTTGGTTGATTGGTTGGTGTGGCTAGCTGGGTGGTTGGCTGGTTGGGGGTTGATTTTTGAAACAAGTCTCACTATGTATCCCAGCCTAACCTGGAACTTGAGATCATCCTTCCTGAGCCTTCTGAACCCTCAGAAATAGGTGATAACCACACCCAACTGAAGTGTTTTTAGGTCTCCTCACGAGAAATCATCTGAACAAAAGCAAAATGGCCATTAAAGCTCTTAGTGACTTACAAAAATCAACTGTGTTTTGGATCCAATGGTGCTCCTGAAATATGCCCTATTATGCAAAACAGGATGTCCGCTAGAATCTCTAAGACCTCAGCTTTCTCTCTACAACCGTGCACCATATCATAAAAATGACCTCAGTGTTGAAATGTGTTTGAAAAGTCCCCTGTCTGAGCCAGATTAGCGTCATCCGAAGCTTCCTGGACACAAGCTGCAAGCCTCCTCTGGGTTAAGCCAGCAGCATGGCCCCTCCCCTGCTGAGCTCCCCCCATCCCCCCCGGCCTACTTCCTGCCTGAAACCCACTACAGGACAGGCCCAGGTGGTCCACACCCCCACCCCATCCCCACCCCCTGCACACACTTGCCTTTCCTTCATTCACCTAAGGTTCACTGGGCACCCTTCATTCCTTCTGACACTTAATAAAACATTTACACAAAGAGCATCTGAAATAAGTCCTCTTGGCTGTTCCCCTTGGGGCCTTCCTGGGGTCATTTCTGGGCTGTTCTCAGTTTTCTCAGCCAAAAAAACAAAGTTTCACCTCCGTAATTGGCTCTCGTTAAGATCTTATTGTTTGGGGATTTTGTTGAAGTGTTTTGGATGCAGAAAGAAACACCTGTAGCCCCAGCTCACCAGTGGACCATTTGAAATCAGGGTTCAGCGTCCACCTGATGTCACTGCTAACAGCTCAACCACGTGCACTCAGCTAAGTCCAGATGGCCACCCAGCCACTAAAAAACAAATCGATGTAGTTTATGTCGATACAGAACTGTGAGGTAAACACCGTTGTTTCTTCTAGAGGTCTACGCCCCTAAAATATGAGTCTTACAGTATCATAAATGCTGAACACCAGTGTTGATACAGCCCCCAGTCCTGTGCTTTATAGGACAGTACTCAGTGCAGGGTGAGAATTGTAATTCCATTCAGTAGTCTCCATTACTTGTTACACACATAAATCCAGACCTAACATTGGAAACTCCTTGAACTACATTCCTATATTCCCCCCTCTGATAAAGTTGTCATATTAGCAGTGGGCTTCAGAACAGAATAATGAAGTGCACAGTACAAATCTTCTGATGCAGACTTTGCCAGTCGAGCTACTCAGACAGTATTTACACACGATCCCTGCAAAATCCTCTGGCAATAATGACTAATAAGGAAAGCATTTCCTGGCATCTAATGATCAGCATAGGGGAACTTGATCTTGACAGAAAGCCAGGAGCCCTCAGCCCAGCTGGCTCCTGCCCACACCGGACATGCTGGGCCTCTCTCTAAGGTAACTGTGTATTTATTTATAAACTGTGAGTACAGTAACAAGAAATGGAAACATGAAGCAATGTTTAGGTGCCGTTCTATTGGAAATACCTGTGGGTAAAGTACAACACTTAAGCTATTGTAATTCTGTGGCTCCATTGTTCTCCCTGCATCTTGAAGTCATTGCATGTATTCAACATGGAGGCCTCTGAATCACAACACAAACCATGATAGAGCTTATACTTTCTAGCTTATCTTTACAAGGTGCCAAGTCCTAGGATAAGTACCAGCACATGCGCTGATCTGGTCCCAAGGGAGGGAGTGTTGGATAAGTCCTAGCATTACATAGAAAGAAAGTGAGCCTAAAAATAAAAAGAGAGAAAGTAATTCGTTCCAAATCTGTAAAAAGTTAGGTAGTAAGCTAGTGGCTCACACCTGTGATCCTAGCTACTCAGGAGGCTAAGAGTTGAGGATCACAGTTGAAAACCAACCCATGAAGGAAAATCCACAAGACTCATCTCCAATTAACCACCAGAAAACCAGAAGTGGAGCTGTGGGTCAAAGTGCACTAGCCTTGAATGGAGAAAGCTCAGGGACAAACACTCAGTCCCTGAGTTCAAGCCCCACAACCACCACCAACAACAACAAAGTTAAGTAATAGATTTTATATTTAAAGCAATGAGGTAGGTATCCAAAGACCTTGATGCCAACTGTTTCCCAGTGCTATTGCAGACACAACAAAAACTAAACATAGCACACACAAAAAAACACCCCAAACCCTTTATTAGTCACATATTGTGGAGATCCCCAAATCCTAATCTTGTTTACATATACTATGACATCCAAATTTTTTAAATGAAAACATAGTTGGAATCTATGCAACAGTCTTCCATTAACTTATTTTACACCTGTCATGGTTTTGCTGTGCGCCCCCCGCAAAGTTCAAGTATGGGGAACCTTGTCCCTAATCCCTAATACAGTAGGATTGGCAAGTGAATAAGAGGTAGTGAATGAGAGGTTTCCAGGGCAGCGATGCCATGATGAGACTCCATCAGGAGTGAGTTTGCCATTATAGCAGCAATTTCCTTAAGATACTGAGCCTGGTGCCCTTTGCATCTTCTGTTCCCTGTATCTATCTACCCTTTGGCCTCCCATTGGGAGAACACTCAGCAAGATCACCCCCACCACGGGACATTCTCAAACACGATTTAGCCAGCAGAGGGGCACCAAGAAGTAACCAGAAAGAAGACCTTATAGGACTTGCAAATGTTTCTCTCTTTTTTTTTTTTTTTTTTTTGTCAGTCATGAGGCTTGAACTCTGGGCCAAGGCGCTGTCCCTCAGCTCTTCGGTTCAAGGCGAGTGCTCTACCACTTGAGCCACAGTGCCACTTCCATTTTTCTGGTGGTTCATTGGAGATAAGAGTCTCACAGACTTTCCTGCCCAGGCTGGCTTTGAACCACAATCCTGACAGGCATGAGCCACCGGCACCTGGCTTGGCCCTGCCAATCTTTTGACTAATAAATCTATTTTTAAAGCAAGAGCTCATGATGCCACCAGACACAGGCATTGGTAAGCAGATGACGGCAGTGTCCATGCGCTGAAGCGGTCCCCCGGGATGTGACCTGGCATCTCTGAAGCGCAGCCCACGCCGGGGGCCGGGCTCTCCCCAGGTCTCTCCATGGGCTGCGTCCTCTGCCACCTGCCACCTGCTCCAGCCCATCAGGTCTTCTCAGCGAGTTTCTTCTCAAGGTCCAAAGTAGTTGGCAGCTGAGCTCAGTACCTGAGGAGCCATGTTGCTTTTGGTCTGTGCCGAGGGCTTATTTTACTGCATTAAAAATAATGTTTAAAAGCTTATAAATAGTCTCAACTTGACTCAGCATAGAATACAACTGCGGTGCAGAAAATCATTTGTGTTCATGCTTTTTTATAGGGTTCTTTCAAAGGTATTTTCTATTACTTTGTAGTTATTATTTAATTACCTTGTAGTTATACAAAAGAGTTGCCGTTCAGCAAAGTGGTTCATAAACACCTTGCATTTTGATCCATGTTACTCCTTTCAAGATTCTCACCCATCCCTCCTCTGATATCCCGGTCCTTCACTTCTCTTAATTTTGTAGGGTATGCATTGAAGTTTTTCACCACATTCTTCCCATTCTCTTCATTTGTCCATGACTTTCCTCTTTAACCTACTCTATCCCTTTCGAGCACCCATCTCCTGGATTTTATTTTGTTAAACTTTATCTTAATCCTTCTAAGGCATTACACTATTTGAGTTCTCCCCTGAATCTACTGTACCTCAGTTAATACATGTGTACAACTTCCATGCACCCAACATATTCACCCACATATTTATAAAATAATTTTAGCTTCCATGGTAATTTCTGTCTCTCTGAGCTTGACTTACTTCACTTAAGATGATTTCTTCCAGGTCCTTTTATTTCATTGGAAATGATGCAATGTTCTTTCTAATGGGTAAATGCAATTTCACTGTGTATAATATATATGCCAGAATTAACAACCCAATCAATCAATAGGGACTTTGCAGAAGAATTAAAAATGAACAACAGACACATGAAGAAATGCCCAATATAGCTGGATATGAAGGAAATGCAAATCAAAACAGCACAGAGATTCTACCTCACCCCAGTTAGAATGGCCACCATCAAGAAAACCAATGATTTTAATAGATGCTGGGGAGGATGTGGGCAAAGGGGAACTCTTTATTCTCACTGTTGGTGAGAATTTAAACTGTTTCCCACTCTAGAAAGCAGTATGGATCTTCTTTAAAACAACTAAAGATAGAAATGCCCCATGTCCCAGCAATTCCACTCTGGGCATTTATCCAATAGAACAGGATACAGTAAAGCCATCAGCACAACCATGTTCATTGTTTTTGTTTTTAACCCAGTGGGGCAAGACATAATGCAAATACATTAGAGCTTCTGAGTTTACTAGTACATCTTAGCCCAAAGCACAGTCAACTCCTTAGCATTAATGGTTTAGATATGTCCTGTTATTCCTTGGTTCTTACCCTATTCTGCCACCATGGATCTGAGCACAGACATCACATCTCCATCATTGCCCTATGCACGTTTCAAAGTTACAAGTTAATAAATTTGCTGTAATCTTACTTTTTCTATTTTGCTTTCATTTACTGTGCCAATGGTGCCCTAGTCAAGAAACATATTGCCAAGGTCAATGTCAAAAAGATTTTCCTGCTGGATGCTGGTGGCTCACGCCTATAATCTTAGCTGCTCAGGAGGCTGAGATCTGAGGATTGTGGTTCAAAGCCAGCCTGGGCAAGAAAGCCCATGAGACGCATAGCATCAGTTATCTACTAGAAAACCGGAAGTGGAGCTGTGGCTCAGAATGGTAGAGCACTCACCTTGAGCAAAAGAGCTCAGTGACAGTGCCCAGGCCCTGAGTTCAAGCCTCATATCAGATCTTTTTTAAAAAAAGATTTTCCTGTAGGCTTTCTTCTAGAAGTTTTACAATTTCTAGTTTTATCTTTGAAGTTGTTAACTCATTTATAGTTGATTTGTGTGTTGCTGAGTTTTTTTTCCCTAAATTTGAACATGCTAGCAGATGCCAGTGGCTCTCACTTGAAATCCTAGCTGCTCAAGAAACTGTGATCTACAGGATCACAGGTTGAAGCCAGATCACATAGGAAAATTCACTAGATTCCATTGCCAATTAACCAGAAATAAGTAGGTTTGGAAGCATGGTTCCATTGTCAGAGCACCAACTGAGTGAGCAAGTTAAGCATCTATGAGGTCTTGAATTCAAACCCCAGTACTGCCATGAAACAGACAGGATATTGCCTTACGTTTTCAAGGAGAGAGACGCCACATTCATCTATTCCCAAAGTGTTCCCACAATCTGAGCTGTGCCTTGGAAAGTTTAAAAAAACTGGTTTTTACAATGTATCTCTGTGAAGCAGCTATGTTATTAATTGCCTTCCATTCATATATGCTTTGTAGCTTACTATGTTGCAAGTATGAATGATCTTTGATTAAAATAGGCAGGATTGGGGAGGGAAAGAGAGAAAAAATGAGGGAGGGGGTAACAAGTTAGACATGAAATGTACTCACTACCTTACCTATGTACCTGTATCCCCTCTGTACATCATCTTGACAATACATTTTTTTGAAACAAAGATGTCAGGAAAAAAAATAGGATTAAGACTGAGTGCCTGGGACGTTTCAATCAAGCTGGGACTCAATGCTGAACTTGGTAAGTAAGGCTGCTTTAAGCCTTCAAGAATCATTTAAAGTCTGTGTTTGAGGAATGTAAACCATGTTCCCAAAGGACCTCCCAATTATTATAGAGTTCCTCTTCTGGGAGCAGCAAAGGTGACCAAAATGGAAGAAACGACCAGAAGGAGACAGTGCTCTCATTCTTCAGCTTGATCTGAGGAAGCACTGAATTGCCCATCTGTCCTCTCTTCTCCGACTTTCCCAAGCAATATTTTCTTCACCTTCTGTGCCAGGAAAGTGGGAGAAGACCGAACTTACTACCAGGGATTGCTCCCAGAGCGCCCATCTCTCCAAAAATACCAGGTGGAATAGCAGGCTGCCAGGTGTGTGCAGCTGGGTGGGTCCCACGTCTCCTAGGTCGCCCGGTCCACCACGTGTCCACGTCCCTTGGGCTATTTCGGGTGAAGGGAGATGAGCCAGGGGGAAGAAAGGGAGAGTTGTGCTACAGGAGCGCCACGCCTCCTCTTCTCCATTCACCCCTCGCTCAGATGTTTGCGGTCTGGGTGGCGTCTCAGCTGGGGCTGTGGTTAATACTGCTGATGGGAAAATAATTTGTCCAACCTGGGCAGATCTTTGAAATGTGTAATGTTTACCCAACATTAATCTGCAGGTGACCAAATACTCGCTATTTGAAAATCTGTGTCATCATTTCATAAACGCTGAGGCCAAAGCCCCATCAGAACTCCGCCAGCAACACCCCTCCCTCGCTAAGGCTCTCTCTCTCTGCTTCCTGGCCTTCTCTTTCCCCTCTCTTCTTTTCTCTCCTCCTCTACCTCCTTTTCTCCTCCTCCTCCTCCTCCTCTTCTCTTCTTCCTCCTCCTCCTCTCCTCCCTCCTCTCTCTTCTCCTCTTTCCCCTCTTCTTTCTCCTCTCTCCTGTCTCCTCCCTCCTCTCTTTCCTACCTCAGCCAAGAGAACTTACTTATTTTTAGTTTTTTTATGAGGATATTAATCTTGTCTACTAAGTATGTAATTTAATCTAACTATAAGTATTCAGTCACATTACTTTTTAGAACTTACTAACACCTCACCTCACAAACATTCTAGTATTGTCTCATTTAGTTCTCCTCATTAGAATGATAGACATCTTATCTGTACCCCCAAAGCTCAGAGTGGCTCATCTGTGGGTCTAAAGTGAAGAATATAAAAGTTGAGCATTGAGCTGTAAGAAAGCACTGGGCTAGGAGTCTAGGGACATCTCTACCTTATCAGGAACCAAGTGCACACAATTGGCAAGAAGTTTACCCCAACTGCATCAGGTAAAAACTGACCTGAAATCTACCAATGCTCCTCCATTGTCCTTGATGAGAAAGTGAGAGACTAGCTATTTGGGAGTCTGAGATTGGGAGGATCACTGTTACAGGCAACCTTAAGCAGAAAAGTCCATGAGTCTCCGTCTTCAACGAAGGAAAGCCTAAAGTAGACAGGCCACGGCTCAGGTGCACACCCTGACAGGAAGAGTCTTAAAAATAACCAGTGGGAAACAACGCTGGAGGTGTGTGTGTTTCAGAAGAATATCATCAGCGTAGCAAGCACAAAGCCTTGAATTCAAACTCAATATTTCCAATTTTCCATATTTGAAGCTTTCTGTATATCAAATGTAAATAAACATCCAAATAAAATGTAAATAAATATTATGGAAACTATAGCATATTTTCATGCATACAATCAAGTAAACAAGTGAAGCATACATACCACCTCTTGTGCTACAGGCTTCAGTCTGATATGTCACTGTCTGCAAACAGCAAATCTTGATCACTTAATGCCCCATCCTTCTCCCCTCCCTGTTACTCCATTTGAAAAAAGCACCAAGTCTCAACAGGCAGGGTCTTGGAGAATGAGACTTGCACAAATGGCTAGCCCTCCTAGGCTCCATTTTACCTCCCCCCACCCCCAGCCCCATGACCTTTTGCCTTCCTCTAGGTCACCAGTTTGTCATTGAATTAAGGGCAAGAAGACATAACATGCCATCTGCAGCGGGCTGTGTTCTGTTGCCAATGACACGATCCTAGGGCAGGTGGTGTGGGCTGATGATCTGGAGGCTCAAGGTTTGGGGAATACATCCAATGGAGACCTTGCTGACAGAACCCCAAGACAGTACAGGGAAACAGGTGAGGAAAGCAGGGAATGTGTGTGTGTGTGCATGTGTGTGTGTGTGTGTGTGTGTGTGTGTGTGTGTGTGTGTGCACATGCGCATGTGTGTTCTTCCTCCTCTCTCTCCCTATGAAGTCACTTGGATGCACTTCTGAGCATTCCACACTAACGGCTTTACCTGAACCCAGTCACCCCCTGAAGACTCCAACTCTAAAAAGCACAGTTTAGATGATGTTCCCACTCACAGCCCCTTCGTAGCAGAGTATCCATCCATCCATCTATCCATCTATCTATCTATCCATCTATCTATCCATCTATCTATCCATCTATCTATCTATCTATCTATCTGTCTGTCTGTCTGTCTGTCTGTCTGTCTGTCCATCCGTCTGTGTACGTGTGTGTGTGTGCGTGTGTGTGTATGTGTATGTATGTAATCACCCTCAATTGTAATTGACTGGTCACTCATTTATCTTAACACAAACCACAAAGCCCCTGAGGAGAGACATCTCTGCCTCAGTCTTTCTAGCCTTACAATTTTGTGTCTGTCGTTAATGGCCACATGGCACACACACACACACACACACACACACACACACACACACACACACACACACACACACACGGATAAACTATAGTCAATGTTAGGAATCCTGAGAACACACTGGACTCTCTCCTGCCAGCTCTGAAACACCTTTGAGAAAGAGAGAAAGAGAGAGAGAGAGAGAGAGAGAGAGAGAGAGAGAGAGAGAGAGAGAGAGAGAGAGAGAGAGAGAGAGAGAGATTTGGAGGGTCTGCAGAATATGATGTAGTTACGGTAAATAAGCAAAATGTATTGCTGTTTCCTATTCAGCCGAACCCAGAAGTCATCTATAAACTTTATTGCCATGGCTCTTGCTTTAAATCCTATGTATAATTAAATCTAATTTGTCCTTCCTTAGGTGAATTCTGTTTGCATGTGTTCTGAGAAATAATAAAAGCTATGAAGCCTAATTTTATATATCTTACATTTCATGTAAATTAAGTGTGTGTGTGTGTGTGTGTGTGTGAGAGAGAGAGAGAGAGAGAGAGAGAGAGAGAGAGAGAGAGAGAGAGATCCCCAGGTCTTGTTTTTGAAATACGAACTCTCTATGTAGACAAGGTTGGTCTTGAACTCATGACCCTAGAGTTTCTAACTCCCAAAGGCTGAGATGATAAGGCACGATCCACCACATCTAACTAATCACATTTTTAATTATCACATGTGTCTTATGTTCCAGAATAAAATGGCTTTGGCAAGTCCATAGTCAATTAAAGATCATACCAATTCTACATAAAAAAGTATTTGGAATTTCAATACCCGAGGCTGACATTTGTATACATCATAAGCAGACTGCTTTTTGTAGTTAGTATGCACTGTAGAATGATTTGGTGATTACAGAGACACTCACACTTAGGTAACTATCAGTGGGATGAAACAGATGATTATTTATAGATGAAACTATATAGCAAGACCTCAGCTCAACCATCTCCATTCCATAATCTGACAGAAATTTGGGGAATCATCCTCACCAGAGATGTACTTTTTTCCTCTCCTAGGGGTGAGAAATTGAATGATGACAAGATAAATGGAGAGTTCCTCCCCAAGGAACTTGTAGTTTTCTGAACTCAGTGTGTTATGCCAGATTTCAGAATGCAGGACAATGGAGAAGCATTTCAAGAATTAAAAGAGCAGAGAGAGAGAGAGAGAGAGAGAGAGAGAGAGAGAGAGAGAGAGAGAGAGAGAGCCATCTCTGTACTAAAAAGATACATGTTTGTTTGTCTTGTTTTTGTATTTTCTGCTGTCTATGAATAATACTGGGTACGTGTGGATTTCCTTTTGACAAATGAGAATCAAATGTCTTGGAGGGCCTGGGTCATGTTTGACATTCCCATGGAAATCTCCACTGTTGCCGAGCATATCATAAACATGCACAGAATTTATAAAATTCGTTCATCGATTATTACTGCCAACTGAAATGACACTGGTAGGGAAAAGGTTATATTCTTGTGCTTCAAAGTTGTTTCTCAACATTATGAGCACAATCTTGTTCTCTTACTGGGAGAAAAAAAAAATCAAAGGCCGGAAACTGAACCCCATGTATTTTCAAGATTTCTTTTCAACATTTTTATCACCGCGGCAATAAAGAAGAGTAAGCCACCGCTGGGATTTGACCCTGACCTTGGCATTGATGGGTCTCAGGCTGCTCTAGTGTCAGAGGACCCACCTCAAGCACATCAGAAAAGCTCGGCAGTCAGACACAAAGCGGGCTGCCTACCTTAGAAATTCAGGTTTTCACTTCAACAGCAAAGAAATTATTCCTGGCTCTACTTTCAAGAGAAAAAAACCCAAAAGTTCAAAATAATAGAGAGGATGATAGAAATATGATTCTTAAAAATATGTATAAGCTGTAACACTGTTTGGGCAGTAATGGACAATAGTGGGAGGTACTTTGTAGCCTTCCCAGGGGGTCCAGGAATGATACAGTCCCCATGTTTATGTGTCATTTGGGAATGTCAGAGTTGACATTCCTGCCTGGCTCCAATGTCACTGGCCAGGCCTGGGTTCCCGCGAAGCAATCTCATGTACACAGGCGAGGGGGGACATTTTCAGATGAAAGCATCTCTCCCATACTGGTTACAAAAGTTAAAAAAAAATAACAGAGAGGGGAGGGGAGGGGAGGGAGGGAGAGAGAGGGAGAGGAAGAGGGAGGTAGGAAAAGGGGGGAGGGAGGGAGGGACGGGGGGGAGGGACAGGGGGGGAGAGAGAGAGAGAGAGAAAGAGAGACACACACACACACTCACACACACACGCACACACACACTCACACACACACACACTCACACACACACTCTCTCACACACACACTCACATGCACACACACACTCACACACACACTCACACACACTCACACACACACACACACACACACTCACACACACTCACACTCACACACACTCACACACACACATACACACACACTCACACACACACACACTCACACACACACTCACACACACACATGGGTGCTTCTTTAGAACAGCTCTGGCAATCATCAGAAAGGGAGGGCGTGTGGGGAGCTACGGTAGCCGCTGGTGTGCAAAGAACTTGAAAGATGGAGGGAAATGCCAGGAAAAATACAAGCTGAGGCTCACTACTTTGTACTTTATGGAGTCATAAAAGCTTTATTCTGGAAAGTTCAAAGCCATCGACAGACATTTCATGAGTCCTCCCTCTCTCCTTTGAGGTACACAGGTGGCAAGTGTAATTATTGTCATTTTTATGAATGGGGAAAACAAATGAGGCATGGAGGGGGGGTTAAAGAAAACAACGTTCTATAAAAATCCCAAGTGCATAAGTCACAGACGGGCCCCTCCCTGCGCTTTCCTCAAACGCCTTCTGACCTTCTCCACCGTGTCTGCCTCCTACCATGGTTTTCCTAAAAGCAACTGTCTTAGGAGCCCTCTTGTACGCCCTACAAAGCAGAATGAAGAGACGGGATGGCTGAAAGCAAACACAAGGTCTGGGCTTATGTTTCAAACCATCACATCCTCTGTTCTGCGCTGCAGATCTCACTGTCCATATCCAACATATTCTACATCAGCACAAGCTTCCGTGGACGTTCCCAATGGCCTTAACTTCATCCGTGAGCCTTCTTATGCATACGGCTCAAACGTAGATGTTCTAATTCTAAAAGCTGTATGTTGAAATGAATCCATCCAGACGTGGCTGACCGGCTGTGAGCAGTTGAGTCAGCGGACTCCGGTCAGTGCCAAGGAAAGGGGGGTGGACCCCCTCCTCGGGACGGCTGGCAGGAGCCAACGGTGGCCAGGCTGGAACCACTCACTGTACCCCACCTCCATGTCCTGAAAAGACACCCATGCTTGGCAGCTCTTCCAGTTGAAATGTTAAAAAATAATAAGATAATGCATACATAAACTGCAATCACCACCAAGTGGAAAAGGCTGGAAATTCCTAGGGGGGAGGATGGGAACTTCTAAGAAGGTATTAGAAAGTGGAAACATTACAGAACCACCTTTCTCAATGAGGTGACCCCCCCCCCAGAGCCAACACAGTCTATCCCATAATAATCCCCCAAGTTGTTTTATGACTCAGTGCTGATGGAAGACGATACCTCGTGAGCCTGGCTTTGATGCCGGTGATCACTACTTCATTTACCTACAAAGGAAGGCTTCAGGACGCACCTGTCCTCCGCACTTCATGAACTCAGATGTGGATCTAAGAGCACTTGATTGGACTAAAATGGAAAATACCACTTTTTTCCATGCCTTTTCCTTACCAACACAAGGTATAATAAATAGACAACTTAAAGGAGAAACATGTGTTGAATGTAAGACTTGAGAAAATTCCTTTGGAACCACCACCACAACAAAAAGGCATTCTTTCTCTACCTCACACAGTTTTGTTAGGAAAGTAAAATTGTGAAGCCAGTACTTATCATCTAGTATCACCAAAATATCAGAGTTCATCACAAAACACCTGGTTACCTCATGAGGGTTTTTTTTTTTGGGGGGGGGGGTCGTGGAGCCTGAACTCTGGGCCTGGGCGCTGTCCCTCAGCTCTTCAGCTCAAGGCTAGCCCTCTACCACTTGAGCCACAGCGCCACTTACGGCTTTTTTTCTTTTTGCTTATGTGGTGCTGAGGAATCGAACCCAGGGCCTCAGGCATGCAAGGCAAGCGCTCTACCACTGAGCCACCTTCCCAGCCCCTCGTGAGGGTTTTTGAATGGAGTTTGCACAACCCAGTAATGAGGAGTGCCTTGAAAATATACAACGGAAAAATCATTAGACAAAAAAATGACTGGTTTAGCTTTATCCCAGAGGCTACAAATTCCCCTCATATCAATCTATGAACCTAGCTTTATGTTTAACTGCCAGACTTACCTTCTGCCATCTGATAGGCTAAAAATAAATAGGGATTTCTAAATTTTCTGACTTTGAATTTGATTTTAGATTATCAGAGTGGCTGTCAGATATGATATTGATTTATTAATAACTCCCATATACTCCCATATAGTTAAAAATTCTTTCCAGACTTTTGACACTCTGAAATTGTTGCAGCTAATTTTTATATGAGAATAATTGTCTTGATCATTCCAATTCCTTCATATGAGATTGTACTTACTTATTCTATAGCTTTCACACTGCAGCAAGGCACCGGTGGCTCACACCTGTAATCCTAGCTGCTCAGGAGGCTGAGATCTGCGGATCATGGTTCAGAGCCCTCCTGGGCAGGAAAGTCCATGAGTCTCTTATCTCCAATAAACCACCAGAAAACCAGAAGTGGCGCTGTGGCTCAAGTGGTAGAATGCTAGCCTTGAGCTGAAGAGCTCAGGGACAACACCCAGGCCCAGAGTTCAAGCCCCATGACTACACCATCACTAACAACAACAACAACAAAAAAGAATTCACATGGCTTTGGAGTTTGCTCTTTCTACAAGCAAATATTTTATTGCTGTGGGTCAGACCATCCTTATAGATGAAGTACCTGTGAAACACATGACATACTTAATGCTCTACTGCAGAGATGTGCTAAAATCTAATTTCCTAGGATGCTCATGAAAAGCATCTGTTACTATCCTTGTGCCTAATAATCTTTTCTAATACACTGTACACATGTGAAGTGTGTGTTTCTCTGTGTGTGTGTGTGTGTGTGTGTGTGTATGTGTGTGATTTTGACAATCAAACCCAAGGCCTTGCTCTTTCTGAATAAGCACTTTACCACTGAGCATCATGCCCAGGCCCTAGTCCTTGTTTTTGCCCCTAATACAAAATGTCTATCAGTAATGGCACACACTATGAGACTCTTCATGTATTACCAGTATCCAATATATAATGCATAGTGGTAGCAATATGTGTTCTATTTATGTTGCCACCACAAGAATTGCTACTGTGATTCGTAATAAAGCATTTATGTCATGGATGGCACAACTTTGAAATTTAACCTATGGATGACTTGAAGAGATGTTTGATCATTTTAAATCAACTGCAACATAATGAAGGTAATATTCCATTACCTTTAATGTCTGTCTTTCTGACATTGCTAAGAACAGTCTTAAAGCCATTATGTCTCTACCTCCCCATGGTATTTCTCCATATGAGAGATATCACATTTTATAGGAGATGTTGCCACATTAAAATAATTCAGAGATTATGTGTAATTGTTTACTGTACTTCAGGTCCCAAGCTACCACAAATAATCCATAGGAAGACATCCAACTTATTTGATTTTAGCAACATTTCATAGTCAAAAATATGCCAATAAAACTTTGTTTGGAAGAGCCAGGAAGTTATACAGAAGATATAGAAAACTTTTAAGTAACAGAAGGACTAACTATTGGCATTCCCACTCAAGGTTTATCCTCACTTGTTAGGAAAGAATACTTTCCAGATCCAAGTCTTCAATCGAATCTAGATATCAATACATATTGGACTGCAACCAAGTTTAGCTTCTCAAGATAAAAATTATAGCCATGTAAAGTAAAATGTCTACTAAACCACCAGAATCTTCAAGCATTTCCAAGGTAAAAATTCTAGCTGTAGATAAACCATAGGAAACTATCTACTTAATATAAATGAATTTGAGGATAAGACCTTAAATCTATTTCAAACATTTACATTTCCAGCAAGTTTATTTTGTGCTGTGTCATAATTTTGAACTATCAGGATAGACGCTGAGTATGGGTATTTTCTGTTATGGCGCTAATAAAATATGAGCAATATCGGTTTCACTGGGAAGTAATGGAAGCTCAGAATACATCTACTAGGCTACTCAAAATGGATGAAACATAATTCATTGTCAAACGCAGGATGTTCTTTGTGACTTCACAGGACCATTTGGTCATGTTTACAGTTAACACAGGTTATAAAACCTGGTCCTGAAACGGACACAGGCAGTGCACAGACACATTAAGTGAGAGAGCCAGGCACCCTCTCCTCTTCCTGTCTCCTCTGTCCCTGAGCTCCTCTCCAACCTAGGATGATAACAAAATTATCTGCAGTTCTAACAGCAAGGTCTCACTCATTAGTACTCATCATTACAGCCTTAGTTGTGGCATAGAAAAAAGTTTGAAATGATTTTTTGTGCCTTCAGGGTCAATTGAAGTTTTATAAATGTGTGTGTGTGTGTGGTTTTGGTGGTGCAAGCATACATATCTATATTGCGTGAACAAATCTATATTTGGCTTGTTTTCTTATCAAGTTTGTCCTATGACTAAACATTAATAATCCTACATGCATCTAATATTTGTGTTTATTCTATATAGTTTAACTCTCCATCATTAAAAACTTGAGCAGATAGCTGGATGCTAGTGGCTCAGGCCTGTAATATTAGCTACTCTGGAGGTTGAGATGTGAAGAGCAGGGCTCAAAGCCAGCCCAGGCAGGAAAGTCCATGAGATTCTTACCTCCAATTAACCACCAAAATAAGCAAAAAGTAGAGTCCAAAGTAGCCCAAGTGGTAGAGTACCAGCCTTGTGGAAAAGTTAAGGGACAGAGCCCAGGAAAAGAGCAGGCAATTTACTGATTTTCAAGAACTTCTTTTAAAAAATGGAAATTAACCTCCCTTACTAAGTTCTTCAGATTTACTATTTTCATACCTCATCAAGTGAGATGCTGTGTGATTTTACATTTCGTGGCTGAGCAGGGCATATGTAAGCTGAGTGGGAATTTTTACCCGGCTTGAACGCAGTCCTGACGGGTGCTGAGAACCAGATTAGAACTGGGTTCTGCTTAATATGGAACAGATTTTTAGTTAACAATAAAACAACAAAACCAGAATTCTCTATTTGGATCTCTTTGATCTGAGACTGCTAAAATGAATAATAGATGTGGTTAGACATCAGTGATTGCTTAAGATGGACAAATTGAAACAAAAAATAATAATAACCACTGACTCCACATCTCCTGACCAATTTCTAAAGCAGAAATACGTTCAGTGAGAAAAAGCTCTGACTTCTTTTTCTCCTGCTAGTGTTCATTCTCACCCTATCAGTCCCCAAAGCCCTGATTCACTATGAGACTCAGTCAGCAATCCCATAGGAAAGAAAGCCAGGGACCCAGGGCCCTTCTGTTCTTGGGCGGGAAGGATGACCCTAGATACACAGTATCAAACGTTCAGTATTCAAACGTTCAGTTGATTCACCACATCAAATCCAAGCAGTGAACTTAGCCAGTTAGTAATGAGTTCAAGAACTTAGATGAGATCATTTCATGCAAATCTCCAAAGGGTGAAAGGTTAACCCAGAACCCTTGAAGGTAAAAGGCTGGATCCTCTTGTGAGTTTTATGTAGTTATGAAATCAGCTCTGGGAATCTATCCAGCAACCATCCAAAAAGAGAAAACGTATGCGCTTCACTTACAGCTAGCATAGCGACCACCTTGGAATAGAAGAAAATCAGCCTGTTCACGCTTATGTAAAACACTGAGCCAGTCCAGTGACCTGGAGCAGTGGGGAAACGTCGGACATCCTTCTACCTACCCCCGAGAGGGCTCATTCTGAGCCTGGCGGAGGGAAGGAGTGGATGAGGGAGGGAAAGTCTCAGAAGCACTTGCTTCCACCCATATCTGCAGCCACACAAGTGGGAAGTGCAAATGTATCTAAGGGGTGGGATATCTGATATATCCCTCGCTAGGACTGCTGTAATTCAGCTGGGAGCAATTAGGGAATCTTTTGAAGCTGGAGGCATTCAGAATCCCACCACTGCAGGCTTCCGAAAGCTTGTAAATGGCCTACGTGTTGCAAGTACACACCTTCGTAATCTAATCATTGGGAATCTTTGTGGGGGGAAAAATAAAGCACCCTTAGGGCAAAGATGTAAGTGGTGCTCTGGTACAGCACACCGGTGGCTTTTAATCCTATCATAAATCTGGAAAGATTGGATGGTTATGAGGGTAGATTAACAGTGCCCAACTCATGGACAGAAACATTAGTACAAAGTAGGAAATGTGTCTCAGGACATTATCCATGCTGTGTGCTTGAAGCCAAGCACTAACATCATTCGAATGCATTTTCTTAGCATGGAACATTGCTTCTAATCCAATAACATACAGAAAATAGGTTGTAAATATTTTCTGCCTGCCCCTAACTAAAAATGAACTTAATACTCAACAACTAAAGGTACATCATACATACACACATACCTGTGTATGGATAGACAAACATATCTGTACAAACATATGTGTGCATATGTATGCATATACAAAATACTTCTATGTATATCTGCATACAGAGATCTGTCAGGCCGTCTGTCTACCTCTCTTTTCATCACAGGTATTGATGATGCTGTGTATTAATCTGTAATATATAGGAATAATGACTTCTCTTTTCTGGCTTGCTTTTATTTAATAAAATATGTTAGCCAACAAAATACTGAATTCATCAAATACATGAATGTCATATAAGAAATGTACTCATTATCTTGCCCATGTAATTGTAACCCCTCTGTATGGTATTTTCACACAAAAAAAAGAATGTCAGTACATTATCAAAATGCTGGGCTTTCACACTTGTCATTTATAATCTCCTACCTATGTCCTAACCCTTTTTAATTTCTTGTATTTCATGTATTATATTCTTATAGTTATTATCTTATAGTGGTTGAACGAGGGGGTTCCTTTGGACGTGACCATCTACGCATGCGAAGTACTTGGATCAGCTCCTCCTCATCCCTCCTCATCCCCCAATCCTCCTTCCCACACAAAACTCATGCTCCCATTTCACACATGTCCATAAGCATGTTGACATATCCACCCACGCTGGCCCTCCGCATTACCCCCCTCCCTCCCACCCACTCTCCATACCCATACTCTACACAAGACCTACAGTTCATTGCTTCTTCATGAATCAAGTGCACATAGCCAAAGCTTTGTGACTTATTCTGAATTCCCCCTCCTAACACCAAAAAAAAGGGGGGGGCTACATAAAGGGCTTTGGCATAGTACAGGGTTTCTTTTACCCAGCAGTTTTCAAAATCCATTAGCTTTATTTCAAAGAAGATAGCATCCACTGTAAATGCTTTCTCTGTTTTGTCCTCAATGTTTAAAAGAAATGTCATGCTCTCCTACTACGCCTTGTCTAGTCCTGAGTATGCACTCTTCCTGCTAGGACATGAGATGCCTCCCCAAAATATCTGAAAGACGTAAATGTTTCAGAACTTGTTTTCAGCAGAAATAAATTCCTGCCATAAAAAAAAAAATATCCTGAGCTCAACCAAGCTGGGCTCCGTAGCAGGCGCCTAGGGGCAGATAGATTAATCACATCCTGAGCTCTTCCTCCCTCACTTCCAGGACTCAGGCTCTTCCATTTCTGTAGAATTTAAAACGATTTGCTTATATCATGAGGCCATCTACATGGTATAATCTCAACGTTTAAGAAATGGCCTACTTTAGTCCCTTCCCAGATATATTGGTGGGTTGTTTTTTTTTTTTTGCTTGTGTGCTTAAATATTTTTAATTCACCTATTACTTTTCTCTGTCATTGGTCAACTAAATTATTTAGGAAATGCATTCATCTGGGCTTTTGTTTGTGCTCTAATGCTCTTCTGATGTGCTTCCTCTTCACTGAGGCCTTTATAAAAGCTGCATTTCTGTGCACATTTTTAGACCGCTCCTGATATAGCCAGATGTAGTTATGGCTGGAGTCAGCTGGAGATATTCCCCCATCTACCTGGAAAAGCACTCACTTCAATATTAACCCCATGATCCCCTGCCTCTGACTTTAATACTTCAGTGGCATAGGATGCCGACAGTGATAGCAATCACCCTGATATCTCCCATTGTTTTTCAGCTCCAGTTCTTTCTATCTGATTAACTTTATAAAAAGTGGCTCAGGATGAGAGATCCCATACGGGTCTGGAGAATGTGGGAAAGAGCTTTGCATAATTCTCTCAGCCTCTCAGATGGCCATCTGGTAAGAGCTATGGCCTGCTGACTGCCATTTCTAGGCTGGGGGGCAGGGGGAGGGCAGGAGTGGAGACAGACAATAATATTGAAAATATGTACAGGGCTTTTTCAAACAAAACCACCTTGGGGGGGGGGGGCGCGGGTAGTGGTGAAGGTCCTCATCCCAGAATTTGAATAGGCAGTATAACATTTCCTATTTAAAAGATGAAAATATCTTGACAATTGCTTTTATTGGGTCCATTCTAAGAGTATATCCCAGCATCCTTTCTAATCAGAGATCTACTGACTTACATCACTCATGGAAATCCACACACCGCATTAACCCCGGATCATCTATCTACCTGACATTTCTGCTCATCTGCATGAAGGTGAATGCATGTTCCATGTTCTTTCAATCTTCTTGAGTCCTTCCCTTCCACTCACTTAATTCTCATAAGCTCAGATCTAAAATGCCTACCTACAAATTCCCTGATTTCAACCTTGTTTTAATACCTCACCTCTAATTCCTTTGTTTTCATTTACCTGTATCTTGGAATTTTTTTTTCGGGGAGGGGGTTATCTCCCATTTATCTTTCCAGTAACTTCAATACATATCTATTATTCCCATCAACCTAATAACAATGTTTTCTGAAGACGCATTTTTTAATGTCTCTGGCTACACACGTTCTGTCCTTCAGTGGACAGATTTTTTTTTTTTGGTACACCTGCAGTCATGACATCTCCTAAAGGCTCATCTTTAATCCATTTGCATTCTTGGAAATTCTGGAACGGGACACATCCATTACTAGAACTGTCCAAGCTTGTTGTACACATGTAGTCCTCAGTAGTATCGTACAGAGATATCACCTAGAGTACTCAATAGTATGAAGAGTACTGTGAATTCAAATCCATGTGTTAGAAGATTCGGTCCTCGGGTGACTTCCCTGGGAAGGCTTGGTGGGATCGTTAGGAAGTGGGAGGTCTGCGGTCCTTTCCGGCGCTGTGGGAAGCAAGCCTCATGGTCTTTCCATCCTGGCTTGTGAGGTGGGCAGTTTAACTCCAACTCATGTGCCCCACATGATGTACCACTCACCAGAGATCCAAACTGTGGCATTAATGCATCCTGAACTAAATCTTCCAAAGCTGTGAGCCAAAGTCAAACTTTATCTTTATAGGTAAAACTATCTCAAGTATTTCACTATACGAACAGAGGTAAGCTTCCTTGCTATTTAAAAAAAATGGTATTTTCATTTTCTAGGGACAGAGCTAACAGCATTTGTAGGTTTGTTCTTTTGCTTAAAGATTGATTCCCTCCCCCACCCCTCCCCACCTCACCCTGCCACCACCAAACAAAACTTCTCATGTCTTGGTCATATAGATGTTACTCTGCTTGGATGTAGTTACTTCTTAAATCTTCAAAATAACACTATTTAAATGTCTTTGGTGTATTCAGGCTTGCGTTTGCCTTTGTTTTTCTCCGTTTCAGGCATGCCTGTTTGTTGTCTTAGAGCCTATGTACATGTGTACTCCAGTGGAATTGAATGATTGGCAGTATTACAGTATTACAGCAATGACATGGGCTGCCGAGGTCACAACGCTTTGTTGTGGATGGTCCTGTGTCCTCATTAGCTGCTAAACATAACCTTAGCTGCTCAAGAAGCAGTCAGTGGTATCCATGAGAGATTCAAGTTTCGAGCATTATTTTGTAGGCAGGAGTTAAGGAGATCACTTAATTCTATTATCTACTTCAGTGGAAGAGGCCTGTCATAAACTGAAAGTGATTACAGAACACCCCTTTGGCAATGGAAGAGGGAAGGGATGATAGAAAGCCTGTGACACTTAATGTGTACACACTAACAGATGCAAAAGAGAATTTATGGTAGGCACATAGTTCTGAGTATCTCATGTTAGGTAATCATGATTCCATAAAATAATTTTTAAGATAGGTAATTGTGTGATTATCAACTCGTTTTCTACTATTCACATGACATGATCATGTAAGCCAAACCTCTTCCAGGCTCTGAGGAGAGAGACAAGATTGGCTAACCTGGGAAGACTCCCTTTGCTGCAGAAGGAAGATTAGTCCAACAGGAAGAAGACAACTGAGCTGAGCCATCAAAGATGGAAGATCTGGGGGAGAAGACATGAGGAGTGGACATAAGTCTAATCAGAGGAACAAGTACAAAGTCTCAGAGAAATGACTGAGCACATATTTGAGGAACTACAAACCCACGTGATTCTGTTAATGATGTATCAAGCTCCAGTGTCTGCTATAATTGAATCATCAATACAGTTAGTCACACAAATTTTACTAGGATAAGGTAGAATACTGATGATACATAGATAGATGATAGATGGGTTATACAGACACACAATATGTATGTGTATGTGTATATATGTATATATATATACATATATATATATATATAATCAACAGCCACACAATGTGAATAAACTTACCTCATCTTATAAAAAATGAAAAGAATCAGAGATACCAGGAGACCTGTCTAGTATGTGCAACATCTGTCCCCAAAGTCCACATCTAGTTTTCTATCCCTCACTATGCTGCTGTCAAATCATGTTGACAAACCATCTAGAGACAGAGATAAACAATTTATTTGAAGGCAGTTTACTATCTTATAATTCCTTTCCATTCTCAGAGTGACTGACAAAGATCAGACATATTTAATGATAATTATACTTTCCTAATACTGCTTTTCAGCTCTTGGGTCAAATATAATACCTAAAGGTTCAAAGTACACTTGTGTTTACATGTAGGTTTGCTAAGTTAGCGATGCTCTCCAGAGCACCCCTACACATACCATTTATAGCAGGTATAATGTAGGAAACAAGATAAAATTAATTACAGAGAACCTAAATGATACCATGTGTGCTAGCTGCTGAGACATAGTGGCCTGAGCATAGAAAACCTAATAGAGAAATTATTTGGGGCTTACACTTTCAGAGACTTCAGCTGGCAATTCCAACTTCTTCCTTTCTGGACACAGTGGTGGTAGCCTGACTCAGAGGCTGCACAAACATGATGCACCAGAAGTAAGAGGAGATGCAGGAAGTGGTTAAGGATAAACTAGGAACTCAACCACAGTGACCGATTTCCTCCACCTGTGCTGAGACTTGGGGGGGTGGTGGTGGTGATTAAAGGAAGAGGACCTGATCTTTGGATTACACTCATGCCACAACCCAGAACAGAGCTTTCCTGTTAGCTGATAGGCAATCATACAAGTAATGTTTGCAATAGAAGCATAAGGCCTTCATTGCCGTTTTCATCTCACGTCCAGATGAGAGGAGCGTAAGCTGAGTGTGCTTAGTAGCCACAACTACTCTCCCAATTTGTGATCCACACAGAACTTACAATTCAGGCAGGCAAGTATGTCAAAATACCTTATCTTTGACAAGCAAGGCTTTCCAGAAGGATGCCTAATTCTAGCTATTCAGCATCGTCTTGAACTGAAATGTCATTCCTGGCAAGAACTTTCAAGTCTGTTTAGGGTTAACATCAGTTTCCATAATATACTTTGACATTATTGGGGATTTTATACTAGGTAAGCTAACCTCTCTCAAGTCAAAGTCAAAGCATTAAGAAGACTTAGAAACTGAAAAAAATGAAAATACAAACTTATGACCATACTTTCCTTCTATATATACCTATATCTATATCTACATCTAATCTATCTTTCTATAACATCTATACCACAGATGTATTATATATATCAAATACATATAATATACAGTTAATATATATTAGATATTTGATATATATACAAGTGATATTGATATATTATATATATATATATATATATATATATATATATATATATCCAAGCTACCTCCTGAGTAGCTATGATTACAGATATAAGCAAGCCACCAGTGCCTAGCTCTATTATTTTGAGTGATGTGTTCTTATCAAAAGTAAGGAGTCGATGGTCTCTGTGCACACAGCTCTTAATAAAATAGTACACCTACCATGGTACTGCAATATTATACAAGACCCTTGAGAAATGAAGTTTATAGGAAAGTTTTTCTTTCTAATGAGACAATTTAGAGGCATGGTAGTCAGTGAGTGAAATCAGTCTTAGCTGTCATTTGATCAATTTGTACTCTTTCCTAATATCAAAATTGTCCACTTACCTCTACATGATCATAGCCTAAAAGCAGTTTAAACAGGCCTACTATTCTTGTATTGTATTCCAATTGGATGTGGAAAGTCAAATCTTATGGCCTAATGTCTTTCTCATCTCCATGAAAACATAAGTCTAAGATACAGTATAATAAATATTTCAGGGTCTAGGTGCTGTCCCTGAGCCTCTGTGTGCTTAAGGCTATCATTCTACCACTAGAGCCTCAGCACCAATTCCAGTCTTCGAGTGGTTAATTGGAGATAAGAGTCTCACAGGAAGCTAGGCACCGGTGGCTCATGCCTGTAATCCTAGCTACTCAGGAGGCTGAAATCTGAGGATCACAATTCAAAGCCAGCCCAGGCAGGAAAGTCCATGAGGCTCATATCTCCAATAAACATCTAGAAAAGCAGAAGTGGCGCTGTGGCTCAAGCGGTAGAGTGCTCGCCTTGAGCTGAAGAGCTGAGGGACAGCGCCCAGGCCCAGAGTTCAAGTTCCAAGACCAACCAAAAAAAAAAAAAAAGAGTCTCAGGGACTTTTCTGCCCAGTCTGGCTTCAAATCACAATCCTCAGATCTCACCCTCCTGAATAGGTAGGACTAGAGGTATGAGCCCAGCTTCATTATAATTTAACAAGATAAAAGTGTTCTCTACTTGGGGAGAATCATTTCTAATCTCCACATGCAATATCTGAGCAGCCATATGTAAACTCTCCCTCCACAACCCTCCTCCCTTCTTCTCTCCTTCCATCACCAAAGTCCGTCTCCCCCCCGGGTCAAATATGGCCAGCTTTTAAGCATGTATGTCAAGTTGACAGGATGAGGGAGAGAGGGAGACAAGAGACTTTAGAATCATGAGAGGCTTTTTATTTTACTTTTGGGCTTTTTTTCTGTTTCCCCCCTTTTGTAGCTATTTTTGATTTCTGTACGTTTTGTCTTGCATGTACGTTTATCTGTTTGGGGGAGGGTAAGAGGAAGCACAGGAATGGTGGGATAAAGGATGAACTAATTCAGCAGTGTACTCGCTACCATGTTGAACATCTATATAACTTGTGGGACAAAGGAGGGATTGGAAGGGAAAAAGCCTGGAAGAAAACGAGGGAAGAGGTGACACTGTTCAAAAAGAAATGTGCTCATTGCCTGACTTGTGTAACTGTAACCCCTCTGCATATCACCTTTAGAATAGACAAAAAATAAATATATATAATTAATAAATTTAGATTAAAATAAAAATAATAAAAACTATGTAAGAGGAAACAAAAAGGATAAATTCATTGCCAACCTATTTCCTGTTTGGTATTCCATAGAATTCTGCTGAAACATATGGAATTTCATATTGAGACTTAGAAGCTATATTACAGCCTCCGTCTGGCCTTCATTCTGCAGGTACCATTGTACACCATGAATTGGTCTACAATTTTGGTTTAGTGCTCTGTGTTCCTCTTTGATCTGAAAATGAAATCTTACTTTGCAGTACATGAAGAAGTCGGCCGTGAAACAGGCTGTACATTATTTCTAAATGAATCAGATAAAAATTTTAAATCTTTAAGATTATGGCTCAAATAAAACAAGATTGCCTTTGGAAACAATAAATCCTATCTTGGGCTATGCATCCACCACCGGGTTTTCTCAACATCAGCTTCTCCTTTTCATTTATTATTAAGCTTAGCCATATTAATATTTATTAAACACCTATGGGGCACCAGAAATAATTCAGAGCACATAAAAGAGGTAGCCCCTAATGTCAAAAATCATAAAAAGCTGTTATATGTCATTGTACTAATCGCATGCTAGCCAGAGAGAAAATGTTTTTATCATCACTTGTCAGGAAGGCTGCCTTTGTTTTCTTTCTTCGGGAGGTGTCTGTCCTAACAAGTGTCCATCGCATATTCTTCTGAGGGTACATATCTACATCCCAACATTCTTTCCAAACGCAATTAAATTTGGAAGGGAGAGGATGAACGCTGGATAATGACAGGAGGAAAGGAGCACACGGGGGGACTGGTGGGAGAGACCCTGGTGGCGCTTCATGGCCCTGTGCCCCACGGAGCTCCTGAGTGTGCACGTGACCCACTTCCCACTCAGCTTACACAAAAACAGCCTTCAGTGAAGGTGAGAGAAAATCAAATGCATGCTGTTGTAGGAAGCACCGGTCCATTCTACAAGTCCTAGCTGTCTGGCATGGGTCCTGGGCAGGGTTGCTAAGATGAAGGACTATACAGTCATCCAACAGTCAGGTCTTTTGCTGTCATAAATTCTATTCTATTAAATAGTATTTTTTTTAAGTTGGCATGATTTTAATCCAATAGATCATTTTCAGATCTTAATTTGAACCAAACCTATGCAAATGGTACTCATAATGAGTCAGAGGGAAGAAAATGATGGGAGAAATAGCAAACTGCAAACACATATCAGAAGGCAAATCTGTGTTCTTTGCATCTGACTTAGAAGACAAGACATGTACATGTTCAAACTTGAGTGCCATTAGAGGAATATCATGACTTTTCATCACTCAATTACGGTTTTAATATACTTTTCAGATTTGGTAAGCTAATATTAATATCGATGCCAATAAAATACAAACAGTGCTAGGGAACATCATGCCTTTGGAGAAGAGAGAGTATAAAAGGAGACCGATGGAGGGGTGAGGATGGGTGGCTGGGAGGGTACAAGGAGCCCCTATGGCGGGCCGCTTCACAATAGGAAAACAAGTATTTCTGCACAGCTGCATTTCCGAACAGAAGATCACAGGCAGAGGAGACTGCAGCTTCTCTTGACAACACATGCTAAGCTAATAGAATTCAGAGTTCTTCGTTTCACGTAGGATTCTCTTTTAGCCTCCTCAGAATGACTGCACTGGTGAAAGATTTCTGGAATGTTTAAAGTGAAAAGGAGAAGTTTCTGCTTGAAGCGAGGCTTTCTGCATCCCATTGGTGTTTCCAACCACCAGGGGAAGAGTGCACAGAGCCCTCAGAAGATGAGGTTTCTACCCCCTGACAGTCTAGGAATGGTATGTCTGAGCAACTGGCTTTATTTCAATGGGGTGAGGACCCTGCCCGGATGGAAGTCCGGGCTTGAAGAGGCCATTATCTAGAACATCATGGAGACAGCCATGCCGTCTCTGTAGAAATGGTCCATCTGTGTGTTCCCTCCTCCCACTGATAATGGATTGAACTTCTGTGATGAGCCACCACCTTGAGCTGGTGCTGTAAGTACAGCAATGGCAAAACCCAGCCCTGCCCCTGAGTTTTGGTAGCTTGTACTTGGGAAAGGGTAGAAAAGGTGTTTGAGGTCTGAGGGAGGGTAGCTTCTTCAGAGAAGGTTTGTCCGGGCCCCTGTGGCAAACAAGCTTTCTGACAGCAAAGCTCATGCAAGCGAACCTCGTGGAGGGAGACAGAGAAGCATGCGGCTGTGTGGAGCGCATCATTCCAGAGTGAATGAACAGCAGGCGCAATGAAGTCCTGTATTCTTGGCGTGTTTGAGAACCAGTGAGGAAAACTGATGAGAAAGAAATTCAGTGACTCACAGGGAACTTGGTATGAGCTGGTGCCCAGAACCTCCTTCATTACTTGGTGGTATGAAGAACATGGTGACTTTATCAAGCAGAAGAGAAGTGTCTGGCAGGCAGATTTCAGGAAAACCCTAGCATTGATATAGCTCTGGTTGTCAAGTGCAGAATAGACTGTAAGTAGCCAAGGAATAGAAGCAAATGACATAGTGAACTACCTGTTGCAGCAATGTAGGCAAGAGATGGAAGCATCTAGAACATGGATAGGATCAGGTGCTGTTGGGAAGAAGCAACTGGAAAGTTAAGCGTAGTCTAGCTACATGATAGGTTGTTTGTAGCCTGAGAGAAAGACAAGACATGAATGCAGCTTATTAACTTCAAATTTAAAAACTAATATAGCTCCATCAGGGCTTTGTGCAGAGGAGTTGGGTCTTGGTACAAATGCAATCATTCATGATTATCCTAAACATAATGATTAGTAATGATAAATGAAAGTCACGGTGAGCATCCATTAGTAACGTGGAAATGCCTTCCAGAAGAACTAAAAACATTCTAAATATTTGGCACAGGCCAGGGGGAGCAGGTAGTTTGGAGGTGTAGGGGAGATTAAACAGATTTATAAAGCTATGTACATATGGCCACATAAGATGATGTTAAGTGAAATGAACCCCAGGATAGGAACACAAATGGTTTTTTTCTTTCTTGATATTGTTTTCAATGTACTTATAATGTACTACATGATTTTTTTTGTTTCTCTTGTATGTTTTTCCCTCATGATATAACCCCTGTTTTTCACTGTATTTGATGTCAGTGCCCTACATCTTATATATACATTTTTCTAATGTGGGAAAGACCCATTGTAACAATGAAATGTACAAGACACTATGCTGAAAATGAACTTTACAACTTGGGGGGGGAGGACTTTACAACTTGGGGGGAGAGGAAGGGAGGAGTTGGAGAGGTAGGAAGGAAAGGGATGGTAGGGGAAAAACAAAAGAGGAGGTTAAAAAAAAACAAAAGAGGAGGTAACAATACTGAATAGGAAATGTACTCATTACCTCACTCATATAACTGTAAGCCCTCTGCACAATATTTTTAGAATTAAAAAATATTTTTAAAGATTTATGTGCCGGTTGCTGGTGGCTCATGCCTGTAATCCTAGCTACTCAGGAGGCTGAGATCTGAGGATCATGGTTCAAAGCCAACCTGGGCAGGAAAGTCCATGAGACTCTTATCTCCAATAAACCACTAGAAAACTGGAAGTGGCGCTGTGTCTTAACCAGTAGAGCGCTCGCCTTGAGCTCAAGAGCTGAGGGACAGCGCCCAAGCCCTGAGTTCAAGCCCCATGACCTACAAAAAAAACCAAAAAGATTTATGTATTTTTTTAAAAAACAAATCTTTTGTGTGTGTTTATGTCAGTCCTAGGGTTTGAACTCAGGGCCTGGGCACCATTCTTGAGCTTTTTTGCTAAAAAATAGTGCTTTCTCACTTGAGCCACAGACTTACTTCTGATTTTATTCTCTTTTTTTTTTTAAATAAATTATTGGAGATATGGGGCTCATGGACTTTGCTGCCCAGGAGGGCTTTGAACTATGGTTCTCAGATCTCAGACTCCTGAGTGACTAGGAAAACAGGCGTGAGGTACTGATGCCCAGCTCTCTACAAGTTTTTAATACTAGCTAATTCAAAATATACTTGTATACATATTCATTTGATTAAAAAAGGATTCTCTGTGTATACATAGTCAATTTAATATATCTCTATTTACCTATAAAATGAACATATAAAGTCAGACACTGGTGGCTCACGCTTGTCAGCTTGGCTGCTCAAGAGGCTGAGACCTGAAGATCTTGGTTTGAAGCCAGTGGAGGCAGAAAAGTCCATGGGACTCTTAACCTTCCCCCCCCCAGCTTAACCAGCACAAAGCTGGAAAGGGAGCTGTTACTCCCTGATGCAGAGTTCAAGTCCCACTACACATCATCATCACCATCACCATCACCATCATCACCGTTATCACCATCATTGAAGCACTCCAGCTAAGGGGACAATCAGAACAGAAGAAATTAGCCAGGAAAATTTCACCAGAAGGAAGAGAATGGTAAGAAAGACTAAAAAGCCAGGAAACTGCACTATCCGTGAGAAAGAGGGAAGGCTGGGCAGGCAGGCGGAAAGCTGCGAAAAGAAGCAGCCATTACCATTTTGTGAACTGCAGACTCATTTAAAGCTTGAGATCCTCATTTCAAAAAGAATCATCTAAATATTATAGTTTGTGTATAGACTTACTATAGGCAAGAGTTAAGAATGCCCTATCTAAGATGCTGCCATAAAGTATGCATTTTAAAGACCAAATGAGGCTCAAGTATGCAGACAACAGGAAGGTATAACACAGGGATAATGCAGAGATTAAGATGTGAAGTTTTGTTGTTGTTAACCCAGGCCAATGGTAGTGAGAATCCATAACCTTACCTCCTTGAATAAAGATGGATTGGAACATGATGCTTCCAGACAAGTGCCTACAGGCTAGACAGATTTCCCGCTATTTCTAGAAGTGGAACACATTGCTTGTGTAGCCCTGCCAAACCCGTTCCCATTCACTCCATCTCCTGTTGCCTGGAAGATCCCCGGGGTCGTAAGAGCTTCTGGAAATGAAAGCACAAGACAAGACGTGGCAGAGATGCCCACAATCAAACACAGCAACTCCAACCGAAGCACCGTCACAACAAATTGCTACTGTCTGAAGGCCTCTTGCCTTTAGAGACGCAGCATGATCAAGCCCGGATGGCTGTTCCCAAGTGAATGAACAAGCAGGAGTGAACAGATCATCACAGAGAGAGGATATCGCTCATTAATTAATAGCTTTAAATATAAATGTCTTTTATGGCCCTGAGCATGTAAGCATCTGTGAGCTATTTATACTTTATCACCTACCCCCTTTCCCTACGGCGCCTAGTAGAAATCATATACAAATTGTAAAGTCAGTCTTTAGAAAATGTATCTTCACCTTGTAAGAATAGCACATGTTGACTTTTGCAGTGAGCTGTGGAACACTGAGGTAGAAGCAGTCTGTTCAGAAAGCCGGTTGTCAAGGAAACCGCACCCTCGTCCAATAGAAAACCCAAAGGATCTTCCAAAGGAATCTGGGGGAGGAAATATTCCAGCATGGATTGCCTTCACGCATACGTCCTATTGATCCATAGATGGTGATCTGAAGTTTTTATTGGTTATCTCATGTTTCAAAAAATCCCACTTCTCTCCACTGAACTCTAAGCAAGAGATCAACCCCATGTGATTATAGATTTGAATAAACATATCTCATGGCTTTTCCCTCAGTGTCTATAGCATATGTTAGAAAATGGTTACAAGAATTAAACAGTGGGGTAAAAAAAGATCTACCTGTCCTTATTATTATATGGCAAAAAAATTATACCTATTTGAATTTTCTAACTAGCAAACTCTGTCATGTACACAGAGAAACCAGATACAGGAAACCATCAAGTGTGAAATGGTTCTAAAATGGTCCAGAATTGGGACCAAGGCAATATTTATTAGCTAGCCTTCCATGTGTGTACATTCCATTTTTTTCCTCTGCAAAGGGAAAATGAATATTTCATCAAGGTAACTCAAAAAAACAGAGCGTTCTGTAAATCACAGGAACAACAAAAGGCAATTTTGACGGGGAGGAAAGGAGGCTACGTGGGGTGGTAGTTAAGAGGTGTGTGTAGGAGGCAGCTAGGCCGGTGCCATAACCCAGAGATGTCTGCTTCTTGCCTGTAAAGTGAGGGAAGGTTTTCTCCTCCTCACCTACCTCATCTGTGAAAGGAGTGTAATCATACGTTCTTCACTAAAGTGTCCAGGAGATCACATTGAGATACTATATGTAAGTCCTATTAGTATTGTCTGAAGTACCTATGACTATTAGGTAATGCAAGAATGTTTCTCTTCTTAAGTCTAAATGAGTAGAATAGCAGTATATTGCTAGACACAGCCAAGACACATCTTATGACGACAAGTAGCAAGAATAGAGTTGGTTCTCTTTGTGAGGCACTGATTATTTCTAAGAGACGCAGAGTCTGAGATGAAGTCACAAAATGGGAAGACATCTTCAAATGGCAGCTAATACTGTGAAAGAAAGAACATTTGTTTGTTCCACATTATAGCATAGTTGGAAAAAGGATTCTTGGCCTGCTTTTCTGAGTAGCTTTTGCTCCTGAGGAGTTTTTACTCCTACATGACAATATTTTTAATTATGTTTTATGACAAAAGACAAATTGAGAATTTGTATTTGGGAATTCTTTGCATTTTTCCCTGCCACCAAACAATTTCAACTCCTCATTGTTTTATTCCAACATTACTGTATTATTCTTTTTTTCATTGGCCTCGCACTAATCTATCCTGCAAGTGGTTGTATTAGTATCATTTAAATGACACGTTTTATTCTCATAAAATTCCCTGGAAATGTGAAGGGGCCACATTCCAATCAAGAACTGCCATCAGCTGGGCACCTATAAATTCACACCTATAATCCTAGCTGCTCAGGAGGCTCAGGTCTGAGGGTTGTTTCAAAACCAGCATGGGGAAGACAAATGCAAGAGAATCGTATTTCTCATTAGCAAGCCCAAAGCCAGAAGAGGACGTATAACTCACAGGGTAATGGGCCAGCCTTGAGTAGAAGAAGCTAACCAAGAGAATACGACGCTAAGTTCAGCTCCAGTAACCAGCCCCCTCCAACCACCACAGAAGAACTGCTGTCATCACACATGTATTTGTCTTCACAACTCTCCCTCATCCACAGGAACCCCCTGTTTTCTGCAGGTCATACCAGTGTGTGACCAGCATTGTCCAGTTCTTAGCCCATCTTTTCTTCCTGCATCCAACTCAAGCTCTACCTTTTTATTAACTATTTCGACAGTCCCCGCAATACTCTCATGAACTTGCCCGACCTTCTCTCCCATAAATTATCTCCTCTTCATCCGGCAGACTCTTGTTTATGTTTCTATGGGGTCCTTTTTGTGTCATCCTTCCAATGAGTGACAATAAATGAATAATTATTACATTAAAATTCTTGCTGCCAAACCAATGACTGGATATAAATTTAAAAATACATTTGCACATGCACAATTTTGAAACCCTGGACTTGGCATTATTTACATTCTAACTATATTACATTTTCAAATAAATAGCATTCTCTCTCCACCCACACTGAAATCAAACTGACTTATTCTAACTCAATGTCTAAATAACAAACACGCTGACATCCGACTCAGCTGTCAAATCTTATTTTTAAGTAGTTAAATAAGAGAATGATCTGACATTTCTAAAAATTGGGGTACATATCTTTTCTTCAGCACAAGGATAAGTCTGTTAGCCTAAATTCCTGGCTATGAAATTCCCCTTTTTGCCTGATAGCTCAAGTTTTCACTGAATGAAATATTTATCTCCCACACATTCCAACTTAAGAATAACATCAGGTACTGGTGGCTCACACCTGTAATCCTAGCTACTCAGGAGGCTGAGATCTGAGGGTCACAGTTCAAATCCATATTGGACAGGAAAGTCCATGACACTCTTATCTCCAATTAACCACCAGAAAACCAGAAGTGGAGCTTTAAGTGGTAGAGCACTAGCCTTGAGCTGAAGAAATTCAGAGACAATGCCCAGGCCCTGGGTTCAAACCCCAGGACCAGCACACACACACACACACACACACACACACACACACACACACACACACACACACACACACACACACACACACACACACACACACACACACACACACACACACACACACACAAAATAGAATAAAATAACATAGCTAACTAAAAGCAGGGCAAAGAGGTATCTTTTTATTGATTTGGGCAAAAGTCAAACTTAAGATTTTTTTTTGTAGCAAACATAGTTTACAGTAGAATGATAGGATTTAAAATCCTCAGTCCTGCCTGGCACCAGTGGTTCACTTCTAGCTATTCAGGAAGCTGAGCTTTGAGGATAACAGTTCAAAGCCAGTGCAGGCAGAAAAGTCAGTGAGATTCTTATCTCCAAATAACCACCAAAAAGTCAGAAGTGGAGCTGTGGCTCAAGTGGTAGAGTGCCTACCCAGAGTAAAAAAAAAAAAATCTCAGGTACAGCACTCATTCTCTGAGTTAAAGCCCTGTACTGGCACCAAAAAAAAAAAGACAAAACAAAACAAAACTCAGTCTCTAGACAGACCTCATTTCACCTGAGTGTATTTCATTTCTAAATTAACAAAACAGCTACAATCATGTTGCATTTTCCATTTTTCTCCACTTCTACGAGATGAACTGTAGATGGAATTATTCATTCAGTTTCTGCCCTTTCTAAGATTTCCTGACAAAATACAAAATGTAGGCCTTCAAAGAACTATCAGTTAGAATGAGGCTCCGCTTCACTGAGACAAAGGAACATGGCTGGGTTCAAGAAGAGAAATAGTGTAGACCCAAACCATATCAATCCCATATCATCTTTGAACACTGTAGTTTACCACATTCATTCACCCCAATCTCACCCTCACAGAGACCTGACCCAGTTAGTTTGGACCCTACCCCTAGTCTACTCCTCTTACTTTGTTGGTTTTAACTATCTGAGGAAAAGTATGGGAAGATGCTTTCCCAGAATTGTGGTATTGATCGTAGCTGAGGCTCTGACATGTGAAGGGAGATCAACTGAAATGTTTCCTCCTATACCGCTAAGGAAGCAGACTAACCAGAACCTCTGTTCATCCCTCTAGAGTTAGAATGCTGCCACCACTTCCCCTCATCAAGGATTTACTATTCAAAAGATGCTGATTTATATAGGATGCAAATGTGGTTCTCTAATTATCTCATCTTAAAATCTCTGGAAACGGAGGAAAACAACCTTCAAACCGTCTTCTATGAATTGAAGGAGATGAACCTATCTAAACATCTCTTGAAGGTTGGTGGCAGCCAGGTTACGCTTCCAAAGCAGAAGCCATAGCAATAAGATAGGATGAAGTTTATATTGAGGAAAAGTAGAAGACATTTCACAGACCCATTCCCACATTACAAAAAAAAAAAAAAAAAAAAGAAAGACTGTTCCTCCATCCACCTTTGGCTGCCCTTTTTGTAGCATAATAAACTGCTAAGAACCAACAGTGCCCAAATAAGGAGAGTTTTCATTCCTAAATGACAAGGACATTTGAAGGGTATTAAGACTTGAAAGACTGTAAAAACTGAGTCCATCACCCAAAGGTTTGCATGGGTGCTGTTCACTAGTATCCAAGAATTTGGCTGCTGGTCTTTGTTTCTGGTTAAAATTAACTTTCACTTCTGGTGAATCTTAGAAGTTTATCGTGTGTGTGTGTGTGTGTGTGTGTGTGTGTGTGTGTGTGTGTGTGTGTGTGTGTGTGTGTGTGTGTGTGTGAACTCAGGACCTTGTGGCTCACTTGGCTATTTTGCTCAAGGTTACCTCTCTCTCACTTGAGCCACATCTTTACTTTTGGCTTTTGGCTGGATAGTTAGAGATCATTATCTCACAGACTTTTCTGCCCCAGCTGGTTGCAAGCCATACACTCCTCAGATCTCAGCCTCTGAGTAGCTAGGATCAGAAGCCTGAGCCACCTGTGCCTGGCAGATCTTTTCTTTCTTTCTTTTTTTTTTTTGAACATTTACTCTCCTATGAAATCTCTGCAACAACAAAAAAAGAGATACCAAAGCCCCCAAACAGCGGAGAGGTGGGATGCTAAGGAAAGACATGTCCATGCTGTGGTCACCACAGCACACAGATCATCACCAACGAACACGTCCTGAAGGTATCCATGTCCCGTGCACAGCTCTGCTGCAGGCCCCTCTCTGGTGCCATGTCCCCTTCTACATCACAGAAACAGGACTTGCAGCCAGCACAACTAGAATTCACAACCATTTCCAAATCCCATGGTTTCCTTCCCTCTCCACGTCTTTCATCAGTTAGATCTGTATTATACCTTCTTGTCTCCTTGGAGGTTTTGCCAAGGATGTAGGATCAAAGAGAGTTATAGATAAAACTTTAAAAAAAAATCTGAAGCCCTAACAACAACACTCACCCATAAATGATCTCAGCCATAACTTCCACCATGCACACGGAAGGCTAGGAGGATGGAGAAGACTGCAAGGAAGACCAGAACAACCAGTTCAGACTAAGGAATGCTGAGTCCACAGGATCTGCTGCAGAAGGGAAGTGACTGGGCATGGAGTTGTCTCCTGTGCCCTCATTCTGTGTTACTTTGTAGTGTATAAAGTAAAAGGGAGGAAAATAGGATTATCTTCCATTTTCTGTAACAAGCCAGGCTTTGTTGTACATCCTGGAAGGCCTACTTATTCATATGCCTCTTCAATGTCTACGCAAAACAACAACAAAACTGCCATCTCTACACAAAGGCAATAAATACCAAGGAAAGCAGCTAGGATTTGACAAAGACATTTGTACCACCAGTACATCAGGGTCATTAATTCCTATTTGACTCTGCTATGAAACTAAAAATCCTCACTAAAAATAGTATTTCCTGAAGTGCCACTGGGATGTATTGACTGTCAAAGCAGTCCACAGAGGCCCAGTATTCATTACCCACTTACATTCGAGTCTTTTTCTTCACAGTATAATGAGGATACATCTGTTCACAGGCGCAGCCTTGATTCATCCCATTATATTCCTTCATAGAATTGGTAATCTGACAGATCAATATTTGCCAGTCACTAGGAAAATGGGTCCTGGGTTTAAGTTCGAATAGGGTCACACTGGGAACCTGTGCTCCAGGTGATTGAACCGAGATGTGTACAAACTTCCAAGAGAGAATTCGTGATCATGATTTGTTCTCACAATGTGATTGGAACATTTGCCATTTCCAATATAACGTGATTTAAAATAATGGCTAACTTTTACTGTGGGTTCTTGCATGTGCCAGACACTGGCATGAATCCTTTACCTACATTAGTCATTGAATTCCTTCAATAACTTTATAAAGTTGATGTATTTGTTGTGAGCATTTTATAGACACAAACTAAAAGTTGTATGAGAACAGATAGAACATCTGAGGTTCAGCAGATATCTGCCTGTGAAATGTAGGAGGTTTAGTCTCCATGCTGCAGCTGCCGGGAACAGTTCCCTTTTCTCCCCGTGCTGTAGGTGTAACCATCAAAACTGCCTTCAGACATTGCCAAACTTCCCCTGGAGAATTAAAGATGCCTCTGGCTAGGCACCACTACCCTAACTCAAGAATTCTCAGCGGAAGTCATTTCACCCTGAAGAAGGCAACATTGGGTTGGGGTGGGGGAATGCAAACAAAAAACCTCCTTCTCCTTAATTATGAAGCACGTATGTGTATATTACAAAACCGGCCGAACAGACTCTTTAAGAGAGAACTAATGACAAAAATGTGGATTCGAGTTTATAGTTGTGATATCTGAACAGGAACAGGCCAGATAGTCGGGTGTGAACTCTGAGATGAACCCTGATTTCAGTGACTCCCCTCTGAATGACTAGGGAAGGTCTCTGATCGCGACCTGCAATGAGAGCACTGCGTTCACCTTCCTGAGCGTTCACCTTCCTGAGCCTTCACCTTCCTGAGCGCTCTCCACCATGGCCTTAGTCCTGTGGATTAGCAGACTTGCTACTTCGAGGTTTGGGGGTCAACCAAAGACTTCAGACTATTTTTCAAACATTTTCATTCCAGCACAAACTAGAGTTGCCAAGAGCAATTTTTCTTAAACTTTTAAATCCTGGGTGTATTTCAAAGGAAATTTATCCATATGGTTCTCATTCATTTACTCTTAATTTATCAAGATGGTGCTTTGTGCAAACCAGTTGACAACCCAGGAGCTGTACACATGTTTTATGTTTTTTAACTTGACCCAAGAAGTTGGGGTTTGCTGGGGCTAAACGGAACTTGAAACCCTTTAAGTTTGCCAATACTTGGCTAAGTGTCATTTTTTTCCCCTTTCACTAATCATTCATTTAGAACCTATGGTTTTGAGGTGAAACATTTTATGGGAGGAAAATCAAGAGTGATATCAAACACTTTCTTAAGAAGTGAACTTTTTCTTTAAAACTGAAAGATAACAAAGATGTGGCCAGAGAATGATATATTTGAAGAATACAATCTGACCTGCACTAAGGGGTTTGTAATACTAAAAGAATTAAAAAGCTGTTTTTAAAGGTGGGGGTAGGTCAGGCAAACATTTCTCTGGTATAATACAGTGCATTTATAGGAGAATGGCTGGAAATGTCTCCCATGTTTCTCCATCTCTATCCTGTCCCTGACAAACTATTAATACTTTAGCACTCTTCTTTTTTAATATAGTTCCATCCTCATGGACTAATCACAATTGACATAAAAGGCTAAATAAATAAATATATATATATATATATATATAAAATAAACAGGATGAATCTTTAAGGTGCTTTATGAACTGCATGGAATAAATAAAAAGGTAAATTTTAAACTTCCAAACATGCCATCAAATGTTTTGGAAACAAATCTTTCAACACTGAATAAACATGCTGTCCATGACTCTTTTTGGGGGGAACAGCCTTTGCCTGCTAGGAAACAATGAACTCAATTTCCCTTTTGTTTGTCTATCAAAAATCTGGTTCCTCTGTGCTAGATAGATGCATTAAAAAATAAGCAAAAACAAATTCAAGGGATAAATCTTAGCCCTCGGAGATGTGGCTGCCAGGGGGAAGATGTAGAATTGTGCCAATTGAATATTGGTTCAGAGATATTTTCAAATCATTTTCTCATCTCCCCACTCCAAACCTACTGAATACAAATCTGCATGAGATGTGCCATAAATGCACACTTTGTAAGTATCAATGTTTATAGACAGTAGGGCTTAAGACCACTTAACTTAGATCACTGTCTTTGCTAACTGAAAGGGTTAACGAATCAACTCAGACTTACACAAGGCAAACATATTACCTAGAATCAAACCTCAATGTCTTTTTCATAAGGACACAGTAAGACTTCGAAACGAACTTGAGAACCAGACACACTGAGCATGGCTTCCGAGGTGGATGAAAATTCCAGCCACGCCCCACGGCCCACAAGGGAGGAGCAGGGTGCAGTGGCATACGCCCGCCGTCCCAATCACGCAGGGAAGTGCAAACAAGAGGACCATAATCCAGGATCACCCGAGCATAAAGCCAGAGGCTATCCTGAAAATAATCAACGTGGAGAGGGGCTTGTGGCATGGCTCAAATGGTGGATTGCCTGTGTGGGGTGCTGGAGACCTTAAGTCAGACTCCATGAGAGTAGACAGTGAATCACAGGCTGGCTGCTTTATTGCCTTCCTCCAAAACCTGAAGGCAATGAGTGTTGTACAGACTTGCACAATCAGACTTCAGCCACACCAGATAGAAAGGTAGCCACAGGGAACAGGAGAGGACCACCATACCCCGCGCTATCTCAGACCCCCTGAAAAAGTTCCTTCTCCACCACCCCACCCTCGTCTCCATCACCAGCACCAATCCAAAACTTTACAGAACCAAAGCTTGTGGTACCACTGGGCCCCTACTCTGGTATCATTTTTCACATTTAATTATAGGCTAATTATTCTCACTGGAGACACTGTTTCTCATCAGTGGCTCCTCTCTTTTATTGATAGGATTTCCAATCTGATATAGGTAGAAATGCACAAGAGCTCCAATTAACCACCATTTTAAGCATGTATAATAAAGATTAATATGGATGCTCTTTCTAGTGCTTAATTCTAGACATGAAAGAGGTCTTGGTATGGTTGTAAGATGATTGAATCTAATTTACAAAAACAATATACTTCCCCTCAAAATGATAGCACCCTCCTTTCTTTTTCCTGACTATGTAAAATTAGATCAACGTGGTGTAATTCAAGTTGGTTCCTAATAAAAAGCTTTGTGTCTCAAGTGAAAAGTCTGTTCTTAGACGTTCAAAAGGGCATGAAGGCTGATAAACTGTATCTATAGCTCAGAGACGGACAGCAGCTGTTGCAAGCCATCATAACGGGCCGATCTCGTTTTTCCAAAGTCCTGACCACCTAATTGCTTCCACAGAGCAATTGGGTGTGAACGCTTGAAGAGCTCAGCAATGAATGCCATAGACAAAGCTCCCTTTGGTACGCTGCCTTTGGTAAGGTGTGACACAGTAGGTCAGGTGAATATTCAAAGTAGCATTCAGAAGAAAATTAGCACAAAAATCTTACAGCAATCATTTGCTTGTAGAAGATGGGAGATGAGACTATTCTGGAGAAATGGGGAAGAAGTGTTGGGAAAGTCTTCTGCAACAGATAAGCCCATTTGGTCCATTTCAGTTTACTAATGTCCAAAAGTGAAAAGAGGGGAATGCTTGGATTTCTAACATATAAACTGCCAAAGGAACCTGAGGTCAGATGAAATGAAAATGGAGGGTAAGGTTGGGTTAGGCTAAGTCATGTGTGCATTCTACTTGTGTGTGTGCACATGTGTGCACAGTATATTTCTCATGAAGCTTGAGGATATGATAAGGAACTAATTATATAATTAATCAAATGTCTTTTGCTATCTCTACTTAAGTGTTCACTATAGAAATGTCTAACACAGAAATGCATATTTCTTCTTCAAGTCAGTCTCTGAATAGAATGATCCCTAAGTCCTCCAGATTTCTATCACAGCTCTTGTTAGACCTAAGAAACTGACAACTGCCAACTTCCAGCTCTTAAGAGACCTAGCAAAGCAAATGTTTTAAAAGGTATTGATGAGGGCTGGGAATGTGGTAGAGTGCTTGCCTATCATGCACGAAGCCCTGGGTTTGATTCCTCAGTACCACATAAACAGTGGCACTATGGCTCAAGTGTAGAATGTTAGCCTTGAACAAAAGAAGCTCAGGGACAGTGGCCAGGCCCTGAGTTCAAGGTCCAGGACTAGCAAAAAAAGGTATTGATGAAAGATTGTTCTCAGCTTTTATCTTAAATACATTGACCTATGGGACAACTTACAATCAAGAAAAAGAAATTCAAGATTGTAGAACTATAAACCAAATGGTGTTGAGGTTTCTTCTACAAAATTACAGACCTGTCATTCATGAAGCAGACTAGAACATGAGTTCACAACTGATTCTGGACCTCCAACCATAGTAAGGTCTAAAATCTCAGCTAGGGGAAGATTCACCTTTCTCTCCCATTTTCCAAGAGCATTTCTTCTTTAAGTATTCACCATTATCCCTAGAGTATTCATTAAAGAGAACTGCTTCTTATTTCTCTTTACTTAACACCCTGTAAATAAAAGTTCAAAAGTTTTCATAATAAATCTCCCATTTACAATTCTATGTGATTTGTGGTTCCTTATTAGCCCCTCTCTGATGCAGGCATATACATAATAATATCAGAATCAAAAGCCAAAATGTGTATTATTCATGAGGCTTGCCCTATAAGAATTGTTCAAGGGAAGTCTCAGTTAAGATGAAATAATACTACACAGCCACACTATAGCATCTGAAAATCTAAAGTAAAGGTGAGACAAATGCAGTTGTAATAATACTGTAATGTTTCAACTCAGGCATAGATTGTTTGTGAATGTCAGTTCTGGGGCTTGAACTCAGGACCTGGGATTTTGTGCTCAACGCTAATGCCCTACCACTTGAGCCATGACTCTTCTGGCTTTTTGGTGGTTAATTGGAGATAATAGTCTCACTCATAGACTTTCATTCCCGGGCTAGCTTTGAACTGCAGTCCTCAGGTCTCAGCCTCCTGAGTAGCTAAGATTATAGGAGTAAGCCACTGATGTTCAGCTAGGCATAGAGTTTAAAAGGGAAAGCATCCAAAAACCTGCAACTATGAGTCCATACTAATGTATATGAATAATAACAGATATACACTTTATATTAATAACCTTAATAGTTTGCATAGAGTAGTAGAAGTTTTTTATATAGTTAAAGAAGTTGTCAATAAAAAAATAGATTTTTATAAATATGAAGTATTTAATCCTGATGGTTGCCACAAAGAATATATTTACAGAAGATACATGAAAGGAAATGAGAAAGGAATCAAACGTCACTGCAAAAACGCAACAGAACAGCTGGGCATGGGGGCTCACACCTGTAATCCTTGCTACTCAGGAGGCTGAGATCTGAGGATTATGGTTCAAAGGCAGACTCAGCAGGAATGTCCGTGCAACTCTTATCTCTAATTAACCACCAAGAAGACAAAACTGGAACTATAGCTCAAGTGGTAGAGTGCTAGCCTTGAACAAAAGGAGCCCAGTTATAATGCTCAGGCCCCATGACTGACGTAAATCAATAAAAAATAACCAAAAATTTTAAATCAACAGAATGCGGAGAAAGTTCATGGTAAGAAGAAAACTGGAACACAGACAAGTCATATGGAAAACAGTGAACAGTAATGAGTTCTTGCCTGCCCATAATTGCTCTAAATATAAATGGATTAACCTCATCAACCAAAAACATAGTATGAATAATTGGATTTTTTTAAGATGTAATTATATGTTTTCCACAGGGGACCCACTTTAGGAATAAACAGATGGAAATTAATAAGGCATTCCATACAAATGGTAATCACAGAGAACAGAGGTGGTAGACTTAAATCAGGCAAGGAGACTTTTAGTCAAACTATCAAAAGGGATAAGGATGGATATTGCAGGATAACAAAATTATTATTAATTCATGAGGAAGATATACAATTAGCATATATATACACACCTAATAAATACCTAATAGTGGAGCCCCAAATATTTAAAGCAAATGTTGACAGAACTGAAGACAGAATTGTATAACAACAAACAAATAATAGGATATGTTAATATCATACTTCCAACTGAGAAAGATCAACTAGACAGAGAGTCAGGAAGAAAGCATAAGATTTTAATAACACCATATACCAATTAGACCCTAAAAATACAGAAAGCAGTCCGCTTACTGCTCAATCTCACACAGTATATACTCTGATGCAGACTATGTTAGGTCCTAAAATTAGTCTTAATAAGTTGGAGGAGATTAAAATCATTCTAACCATCTGTGTTTGTGTTTGTTTGTGTGTGTGTGTGTGTGTGTGTGTGTGTGTGTGTGTGTGTGTGTGTGTGTCCTGGGGCTTGAATAAGGGCCTACATATTGTTCTTTAGCTTTTTTACTGAAAGTTAGTGTTCTAGTCCTTGAGCCACAATTTTACTTCTGGCCTTTCAGTGGGAAATTGGAGATAAGAATGTCATAGACTTTCATGCCCAGGCTGCCTTTCAACTTCAATCCTCAGATCTCAGCAACTTGAGTAGCTAGGATTACAAGGATGAGCCACGGGTATCTAGTTATTCTAATCATCTTTTCTAACCTTGATTGAGCTACATTAGGGATCAAGGAAAGAAGAAAAAACAAAAGTGCACAAATATATGAAAATTAAACAATTCACACTTAAAGAACAAATCAAACTAATCAAAAAAGAAATAAAAATACGTTCCGATAATTTATCAACCACAATAAAATGAAATAACATACAAAAATCCATGGCATGCTGCAAAGCTAGTACTTAGAAGTTTCTAGTAGTAATTATAATAATAGAAGAAAGATCTGAATTATATTATATATATTTACATTATATTAATTATAATAATAGAAGAAAGATCTGAAACCAGTAACTTATCTTCTATTCCATAAAATAAGGAAAAGATGAATCTGAACCTCAGACTTCACAGTAGGAAGGAAACACAAAATGCTAGAGCAGAAATGAACAAAATGGAGAAAAGAAAATGAATAGATAATGTTAGCAAAGCTGTTATTCCTCTGGAAAGCTCAATGAACATCTGCACTTAGAGCTTAGCATAGATAAAAAATACAAATCAGAAATAAAACAGTAGACATTGTGAGGCTCAAGTAACAGAAGGATCACGGGACTCCTATGCATAATTATCTGCCAGCCACTTAGATAACCTACAAGAAGTTCCAAAGAAATGGACAACCTATCGGGGACGAATCATGATGAAATAGAACATTTTATAATAGGGGTCTTGCTGTTTTGCCCAGGCTGACCTTGAACTTGTGAGCTCACGTGATCCTCCCATCTTAGCCTCCCAAGGGGAAGAAATAAATAAATAAATAAATACACACATTGCCCACTAAAGATAGAATAAGGACTTCAAGTCAGTGATCAATAACCTCCCAGAAAAGAATAGTTCAGACAGAACCAAAAGCTTCATAGGAAAATTCTACCAAATACATAAAGAACAATGTGATGACATTGTACTCCTAAGCTGACATGTTAAATTAAAACCCCTATGCACAATTACTTCAAGATAAGTAAATAAATAGAATAATTAGCACTAGTCTTTCTTACATTCTCCCAAATGAAGAAGAAAGACGCTTTTGTAGAAATAAAAATAATCCTAAAAAAAAATCACACACATGTAATCTCAAAGGACTCCAAGTAGAAAAATCAATCTTCAGAAAGAAAGGCAGAGACAAAAGATACACATATCCTCCTTTTATAACATAAAACAAGGTGACAGGCTTGGAAGTGGCAAGGGACTGAAGACAAACACAGACCAACTGAAAAGAAGACAGAACCCAGAAATATACCCTCATGCATATGGCCAACAATCTTTAGAAGAAAATGTTATGGCAATACATAAGGATAGCTTCTTCAAACAAATGGTGTGGGTAAAACCGAATACACACATGCAGAAGAATGAAACTGGACCTTGTATTACACCAGACACAAAAACAAACCTAAAATAAAAAATGTTAATAAACTTAGGTGAGGACCAGAAAGCATAACAGTTCTGTAAGGACATGGGGCTTCTGGACTTTAGCCTTGAGACAGGCTTAGGGGATGACTTCAAGAGCTTATACAAAAAAAAGCAAAATGAGGTGAAATGACACCAAACTGAAAAGGAAAAACAAAGGGATTGATAAACTTTAAAGATAACCCACAAGTTGTCGGGGAAGAGGGGAGAATATTTACAAACCACATATCTGATATGAAGTTACTACCCTGAATTTGTAATAAACTTCTATGAGTCAACAACAAGAAAAATCAAACAACTCAAGAATAAGCAAAAGGTGTGAATACCTATGGTTTAAACGAGATCTATAAATGTCTAATAAGCATATAAAATGTTCAACATTACAGATCATTAAATCATTAGGAAGATGCAAATTAAAATCACACTGTGTTATTATTAGACCACACCTGTTGGAGAGACCATTGTTAAAACTAAAATGAAAGAAAGAAAAGAAAACAGAAAATAACAAATGCTGGTGAGGATACTGAGAAATTGAGTCTCTTGTATGGATTTTAGTGGGACTGAAAAATGATGTGGCCCAGTATGAAGATAGGATGGTGTTCAAATAAATGTGAGTAGCGTTAACCTTCGATCCAACAATCCCACTTCTGAATATAGATATCTGAAGGACTAAGGACCTCAAATATAGATTTGCCCACTTGTGTGCAGTATGATTCATAACCATACTGCAAGAGGTGGAAGCCACCTAAAAGTACTTCAGTGACTGAATGCATAATGAAAATGTGTCATATGCATGCAATGGAATATCAATCTGCATTCAAAAAGAAAAGAATCCTGTCTAGCTACTACATGGCTAGACCTTGAGGGCATTCTGTTAAGTGAAATAACTCAGTCATAAAAAGGCAACTATGGCATGGTTCCACCTATATAAAGTACCCAAAATAGCCACGCTCTTAGAAAGTAAAATACTGCTTGCCAAGGAATGGTGAGGAGATTGGGAAAAGGCCAACTGTTCAAGGGTAAGAGAATTTATCAGTTTTCCAGGATGGAAAACTTTGAGAAATATGTTGTACGACAGTAGTCATATATTTAAATACTATCGTGGTGATCATTTAAAAACGGCCAAGATGAAAACTTGTATGTTATATGGCTTTGATCAAAATGAAAATATGGTTTTGTTTGTTGTTGTGCCAGTTCTGGGGCATGAACTCAGGGCCTGGGTACTGTGCCTGACTGAGCTGGTTTGCTCAAGGCTGGTGCTCTCCCACTTGAACCACTCTTCCACATCCAGCTTTTTGGTGGTCTCATGAGCTTTCCTGCCAGGCTGGCTTTGAACTTCAGATCTTAGCCTCCTGAGTAGCTAGGATTGCAGATGTTAGATGCCCACGCCTGGCTTTAGAAATGTTTTATCTCAGAGAACGTTCAATGAGGTTATCTCTAGGCAAAGCTATTTAAAACTACCCAGGATGCATTGCACTTTACTCTGAAACCCTTTGGCTTTTTTTATCAACTATTTTTTTAGCTATTATTCCTTGAAATATCGCAACCTCTAGCATCCTTTCACTACTTTGCTTTGAAAGTGTTACTAGAGAGATGCTCTCCATCGTATTCACTGGTGTTTTATTAGATGTTAGCTAACATCTAAAAAGTTAGCTAACACTAACTTTTCTGTGCTGAATGCCAGGGGACCCTTTTACATACATGCTCATCAACTCAGTAACATGTTAAGCTATGTTTAAACTGTCCAATAGGTTTTAAATTTCTGGAGTCATGTTTTGTTTTCTTCCTGGACGCTTTGGTTACTTATTTTCAGTGTATCCATCTTTGTGGCTCTACCTGGATGGAATCAGAAGGAATCTGTGGTTCACGGGACCGTAAGGGATCTGTTGACTCCCTTGGGTGAATGATTTCTCTCCACACATCACGTTGGTAAATTCTTTCATGTGTACTCATAATGGACAGCTTTTCTGTTTGTTTGCTTGTTCCCTTGCTTCATTTTATTTTGCGTTGGTTTTTATCATTTTAATTAGCATCAACTCATAGTATAAGGGAGTTCCATGTTGATACATCCCTCCAAGCATCCATCCCTTGACCAACCTCAACCTTTCCTTCACTCTGCCTCCTCTCCTCTCTCTTCCTCTTTTGGCTTTCTCTGCTGACAGCGCTTGGGTTAAAGGCTTCCTCTGTGTCTCTGCACGTAGTCGGTGTGTTCTTTTCAGTCTCTATGAGTTTTTGCCTCTATGGGCCATCTGAAGCCACAGCGGTGGGAGACAGAACGACATGGAGAAAGTGTACATTTAGAAACCACAGGCTTGCAGCGCTGCCAAGGGTTGTTTTCACAGGTGATGGTTTCGCTCCCTGCCTCAGCAGTGAACAGATTTCCCCTTGCTGTGTCTTGGGCACAGGAGAACATTTTCCTCATCCCTATTTGATGGTTTGGGTAGCGTTTATTCCAAGTCTGTGGAGGAGCTCCAGTTACACAGCAACACCAGCCGTCTCTCCCAAGCTTAGAGCTCAGCCCAGAGCCTGAGACTCCATCTCCACCTTCATGGCTGCTGTGGAATCCACTTTCATGTGCAGCCATTCTAGCTCTGAGTGGCTTTTAATTGGACATTGTTTTTGTTCTGTTACTTTTAACACATGGCTCTATCTATCCATTTGTATGTATGTATGTATGTATGTAGACATGCTTAGCGATATATAGATATGTACAGATATGTACATGACATAGAAAACTCATATTGGAGTTGGAACTCCAAGTCAGATGCTTTTCTAGTTGCTTAACCCATGTGTTCTCCTGAAATCCCACGATGATTTTTCAGCAACTAATGATATATGAGTTGAGAAGAAAATAACTTATTCTGCTTTAATGCCCTTGTGGAATGACATGAAACCTATTTTTATCTCCATGTTGGGGTTAATGTGGCACACAAATTGAACTTCATAAGCCTGTCTAACATAAAACAGAGGTCACAAGAAGCAAAGTCATTCTACCATAAAGGACCAAACTTTTTCTTAAAAAACAAAACAAAACAGACTTTTCAAATCCTTTACTTCTGGCTCTGAATGCAGAAAAGACAGCAAGATTTTTTTTTTCCTGAAACTTGTTGCATCTATTAAGAACCTTCAAAGAGAACTCTTGTGTTTTTCACCTTTACATGTAGTTTCTCCAAGCATCTGGGATTTCTGGACATCTGAAATGCCTTAAACAATAATTCCAGATCTCTCAGCAATAATGTTTATGTTCTCTGAGTCTCTGCCAACATTTGCATTCCATTTGCTTCATGTAAAGTGTTTAATTCACAGGACAACATGGTCTTGCATTGTTATGGTTATCAAGCGGAATTCAAAGCATTGTGGAAGTTATTACTCTGAGAGTGGAGAAAGGCCTGGAGTGGTCACCAGAGGGTTGCAGCCTTGCTTCTGCAGGTTCTTGCTGACTTCAGAGGGGAGCCCTGCACTGGATGAACCTTCCTCCTGATGCCACCTGTAGCAATGTTAACTGTAAAACTCAACACTTCCAATACGTGCCTTATGCATCAAAATTACTGTGCTCAGCTAGAAAAGCTTACAGACCCAAATGCTGTACTGAACAGTGGAATGAGGATGTATTGGTACTTCTGAAAAACATAAATGTCTGACATTTTTCCAGTAGGAAGTTTAAACACAGAAGTCTCTTCTTTCTCCATTTATTGAATACCTAATATTTGTCAGAAAGTTTAGTTTCTTTCTGTCTTTTTATTTTCTTCATGCATGTTGGGCATTTTTTAAAATTTCATAACTCTATGGGACTGAATATTCAGGTTTTCTACATTACAAATGAAAAAATAAAACTATTGCTGAGTAATAACACTTGGAACTCTATGTCAGGTCATATGACTTACATGTTATAGAATCCGGATACGAACCTAGTCAGCCTAATTTTAAAGTGTCATAATGACACATAACATTAGTCGTTTAAATAAACTAAGGCCATGCATTTTACTGTTTCACCAAGATAGCTGACATAATTTGTTATGAATATTTCAGCAGCTCAGAGAAGTCAATAGCACCATTAGGCACTTAGAATTTTGTCAGCTATCATAAACAAAGAGTCTTCTTTCATCTACTCTCTTTCTTTCTTTCTTTCTTTCTTTTTTTTTGGTCTGGTCCTTGGGCTTGAACTCATGGCCAGGGCACTGTCCCTGAGCTATTCTGCTCAAGGCTAATGCTCTACCACTTGAGCCACAGTTCCACTTCTGGCTTTTTGTCAGTCAATTGGAGATAAGAATCTCACAAACTTTCCTGCCCAGGCTGACTTTGAGCTCTGATCCTCAGACATCAGCCTCATGAATCGCTAGGATTACAGATGTGAGCCGTGGGCACCTGTCTACCATTCTTCTCTTGTTTCGTATGTGTGTACTGGTGCTGTGGCTTAGACTTGGGTGCTTGAATTCAAATGATCATTTTCACTCAAGGCTTTGCTCTACCAACTTGAGCCACACATCCACTTTCAGCTTTTTTTGCTGATTAACTGGCTTTGAGAGTCACAGATTTGTGACTCCTCAGACCTCAGCCTCCTGAGTAGTGAGGATTGCAGACAGCCAGGCTCAGCACCATTTACATTCGCTTTCAGTATTTTCAGCATCTCTGCCACATTCACCAAAGATTGGTTTATCAGTGGCTACTACCTCAAGTCAGTTCATTTTATCCTAAATTCAGACCTAGTCAACTTCCTCGTACATAGAAGAAAAATATATGTGTCGGGAAAGCCGCACTTAATAGAAGACTCTTCTGTAAGACCAATAGTAGTCATTATCTGGCTTCAAACCTTGGTGCTTTCCAGGGCACTAAGAGGGCCAACTGAAAATGGTCTCCATAGCACTAACCAGAATAAACACTGAGATCATCTATATAGTATTTAGGACAGTTCTACAACGCTAATATACCAATTCACTACTTACCATTGTTAATGAAAACTTTGAGGCTAAAACAATAAACCTAAGATGGTAAGTTAGGTTAAAATGAGAAAATCCAGAATGCTAAAAGTTGTATTCCTCTGCTTTTACTTGCTGTATATCTTTGGACAAGATACCCATCTCTGTACCTCTCAGTTTCCCCACTTGTTGGATGAAAATTATTATCACGCACAACTTGAAGAACAATTGTGAGCACAGATACATCTTCCATGGATGCCTTAAGACCAGTGTTATACCAAGAGAAAACAGTAAGTAAATTCATATGACCATTTCAACTATTGTAGCTTAAAAGTATTTTTTAGTACCAGAACTGAGGCCTTATGCTCTCTCACTTGCTCAAGGCTCATCTCTATCATTTGAGCCACACCTCCCGTTTCTAGAGTCCCTTAACTTTGTTTTTCCAGCCTGATTTTGAACCAGGATCCTTAGATCTTAGCTTCCTGAGTAGCTAAGATTATGACCCTCAGCCATCAGCATCCGAATGACAATATTTTTAAATAGCACAGAGTTGGTAAAGAACAACTGAGATATAATAAATAAGTAAATAATGTGATTAAAGCCAGAGTATATGGGAAGAACATTTTAAAAAATCTAAGGGACATGAAAACTAAGAGAAAGGCAGAAATGAAAAAGCTAAGAAAAATGTGGAGGCAGAAGCCGAAGCACTTAGAAATTAGTTTAAAATTCGAAAATTAGAGAAAACCTATTTAAAATACAAGAATAAAACCACAACAAACTAAAAGCATATTTCAACAAGCAAATGTGCTATGCCAAGAGTATGAACACTTACTCAGAACTCCGAAGAACATTGTCTCCCATTGGTCGAAGACCCTCAGTTACGGGTTAACAACGACACCATCTTCTAAGGGTGAACATTCCAAAGGGAACAGCAGTTAATTCTGATAAGGTTCTTACTAAGTGGCATCTAGTCCTCTAAATCTGTACCTATTACCTCACCTAATGCTGACAACCACAGCATGAAATATGAAGTGTTGTGACTTTTACATGTGTTGCAGGTTAGGAATTTTTCCAAGTTCAGATGTTCAGTACTAGGAGGAACCAGGATTTCAGGTAAAGGAAAAATGTGAATATGGGGAAAAATGTGAATATGGAGATTTACTGAACCAGAGATAGGAAGAAAAGGAGGATGAAAGGGAGGATGAGAAGGAGGGAGGGAGGGAGGGAGGGAGGGAGAGAAGGAGGGAGGGAGGGAAGAAGGGAAGGAAGGAAGGAAGGAAGGAAGAAGGAGAGAGAGAGGAAGAAAGAAGGGAGGGAGGGTGAAAGAGAGGGAAAGAGGGAGGGAGGAAGGGAGGGAAGAAGGGAGAGAAGGAAGGAGGGATGGAAGAAGGAAGGGAGGGAGGGAGGAAAAGTAAAGAAAGAAGGGAGGGAGGGAGAGAGAGACATAGGGAAGGATGAAGGAAGGAAAGAAGACAGAAAGAAAGAGAAAGAAAGACAGAGAGAAAGAAAAGAAAGAAAGAAAGAAAGAGAGAGAGGGAGAGAGGGAGGGAGGGATGGAGGGAGGGAGGGAAGGAAGGAAGGGAGGGAGAGAGGAAGGGAGAGAGAGGAAGGGAGGGAAAGAAAGAAGGAAAGAAGACAGGAAGACAGAAAGAAAGGAAGGAAGAAGAAAGGAAGGAAGGAAGGAAGAAAGGGAGAGAGAGAGAAAGAAAGAAAGAAAGAAAGAAAGAAAGAAAGAAAGAAAGAAAGAAAGAAAGAAAGAAAGAAAGAAAGAAAGAAAGAAAGAAAGAAAGAAAGAAAGAAAGAAAGAAAGAAAGAAAGAAAGAAAGAAAGAAAGAAAGAAAGAAAGAAAAGAAAGAAAGAAAGAAAGAGAAGTTTTGAAGTCTTTGTGATTTGTCTAAAAGCCTTTAACCATTCTGTGGAACCCAGTGTGGAGGCCCATGTCAGGTTTCAAGGTCTAAGCATCAGACTTGTGGCTTGGGTTTGGTTTGATGTTGTTTGGGATGAATGAGAAAGTTCAGATTGGTCTTTAAATAGCAGCAGGACAACTCCACAAGACCTATTACAGAGGGTCACACAAAGATTAATGAAGGTTGTCAAGCTTAACCACATAATAAAACCAAGATCTTTGCACACATTTTCTACCTCTCCCTCTTTGATAGTTAATCAGGATTTTGGGATGAATACAATTATGCAAGTAAACATGACATCTTCTACGCTTTCATAAATCATTTATAGGAATTGCTCTGTACAAGTTATGCCTTAAACAAAGAGAAATAGATAGAGAGTCAATAGAAGAAGTTACAGAATGTCTTTCTTTGCTTTCTGGAGAGAATTACAGGCAGAATTGCCAAAATAGGTAAAAGGAGTCTTATGAAAGCCATTTGTATGTTTTCAGGCCTCAGTCATACTTTGTGGAACAATGAAGATCAATGACAAGAGTTGTTTTGCTATTTGATGAACAAATGTGAAAAATAATTTCCAAACTGTGTGATTTGTTTATCTGTTAGTTAGCCATGGTGGAACCAGAATGTATTTGGTAGAGCAAATTGGATCCCAGACAAGACCATGCAACATCTATGACTTTCTAGAGTTAATTTTTAGAAAAGAATGTGTCTTGCCTTAATCAATATAGAGACCTAACGATGAATGTTTGAAAAAGAGAGAGAATACAGTGTTTTCTCTCCTTATGTTCTTCTGTATAATTACTTCTTATTTGATTTTTGAAGTCAATATTTGGGAGATAAACTGAAATGGAAGATAGTTAAGAACATTTGATTCTCGGATCTGTCATGCAAATGAACCTTTTCCAAGTTTGCAGAAGAATGTCTATGATTGTAATTAGGGTTTGGAACGCTAATTCAGAGAATAAAATCACACTTGACCTTTTCCTGAACTGAGCTGAACTTTCTGGGGTTCACAGGAATTCAGTTCCCTTCTTGGAGCCTTGAAATAATGTGCTGTTTTTAATTATAATGACTATCAGAAATAGTTCATTGTCATAATTCTATATTACCCAGGCATGTGTCAGGCTCTCACAGTTCAGTGACGGATTTCATGCGGCTGCTTCTTGACCTCCCTTGCTTTCCACATGCTGAGTGTCCATAGGTGATTGATTGATTCAACAACAGGGCTAGTGGATATAAATAGCAAACATCCCATAGGAAAGTTTAAGGATTGAAGGATGTTTCACATGTAGGGGAAAATAGTTCAGGCAACCCAAAAGAGGTTAAGAATCCTCAAAACAGAAGATATGATTTCCCCTGGAATGGAAGACGGGGTGCATACCGTTATTGTGTGCCTATTCCATCTTTACTGTGGGCTGTTAGTACAGACTTGGGAAGGTAGTTACAGTTTGGGGAATGGGGTTAGGAATTCAGTCTTAGAGACACATTTGAAATGTTTTATATTTGAAATGGTACTTTTTCCCATTTAAAAATCTTTGCTAATCTTTAAGAAGTTGTACAAAGGGGTTACAATTCAACCTAATCATGTGTGAGTACAACCACACCTTCTGATATTCTCCCCCGTCTCTCCCAAACTGCCCTCCCACCCCCCAAGTTACCTGGTACCATGCTCACATGATGCACATTGACTTTTATAACCACATTCACCCACCCTTCCTTTCTACGTTTGTCTGCCCCCCTTCCCTTGCCCGCCCCCACTCTCAACCACACATTTAGGCTTCTTGGTATTCATTCTGTTTCATTATAAGCTAATTGTTCAAAGGGGTCACTCTATTGTGACACTCACCTGCAAATACCATACCTGAGACCACACCCTCAAAGACTACCTGCATGTGATGTTTTCACACACATTTAGAATCTAGATCTAATTTCCACACATGCAAGGGAAAAAATATCAGTGCTTATGAAATATTCCCCCAAACTTCAAACTTCAGTTAAAGTATCTTAAATATTTACAATTATATTTTTACTAATTTTATTCTCTCTCCTCTCTCTCTCTCTCTCTCTCTCTCTCTCTCTCTCTCTCTCTCTCTCTCTCTCTCTCTCTCTCTCTCTCTCTCTCATAAGCCCATCCAAGTTTCTCAAGGCTTGTTGCTAGTTCTGCCTTGACCCCAATGGGATATGATCCCCTCCCATTATAATGACTGTTATTAAAAATACAACTGATAACCAGGGCTGAAAAAAATATGGGAGACAATGTATTGCTATCACATTGCTGGCAGGAAAGTAAAGTGGTATAAGCCGTTGTGAAAATGAATGTGGCCTCAAGATGTATTGTGCTCATAAACCATTTTGTCCAATGGAAGTTCCTTCGTACAACTACTTAAAGATGATGAAAATATAATTTGGAAAAAGAAAAAGAAAATGAATGTGGAGATGCCCAAAATCATTGAAAATAGAATGATCTTAAAACCCTGAAAGGAAGGCCACTGCTGCCATTTATCTGAGGAAATACCTCCAGACACAAGTTTACAGCACTAGTCAAGCTGCAGAAACAACACCAATATCCATTACTGAATGAATGTATAAAATAATATGTCACATACTTATAAGGAAAGATTATTTTACCATAAAAAATGGAAAGAAATTCCTGCCACTGTGGTAACTTGAGTGGCCCCAGGGAACATTATGCTGAGTAAAATAAGCCAGGCTCAGGAAAATAAGTACTGTACAACTTCACTAGTGTATGGAATGTAAAATAGCAAAACCCATAGCAGCAGAGAACTGTGCTGATCTCAAGGAATCAAGGAGATGATGACTCACGGGCGTGATTTTAGTCCTGCAAGATGAGGTACAGAACCTGGTACAGCATGGTGAATAGCTCTATGATGAAGTTTAACATAGATTAGGGTATAGCAAAACACTCACAACCATAATGAATCATGAAACATAAAATGAAAAAGCATACATCTCAATTGACTAGATTCACTTTCCCACCACAGTTGACCCTGAAACCTAGGAGGGCACAACTGCAGGTCAAGATACTACAGTGCACATGATTGTCATATTCTGATTTGCAACAGGTACGTTATACATGCATATATTTGCCTATGTGCATATATGTTTATGTCAGGAGAAACAAGGATAGGTCGATCAAAGTCAATAGAAAAACAGATAGATAGATAGATAGATAGATAGATAGATAGATAGATAGATAGATAGTCTTTGTATAGATATGTAGTTGTTATATAGATATAGTCTTTGTATATAGTCTTTATATATATGTATAAACTATATGTACATATATATATGCATATAAAAATATATGTACAGGGCTGGAAATGGGGCTTAGTGGTAGAGTGCTTGCCTAGCATGCATGAAGCCCTGGGTTCAATACCACATAAACAGAAAAAGCCAGAAGTGGCACTGTGGCACAAGTGGTAGAGTGCTAGCCTTGAGCAAATGAAGCTCAGGAACAGTGCCCAGGCCCTGAGTTCAAACCCCAGGACTGGCAAAATATATATGTGTGTGTATGTGTGTGTGTGTGTGTGTGTGTGTGTGTGTGTGTGTGTATAATACATACATAAACGCATATATACATACATAGATACATATATGTATATATATTTCATATATATATATATATGTGAATTCTATGAAGGTACCTTAGTGCTAGCAGTCAATCAGGAGAACAATAATGTATCTACCATATTATGGGACTTCTAATCAGGAAGAGAAGTACAAGGAGTATAAGTATATAGGAAATTTATATGAAGAACTTTAACACCAATGAACACATTGAACTTAAAACAGGAGTTAACTGTGAGTGGAAGATCCTGTCCCAGGAAGTGCTTTTTGCATTTGACTAATGAACAAGTGAGTTTTGGAAAGGCAGGTATAAATTCATTCCATCCCATGTAAAAGAGAAATAGAGGAAGAAAATGGAAGGAAAGTAAGAATATATATGTCTCATAGTTCACAATCTTTCCAGGAAGAAGGGTGGTTTGGGAGGGAGTCACGTACACACAGAAGAAAATGACCAATGTACCATGTGTGCACAGTGGACTGCTCTCACATTTTTCTCCTCATTTTTTACAACTATGGAAAACATGAGTGGAAAGCATGAGTAGCAATGCCCTAAAAGAAAACCCAACATGGGGCCCGAAGATGAGGAAGGTTCTACCAGAGACTCAAAAATCAGGACCACTTATATATACACAATGGAATTCTATGCCTCCATCAGAAAGAATGACATTGCCCCATTTGTTAGGAAATGGAAAGACTTGGAAAAATTGTATATTAAGTGAAGTAAACCAGGCCCAAAGAAACATAGGTCCCATGGTTTCCCTGATTTGCAATAACTAGTATATGTCTGAGACAAGCAGAAAAGGTCAGATAAGTTGATGTTAGGCAAAATGAACCCAAAGATAAGGATACAAATTGTTTTTCTTTCACGCAATTGTTTCTAACATATTTATAAGATGATTTCTTTCTTGCTTTGTATGTCCCTCCCCCACGGTATAACCCCTGTTTTCACTGTATTTGATATTGATATAATTTGTGGAGGGGAAGGGAAAAAACAAATTGTTTAAATAGAGATACATGTGGACCCATTGCAACAATGAGATGTACAGTCGTTATGTCGAAAAACAAACTTTACAACTTTGGTGTGGGGGAGGAGGTGGGAGGATGGGAAGGGAAGGGATGGGAAGGGGAAACAAAGGAGGAGGCAACAATGCTTGATAAGAAATGTACTCATTACCTTGCCCATGTAATTGTAACCCCTCTGTATGGTATTTTCACAATAAAAAATAAAATAAAATAATCAGTACCACAGAAACTATGGCCATTAATATTGATAATAATAGTAAATACAATGCCAACATATTAATGTTTTCTAATATAACATGAGCAGCACCTGTGTTCACACTACTGATCATGGAAGCATCAAGAATCAACAACAACAACAATAAATGTGTTTCAAATCTAAGTCTAAACTAGACTTGTCTAAAAGACAAAGAATGCAATTAAATTGGACAAGTCTAATCTAGTCTAGACAGTCTAGCCTAGACAAGTCTAGCCTAGTCAGGTCTAGCCTAGACAGGTCTAGTTTAGTCAGGTCTGGTTTAGACATGTACTTGAACACACGTGGCTTCCCTGCAGCCCTCATTTCAAAGCCTTCAATCTGAAAGACAGTTCAGCTCCCTCCTGTACCCAAAGACTCACTCAACAGAAGCCTTTCCCAGTGCCACTTGTATACAGTAAGTGGAGTAATGAAAAGGGAGAGAGAAATGAACACAAAGGATGCATTCCTAAGAACATGTAACACTGAAAAGTCTCCCCCATGTCTTGTCCGCCTTCCTGCCTATAGTGAATGACAGAAAGGGCCAGTGCACCTGACCACACTGAAGCCACGTCAGACCCAACTCTTCCACCATGAAGGGCGATAATAACATATTCATAAGATGCAGGGGAAGGTCTAAGCTGCTTTCGGAGTCAACTCCGGCATGTCTCTTGGGACATTTGGGAAAATTAGACATTAAATACTTTTGCCGGTTTCCACGGGGCTAGAGTTTGGAGGTGAAGCCAGTTTGCTGTGTTCAGGTTTCATGAGAAGTCAGACCCAGAGTTTGTCCTGACAGCTGATCTGTCACAACCTGACTCCCACCTCCCTCCCTGGAAGGCTTCCTGGAGAATAGCTTAAGCAAGAAGGGAGCCAGAGGTGGGGGGGGAGGGGGAACAGAGGCTGGAGGGGGGCGGGGGTGGGGGGGACATGGCCAGGGAGCAGCCACAGCTGGGGATCATTAGCAATAATCACAGCCCTCCAGCATGAAAGGAAGCAGAGCGTGAGTAGCCGCTCTTTCCCCCTTTTCCTGTGAGAAGCCATCTGGACTAGGCAGTTTGGAATAAATGCTAGGAAGGGAGTTTTATTCTATTTGACTTTATTTAAAAGTCCTGGCGTAAGGCTATGTCTTTGCTTTGGCTTTGAAATTTGGGACATGGAAACCCCCCAAAGAAAAACACACCTCAGGGTTTTGCAGGACCACAGTGTTGTCCTAAAGGAAAGTTCATGGCCCAGGAGCAGCTCTCTGCCCTCGGAGGGCCCGCGGTGGGGGGGGGGGGGGACGGGGGGAGCCGGAGGCACCTCTGGCCGCCAGGGCATTGTACCAGGCTGTGCTCTGCTCTGGGGTGCCCCGCCAGCACTATCTTTGCCGTCTGGTAGAAATGTTAATGTGCTTATAATTACCACTTTGCTTAAAAAATGCAACCCTAATATTTATTTAGGAAGAAAAGAAATTGAAGGAAATGTTTTCAAGAAAAAGAACACACACACACACACACACACGCAGGAACACACAAAACTCAAATTTCGTTTGGAGTACAAAATCAACTTTAATGAGTTCACCTTTTTCTCTTGTCATTAAAGTTTATTTTATTCACCAAGGTCATTCTATGTGAAGGCTAAAAAAGATGACCAAGCTAAACTATTGCAGTTATTCACTTAATGGATGAACAAAACTCTGCTAATTCACTTACCCTCTCTGCGATTTTTTAATGGCACTTTGAAGATTCTATAGAAATAACCTCAGTTAAAATAATATGTTGGAAGACACTTCCTTTAACTGGGTAATCCAATTTCTTCGTAGAGAGAAGTGATGTGATCCTCTTTGAATGTCACCCGAAATAATACTCGAAAATAAAACCACATGACGTTGAGTGGCCTTTTATGAAAAATTGGTTGCACTCTTATGGTTCTGTTTTGGGGGAAAAAAAGTTTTTATTGTTATTTTGGAACTAACAAGGACAAACCAGTGATGTGGCGATGATGATTTAAGTAAATTTAAGTCTAAACGTGACCACGGAAAGTTAGGTCCTCAACTTTCGTAAGTTATGCATAAAACAATCACTTTGGCCAACCAAGGAAGAACTGGGTTCTGTATGATGGGCACTAAGATGCCCACAAAATATCCTACATAAGAAACCCAACTGACTTGTACGTAACCATAGCCAAAACCTGAGGCATTTTCACCCCAAAAGAATCATTTCTGTCTCCAATGGAATTTCATCTCTAGGATCAATACGTAAGAGTGTGATTTAAAGAAACAATTCAGTGTTTTATTTCTACATTTTTATCTGGGAAAGACTTCATCATAGCAGCTTCTGCTTTATAAAACTTTAAAGCATGTTTCATGCATAAATATACCATTTTCAAGAAGGTCTTAAGTTTGCCAGAGACATAGCATACATTTAGCAGAGAAAATAAAAATAAAAATAAAAAATTATAATGTTATGCTTGACTTTGTCTTAGGCATTTAACTTGAAAGAGAAGAATAGATTTTGCTCTTGAAATTTTATTTTCTTGACTTCTGGGCTATGCTATTTATAAAGTTATATATTTAGCTGTGTTTCAACTGATCAATCTTGACATGAGATAAGAAAGTTGCTAATGCTGACTTCATCTTCAGAACCCTTCTGTGTGAACGTTGGCTCCGAAAATGTCAGTTAGGTTTCCTTTTTTTTTTTTCCTCCTGAAGATTCTAACTGGAGTTTGGTTTATAAAACTCAAAATGAATCCAATAAAAACAAGCTAGAAAAAAAAAGACCATCTGTCCTCATTTGTCTCTCTGTCCTCCTCACAAAGCTATTTTCTTTCCTTTGGTGTTTCTAAAATGCCATCCTGGCTGTTATTTACATTCTGAATACCCCGTCCTGTGTAAGCTGTAACTCTATTGACACAGGTTTGGGTGACGTGTTTCTTTGAGAACCATCCAAACAGAATGTTTGGGGTTCACCAGCAGCTGCCGCCGCCTCTGCGTATACAGTGGAAAGAAAAGTCAGTCCTCACAATGAACAAGCTCCTTCCACGGCTGCTAGGGTCATTTGAACAACCAAAACACCATGACGATCGCTCCACACACAGCATCACCAGAATCATTCGTTCAGTCCTCGTGGGAGATAGGCTTTTGAAGAAGGACCCCGACAGAAGCAAAATGCCATGGAAAAGAGGGAAAGAAAATCAGCTAAGAACACCACAGGGAATCAAGTGTTCCTAGAGAGGAAAAGACCACGCAACGCAAGTGAAGCCACAGACGCCATCCAAGGCGGCTGAGAGGTAACCGTGAGGCTAGAAGACCTGTCAGGAAAGCAAAATGCCACCCAGTGATTTGACCCTCAGCGGGTGGCCTGTCAGCTCCCAAAGTGTGGAAAACATGTACGTTGCTTCTTGGGCCGGTTTTCCTGCTGCAGAATAGGGATATCCAGATAGAGAGCGATGCCTGCTGTAGCCTAAAAAGCTTGGACTAAGCAGGAAGCCAGGGACTCACTCTTCTGTTGAAGAGCGTCAACCTCTTCCCCAAGTCCACAGCCCGTTTTCAAGGACACCGTATACTGGCTCTGCCTTCATCCTGCCCACTAAAATCCACGTCCCACCGCCCACCCTCTGACTTCCTTCGGAGAGGCTCAGCAAACCAGCTGCTTCCCTGGAGCGAGCACCAGCTTCCACACTGTGAACACACAACCCCTGGATGCTTCAAAAGCATCTCTAAGTACTCAACACAGACATCTGATTTCTCCCCTGAACTGCATCTGAACTTCAACGTTCCCATTTAATAAATGGCTCCCCCAGCCCTCTAATGCCACCTCAAGAAAGCATCCTGGTTCGTCGTTTTTCTCTCATGATTTACACCCAGCTCCTCACCCAGGCCTGCTACTTCTATGCCAAGGTTGGATCTTGACCCATTTTCGCAGCTACTTCTTTAATGGAGCATCTTTCTAGATGGATGTGATAGCTTTCCCCTGGGTGACCCCTCACCAGATAACCTTCAGGATATTAGCTCCCGAATATGAAACACAAACTGACTCTTCTTTGCTCAGGAGCTCTTCTCTCTGCTTTTAGAAAAGAGCCCCAACACCGTAGCCTATAAATCTCTATAGGAAATGTCTCTGCCCTGGATGCCGGTAGCTCACACCTGTAATCCTCACTACTCAAGAGGCTGAGATCTGAGGATTGTAATCCAAAACCAGGCCAAATAGGAAGGTCTGGGAGACTCTGATCTCTTCTTAACCACTGAAAAGTCAGAAGCAGGAGTGTGGCCATTCTTGAACACAAAAATCTAAGGGACAGTGCCCACATCCTGGGTTCAAGTTCCAGGAAAGAAAGAAAAAGAAATATCTCCTGACTTGCCCCTTCTGCTTTGTTCTGGATTCTACTTCCTGTCACTCAACACCACAGACATACAGCCCTTCTCTTGTTTCCACAATGAGCCAAACCTGTTCCTTCAGCTCTAGGAGCTGAGATAGCACAGAACCACCCAGAATATGGATGCCTGCCATGCCCTTGTCCTTCTACACATGCACACACTTGTCCTAACCGCTGCTCTCAAATGTCAATCAAATCAGTGGCTTCCTCAGCGGTTATCCTCTGATGGTCTGGCTGACTCTATGGAACTTCCTGTATGCTCCTGTCCTTCATGGCTTTGGAGAAACTTGGTGGTTACCAACAAGAGAAGAAATTCACCAGGTTAAGACTTGGATTGCTGCAGAAGCTAGGCTTTATTTCGAGCTGACACTTAATAAACACGTGACCATGAGAAACACCCTTAAAACTCTCTGAGACTCAGTCTACAAGGAAGCTACTACTTCAGGACGTAATCTACACAAAGTGCCTGGTATGAGTAAATATTAAATTCACAGAGCGTAATTATCACATGGCTTAATAGGCTACTTTAAAGGAAGTATCATTGTGTGTACCTAAATCAATAGTATTAGAAAAGAATGAGATTTAAAATAAAAGCAACCCTCCAAAGCAATTAAAACCCATTTTTAAGCCATTTTGTTTATTGTCTCCCTGTACTTGAACTCTGGGTTGAGCACAACTTGATCTCAAAATAATGGTTTCAACCAGTGGAGATCAAAAAGCCAAAAATTTCCCCCAAGTTAGAATTGTGATTCATTTCAAATATGTTCTGTGTGATACATTGACCCAGATTCACTGAAGTAGTTCTAATTATGCTTTGGTTTATTATTATGACAAGTGTTTTGACCACAGGGGCCATGCTAGAAACAAACAGAGGTTCTACTAACCTGCCATAAATCTAAAACCTATGTGGGTTGTGTTTTGAACCAAACACACAACTCTAGTGAAATCATAGGATCATATTTCTAATCTTTATGAAATGCATGGGTAGATAATCATTTTTTAAGAAGTGTTTAAATTGGATAATTGTTGCTTTGATCTTTTCCTTTTTCATAATGAAAAGAGACAGGGTTAACTATTGAGAAGTGGAGATAATCATATACACCTACAGGCTCCCAGCAACCCCGAAAGGAAAAAGCAAACAATCTCTAGGAAGCTCACAGCAGAATTCAGGTGAGCAGAAATATGCAAAAGAGTCTAGCCATAAAAGCAAAAATGCCCACCACTCAGTCTTCCTGGGGATACCGTCCTTCCCCAGGCAGCGATCATTTAGAAGGCAAGGGGTGTAAGTGTGGGATGCTGGATCCCCTTAAACGCAAGACCAGAAGACCTTTGGGCTTCCATGAGTTGCACCGAGGGCGCCAGCCCTCACAGGAACCTTCTCTAAGGTACCACTTGCTCTTTCGAGTGGCCAGGACAGAGCTGGGGGATGCTGGTCACCGTGACCCAGGTTAATGGATGCCAAGCATCATCATCTATCCAGGCCTGGACCTTGCAGATTTTACCCAACAAGCTTTGTGAAAACCTACTTGACTTAGGGCAGCAATGTTACCACACATCTGCTTTCCTAAGTGTCAGGCGAGAGACTCTCACGCTGACACCCAGTAACCACCGCTGCAGAAGCTGGCCCAAACTGCCTGCTCCCGGACCAAAGCCAGGACTAGCTGCCCCACTTGTCTCCCGTCCAATGTGTGCTCTCCTCAGTTAAAATTCTTAAAGAGTTGAAAGCTCGGGACAGAAAGATAGGAGTATTGTTCATTTCTTTCCTTTTCTTTTTAGTGCCAGTCCCGGGGCTTGAACTCAGGGTCTGGGTGCTGAGCTCTTTTGCTCAAGATGAGCCTTCTACCACTGAGACCACAACTTCACTTTCAGCTTTTATTGGCAGTTCATTCAATATAATAAGATTGTCATGGACTTTCCTGCCTGGGCTGGCTTTGAACCGTGATCTTCAGATCTCAGCCTTCCTGAGTGGCTAGGGTTATGGCGTGAGCCACCGGTGCTGGACTGAGTTGTTCATTACTAATCCCTCAAAATGCCAAACAGACTGGCCAGCACCTACGAGGCCATGAGTAAATGTGACTAAAATCAATGAACAATTGGTGAATCCCTAACATGCAATGTTAGGGACACAGGAAAGTGTATGGGAGCCACTACTCTATAGAAACAGAGTCCCCCTTAGTAACAAGCCTGAGGCCCTACTTCCTCTTAAGTAACCACGTGTATTCCCAAACACCCCCTTAAGCACTCTCCCCATCAGAAGGGCAGAGTGCCACCTGGGAGGGGAAATCTATTCAGCTCCAGACATCAACAGTGGATTACAGAGTTCTTATTTGACCACCAGAGAATTAACCAAGTACTTAGTTATACATTTCCACCAACTGCAGCTTCCTAAGGGGGATTTCTTTACAACCTACTTTGTCTAATTTTCATCTAAGGAATTCTGCCCATTACTTTTAGGCCCCAAACATAAGCAACTTAAACCTGAAGGACAATATTGCCTAATAAATAACTGTTTCACTCTGCAGAAATGCTAGGACAAACTCAATAGCATAGATTATAGATTTCATAGAATTATGTTGAATACAGATTCTCCCTCCATGCTCATAATGGACAGAGGCTGTTGTAAGATAGAGACACGAAATGAGAGTTCATGCTGCTGATCACAGATACACAACGGGTTCCATTTGTCTTACTCCTCTATCATCCATATCCACTAACTACCCTTTACCTCAGTTCAATCATTTACATGGTCTTATGAACCAAATTCTCATTGTCTGTGTCACCTAAACCAATTAACCAGCAAAAGGATGGACTGGCGGTATGGCTCAAATAGAACACCAACCTAGCAAACAATGAGAGACAACAAAACCAAGTTCAAACCATAGGGGAAGTTCACATCCGAGAGATTTCCCTACAATACAATGAAATCCCAAATTAAAATATATTCATCTTGTTTATTAGCCTATTTGGGAGCATTTGCATGTGCTGTTTTGGTTGTGATAATAAAGTCTCCTTTTCTTCTTACATACAAATTCGCATCACACATTTTTTATGGGGATGGAGGTAGTAATGGAAATCACTCCCGGATGTGTGTAGCCATCAGAATATTCAACATGCCTTCCACTTCACACAAGGAATTGTAAATGTGTTGGCTCAAATTCCTGTTTATTGGACATACAAATTTTGTGGAAGCTGATAAAAATTTGGCCCAGCAGTCCTGAAAATGCTTGAGTCGATGTTTTTCTGCCCCCAGGAAGCTTCCCCAGGCATAGCCTTGCTCCCCAATGACATGGCGGCCCTACCAAATGGCAGAAAACCAAGTGTCAAGTGAAATGAAGAGTACTTGTCTTAACTCATTAGAGACTTACACTATTTTTTCTTTTTGCTGATACTGGGATTTGAATTCAATGCATCTCTATGTGCACCTTGCTTCCTCCACAGGCTCTCTACCACTTGAACAGTGCCTCCAGCTTGGCTTTTTGTTGATTATTTTGGTGATGGCATCTCAAAAAGACTTTCCTACCTGGGCTGGCTTCAAAAAGTGATCATCTGAGCCCCATATCTATAGCTACGCCTGTAATTCTAGCTATGAGAATTTGGTTCATATCTAAGGATCACAGTTCAAAGCCAGCCCGGGCAGAAAAGTCCCTGTAAGACACTTATCTCCAATTAACCACTCAAAAACTGGAAGTGGCACTGTAACTCAGGAGGTAGAGCGTTAGCCTTGAGCACAAAGAGATTCAGGGACAGTGTCTAGGCCCTGAGTTGAAGCCCCACAACTGACAACAACAAAGTGATCATCTACATTAGAGCTTCCTGAATAACTAGGATTACAGGTGAACTACTGGACCTGATTTGCTTCACTGTTTTTGAGAGAGAACAAATTCTTTTTTTTTTAATTTTTTTGAGAACAAATTCTGAAAGTTCAATTTTGCAAATTAAAGTGACTTGGCAAAGTATATCTAACATTAAAGTCTCTGAAAACTGGTACTGACAGCCGAGTCTTCCATGTATAATCAAAGTCACAAGTTTAATGGCATGGTGGAAGAAGTATCTGATCTTAATTCTTTCTCCACTGTATCTAGATATGTGTAAATGTGACTCATGTCTCACATTAAATCCAGAATTATTCAAGATCATCAGGTAAGGAACAGCTATTTAAACAAGACAAATGGTAATTATGAGAACAAGTAACAAGAACTAAGTCCTACAGGAAGGGGCAGGGTGCTCCAAAGGAAGGCTTAGTCACTGTCTGCCTTTATTTACCTGCTTCCTTGAGGTCCAAAATAGACACGTTTCCTATCAACCCAACCTGCGTGTGATCAGTGGAGGCCCTTGCCGAGTGCAGGAAAATGAACCCATTGGCTTTATGCAAGCAGATGTCAACACCTGGATGGACCACAGTTCACACTCTTTGCTATTAGTCCAAACACAAAAAGTAACAGCCGTGTTTCTAATACCAGAAAAATAATGGAGAATGCTAGACAAACGGATGGACACACTGTGAACACGCTTCGTTATTTCTCTACAAACAAAAGGTAACAGCAGTGTTTCTAATGCCAGAAGAAAAAAAAATGGAGAAGGCCAGAACAATGGTGGGAGGGTTGCACATCGCCAAGGGCCGCCCGCATCTTCCAGACACGGAGTGCCATTTCCAACCAAGGAAACGCGGCAGTCAGCTCTGTCCTCAAGGAGCCTGGCCCCCAGGCGTGCGAGACACCTTTCTCTACCCGTCTCATTCATGCTCCCGAGAGTCCTAGGAACAACTCTTCAACCCACTTCCAAAAGCAACATTATGATCAGACATGATTCTCCCCCCACCCCGACAAATCCAAAGTACAGTAATGTGTTAAAACAGAAATCTATAACAGAAGAGCAATTCGTTTGTCTGGCCTAAAATGTCTTTAGCTACTACGATATTTTGAAGTGACCCTTCTGGTAGTGGGGGAAGGAAATGGAGTCAGGTAGAGAGCAACCAGTCTGGTAATGACATATTTTACATACTCTGCGGGATTCCCTCTTCTCCCCTGTCAATGGGGACAGCTTCTTCAGAAAATTCATTAAAAGCTTTCCATTCTCTAGAACCAAATACCAAGGGACATTTCCTCCAGGACTTTGAGTATGTCAGGATTGTCCTGTCCCTTGCATCAGGAGGTTAAACGAGCTTATATTTTTTAGTTTTTTAATGTGTGTGTGTGTGTGTGTGTGTGTGCAGGGGCTTAAACTCAGAGCCTTGCTTCAAGGGTGGTGCTCTACCACCTGCGTTAGACCTCCAGTTCCCACAATTTCTTTTTATGACCATCGACAACCTAGCCAATTTGGAGAAGGGCCAGTGTGTAAATTTGATTTTAAAAGTGATGACACTTTTCATTAAACTTTATACACCAAGACAGATGTTGCCTTGCAATCATTCTGACAGTGTAATTCCATTTTCAGAGCTATAAACCACAGATGAACATTGTTGTGTTGCTCTCTCCATCTATCCATAACTTTCCAATATTTAGTTCCGTTCATCCTGATACTTTACTACAAATTGCTCCAGTTCAGATTAGTAAAAATAGTGTAATATCCTCTTAATATCATTGAGATATAATACAGATAATAAACAATTCACCCAGTTACAAATGTGTCTCTCTCAATATTTTTAGTATATGGACAGAATTGAGCAAGCATCTCTACAATTTAATTTTAGAATATTTTCAATCATTGCCCAGAGAAACTAGTCCCATTAACAGCTACTCCTTCTGTCTGAATATTTGCCAATTCTAAATATTTCATATAATTCTGAATATTTCATATAATGGAATCATGCAAATTCAATCTATAGAGTCTTCTTTCACTTAGCATGGTATTTTTAAGCTTTTTCCATATTGCAGCATAAATCGGCATTTCATTCCTATTTCTAGACAAATAATGTTCCATTTTTTGGTAGGTCATATATTATTTATCCCTACATAATTAATGAACTTTTCGGTTGTTTGGGCTTTGGGTAGTTATGAATAGCTGTGCTGTTATATTCATTCACCATGGAGCTTTTCAATCCCCTTATGTATGGATGTAGAAGTGAAACTGATGAGTTTAATGATAATTGTATATGTAATGTTTTGGAGAAACATCAGTTTTCCAGAGCTCCATGATTTCCTATACTCACCAGCTATGTGGCAGCTTCCCCTTTCTCCTCCACTTTATCTCCAACACTTCTTGTCTTTCTATTGGATTACGAATGTCTCAGTCCTTCTGTGAAGTGATGCGGCATTGTTGTTCTGACTTACATTCTCTAATAATTAATAATCCTGAACATCTTGTCATTCATTTATTGTCTATTTATAGATCTTCTTTAGAGAAACATCATGTTTATACTTTCTATACTTTGTAGCTTCCTTAGCATGTGTTCTAGTCCATTTGTTCAGTTTGTTCTTATTCTCAGGTATTTTATTCATTTCGAGGCTACTGTGAAGGAAATTGCTTTACCATATCGTTTTCAGATAGAAATGCAATAGATTTTTGTAAATTGATCTTGAATCCTGCCATCTTGCTGACATTGTTTAGACTCCTCACATTTTACTACCTACAAGGTCATATCACTGCAAAGAGATAACTTACCTCTTCCTTTCCAACAGAAATTTTTCCTTTCTTGGCAGCCCAATTATCCTGGCTGGAACTTCCCGTTAAATCTTGAATAGGAATGATGTGAGTGGTGATTCTTATTTTATTTCTGCTTTTCTAGGGAAAGAATCCAGTCTTTCAATGTTAAGAATACTAATGCCATTATCCCTGGAGAAAATTCCTTACATTCTGAGTTTGTTACATGTAAAAAGCTTTGGGATACGGTTATCTTTCCTTGAGTTGTCTGTCTGGTTTGGAAATCAAGATGACAGTATTCTCAGAGTGAGTTCATGATCTTTCCTCTCCCCCCCCTGCCCCCGGCCGCCTCTTTTTCAGAAGAGTTTGTGAAGTTGGTATTAAGTCTTCCAATGTTTGGAATAATTCACAAGTGGAACTATCTTGGACAGATATTTTTCTTATTAGATACTTTTAAATTCATAATTTAGCCTTTTTTAAGTCTGTTGTGCTTCTTATTTCATATTGAATTGTTTTTGAGTATTTGTATCTTTCAGGAATTTGAAAATTCTATCAGTTATCTGACGTATTAATATGTAGTTGTTCAATGCATTTCCTTGGAGTTGTACCTGTGTTTGCAAAGGCATTAGAATGTCAACTCTTTCAGTCCTCATTTTGGCAATTTAAGTCATCATTCTTCACAGCTTGTTGGTCAATTTTGTGGATTTTTATAATGGAACATCTTTGGCTGGACATCAGCAGCTCACACCTATAATCCTAGCTACTCAGGAGATTGAGATCTGGGGATCAAGATTCAACGAAAGATTCTTACCTCCAATTAACTAGGAAAAAAGCTGAACTGGAGGCATGGCTACATGGTACAATGCCACCCATGAGTGGAAAAAAAAGCCAAGAAGGATTGGGAAACCCTGAGTTCAAGCCCTGGAACCAGCATTAAAAAAGGAAAGGAAGGAAAGAAGAAAAGGAGGGGAAAAAAGGGGAGAGCAGGAGGAAAGAAAAGACCTCTTTTGATCTTGTCCATTTCCTCTATTTCTTTTATTTTCTATTTATTTTATGTCTTTTCTAATTTATTATTCTTTTCTTTATTCTGCTTCCTTTGAATTTAATTCATTCTTTATGTTTTATAGAATAGAAACCACACATTTAATTTCAAGTTTTTCTTAGTATCAGATGTAGACATTTATGTAAGAAAAATTTCTCTAGGTGTTATTAAGTATATTCTACAATTAAATTTTAAATGAGTTATTCTATGGCCAAATGTACATCTTCCATAGTCCAGGAAAGCTTTTTATGCTGTTCTTCTTGAGTTTATTTAGTTTAAAGCATTGCTCATTACATGCTGGAAGACTGAACTCTTCGCCAGAAAATGCAATACCTTAGAGATGCAAAATAAAATACATAATCAAAATTCACACATATTAAAAGTAATTTGAAGCATTTTATCACAGTAGAAGTGAAATGTAGCTTAACGAGAAAGAATAATGCTATACACAAGTGGCAGTGTAGGCCATATTAAACCGAGTAATTAGATGTTACAATAGAGTATATTTTCATTTCAAAGTCCTAATCTCTCACACACATTTCTGTAAATATTGTTTATAATGACAGTTTTCATTCTGCAATCTTATGAGAAATGAATATTATTTGAGTTTCCTTTCCAACTTTATTGGCAATTGTTTAATGGAAATAGTTCTCTTTTTTTATTAAGAGTTATAAACCAGGCTTGGTGACACACTCCTGAAATCCCAGCACTTCAGAGGCTGAAAGCAGAAAATCAGGACTTTAGGGCCAGCATGGACAACATAGCAAAACTCCCTCAAGAGAGCAAAAACGAAAACTAAAAAACAAAAGAATTATTTTATATTAACTCTAAATACATAAGGTGATGTGGAGCTTTAATAGTATGTCAATATTGTAAATAATGAGACTTTCTTCCTCTATCATTAACGTTTCAGAACACTTTTGCTATTGTTCTTTGTTTTGTCCTGGTGATTATTTGCCACGCTCCTCTTCAGAAATGGAGCTAAATGTCTGGGTATGGGGATGGATTCTCTGAAAAACTCCATGATCTAAAAATCAAGAAGCCGTTTTTGTTGTCAGAATAGGCAGTGTTTGTGAAAGTTGTCCAGCCAGTATGGACTCCCTCCATGAAACAGACATCATCCATTCTGCAATAGTGTTCTTATGTAACAAATCATCTTCTTAGCTTTATATTCTTTTTCCCCTTCTTTCCATCTTTGTTTTGTATATTCATGTGTATACTTTACTTTTTTATACCATTGTACTATATCTTTTTGTTTTTGAGGCAAGGTCTTGTTCTATAGCACGGCTGGTCTTAAATTCAGGATCCTCCTGCCTGCTTCTGTGTGTGTGTGTGTGTGTGTGTGTGTGTGTGTGTGTGTGTGTGTGTGTGTGTGTGTGTGTGTGTGTGTGTGTGTGTGTGTGTGTGTGTGTGTCCTGGGACTTGAACTCAGGGACTGGGGCTGTCCCTGAGCTTTTGTGCTCAAGGCTAGTGCTCTACCGCTTGAGCCACAGCTCCATTTCTAGCCTTTGTTGGTAGTTAATTGTAGATAAAGGTCTCATAAACACTTTTCCTGCCCAGGCTAGCTTTGAACTATGATCTCATATCTCAGCCTCCTGAGTAGCTAGGATACTAAGCATGAGCCAGCAGCATCCAACTCTCTCCTGCCTTTTTTTTTTTTCAAACACTACTGGTTGGATGACAGGTGTGGTTCTGCTAGTCTAAGTTCTATTGTATTTTTAGCTCTCAGCACTGTCTATGGTTTATATTGTGCAGGGATATTTCAGACTTTCATCGCCTCCAGTAGTAGAGAAATTCATTATGTGAAAGGTGTTAAAAAGTTGTGGTCGTTTTATGCATTGTTTAGAAATTTGACTCTGAGAAAGTGACTTGTTGAGTCAACATATTGATACATAAAATTGTTGAAATTTCCTCAGCAAAGGAAGAAATTTCCTTTTGCACATTGGCATTTGTGCAAGATAAAAGTTCTATAGATCTCAGCTCTTCGGGTGACATGCTGTAGGTTGAATTATCCTGTCAAAAACTGATCATCCATTATAATATTTCAGAGAGCCACAGTTCTAAAGTCAAGTGCACACTATCATGAACCACAGCCACTCATACTTAGGTATTTCACTTTCCAACCTATTTCTTCATGAATACAATTTTTGTCAAGAAAACTGGATATCCATATGCAGAAGACAGAATCTGGATTCCTGTCCACCACCTTGCACTAATTTCAATTCAAAATGGATGAAGGACCTCAATTAAAACCTGAAACCTTGCACCTAGTACAGAAAGAAGTAGGAGAAACATTAGAACTTACTGGCACAGAAAGGAATTTTCTGAATAGAGTTCCATGTACTCAGCAAATTGGAGAGAGAATCAACAAATGGGATTGCATCAAGATAAAAAGTTTCTGCACAGCCAAGAACTTAAGTTACTAAGTTAGAGACGACTATAGAACAGGGAAAGACCTTTGCCAACTATACTTCTGACAAGAATCTAATATCCAGAATATACAGAAAGCTTAATAGACCCTCAAATAATCAATAGCTAAATAAATAAGTGGGCAAATGAACTAAATAGAGACATCTCAGAGTAAAAGAAAAAAATAGCCAATAGACACCTGAAGAAATGCTCAACATCTCTGGCCATACATATCAAAACAACATTGAGATTCTATCTCTCCTCCATGAACAACATGCAATAGATGCTAGTCAGAATGGGGAGGGAAAGGAACTGCAATGCACTCTTGGTGGGAATGTAAACTGTGTAACCACTGTGGGAGACTCACAAGAATTAAACACAGAACTACCCTATGATCCAGCAATACCATTCTTGCTTAACCAGAAGATAAGAAGCCAGGATATGGTAAAGACACTTGCACTCCATGTTGATGGATACACTATGCACTCCAGCTATGTTAGCCCACATGCCCTTCAATAGAACAGGCGAAGAAAATGTGAGATATAACTATAGCCACAGATAATAGAATTTTACTCATCCATCAGGAAGACTGATATTGTGTCATTTTCAGGGAAATGGGAAAAATTATGTTTAGTGAAGTAAGTCAGTCTCAGAGAGCTAAAGCATGCATCTTTTTGTCATACATGGAAATTAGATCTGAATTGTAAACATACATAGATTCATTTGTGTCTATACATAAACATATTAACTGAAGTATGGTATCTGCAGGGGTGGATTCTGAGGGTGTAATTCCCTTGAACAACTGACTTAGAGTGTAACAAAATAAATATCAGGAAGCTGGAACATACATTGTTTGGGGAAGGGGTTGAGGTCAAAGGGATGGAGGGCAGACAAATGGAGAGGAGAAAGATGTGCAAATGCAGTCATCATATTCAATGTACATACATGAAAATGGAACTGCGTACACTGGGGGAGAAGGATGGAAGGTTGACACTGATCACGGTGTATGGTACTCACTGACATGTGAGCCGAAACCCATTGTACAATTGCTCACAATTTGTCTGTTAAAAACGTACACCTGTAGAGAATGGACTATGGCTAATGTAATAAAGCAGTGACCTAGCAAGTGTGAGGCCTTGAGTTCAGCCCCGAATTCCACAAAGAAATTATGCAGAGGATTGTATGTTTGTCATTAATGTATATGCAAAAATGTTATGCTAATATTGCCTATTTTATTATGTGTAACACCTGCTCTTTATCTTATTATGTTTCTCACATAAATTGCTTTTAACATGTAACTAAACATCTTTTGAAGCTATTTAAAATTTTTGGCAAAAGTACATTTTCAGACCTTTACACTTTTAAAAAAATCTGATCTTTCAAGGGGCTGGGAATGTAGCTTAGTGGTAGAGTGCTTGCCTAGCATGCATGAAGCCCTGGGTTTGATTCCTCAGTACCACATATACAGAAAAGGCCAGAAGTGGTACTGTGGCTCAGTTAGTGTTAGCCTTGACCAACCAGGCCCTGAGTTCAAGCCCCCAGGACTAGCAAAAAAAAAAGGGAAAAAAATCTGATCTTTCAAAAAATATGGCACCCGAGATTTTGTCTTTTGAGAGTATAACTCAAACCCAATGAAATAGGCCCAGAACAGTCACACACACACAAAAACTATCTGTACAAAGAGATACACTGAAAAACACAATAGATAAATCAAACTAGAAGCCTTTCAAGGCGTGCTCAAGTTACCCACAGAAATCTAGGGACAAGAAAACAGAGAAGCAAAAACTACAACCATCAAAGAACTAGGAAATAAATTGTCAGCTTTCACCCCTCACACACCAGTAGTTACAGCAAACATAAACTAGTAGATGCACTGATTAAAATCCACGTATTGGCAGATGATTGCCAAAAAAAAAAGCAGCTGGATTTGGAGGGTACTGAGCCTCTCAACGGAATGCCAGTGAATGCCACCGTCTAGTGACTCCTCCACCTGTCCAGTGAAGGGCAGCCTGATGTCACCACGGATCTCATAAAAGCCATCTGCAATCGAGCAGCAAGCACAGAGCTCAAGTGGTCTCCCATGTGTTGGAATGAGCAAGGGGGAAGAAGAAAAGAGAAGGAACACACCAAGATGCTCCTGCCTTTCCATGTAGTGACAGACACAGTCGACATTCCCAAAGTTATGGGAGTACATGGCACATCGTCCTAAGTAATGTTGATGTTTTATCAGCACTGGTGTTTTACCTTCCTCCATCGACATTTTTACTAAGAGAGAGAAGAAAAATGCCCACACTAGCTTCTGGAAGAACTGATTTGGGGAAAACAAAAGCAAAAAAAAAACCCAAAGGCACAATTTTGAGAAGTGACTGACAGACTAAACCTATCTATCTATAGATAGATAGATATACATATATACACATATATGTTAATGAAATCAATTAAAATAAATGTGATTAAACTTCTGAAATGGCCAACTGTCACCTAATTCAAACAGGACTAGTATATAGTAGGCAAAGTGTTATAGCAATACTAGAATCTAAGGGTGAATACGCTTTCTGGTATTTATGAGATTCAAAGTAGAATAACATAAGAGTTGTATACGGTATTATGAACTAAAACTACAAAGGCAGATGCAGAAAGTGAAGGTGTTTTCCCAATGCAATACACAAGCTTGAAAATCCACAATAATACTGAACTCAAAAATGAACGGAGGACTCCTTTGGGGAAAAAAATCAAAGCATCTTAAAAAAAATCCTTATTGTAATTAAATAATCTAGTTGGCATGACTTTTATGTTAGTGGGAAATAAAGGAAAGTAACCAGTTAAAAAAGAAGAGTTCCTTACTAATTTCTCTGAAGAAAACAATGGTGCCAGAGATACATGCAAAAACACAGCTTACTGATAGTCACTGATGAAGAAGAATACGGGGGAAGAATGCAGCCATCGTATTCACTGTATATCCTGGGACACTAAGAAAGCTGAGGGGGGTGCTTGTGTTGGGAGGGACGGGGACCTTCCTAACCTTCGCTTCTAACATCTTTGTCAACCACACTAAAAACTAATGAGCAGGCTTTGGAAGAACAAATGTTAAGTCCACAATGCTTAAGATCAGAAATTATTTCATTTCTATCTCCAAAACATATCATCAATGAGAAGGAATAGGAGAGAGATCAGGTGATAATGGTGTCATCAGAGAAGGCTGGCGGCGAGTCAAATTTAATATGATGACATCCGATTGGAACAAAGATAAATCACCTCAGCTTATAGCCAAAGAAAAGTACAGTATGGGAAGGCAGGCTGCGGTTTATCATCCAGCTTATCACCAGACAAGGACATTATAAAATCTGATGAGGAAAGGATAAGAGAAAAGATGAAAATAGCATCTGCGGGGTTGGGTAATAGTAAAGGGGTGATGTAGTACTTGCTCAAGAGCCAAAACTTGACAGAGATACAGCAGAGATTGGTCTGACTCGATATTGTATTTACTTTAGGAAAGATGAATCCAATGGAAGTCTAGAAGCATCAGAGAAATCAATAACCAAATTACAAGAAGACAAAAAATGTAAGACCCTCACCAGGCTTGTGAACACTGGTGGATGGCATTTCTGTTGAATAAGTATCTTTTCTTAAAGACTAAAAGCTTGATCTCTTCATCGAAAATATAATACATCAATTGGACCGTAGTACATTTAGATGAGCAGGACCGTAGTACATTTAGATGATTGGATTTGCTGAAAGCCCTGTTCCAGTTAATAGTGGGGGTCAGATACCAAGATAATAATAATGATGTGATTACTTAGACGGAATTCGAAGAAATGCAGTGTGAAGAATTAGTGTCTTATTGGTACATGCACTAGTTCAAATTAGGACTAAGAGCCATAACTTAGAGATAAATATAAAACAGTGGTTTTCATTAAGACACTAAACTGAATAGAAAATGAAATAAAACATTATCAGGGGTAACTGAGACATTTCAGGTAAAGCCTGGTGATTGCATTCAAAATCTTGAAATCATAATGGATGTGGATCTATTCTATTTAGATCTCAAAAATTCAACCTGAGATTAATGGTTTATCTGAAAGAAATAGAGATTTTTATTAAATAGCTCCTGAAAAAATTAGACAATAAAATGAACTAGAACAGAATGCAGCAAATTAAAAGCACGGTTGTAATTTTAAAAAAAGAAAACTTTATAGAGAGAAAACGCAAACACTGAATAAGATGTTAAATAAGATGACTATGGTAGCTCTGACTTAAAGATGTCAGAATTTTAATCATGCAGTGTCATGGGCGGGGCATGGTGGCACAAGCCTGTAACTCCAGCTGTCCAGGAGGTGGAGGTCACCAGGGTCATGGTTGGAGGGCTGCCATAGAAAAAGCAGGAGACGCTACCTGAAAAATAACTAAAGCAAAAATGGTTTGGGGGTTCAGCTCAGGTATCGCACAGTACCTGCCTAGCAAGCATGAGGATCTGAGTTGAAACCCCAATACTATCAAAACAACAAAGAAAATAAATTGACCAGGTAGAATGTGTTATTTTGTATCTTTACTTCATACATTGAGGAAATGTAGAATGGGACACTACAGATAAAAGCAAGTATATGAAGAACAAAAGCAGTTTTCAAGAAACAACACCATCATTTCTGTTCTGGCCCTGCCAATTTCTCTGTCTTCACCATTATCACCGCTAATAAAATCAGTGGGTCTCCTGAAAGTTCCTCGGTGGGTACAAACCCTCATTCCTTCTGACTCAGCCTGGCATTCGAAACTTTCTAATAACAAATCAATTCGTACTGACTCTCCAGCCCATTTTAATTCAAGTCACATTCATGCTCAGCTCTCAAACCATTCTTCCCTAGAAGAGTGTCTTCTGTTCTTATCTGATTTGTTCCCACCGAGATTTCAGTCAGGATACCAAGCAGAGAGTAGCAGTGTCAGCAACCCATCTTGGCGTCCATACTATCCATCCTCTATAGACCACACCTGCATTTTAGAGTGGGCTGCCCCCAAAAATCTCTTTGTTTTTCCTCCAAGATCAAAGCCACTTACCTAGACGCGGAATCAATGTGGAGGTTATCCTGTGCTTTTCTACCAATCAATGGCTCGACAGAGCCAATTCCAAGCTCAGAAAGAAACATCTTAATGTCAGAACTACCAGAGTGCCTGCCCCCAAAGGAACGTATAATCAAACAGGGAATGAAGAGCAGAAAGGAAGTTTGTGAAATGCTGCAGCCTTCCATGCTCAACGGGTGCCAGGGGAACCCCTAAAAGCGGTGCTCATCGTGACTGAGTGAGCCTTGTTCATCCATGTATTCATGTAAGCAAATCGAAGTTGGTCTGAAGGGTTGAGAGCCATCCGGGTGACAAAGGATCCTAAACAAGCTGAGGGGCGGTAGAAGAGACTTGTTCAACCACCGCCACGTTTTTAAAGATCAGAAGAAGGGCATGATCAATGAAGTTGAAGAAGTGAAAAGTGACATCTTGACATTTCTCTGTTGCCATGTGAAAGACTTAATATTTAATTGTCTGACACCAATAACGAAGAAGACTTGGTGCTCATGAAAGGAGGACACTGGCCCCTGCCAGTGGGATGTTGGGGGGGGGGGGGAGAGTGGGTCTCTCACCATGAGTGAACAGTGTTGGGTCTTCACACAGAAGCTGAGCAATGCATTCATCTCAGTGGTGTCAGTGGTTTTGGGGAACCATGCTCAGCAGTGTCTCAGTTCAATGTGTAATGTCCAAACTAGGTGGAAGTAAGGCCCAGAGGGAGAAAATACATCCAGGGAAATACTTCCATCTACCTCCCCTGCCCCCCCCAGACCAAATGGCATTTGTATCTATTTAGTTCCCAAAACAATGAGGCTTTGCTCTGACATTACGTGCAAGTATTTGAACTCATGAAGCATTTCCTCAGGGAATCGGGGTGGCACACAGCAGCCAAATCCTCTGTGCACCCCTGTAATTCACCTACAGGAGTCAGGAACACTGAATTTCCTGATACAGGAAGGTACTTGATCAATGAAGGCAGGGACCGAGTCAAATGAACTCTATGAAAGACCAGTGCTCAAGGGCGACGTGCCACTTCGGATGTGACTCTCCAAGGACCTTCCTCTTCCCGCTTCCTGCCTTTTGCTTTCCCACCCTCATCTGCATTCGTAGCCAAAGGAATCAGCCAGCATTGTGTGCCTCCATATGTGTGTTCTAAAAGTCATGTGACTGTACTGTGGAATTCTTCCCACGAAGTGGGAGCCAAGTCAACACGCCCAAAACGTGGAGCCGCCATCCACCCCATTCCAAGGATTTGTAATTTAAGGAAGAAATAATACACGACGAGAGTTCTGAGGGTGTACACAGAGAAAGAAGTATGTATTCAAACAAATTTTCTTCCTTTGCTTTCCCTTCCTTTTTCTCTTGATCATAACCCCTCTGACCCCTCACCTTGAGGTAAAAGTAGAGACCGGAGCTGCCTTTCAAGGAAGGAAAACATGAGAAGCTAGAGCAGCATACCTATGAAGATTAGAAAATCCTACCCTTTACCACCAACACCTACAATATTAAAAGCACTCTTACATATGGAATTTTACTTCAATTATTTTAAATACATTTAATTTCAAATCATTCTGTTTTTAAGACCACACACAATATAAAGATAAAATGAGGAAATCCGGGTGCTGGTGGCTCATGCCTGTAATCCTAGCTACTCAGGAGGCTGAGATCTGAGGATCACAGTTCAAAGTCAGCCCTGGCAGGAAAGTCCATGAGACTCTTATCTCCAATAAACCACTCAGAAAACTGGAAGTGGTGCTGTGGCTCAAGTGGTAGAGCGCTCACCTTGAGCTGAAGAGCCGAGGGACAGCGCCCAGACACAGAGTTCAAGCCCCATGACTGCCAAAAAAAAAAAAAAAACAACTTGAGGGTGTGAGGTCCACTCCTGGATGGCGAGCAGACTCCACCCTCCTTGCAGCGAAGTCTCCACCCAGTACCTGCATTACCTAGGCAACTGGCACACCTGGAAGAGGTCACATCTGCATCCTCTGAGGTCACATCTGAATTTGATGTGGTCACACCTTTCTCTGTCCATACCCTAGATAAAGCCTAGCCCAGGCCCAGATGCTCTCTTTCCCAACTCTTTCCCAGCTCTCTCTCTTTCCCATCCCTTTCCCAGCTCTCTTTCCCAGGCCTTTCCCAGCCGCGTGGAGGGGCAACATGGCCTGGTGCCAGCCAGAACGATGAATAAACCTACCCCTTACCTGAATACCACGTGCATGGTGCTATTCTTACTCGGCTACCTCTTTTTAAAAACTTAACAGAGGGAAAGCTGGGCACTGGTGGTTCACACCTGTAATCTTAGCTATTCAAGAAGCTGTGATCTGAAAATCATAGTTCAAGGCCAGCCCAGGCAAGAAACTCTGTGAGACTCTTATCTCCAGTTAAACAGCAAAAAGCCAGAAGTGGAGCTGTGGCTCAAGTGGTAGAACACTGGCCTTTGAGCAGGAAAGCTCAGAGACAGTGCACACACACACATACTCTTAAGGTAAAAATCTAACTTATGATAAAATTGAGCTTATCCTTCCAAAATAACTTTATGGGTTTGGCCAACTTTTACTAACTAAAACATAAACAGTTATTTTTGGCTACAGGTTCCTTAGTTTTAAAAAAAAGCCCTTTTGGTAGAGGAAAGTATCTTCTTGTCTGACAAATTCACAAAGCATAAAATATTAAAGATGCTAAAATGGAAAAAGACAGAATTTCTCCACATACCCCTCAGACCAAAGCAGGCATATTCTGTCAGTGCTGAAAGGCATGCTGGGAAGTTCACCCCCTTGACCCTAAACAATCTGTGCTTTAAGTAAACCTAAAATTATTTAAATACTGTTTCCAATATCAATAACACTCAAGATGCAAGAAATCAAATCCCAGCTATGATTAATAGAATGAAATTCAATACTGAACTGCTAAATATTACTAAAAAAAACCACATGAATTCAGTAAAAAAAATGTAAAAGAAAAGAAGAGCTCTAAATCAAAACATCATTAGTATAAATTAACTAATTCTAGCCCAGGGAGAATAAGCTCTTTAAAATATAATTTTTAATATGGAACATATTAATAATTTATAATGAAACATTTTGAATATACAACATTGATTTAGAAGATATATATTATTAATCATAAATATCAACCATTAAAGTATTATTAAAGGAACTAAATGTTTTAAGCAACAAATTCTCACCATTTAGAAAGTGGTACTGCAAAATTAAATGTTTAAGAAACAAATTGATATTCCTGCAAACTTGAGGGAGAATTAGAATAAAATGTTAATATTTTAATAATATCTAATTCTTCCACAGAAATGAGGTTTTGCTTTTCCTTTTTTCTATGTCTGTTTAAATTATCTAGACATTCATGGATTTAATCATTCTTAAGCTGCTCCTAAAAGTTAGGAAATATTCACTTATTAATATTCATATTCAAGTATTAATATTAATATTCCATTATTCTCAGTCTCTCTTCCCTTTGTTTTTGCTTTTTGTTAGTCATGAATTCGGGGCCTAGAGCTTTTGTGCTCAAAGCTAGTGCTCTACAGCCTGGGTCACAATTCCACTTTAGCTTTTTTGGTGGGTAGTTGGAGATAAGACTCTCACAGACTTTTCTGCCTGGGCTGGCTTCAAACCATGATCCTCAGATCTCGGCCTCCTGAGTAGCTAGGATTACTGGTGTGAACCATCAGCACCTGGCTGCTATATGCTTTAAAGATAAGCATCATTGGTTGTTGACTTCTACATTACCTTTACGTAGTTGCACAACAGAGTTTCAATTCAGGATGTCCGTTTATAAGTGCAATGCATCCTCCCCCATCCTAGCCAACGCCACCCCTTCCCTCAGGCTACCTGGCCCCAAGTTCACATTTGTACATTGCATATCATAACTGTATTTGTCTACCTTTCCTCCCTCCACTTTCCCTCACCCTGACCTCATCCCCCTCTGACTAAACATGTGTCAACTTCCTAGCACACGTTTTGTTCAACTGTAAGTTAGTTGTTCAAAAGAATGGGAATCCTGCCCTGTGTGTGGCTTGCTCTAGACACTCTGCTTCTGTCTACATGCATGCAGCCCTGTATATATTTCCATAGGTCTAACTTCCACATCTGAGAGCAAGCACGTGCCCTCTGTCTCTCTGAGCCTGAATTGCTTCATTTAATGCAGGTCCATCTATTTCCCTGCAAATGACATAATAAACTCCTCTCTCTCTTTCTTTCTCCCTCTCTCTCCATGTATAGATAGACAGACAGACAGACAGATAGTCTGTGTACATGCATATGTGTTCATGTATGTGTATGTGTCTGTACTTTGTTCAATCCACTTGTCTAGGGCATCTGGGTTGTTTCCATAACTTGGCTATAGTGAATCATTCCACAGTGAACATGGGTGTTCAAGTGTCTTTATCTGCATCCCACTTGCTTAATGAACGGCTTTATCAGGTAATACCACAAGCCCAGTTGTCCATTCCAGCATTGTGGCCCACATGTTACTCCCCTGCCATAATTGATAGTCCTACTTGTCTTCCAGAGTGTGGTATGCTGCAGTGTTGAGTAGCATATTTATCATGATTTCTTCGAACATTCTTCCTAGGACTTGGGCAGCCATCCCCTATCAGAAGCTGAATGCTTGTGTTTGATTAGAGAAATAAGCTCAGGCAGTAGCAATCATAGCTGCCATTCAGCAAAAGAGAAGGCACCTTAAAGATAGTACCTGACCTTTTTTTTCCTATGTGTTGAAGGAACAGAATCCCATCCTCTGGTTAAGAATCTGTCAGGAATTGTGTCTATTCATTCATTCCTTCTCAACTGCTGACACTCATAAATGAAGAAGTCCACTTCTTACCCAGGAAGAGTCTACAGTCTGAACCTGTATAATGTCCAGACAAGACTTTGTGCATGCCTTATATTCAGCAGATAGATGGTAATCATTTGAGGAGATTCGGCTATAGATCTCTTGCATCATGCTTGAATTGGGGAAGCAACATTAGGTGAACATTTAGTTAGTTCAAACTATGTGCCAAGCACTTTCACATCTCATATTTCATTAAAGCTTCTTGTCTTCACTAGGGTAATTGCCTTTAATCCCCTTTTAAAAGTTAGCTAAATTGGGAGGCATTTTTTTCCTAGACTCACACAGTGGATATAAATAAACTCTGTCTACACTCCATCATCCTGTTGTGACATAAAACCTCCTTTAGTCTTCACAATATTGAGGGCAATGCACGGTGCCTTCCAAAGAAAATAGCGGTGAAATCCAGAGTCCTCGCTGTAGTATTACAAGTCTCTTTGTGAGAGAGTTCTCCATTTCTAAAGCATATGAATCTCCCAGGATGAGACTAAATACGTACAGAGACAACTGCTCTTGTCCCACTGGGGAATTGTAGAAGTTCCTGTATACAGAGACTCCACTGAATCGTAGGTGGAGAGTTGTCAACCATCTCAGACCAGAGAAGAAGAAAACCTGCTTCCCTGGGGCTAAGATAGACTTTTTTAACAGAGCTAAAAAAAAAATCAAAATCAGAAATACCTGCATTTTATTCGGGAACACTCAGAAATGTGTGGAAAAGGAGGGATCAGTGAAGTCTGCAATTGAGTACTAGTTAAAAAAAAAAAAAATTTCCCCAAATAGTCCTCCGCACTGGTGTGGAAACAAAGCAGAGTCAACATAGTTGAGGAGCAACAGCTGTGGTGATCAGACACAAATTTTAAAAGTGGATGGCACAGTAGTATGGTGTCATCAAATCTTCCAGCCCTGGAAGCAGAATGATAAGACATGCTCTTTTCCTTTCTCTTCATTTTTCATTTGCAGGTGCAGCTATTTACAACTAAATGGCAGGGATGTCTCTCACACACGCAGTTAATATGCACAAAAAATCTCCCAGCAACCAGATGGCATGCATTTCATACCAAGCTTGTTGAAATAAGAACTAAAATCATCTGCCAATAAGTTGCATGGCAGTTTTCCACCGTCTCCTTAGGTGACCCCATTTAAGATCTTGAGTTTTTGAGGTTAGAACGCTTATAAATATTCAGTTCTTTGTGACTCATTTTCGAGGCTGTGGTAGAGTAATTATAGAATAATTATAGTTAACCATCAATGAAGATATTCTGACTTTAGCTCATGTTAGGTTACACTTTTTTTTTCCATTACCAACCTCTTGTTTTTCAATATGCTCCTCAGAGTGTCACCTACAAAAATACAGATTAAGAGAAAAAAGTCGTGGGCAGTGTTATTTTTTTCCCTTTGACTAGTGATATTATCACTGTGAGTCTGGAGCTTGAGAATGTTCTATTGAAGTATAGAAATTACACTTTATGACTTTTTAATATAATAAACATTATTTTGGCCCAAGTAGTATATGTTGCTGATGCTTGTGTTTTCCCTTGGGACACTATTCCTCCCCTTGGCCCATCCCTAGCTTGCAGAGGAGGGGAGGGGCAGCTGATCTAGACCTGTCCAATCAGTATGTCTCACAGAATTATGACCCAGGACAGTCACATGTTCCATCTCAGCCAATCAGATCCATTGAAAAACAATGGGGAATTCTTGATGAAATTCTTAAGGAGAAATGCCTTTCTTTTAGGGAAGATAAACATGGAGCTGTTGGTACATATTTTCCTGCCATGTAACAGAGCTTGTTTGAGAGTAAAGACAAAAGACAAGAAGGAATGAAAGCCTCAGAGATAGAGATCAAAAGAAAAGGAGAGAAGATGAGAGAAAGTTAATGGGAAGGGAGAAAAAGAAGATAGAGAGAGGAAAAGAATAACTTGAACTTCTAAATGCAACTGGAGGCTAATTCTGCATCCAAAATGATGATGATTTTTATTTTTAGTTGGAAGCAATAATACATTCCTTGTTGGCTTATGTGAGTGTGAGCTGGGTTTTCTGCTGTATGCAACCTTAGAAGGCTTGAGTAATGTGTGTAGCAAATGATATTTGTGCTCTGTTTTATTCTGGCAGGGGGAAAAAAATAAACGATGTGTTCTCAGGCATTGATTAAACTCCTCTCTGGGAATTTTCTACTCAACTTTTGGAATAGAAATCATTTTCTTGGAAGTACAAGTCAAAATTCTTGTTCTAGCTAAATTCACCAAGATACGGATGGCTGGTTTTCCTGCTCTCACACTGGGAGACAGTCTGGTGAGAATGAGTAGAGTTGGATAGGGACGTTCTCTTGCTCATGAATGGCTTGTTATTGTAAAACATTTGTACGCATGGACAGCAATGTCTGACGCTGCAGGGTTGTTGTGTTTGTTCCCATATGGGAAAGAAACCAATCTCTTTCCCCTAAGAATAAAATTCTATGTCAGATGCCCTCTAGACTTATGAGTTCCTTTGTCCTTTTGGGTTCGGCTTTCAGCTTCATTTGTTCAAAATGGCCCTGAATGGATTTATGAGGCACTGCTGGCCTCTCCAGCCCATTTTTCACAGGTACTGTTTCTGCCTCCTCATTCTCTTCATTTCAGTCCAGTGTTTCTCTTTATGTACCTCATACCTTGTTCACACAGGACTTCTCATTCTCCAACTTCACTTTGTCCTGAGTTCCTTAGCATTTCCCCTGTCTTTTAAAGACTGCTATCTGTTATGCATGCTTTTCTTTCATGTTTAACTCATCTGTGTTTCAAATACTATATATATATAGATATATATATTTCAAATACATTACACACATTATATATACTTTGTGTGGCAAAAAGAAAATCCTTTCCAGCCCCATACTCCATGAATCATTAGTACCACCTGCCTCCATCTCGTTCTTGTCTCCTTGTGATGAGATTTAGTGCAAGAAGAATGTGGTGTCACTTCTTGAATAATTAATTTCCAAAGCCAGGTAATCCTGCACTTCATCTCCATCTACTAATGCTTGCCAGCATTCAAGATGGCAGATGATCCAGCAACATCGGTTGCAGCTGCCCAGTCCAAGGCTGTGCAGTAGATGAAACTCTTGCTGAGTGAAGCCAGTAAGGCTTGCAGTTTCTTAGTATTGCTATAGTGTAACCAGCATAGTTATTGATGGTCTGTCTCATCAGTTTTATTTAATTTTCAGTATCAAAAGGGAAGGCATTTTTAGAGCATCGTCAGAGTTTTCCAAGTATCCCTTCACTTCTAATAGGCAAAAACATGCTTCTGCCTCCCTGAAGATGATAAACTTGAAAGCTAGGTCAATGTTTCCTCTCCTTATCCTGGACCATCTTAACTTCCTTCAGCATCTCACACCACTGACCACGGACTTTCGCTGTAGCGTTTGGAAGTTCTCACCGCTTCCTTTGCTCATCTTCTAGGAGAGTTCTCCTTCCTCTGAGAGTCTGGTGTTCCCATTTCCTGCACTGATTCTTCTTCCGTTGCCAAAGTCTCAGTCCTTGCGGGCTCATATAATGAGAGACCAGAGTAGGCCATGAGATGTGAGAAGACCGAAGTGAAAATTCCAACGTAGCCACTTACTAGCCAGTCACTTAACTTCTTCAAGTCTCAAATGCCTATTCAGCAGAATAGGAGAGTAGCAGCTTACTCAAAGCAATGTTGGACCGTTTACCAATACGGAGTGCAAAGTGCCTGGCCGCAGAGAGGACTACATCAGAGAGATGTTAACGTGGTGAAATCCAGCGACTCCAGTCTCTATACCTTGCGGGGGCTGGGGGTGGACACGCAATGATTTTCTTTTTTTTTAAATTTTATGTTATTGTAAAGATGCTGTACAGAGTAAGGCGATGAGTACATTTCTTCCCAAGCATTGTTACCCCTTCCCTTATTGCTCTCACACTATCCCTTCCCGTCCCCCTCACACCTCCCCCTCCCCCGAAGTTGTACAGTTCATTTCCAATACACTATCTTGTGGGGATCCTTGTTACAGTGGGACATCCTGAGATTTTCTTTAAACAGGATCTGCTCGTAGTCAAAAAAGCTTCAGAAATCACAGAAGTCTCCATGCTTTCTAAGCATTGTCCCCTCAAGAAGTATAACCCCACGTCCACGTGATCTTTAGTTACAATATTATAGAACAGGATTTTTTCAAAGTTCAGATATGGTTCCAAGAAACTCAATATATACTATTTTTCTGTTCTCATCTAAATGTAGGAATTCTTATGGTACAAATATGTCACCCGCCACCCAAGTTCAAGGTGGCTGTTGTTCAGATAGTCTAAACAATCACTGCCATGGAATTCTGGAGACATTTCCTCGCCTGCTTCTGTGAGCCAGATGTGTGTCGTGACCCCCTCAAAAATCATCTTCAAGCTTCAGCCTCTGTGAGAAGTAGAGCCCTTTGCAGGTGATTAGCTCAGGGAGGCTCTGTCTTCTTGAATAGGATTAGTGGTCTTTTAAGAGATGCCTGAGGAAACCCTTGCACCATATAAAGACATGTTGATGGAGCCATTAAGGAAAGCAGTGGCCCCTTCCACATGCTAATGCTTCTGGCTCAGAACTCAGCCTTCCCAACCTCCAGAACTACAAGCAGTAACCGTCTGATAAATTATTCACCACATTGCATTATAGCAGCAGGAACAGGCTTAGACATCGTCTCATTAACTGGATTCATGAAGCTCATATTGTTTGGCCCAAACCTGTATTTATCTCAAAAGTAAAACTAAGGCTGACAGAGCCCATGCCTCCAAAAGGCAAAGAGCAGTTAAAGGCTGTTGGTAAAATAGATCTGAGGACAGGTTACTCACTGGTACGCAACTGGAGAGATTGTCAGCTACAAAAGGAGAAGGTCCAGCCTGGAAACAAGAACCAACACCTTTAGGTAAAAGAGTTTCGGGGGAGGGGGGCGGAAATAGGCCATTCTCTGCTCCAAACGAAGGCCTACTTTTTGTTCAGAAGTAATATCCTCCCATTATGTCAAGATCATCAATTAGAGAAGCAGATGACAGGGAGTGGAATGAAATGAAATGCTGTGTCCCTGGCCAGAAAGTCCTTGATGGTCAGTTTAGAAATATTACTACAGTAGAAAAACTTCCACAGAAGCAAGTGAATAGAGAAAGACAGAAGAACTCCATCTCCATTACCTCTACTGTGTGAGTGACTGTTGGGAAGGCCTTGAAATTCCTATGTCTTAGTTTCTTTATAACTGAAAAAAAAAAGACTAATTCATAGTATATGTAACATAGAGTTGTTATAGGAATTGAATAAGATAATACAAAAATGTACTTAGTACAGTGTCTGCTTTCTATAACTATGTTCTAATTCCACTTATCATTACTACTGCTGCTGCGGCGGCTGCTGCTATAAAGAATGGTTAGTATTCGTTGAGTTCCTTTGCTAACCCCACGCACAGTGTGAAGACATAGGGCCTGAGCTCAGTCTCTCTCTCTCTCTCTCTCTCTCTCTCTCTCTCTCTCTCTCTCTCTCTCTCTCTCTCTCTCTCTCTCTCTCTCTCTCTCTCTCTCATCTTTCTTGCCCAAGGTTGATGCTCTACTCCATTTCTGGCTTTTTGATGGTTAATTGGAGATTAACAGACTCACAGACTTCACTCTGCAGGCTGACTTCGAACCTTCATCCTCAGGTTTCAGCCTCTGGAATAGCTAGATTACAGGTGTCTTAAGGCATGTTCCACCACAACAAGTGATTTGGTTTTTATTTGTTTTTTGGTTTTTGTCAGTCATGTTTTTTGCCTGGGCCTGGGCACTGTCCCTCAGCTCTTCAGCTCAAGGCGAGCGCGCTCTACCACATGAGCCACAGCACCACTTCTGGCTTTCTGGTGGTTAATCGGAGATAAAAGTCTCATGGACTTTCCTGTCCAGGTTGGCTTTGAACCGTGATCCTCAGATCTCAGCCTCCTGAGTAGCTAGGATGACAGGTGTGAGCCACCGGTGCCTGGTTTGGTATTTAATTACTCTCCTCTGGGTTCTACGAGGAAGGATTTTTGCTTTTTTGCACCTTAAGATTTACTATCCTGTGGGGCTGGGAAGTTGGCTCAGTGGTAGAGCGCTTGCCTTGCATGCCTGAGGCCCTGGGTTCGATTCCTCAGCACCACATAAGCAAAAAGAAAAAAGCCGGAAGTGGCACTGTGGCTCAAGTGGTAGAGTACTAGCCTTGAGCTGAAGAGCTGAAGGACAGCGCCCAGACCTAGAGTTCAGGCCTCACGACGGGACCCAAAAATAAAATAAAATAAAATAAATTTGCTATCCTGTATCTTGTTGTCTAGATGTGTAATTAAGCATACTCAATAATGCGTTGTTGCTGGATTCCTAGCTTCTATCATAGTCAAGATGACAAAGATCACAGGGCCTACTTTCTATTTTTAGTGATGGCCGCACAAAGACTGGTGCTCAGGGACTTTCCAGTCCCTGAGCACAGGAATAAATGATCAGAGCATTCAGCTTCCTCCCGCACTCTCAGCTGAGGCCTTCCCTCCTGCCTCCCACCTCGAGCCCTGCCAGCCCACAGGGTGCTCCACCCTCTCGTCCAAGTCTCCAGGCCCACAGTGGGAGGATCTGCCCCCAGATCAGCACGTGACTCAACCTTCTGCCTTCCAGAAACTTCTGCCACCAGTTCACCCAATGATGAATTCCCCCCCTCTCTGTCTCTATCTCTTTCTCTCCCTATCCCTTGCTCTCTCTCTCCCCTCTCCCTCCTCTCTCCATCCTCTCTCCCTCCTCTCTACCCTCCCCTTTTCTAACTCTATGGAACTCATCCGTCAGAACAGACCATCACTTAGCCCTGCTTGGTGAGCACTTGGGGTATAAATATACAATCCTGAATCCCTATTATCTGACAATTAACCTCCTCTGTGAAAATAGGCAACAGCCGCTGATATCCCTGCCTCTCAGGGAATGCCATCCTGGTGACCTAGATAATAGAAATCTTCTCCTCAAATTCTCAAAGGCTTCCTGTTTCAACCACAGAAGATGCCACCCCTGCAGTGACCCAGGGAGGCCTCCAAAGGTGTCCCTGCCAAGAGGCATGTGTTCCTATTCTTCTTTTACCCGGGATGATCTCTCATGAGAGATCCCAGCTCAGTTCTGGTCCTGCATTCCTCTCTGCAAAACCTGCACCAGTATTTCCAGGGTCCTGACATTTCTCCTGGTTGTATTTCCTAGCATTCCTCTTCTCACGATACAAGATTCCCTGCTTTTACTGATTTACTCTCTTTCTTTCCAGTCTGTCTGTTACATTCATATACTCACAAATCATGAGCTTTACAGATAGATTTGCTCTCATTTTCTTTCTTACTTTATCTCTTGCATTTTAGAATGCTACCTGCCACATCTTTCCACCTGATTTATATTTGTTAAATGGAGGAATAGCCCTCCCATTGATTTTGTTTTGTCTCATTCACTCATACTTCTTGAGAACTTGCTAAGTACAAAGTAAATTACCAGGAGCTGGGTAAGAATAATGACTAAGGACTGTAAGAAAATGCATCTTTTCTTTGAATATTATTTCCAACAGCATAACTAGTAAGAGTCTGAAAGGAAAGAGCTATAACTTCGTTTCAGTGTTACCACAAAAGTAATTCATAACTCCAAACTTAACACTCAGAATTTTCATAATAATTGCATATATGTTTGCTGATCTGGAGAAAGGCATAAACTGCCTAACTAGGCCAAGATGATTGGTCCTAACATCCTTGATACTATAATGATCCTTAATCTGTGGATATGAAATACCAGTGAATAGATTTTCAGGAGCAGAAGCAGAAATGTAGAGAGTCCCTACTAGTCTATCGTAGCTTTCCAGGCAGAGGAAACCATGACTCGAACTGAGAATGGATTCCATGATGGAATTGCACGGGCAATGACTTCACTAGCATTATTCACTGTGCTATTACAATACGATAGGCGATAGGAGAGACGGCAGGAAGGAAGCGGGAGAGGCTCGGAGCTCTCTGTGTGTGACAGGACTTGGATCCTGGGTGGCGGAGGAAGGGAAGGGAGGTGGGCAGGAGTGCTCAGGATCGCCATGCAGTCCAAGAAATGTTCAGCAAAGCCATCAAGAAGATGGCAAGGTGAAGTCAGCTGTCAGAGGAGATCTGCATCTCCCAGGAGCCTTGTCTGCTTTCGTGCATATCCAGCATTTGCTCCAGACACAGCCTGCACCCATGTAGGCAATTAGGATTGTAGAGGAAAGCTATGACATCCTTTGGAGATAATGTAACACTACTTCTTTAGAGACAGTTTCTACCTTGCAACTGGGTTCTATGGAAGACTGTAAAACAGATGGCAGGCAACCACACTGCCATGAAATAAGAGCTCTCCCTAATACCTTGGAAGCCTTCAGCCCACCCAGTCATAGGCTAGGCGGGGCATCTTTGCACTTTCTCACCGGAAGTGCTATATGCCAACCTGGGCATGAGCAGACCTGATAACACACATGTTTTATATAAAAAGCTGCCCAGACTGTCATGGCTCCTCATCTGCTAGGATGACCCCTCTCTCTCCACCCACAATGTGACCTCAGGAAGCATTTCTTTGTGAGTCGAGAATAAAAATACCAAATTCAGGTTGAGTGCCAATGGCTCATATCTGTCATCCTAGCTACTCAGGAGGCTGAGATCTGAGGACCCTGGTTCAAAGCCATCCTGGAAAGGAAAGTTCATGAGATTCTTATCTCCAATTAATCACCAAATAACTGTCAAGAGGACCCAAGAAGGTAGACTAGAGACAGAGAGCAATATAAAAGCTCTGTCTACTCAATCACCAAAAGCCTGGAAGAGAAGCTATGGAAAGAGAAGAGAAGCTATGGAAGAGAAGCTATGGAAAGGTGATAGAGTACTATGCTTGAGCACAAAAGCTCAAGGACAGTGCCCAGGGCCCTGAGTTCAAATCCCAGGACTGACACAAAAAAATCAGATTCGTTTTCCAATAGCTTTAAGTAATAGGCTCTCTTACCCACAACTGAAAAACTGCAGAACTCCAGCCCTACTAGAAGAAACATAAGGACAATTGAGAATGGAAATCCTTCTAATGGTCAGAATTTCAAACAGTGCAACTAGTTATCCACTTACCTAAAAGAAGAGCCAGCCTAGCCAGGTGCCAGTGACTCATGCCTGTAATTCTAGCTACTCAGGAGCCTGAAATTTGAGGATCATGGTTCAAAGCCAGCCCAGACAGGAAATTCCATGAGATTCTTATCTCCAAATAATCAGCAAAATATCCAAAGTGGAGGTGTGGCTCAAGTAGTAGAGCCCCAGCCTTGAGTGAAAAAGGCCCTGAGTTTAAAAGGGAAGAAAAGGAGGAGGAGGAGGAGGAGGAGGAGGAGGAGGAGGAGGAGGAGGAGGAGGAGGAGGAGGAGGAGGAGGAGGTGGAGGAGGAGGAGGCGGGGAGGAGGAGGGGGAGGAGGGGGAGGAGGAGGAGGAGGAGGAGGTGGGGAGGAGGAGGAGGAGGAGGTGGAGGAGGAGGAGGAGGAGGAGGTGGAGGAGGAGGAGGTGGGGAGGAGGAGGGGGAGGAGGGGGAGGAGGAGGAGGAGGAGAGGAAGTCCTGTTTCACTTCCAGTGTCTTAGAGTGGGGATAGTCAATAATTTTGAAAGAGCATTATTGGACAATTGGTGATAATAATGAGTTCATTCTTGGAAAATTGGTGACAATGCAGTATTTCTCAGAAATAAAGAATAAGCTATGAACCATGCGTATCTCTCAAAATCATTATTCTAAGGAAATCAGGCTGGATGAGGGACATCATTTCATTCATGGACACTAAGGAAAAGACAAACTCCATGGGCAGGAAACTGAGCGAACTACGAAGGGACATGGAGAAGTTTTAAAGGAGTAATCTAATTGTTCTACATCGGGATCCTAGTGGAAGCTAGTAACTCTTGGTATTTATCAACATTGTGAAATGGGCAAATTTCATGATCTAGCGAGTTTAATTGAATGATAGAAAACATAGCTGAATGACTATATTAATATTGACCAAGGACAGTTCAACAAAGACCCGCCATGAAAGAGGACATCTCCCAAGGGCAAGGACTAATTCATCAAGCAAACACAGCAACATCATCTGTACAGGAGGCAAACTACATGCAACACCTAACAAAAGTTGAGAAGAGAAGGGTCATAAACAAGAACGGTAGTTGGACATTCAAGCCATCTTTTCTTTTGCAAAAACTATGATGGTAGACATCAGCACTTAGTGATTTTTTTAAAGCTCTACTGTCAATGAGCCTCATTTAACTGAAATTTATATCTCACACATGAAAACAAATAGACCTGGGAGAAAGGGGAAAGGTGACATTGTCCAAAAAGAAATGCACTCTTTGCATGATTTATGCAACTGTAACACCTCTGTACATCACTTTCAAATAAAAATAAAAATTAAGAGTAAAATATAGTAGAAGATTAAAAAACACAAACAGCCAGCATATTCTTCTCAAAGTGTACATGGGATACATGGCAAATGAACAAAATTTGAGCTCTTTCTACAAGGACTCAACACATTCCAGGCAAATTTAAAACATGAAAGTTTGCAGTGTATTCTGATATATTAATGGAAATAAATTTTTAAAAATAATAGAATGGATTCTGAAAAAAAATCATACAGCAACTGAAAATTAAGTAAACCCTAGCCAAAATGTAAAAATATAAAATATAAAACATAAAAAGTAGAAAATATTTTCAATGTAATGAAGTAAAGAAGCAACATATAAAATCTTGTAAAATTCAGGCCAAATAGTTCTTAATGTAAGATATGGAACCAACTCAGCTGCCCCTCAGTAGATGAATGGATCAAAAAATGTGGTATATATACATATATATACATACATATATATGTGTGTGTATTATACATATATTATATGTATTATATATAATGGAATTCTATGCCTCCATCAGAAAGAATGACACCTCCCCATTTGTTAGGAAATGGAAAGACTTGGAAAAAATTATATTAAGTGAAGTAAACCAGACCCAAAGAAACATAGGTTCCATGGCTTCCCTTATTTGCAATAACTAGTATATGTCTAGGACACACAGAAAAGGTCAAAAACTATGTACATATGACCAGAGAAGATGATGCTAAGTGAAATGAACTATTCATATAAGTATCTCAACCTCATGTTCAAAATCCCAATAACACACACACACACACACACACACACACACACACACACAAATAATTCCACCTGCAGAAATACTATAGATTTTTAATAACCTCAAAACTTGCTAAATGTTTAGCTGGCAGATTTTTCTTGACATACGATGAGTCTAAAGTCACTAGCTTGTCTCCCCAAGAGGAATGGTGTGTGCTGCTTTTGTTCTAGCAACCCCTATAGTATTGTAAACGCGCAAGGGTACACAACGTCCCTGTAAAAGTGCTGAATTACCAAGAGTGGAAGTGTATTTCTTTTTTAGAAATGAAAATGTCTAAGAGAAAAATCCAGTGAGAGCTCTCTCTTGTTCCATTCAGAGCAAATAAATACAGCCACAGAAGAAATTGACAGATTTGAATTAAATGGCAGCAAGATAAACTTACTGAATTTTTTTCAAAAAACATCTAAGCATATTTAGGTTTGTAGGGAAATGTGAACATTGAATATTACTATCAAAATGTAAAATACTTATGATTTTTACTCACCTTTCTATGTAAAAGTGAAATAAGTGATGTATAATTTCAATTTCCCTGTTTCTCTTTGTCTCTTTCTCTCTACATATACTGGGTTTTCTTTTCTTGCAATCAAATATTAACTGTATCACATCCCACTTACATACTGGGTTTTACAGTTCTTAGTGCATGATCAGAATGGCATGAAAAAGCAGTTAGCAATGTACTCAGTGCAACACTACTTAAAATGACTTTAACCTTTATCTTTCATAAACACATTCTTTGAATATGTAACTTCTCTCCAATTTAATATAAATTCTGGCTTACATGTTCAGTGGCTTTGTATTAACATGTGTATGTAAAGACTAAAAACCCAATACTTGTCCATGTTCCCTAGCAATTGGGGAGACTACAGAATGTTCGTTGAAGCCTCCATTATCAGAAAGAATTACACTTGGCTTCAGGGAGCTGCCTTCCCGTGAAATGTCACTTGAAGCTGAGTAGAGGAGTAGTTGCATGCATGCTTATTCTTTTGTTCTTGAAGGAAGTGCTTTGGAAGTCAGAAAGAAATATTCATGAGAAAAATCCTGCTTATTGAAAACAAACTATTTGTCTAAGAAGCTAGAGGTAGGTGCTTCATAGATACTTTCTGCATGGTGAGCTTTGTGGCTGGGATATTTTGACTTTGGATGATAAAAGCAAGAAATTCTTTTCTTCAGCAATTTCAGATTTCTCCTGTGTTTTGTTTAACCGGATGGTTTGGTTTGCACCTGCAGCTTAGCTTGCCTGTAGAGGGCCTAGGGAAGGGTGATCCTAACTTTCTACCTTTATCCTAATATTTCTATTGACATATCTTAACGTGGGAGTCAATTTATAGACTTACCTTGCCTTCTATAGTTCCTTCCTTTAAAATATTTTGCTTGGAATGACAGCGCATTCCTTATTCTCATCCAGTAATTTTTATTTGGCAGACGAATTTTGAGAGTTGATATGATTCATTAGAGCTCAGTTTTATTTAATAGCTAGATTTAACTGCATGAATCCTACACACGAAATGGAACTAGTTCACATCTGGAGGCCCCTCCTCCCAGGCCTCTTATTTTTCCATGTTCCTATTTTTACATCAAAATAGCAAATTTTACCCCGAAGATAATTTCTCACCTCTAAATTAAGTTGAAAATGGCATATAATTAGAATTACGTTTGTCATCTGAGTTACTAACGTGCTGTCCTGGGCAGCAGGAAACAGGGCTGACTGCTGGGAAGAAAGCACCCGGTCTTCCTCCCTTTGTTTTGGCCCAATTCCTTCCTTCCTTTGTCAGAAAGCACAATGCACTCTTCAAAAAGAGCATGACACGAGTCAGAGGCTCTGCCGACCCAGCTCCCCTCTGCAGATACCCAGCTCAACGCCAGGGCCCTGCCTGCTTGTCTATTAACCTAATTGACAATGCCTGTGACACGTGTCAGACTGACTCCTCTCAGAAGAGGTCACAGATTGGAGCAAATTGGAGAGGGTGAGGGAAGGAAAACATCATCTCTCTTCCTCCTTCAACACCAGAAGAATAAACCGCCAGCTTGACTCCTGAGGATCCTGTTACAAACTCAAGAAAGAAATGACTTGCAAGCAACACACACGCAAGGAGGGGAACCTTGGGGAACTGACAATGGAAGCGTGTTATTAAGCGTCTCCAGCGGGGCCTTGCAATCAGGATACAGCTGTGTGGCCAGCAACAAAGGAATGTTCAAAGGCTTCCTGGACATTGATGACTAAAATTATTCATCTCTAGACAGGTGCACTGAGAGACAGAGAGAGAGGGAGAGAGAGAGAGAGAGAGAGAGAGAGAGAGAAGGAGAGAGAGAGAGACTATAAGTCCTAATAAGCAGAATTATATCAAGGTCCAAGGGAACAAGAGAATTAGAGAAAGCAAATGCAGATATGCCTGGCAATGCTGATAAATTAGTAATATGGCCTCAGGCTTTGTGCCAAGACAACTGCTAAAACCATGGCTCAGATTGTCATGAGACACGCCTAGTGGTACGTCAAGTAAATCAGATTCCTCTCCCCTTAGCTTGTAGGGGAAATAAACCACACGCACGTGCACACACACACACACACAAAACTGCAATCTCAGACCCAGCATACATGAAACCTGCTAGTTTCATACATCATAGAATTTCTAAAAAAAAAAAAAAAAAAAAAACCAAACAAACAAAAACAAAAACGTATAGACTTTTCTATTTCATTGATAGGGTGACTTTAACAAAACTACTGATCAATCTCTCTTTGAAAGGGATTATAGAATGATCCTCAATTAACAGGAAAGAAGGACTTAGACTGCTGTCACTTCTGCATTCTTTGATGCACATTTGCAACAAGACAGACCTTGTTAGGCAAGAGACAAGTGGCAGGCTGACTGGACTTCCGGCCCCGACGCCCCACCAGCCCTGTGTGTATTCCCCTCAGGCCAAGCTAGGCAAAAACACAGTGCCAATTCCTTTGAGATAAAAGATGCTGTGACTTCTCAGCCTCTAATGTTAATGATAGACATTTGCAGACAATTCATATGTTTGTTAACTAATATTTATTGCGTGTTTATCAGGTGCCAAGCTCCCTAAGAAATCTTTTTTTATAGCTACTCAGGGTAAATTCTGAAAAATGTTAACAACACATAAATTTAAACTTTGCATTATTTTTATTGGGTGCACACTGCTAGTTAATGTCACCTTTAGCATAAATATATTAGGGATGATTACCATTTCCATCTTTAAAAAACTGTTGTCGCCTAGCTTAAATGATAACCTTTGGGGGGCAGGTATTGAATCTCATTTATTCTAATTTTCTTTTTCTAGATATGAAAGTCATTTTCTATAAGCACTGACTCAGATACCAACAGAATATTATGCAAAGTATTGTCATTTATTAGATCGAAATACAAAATATCACCACTGTCCATTCTCAGCTAATTCATTCATTCATGTGTTAATTCATCCATTTATTTTTTTCACTTTTATTGCGACTTTACCATATGTCAAGATTAATATTAAACACTGGGGAAGATGACAGTAAATAAAATGGTAAGCATATCTCACAGAGAATGTATTCTTCTGGGGGAGAAAGAATATAAATAAGCAAAAGTAATTGCCTAGAGTACTGAATGTACAGAAAGGAGCTAACAAGGCAGCAGATGGAGAATAATGAGGAAAGTCCACTCAGATTATACATTAGAAGGCTCTCTGGTGAGGCGACTCTTAACCTGGCAGAGGAATTTATTTTTTGTTGCACTAATACAGCTCTGGGCAGGAGAAGAACATGGTGGCACTTAACGTGCTGACTGCACACCTACACAGAAACTCCACGTGGGACCTAACTTGAAAATAACATCTTTAAATTATAATGATTAGAGTAAACCCTAGTCCCGTGACGGGTGACCTAATTTAAAAAAAAGGGGAGGTGGAGGGGAGATTAGGACAGAGATACAGAAAGAAGAAGCCATCTGATAAAAGCTAGAGATGAGTGAGATACCCCAGTCCATGGGACACCAGGAGCCCCAGTATCTGGAAGAAACAAGGAAGGATCTCCCTTGACCCTCCAAACACCTTGATTTGGGCCTTCAAAACTTTTAAAGTAAATGACAGTGAACGCCGGTTGTTTTACGCTGTTTGGAAATTTGTGATTTGTTTTTGCAGTCCTAAATATATTCAGGAAATGTTTAAAAAAAATGGCTCTACTAAAACCAATTGCAATAAGAGCTAGACACACACACACACACACACACACACACACACACACACACACACACACACACACACGGGCTGCCAATATGGTGAATGCAAATCAAGCTCTTACACAAAGTTGTCACAGACAAGGTAGAAGCAATAATAGACAAAGGCCTCACTAGACATATGGATTCAACTAAAAATCTTTATTGTAGAAGTCAGTTTGAGTAGAGTTCCTATTGCTTTTGGCTTAAAATGAATAAGTAAAATAGAAATCAGTCTTTGTAAGTATAACAATACATATGACAGATTCTCAAATATGGGACAGTCCATATCAAGATCCATTTGAGAGAGAGAGAGAGAGAGACAGAGACAGAGAATAATCTTGTACCAAGCTGAGAAATTGGAAGGTCCTGGATATAGTAGCAATGCAGCTAAGTTAGCTGTTGTCTCCAAATCCACAAGTGTAGGGAGCCGAGGCGAGACTCCGCCCACTCCCTTGCAGTTTTGAGGATTACCACTCCAGACGGTGCTTGGCGGGACGCCTGGGCTGTGCGCGTGCGCGAGCAAGGTAGTGTCCCCAGCCAATCCCATGACACCTGGTGACGGTAAAAGGCAGGCGACCAACAATAGAAAAGACCCGTGTTCGAATTCCCTATATAAGCGGCTGTGTTTCGGGTGCACGCTCTCTCGCGCCCAAGCTCTCCTACAACTAAAAGGCTCTCCAATAAAGCGTGATCTGAGAAGACTCCTGGAGTGGTGGTCGTTTTTCCTCGCTGGTCGAGTAGGCGGTCACTACAACTGGTGCCGAAACCCGGGAACGAACCTGGGACGGGACCCGCGCGAGAGGCCGAATTGGAGCCAGAACTCAACACGCGGAGAGGAGACGTTGGTAAACATCCCCCGGTATGCTGTTCACTGTAGATTTAGATATTTATTGGTTGCTTGCATTGCTTCTTCCCTTGTGGCTTGTCTTTTTGATGGTGCGCAGTTGCCTCGAGGAGGGAGGGTTTGATTTAATCCAGGAAGGACGCAAAGTACTAACGCAGCATCAGGATAGTCTATCAGAGTCAGTATACAGTAATGGGGAGGAAAAGAGGCCTAAAAGAAAAAGGGAAAAAAGACAGAAGGATCCTAAAGAATTGAAGCGAGAGGGGCTGCAGCCCTCACAAAAGGAGAAGGGTTTTAGGGAGGGGGTCTCAAGGAGACCTCCGTGCCCTTCTTTAAAAGCAAACCGGTTCTCAGCCCTACATGTGGAAGGGCGGGACCAAGAATATAGTAATCTTGTGAGTGACTCAGAGGAAGAAATGTTAGAGGAGGAGGGAGAGCAGCTCGATCCAGCTGATAGTGAAGAGTTAGAAGAGGCTGCGGCGGAGCACGTGGCAGACAGATATGGAGGGTGGCGCCCCCTAGGGGTGGGAGTACCGCAGCAGCCAGGGAGAGGAAACGGAGCTGCCCCTCACCCGTCGGCCCCCCGCCGTGCCCGCCGGCAGGGAAGAGTCACTTTATAAAAGGCAGCACCTGGTCGCCATTAGCGGCCGCCTTTCCAGTCTTTGAGAATCCCATTACTGCTGAAAGAAATTTTGAGCCGGTTTCCTACTCCCAGTTAAAGGATTTAGTTGAGGCAGTCAGGACTTATGGGGTGACGGCCAATTATACCACTGCCTTGCTTCAAAGGCTAACTATTAATGCTATGATTCTGTGGGAGCAAAAACTGTTCAATATTTTCCTGAATTAGTGGCTAAACAGGCAATTTTGATCTGAGAAAAAATAAAAATAAAAAAAATAAATAAAAAATAAAAATAAAAAAAAAAATTTTTAAAAAAAGCAGGCAATTTTGGGTATGAAGTATTGTTTAATGCATTTTGCAAAAATTCCAGATAAATTAATTATTCCATACACCCGTGAGCAAGTTGAAATTTTAGCAGCCACAATGGATATGTGGGCAATTCTTGTTTGCTCATTTCCAAATGTAATTGATAATCATTATCCTAAGCATCCTCTGCTTGCCATAGTTAACAAAAATTTAGTGTATTTTCCTGTTGTCACTTCAAAGGAGCCCTTGGCTGATGCTCTGACCATCTTTACGGATGGATCAAAATCTGGACAAGGTGCCTTTTTTTTTTTTTTTAATTTTTAATTTTTATTTTTATTTATTTTTATTTTTATTTTTATTTTTATTTTTCTGAGAAGAAAAAAAATAAATAAAAAAAATAAAAAATAAAAAAATAAAAATAAAAAAATTTAAAAAAGCAGGCAATTTTGGGTATGAAGTATTGTTTAATGCATTTTGCAAAAATTCCAGATAAATTAATTATTCCATACACCCGTGAGCAAGTTGAAATTTTAGCAGCCACAATGGATATGTGGGCAATTCTTGTTTGCTCATTTCCAAATGTAATTGATAATCATTATCCTAAGCATCCTCTGCTTGCCATAGTTAACAAAAATTTAGTGTATTTTCCTGTTGTCACTTCAAAGGAGCCCTTGGCTGATGCTCTGACCATCTTTACGGATGGATCAAAATCTGGACAAGGTGCCTTTTTTGTTCAAGGACACAAACAGCCGGTAGTCTTTAATTTTCGGCCGAATGTCCCACAGGCTGTTGAATGTTTAATTGTGCTTGAAGTTTTTAAAAGATTTGATCAACCTTTTAACTTATTTTCTGATTCATTATATGTTGTAAATACCGTTGCTTCTCTTGAAGTTGCTGCTTCAGTTAAGCAGGCCAGTACAATTTCTAATGTTTTGTTACAGATTCAGTCCCTTATCTTAAACAGAAAACATCCTTTTTATATTGGACATATTCGCGCCCACTCTATGTTACCGGGCCCAATGGCAAGGTGTAATAATTTGGTGGACCAGGCAACTCGGGCTATGGCTCTGGTCGCTGCTGATCCTGTAGAATTGGCAAAAGACTTTCATAGATTGTATCATGTACCTGCTAATACCCTTAGGAAAAGATATAATTTGTCCAGGCATGTGGCAAGAGATATTGTTAAAGCCTGTAAATCTTGTGTTACCTTTCTTCATCCTCCCCATGTGGGGGTAAACCCCAGGGGGTTGAGACCAAATGCCCTATGGCAAATGGATGTTACTCATCTGACGGAATTTGGTAAGTTGAAATATTTACATGTGTCTGTGGACACCTTTTCCGGTGTCATTCATGCCACACCTTTGGCAGGAGAAAAGGTGTCTCACGTCAGAATACACTGCTTAGAAGCTTGGGCAGCTTGGGGAAAGCCCCTTAGACTCAAGACGGATAATGGCCCTGCTTATACTTCCCATGGTTTTCGCGCCTTTTGCGCACAAATGCAGGTTGCCCACACCACCGGATTGCCCTACAATCCTCAAGGACAAGGTATAGTGGAAAGAGCTAATAGAAGCATAAAAGAAATGCTTCAAAAACAAAAAGGGGGAGTTGCTGAGTCCGCGTCCCCCAGGGAAAGACTTTCTCTTGCGCTCTTTACCCTTAATTTTTTAATTCTAAATGACAACGATCAGTCTGCCGCAGATCGGCATATGACAAGAGACTCCATGGATACTAAAGACATGGTTATGTGGAAGGATGTTATTAATAATAAATGGTATGGACCGGATCCGGTAATAACGAGATCCAGGGGAGCTGTTTGTGTTTTTCCACAGAGTCAAGAAGTACCTCACTGGGTGCCAACGAGACTGACCAGGCCAGTGGAGACTGCAGAAGAACCCCATCTTGAAGATGCCATCCACTCGTCTCCTGATACAGCTGATCTTCCTGCTGTTAGCAACAGTGCTAATAGCAATCCCTGTGATAGCTAAACCAATGATGCTGTGGGCTGTTACAATTTACTGACTGGATTGCCTCTGCGGTGTCCTTTTCCAAAGAGCGGGTGGGAGTCGGAATGTTTTTAGCCTGCTGCTTGGGAGGATGCGTGGTCTGCCTATGGTTGGTCTGTCGCCTTCGAGCCCAAACCAGAAGGGACAAGGTTGTTATCTTGCAAGCATTAGCTGCTTTGGAGAGTGGATCCTCACCCCAGATTTGGCTGTCGGCCCTGAGAGGCAGTTAAGCCTTACCATCCTGCATAGCCTTAGCACCCCGAGGGATCAGGGGATCCCATTGCACCGGGACAGGTATGCAATTTGCAATTTGGGACAGGGTGCAAGGCAAGTGCACTGCACTTGAGGAGATGGTTCTCATCTCCTCAAGAAGAGCATGCTGGGTTGCAAGTGGGTTGATGCCCAAGATCCCACCTCTGCAAAAAAGGCATCGGACGGGCCTGGTCATCACTGGGGAAGGCGCCCCTCAGGCGAAGGCCAGTGCAAGGTCCTCTCATTAATGTCTTAGACAGAGGCCCAACCTCTACTCTTACCTGTTGCCATAAAACAAAGAAGGGGGAACTGTAGGGAGCCGAGGCGAGACTCCGCCCACTCCCTTGCAGTTTTGAGGATTACCACTCCAGACGGTGCTTGGCGGGACGCCTGGGCTGTGCGCGTGCGCGAGCAAGGTAGTGTCCCCAGCCAATCCCATGACACCTGGTGACGGTAAAAGGCAGGCGACCAACAATAGAAAAGACCCGTGTTCGAATTCCCTATATAAGCGGCTGTGTTTCGGGTGCACGCTCTCTCGCGCCCAAGCTCTCCTACAACTAAAAGGCTCTCCAATAAAGCGTGATCTGAGAAGACTCCTGGAGTGGTGGTCGTTTTTCCTCGCTGGTCGAGTAGGCGGTCACTACACACAAGCCCACTGTTTCACAGGGAATAGAGTTTGAAAAATTTCACCAAATGTAGGCAACGGTAAGTTCTTCAACTATTAAAAGACTCCAATGAGTAAGAATATAAAATTAGAATGCAATATAACAAAAATGGAAGAATATTTTCGTTAAAATTGACTGTCTTTGGCTAGAAACTGTTACAATCGAAATGGTCTTAACTGTAAGCAGATAATAAGCTAGAAGCCCCGCTCCGGGATTTTAGCATACATCAGGCCCAGCTATTCACTCCATTTATTCCAACTAAAGAGGTGAGTAGTGCTGACGGTAGGAAACAGGAGTGTGAGAATGTCAGCCCATCTTTGGGGTGCTGACATGAGCTTGGGGTGTAAATGGAGAAAAGATCTGGGTATAAGTGCCAGGTAAGTTTAAACAGTCCAAGGTAAAAGGTGGCATGGTTGACCCTCCGTTGTGTTAGTTCCGGTTCTGCTCGAGATTCCTGGAAGTGGTTACTGCCGTCATCTCCTCTGACAACAAAGTGGTTTTTGTGAGCTAATGGAAGAAGGTGCAGCCTCATCCACACAGGCCAAAGTGGCCCATCCTCTGGCCCCCATGCTGTTGTTTCTTTCCTCTGGGCATAGTTGCTTGGTCCCTTTTCGTGAAGATGTTATGGATCCCATCCTGTCCTTCCTAGATTCCAAGGTGATTGCAGGACAGAGTCTCAGAGCCAAGAGCACAGGGGAAGAGAGGAGGCAGCAGGTCAAGCCTTCCCCTTGCTTTTTAGTTAACCTGTCAGCCCAGTGAAGGAGTCAGTGCTTTTTTGTAGCAACAGCAGTTTCAAGTGCCTAAGCCTGGCTGGGTCCCAAAAGAATAGTTCAAATCTGTTGCCCTCAATTGAAGATCATAGGAGCAAAGATAAAGAGGCTGCAAAGGAAGCGGGAAGGGACTTAGAGATGCCAGCCCAAGTCCTCTAACAGGGGCTGATACCTTCTGTTCATCACTGCCTGTCTGTTCATCACCATCACCCACATGAGGGCCATTGCCAGGAGACCTCCTGTAGGCAGGAACTGATCATGCCTTCCTCCCCCATGGGCCTTCCACCTGCCCAAGGTATGACCCAACAGAGCCCATTAATCTAGAGGCTTAAGGTCTAACCAGAGTCCTGAGTCTCATTTCTAAGAGACAAAAAATGGCCAGCTGTGGTTTAAATTCAAGGACAATACGCAGTAAGGTATGACTTGGTTGATTAGCTGATAGTAGGCAAAATTTAACAGAAACCCTCAAGTAAACCCTAAGCCTAGAAAACAAGTCAGGTGATTAATTGCATAAATACTAATGTATTACTCACATTGACAGACTCCAACCTCTAACACTCCATCCTCTAAAACAATGAAAAAAAATAAACAAGAATTACAAACCAATGCAATCCAAACTGGTAAATTTCTGCTGTCTTATCTTAAGCAAATAGATACTATATTCCATAAAATTGTGGTTTTCAAAGGGTGTGTTTTATTTGTGCCTATTTTAGTTGTACCCTCTTTTCCCTCTATCAGACATTTGGGTTGTTCCCCAATATTTTCATGTAGCCTTTACCCTGTCAGCAAACTACACAAAGTCCTATCAAGTTGAGTTCTTGGGCTTGGGCTCAGCTGTCATTGCATGAGGCTTTGGGTCTCTCTTGCTTGAGAAGGACTGAATAGGTAGTTTCTTAAAGACAGAAGAATTGCATAAAAATAGATGGACTATTTTAAATCTCTGTATATTGAAAGAGAGGTTTATATAGATCCTACTATTTATATGGAATCTGATTATATTTAACATGCATTTTTTTTAATCTTCACAATATTGGTCCCTACTTCTCTGGCTTTTGATTTGCTGAGGAGTTATTTATGACCCATTTTAAGGCCATGCTATTTGCGGTGAGACTTGCCCCATCCCAAGATCCAGACATTAACACAAAAATACACTCAGAACTGGGTGCTGGTGGCTCATTCCTGTAACCATAGCTACACAGGAGGCTGAGATCTGATGACTGTGGTTCAAAGCCAGCTTGGACAAGAAAATCTGTGAGATTCTTATCTCTAATTAACTACCAGAAAAACAGAAGTGGAGCTGTGACTCAAAGTGGTAGAGTGCTAACCTTGTGCAAAAGAACTCAGGGATAGTGCCCAGACCTGAGTTCAAGGCCCACAACCAACAACAACACCAACAACAAGAACAACAACAAAAAAAAAACAGACTCAGGCAATGAAAATGTCAACTAGCAATGAGCTTGGGAAACTCATTAAAACCCAATAAACATGAGTGCCAGGGTTGTTTGTCACATATTATTAATTTGTAACTTCCTGTCCTACCTTATCATTCTGAAAAATTTCAAAATAAAATTTAGATATTGCCTTTTCTAGACAACCTTCTTAACTTCCTTCAATGATAATATCTCTCCCTTGCTTGATTTCCTTCCTTCTTTCCTTGACCAGTTCTTCTTCATTATGGCTCTACAATGTGACAAGCATTAGGCTCAGCATGAAGACAGGCAAAAAATGTTACATTTGCTACATTAGGAAAAGCTACAAATAATTTAGGAGGAAAGAAAGGAAATAGGTCCTTATGGTATAACATTAAAATGTGCATTTTCAAGATGAAATTTACACAATGATATCAAATTGTAAAATGACAGTAAAACTATGTTTTGATAAGATATAATTCTTCTAGTGGCAAATCTGTACGTCGTTAAATATTTACATTTGCATGAGTGGTACCTCTGAGACGTGAGTGGAGCGGCCCCTGTGAAGATGAGCCAGCAGAGCCCAGAGAAAACCAGCATGATCACACACAGGAAGGTGACACTAAACCAGTGCTGAGGAGAAAAGACCTTCCCAAACAGAGGGTGGAGGAACAAAAGGACATGGCAATAAATGATATGTGTTGACATAACAAAATGATAAGTTTCAACAGAACAACAGTTATGGAAAACATGCAGGGAAATGGGGGTGGGGGGGAGAAGAGAAGGGATGGGAAGGGGAAACAAAGGAGGAGGTAGCAATGCTTGATAAGAAATGCACTCATTACCTTGCCCATGTAATTGTAACCCCTCTGTATGGTATTTTCACAATAAAAAAAAGAAAAACATGCAAAGAAGAGCCAGTTCTATAAGATCGTTTTTCCTAAAGAAGAACAAAAGTAATGGAGATAGAAAATATTTAGAAAAAATAAAAACAAAAACTAATAATTAACCTAAGGATGTATTCTAATAAATTTATTAGGCTTCAGAGAGAAAGGAGAGAGCAATTAAGAAAGGAAGAAGGGAGGGGGAGGAAGGAAGGGAGGAGAGAGGAATGGAGAGGGGGGGAAGGAAGGAAGGAAGGAAGGAAGGAAGGAAGGAAGGAAGGAAGGAAGGAAGGAAGAAAGGGAGGGAGGGAGGGAGGGAGGGAGGGAGGGAGGGAGGGAGGGAGGGAGGACTAGAAGAAGAACAGAGGGAGAAAGAGAGGGAAGGGGAGGGAGGAAAAGAAGGAGAGGAGGGGAAGGGAAGAAAAGGAGGAGAGAGGGAAGGAAGAAAGGAAGGAAGGAAGGAAGGAAGGAAGGAAGGAAGGAAGGAAGGAAAGAAGGAAGGAAGGAGAGAGGAAGGACTAGAAGAACAGAGGGTGAAAGAAAGGGAAGGGGGAGGGGAGGAAAAGGAGGAGAGGAGGGGAAAGGAAGAAAGGTAGGAAGAGAAGGAAAGGGAAGAGGAAAGGGAAGGAAGAGGGGAAAGGAAAGAAGGAAGGTACACAGGAAAATATGAAATACGATGTATCTATATATAAGGAGGGCAAAAAAATAAAAAACACTTTAAGTAAAGTATACTGTACTTATCCCTTTGTGCTATGGCCCTTTCCAATTTTCAAATGGAAAAAAATGAATCTAGCAAAATTCAGTTTCCTTCCAAATAATTTCATTTCAAAGAGAACGGAGGATCAGTTCAAATAAGCAAGTGGTTATTGGGATATTTTGTGCTCTGGGTCACCAGAGAAGATCATGAAATCTGTGCCTTCAGGTTGTCCTGAAATTTTAAGACTCAGTTCCCCAGGAACTCGGCACAGCATTCTGACTGTACTACTGACTAAATCAGTGTCGCTGGGTTAATATTTTCTTTAGTAAGGAGAAATCCAATACAGCAAGTCTCTCAGGAGACTTTAATTGAAACGAGGAGGATAAAGCTAGCGCAGAATCCACAGGAACAAGGAGGCGTACTCTCTCCAAATCAGCCCGAGGGGTTCAGAAAGTGCTAGCCCCGGATGGGAAAACTCATCAGCTGAGTTCCTCAGGACACAGTCACGAGATGTGGGCTGGGGAAAGGATTAGTTCATAAAAATAGCAAGTATGGCGACATAAATAGCCTGACATTTTTGGAAAAACCACAGGCTCTTTGGAAAGCAGATACCCCAAGGATAAGTAAGAAAGGAGCTAGGGAAAACCTGGAGGGAAGAGTATTTTAAGCAGAGAAAACAGTGTGTGGGAAGACCCTGGGGAGAGCAGGGGCCAGGCCCAGTTACAGCAGTGAAAGGGGGCCATTGTGGTGGAGCATACTGCGCTCCAGGGAGGGTGACCGGAGGTCGGGTGGACGGCCAGGCGGGGCCTACCAGGGTCTCCTGGGAATGAGAAAGATTCTATTTCGTCCCCAGTTCACAGCAGACTCTTGAGGCCTTTCCAGAGGAGTGCTATTTTAAAACAGGTAGCCGGACACCCTGTGGAGAATGACCACAGAAAAAGCCATCGCGAGACTTGAGCCAGCTCTGTGGACTGGAGAAAGAACTCAATCCGAACAATAAACTGTAAAAAGAATGTGGACGGTGACTTGCTGGAGGAGGATGGCTGCACTCCACAGCCATCCGGGAATAATAGCAGGGGAACTGTAAGATTTGACTTCATGTGACTTTCCTATGAGAAAGAGAAGCTGGTGACAGAAAACACACCAAAAAACCCACATGGCTTCAAGAAGAAATGACAGATAACGGAACCCACCATGACCCGATTCTTGTCTGAACCCACTAGCTATAGCAGAGTTGAACCTATGAGGAGAGATCTGGGTAGTAAATAAATACGTTTACTTCAAGATGATATGGTAACGATAGGATACTGAGGGGAAAATGCACAAATACATGGCCCTGGGGGATTAGGAAAGCTGAACAAACTGGAGTGGGAGACTTCTGAAGCCATAGGTTTGAATGGTCGACCAGTTCACCAGGAAGAACACGTGGAACAATTCAGATTCTGTATCTGTTTTGTTTTGTCTGGGGTTCACATTAGAAGAGTAAGACACCTGCCCCTCATAACTGCTACTGTGACTCTGGCCATGGCAATACACTTAGTCAAGTGAACCCAGAGCATCAACCTGATTGAAAATAAACCCACCAATTGCTACAGGAGTACTCACTAGACTCTGTGTGGAAAATGAACTATGCAGTACACCTTGTAGGCAGGAACAGAAGGGAAAAACTGGGGGAGAGAAGAAAGGGGTAACATTGTCCCAAAATGTACTCATTATCTGATTTATGAAACAGTATGCATCAACTTCATAATAACAATAAAAAGTATTTTAAATTTTTAAAAAGACAGGAAATGAGATAGAGAAAGAAGATGGTAGAAGAAAGATGGAAAACTAGGAAAGACAAACCAAGGGAAGAGAAAACTTTAGGGGAGAAAAGTGATCAGAAACAGGTGTTTAAATCACCGGGTTTTAATGATTTCTCTCTCCCCTCTAATTTACATAACAGACCTTAGCCTTGGCCTGCCCAAATTAAAAATAACTCCTTGGACAAAGAGAGTTGGCAGTGAACGAAATATGGGGTGAACAGAAGTTGTGTTCAGTAAGTTACGTTTGTGTGAATTTCACCCATTTATATGGCACTCCAAACAAGTTTGCCAAGGAGTCAAAAACTTCACTCCCTTTTATTCATATTAAGTACTCTGTTACAAGTTCTTTGTTTATATCTAAACAATCTACCTTTAAAGGAAAGACCTATGATTTGTGTGGAAGCACAAATCATAGTACTACACTTAGAAACCCAGGATCAGGAACTTTTTTTAATGGTAGGTACTCAATGAAGTATTAAATATCTGTTACTGAGTTCCTTTCACTTGAAATTCCTCCTTCGTCTTCTAGTTGGCTCTAATGATCGTGGAGATATTTGCCACCTTCTTCATTACTTTGGTGTTTCAAATTACCAAGTGTTGTTACATACGAAGGTACAGCGTTGTGATGCAAATGTGGGCTTTGATTTCTTCAAACTATCAATAAAATTTTGCACATGAACTTTTTCCTGATCCTTCATCCTTAGGATATAAAGTTTCCATTACACGAAAGATCCATTCCTTCCTTGTCTCTCTCTTTTGATTATAGTTCCCCCAGGCACAGCCAGACAAGCCACAAAACTTACAACAATGATATTGTCCAACAGCTTTTCACTGGGGAAAGATATTTGAAATCCTAAATCCATCTTCATCTATGGTCACTGAGCCTTTCTTTTCTTCGGGTTTATTAACCAACTCAAGGAGCTTACACAGATGTCAGGCGTGATTTCCTTTTACAGAAACTCATTGTGACTATTCCTCCTTTAGTTCTGCATGTAAATGTTTAATGACTTTGTTTTCCATCCTTTACTCAGCTAGTAACTTGTGAAACACCTCCCCAAGGGTCATCTTAGCTTCTGGGGAAAAACCTGGGCAAAAGATGTCAACTGGGCAGAGGATACCAGCTCTAAGCACCTGTCTGATTGTCTCACGGCTCATCTACAGCTACAGGCCCCAAGGTATATATTTTCTTTCAATGTCAGAGGACCCACTGCTAAGCCAACTGTGGTATTTCCTGCCCTCCCATTTCTCAGGAAGGGAATGATCATGGCATGGTACTATACACAGGGACTTGGTACTCCTAGACGGTTGCCTCTGACAGAGTACTTTTTTTACTCTTCAGCTGCATGACGAGGAACATTGTAACCCTATTTTCCTTGCCTTTGAGGAGATACAATCTACTTCAGTTGCTTCATTCATTCATTCATTTACTGGTACTAAAGCTTGAACTCAAGGCAGCTCTACTTCTGGCTTTTTGGAGATGAAAGTCTCATGGATTTCCTGCTTGGGCTGGCTTTGAACTTTGATCTTCAGATCTCAGCCCCCTGAGTAGCTAGTGTTACAGGTGTGAGCTAGCTACAAGCACCCAGCTGCTTCACATGCTTCATGAATGAATCATGCTAACTCAGAGCCACGCTCTGACATATCCATACTTCATAAATGTAGTCTTCCATATTGTATGTATCCCATGACAATACATCGAAAAAATTAAATAGAGGACCGAATTAGAATCCATTTTATAATAAATGAGTGGTCAGTGCATTGAACCACCACCACGAATTTGGTCCTCTGCATGACAAAGAAACAAACATGTGGCCATAGAGCGTCACGTGGTTTTGCTGGGCCGGGTTCCCTGTATGGAACCTGAGCTCAAAGCACCTCTCTGATGAAATTTCCCCCAGGTAATTCTCTCTCGAGTTTGTAACACACAACATTTTATTCTCTCCGCTCCTCAGGTAGCCCTCTCTTTGCTTTTAATCACAAGGACAGGAGATTCCAGCTGGTTATTTCTCGGCATACTGGGAAGTTAGTGCTGTTTTAAATTAAGACACTATCTGAGAACACACAGGAAGCACAGAAAAATTATTTGACTTCTTCTTTTGTGACATTTCCATTCCTTTTTTTGCATAACTATTAAGAAGGCCCTTCCAAACCTCCCCCAGGGTCCTCCTCAGATACTCCCAAAAGGCAAATATTCCACCCAACAGCTGAGTCCCAAGAAATACGCTAAAAGCCAATGACTCTAAGACTCTCAAGTGGCTCCATCCTGCTCATCTTCCTCCCGCAGACTGGATTTTGTGCCTTTGGGGCCCTTTTCCTTCAGCAAGAAGGAAATTGTGTTTCTGCTGCTGCTCTTCTGAGTTTGGGGCCCCACGGCATCTTTGATGGCTGAGATGTTGCATAGTGAACGTTAATGGTGTGCTCAAGGCAAATGGCTGCTCAGGGACTGGCATTTGTTGCAAGCACTCTGGTAATGAGAATTACTGATCTGTTTGCCAACATAGCTGGCTTTCCCAGAGGTCAATGTTCAAACATAGCATGAATATCAATAATATACACTGAAATCCTGCTGTGAACATTTTAGATGTTTCTCAAATGTGGTGCAGTATGTTTCTTTCCTATGGTCACTCTAACAAATTATCTTTAAAGTACTGTATTTGGGAACATTTGTCAGCATAGGGTGGTTCAAAGTTCAAATGGGTCTCATGAGGATAAAATCAGAGGCTCTTCATTCTGGCTGCCTATGGGGAGAATCCATTTCTTGCTGTAAATAGTTTTGAGAAGCTGCCTATGTTCCTTTGCTTACAGCCCCACCATTAAGACTCCAGTGAGTCTAATCTATCTGTGTTAAATCCATCGGACTCCATCTTCATTCCAGCCTCTAATCCACTGCTGTGAAACATAACCTGTGCTCAGTTTCTGGGAACGTGGCCATGGATACTAGTGAAGGATCATTACTCTTTCCACTCTATCTACACGGGCTTTAGTTCGTATAAACCAGAGGAAAAGCATATTCCATAGATTTTCAGTGACCAAACTACCTTTCATCATACACTTTTTTCTTTTATTAGAATTTTCAGGAGTGAAGCACAGAAGTTTATGCCTAAAATCCTAGCTACTTTGGGAGATTGAGATCTGGAAGATGAGAGTTCAAGGCCAGCCTGAACAAAAGAATTCACGTCTCCATCTCAAACCAATAATTGAACGTGCTTGTTCATGTCTGTCATCCTACCTGCCAAAGCCTAAAATAACAGGATTGTGGTCTAGATACACTGGGCAGAAAATGAGATCCTATCTCAAAAAACTGAGACTAAAGCAGCTGGAGTGCTGGCTCAAGCAGTAGAGCATCTGCATGGTAAGTGAAGGCGCTGAGTTCAAACTAATAATGTTATCATAAATCTCAAGCAATGTGATGCATACATGAAAACATTCTATACTGTGGATGGTTTCTACTTCCACAGACTCTAAGCAACTAAGAGTTCCATTCATCTTCTTCCCAGATATTAGACATCTTTAGGTCAACGGACTGAATGTCTGATTAAATTTAAATATTTAAGTTCAAAATGGCACCAAAGAATACTGAAGAGCCAATATCACTACATCGCTATACATATTCCAGAACTTGGCTCTCATACCTTACGAATTAATTTTTTAAAAAGAATTCTAAATTATTTTGCATTGAAATTGGACTTTACTTTGGTAAACTCAGTGTTTGTGAAGGATCCAAGAACCTAGAATGGTAGATAGTGCTTGGTCCCGGGACACTGAAGCTGGGCTTTGTCATCTCCTAACCAGCAAGCTCTGCTGTACCACCTGTAACCTATGTAACCCAGAAATCCTCTCTTCAGATCGGAAGGGTGCTCCCTTAATGCCCACCCTTCTTTCTATCATGCCACAGCATTTCCCTTTAAACCCAGTGTTTCCCCAAGCCACTGACTGCATGAAGAAGGAACAAAGAAGGGAAAGAATATTTGAGCATTCATTACCATCTTCATTTTTAATACCATGCAATTAAACATGCTTAGATCTTCTTTTCCATCCATGTTGAGGAAGCAAGCTCCTACAATCACATGTGAGCTACTCAACATCTCGCATCACACATCACAGTATCCATTCTTACTCAGATTTTTGTACCATCTAAGTAAGTTCTGGAAGCTTCCCCTTGCTTCATTTCATTGGAATGTCCTTTGCCTATTGTCCTGGCATATTCTCAAAAGAATGCTGCATGTATTTTTTACCCATATGGTCTTAATTGTGTATAGTGGTAAAATTATCCTTTTCTTGCATTATTGTTACAGTAAGGGGAGAGAGAGAGAAAGAAGAGAGAGAGGGGAAATACGGAACCAAGTGTGGATTAAGTGGTACAAGAATCAGAAAAAGTACGTAAGATACAAGTCAATGCACCATAGTTTAAGAAGATGAGACTTACCTGTGAAAATTAGTAAAGCTTCTTTGAGACAAAATCAAAACATGGAATAGAGAAGCTATAAAGGAGGAGGATGAAGAATGTCAGTAGGACACTGCTGCGGTTTGGATTTTGAATGCCCCTGGAGTGCCATGTGTCAGACTTGGGCCCATATGGGTACTGTTGGGAAATGGTGGAAATGTGGAGCTTAGGGAAGGCCTGAGGTCACTGGAGAGCTGAAAGGAACTGAAGGACCCTGAACTCTTACTGTTCTTTCCACCTCCTGGCTCATGAGCTGGGTCGATGAGTGTTTTGTTTTGTTTTTCACCACTTGATCGTGGCTTGGAACATTTTCTCTTTAGGAGTTAATGGCCTCCAGAATGTAGAAAACTGGGGCTTAGAGGAGAGGACACTGGCACAACGCTGCCTTACGATATGGAGGAAGGATTTGGAAGAATTCAGAGAAGCACAAACGCGGTCAATGAAGCTTTCCGGGCCATTCTGGTGAGGATGGAGAGCCAGAATGCTAATCAATGTGGACACTGATCATCTGGCTGTGCTGATGAGGTTTCATGGGAATAAGAACCCTCCCAGGGAGTGGACTGAGAGATCACCTTGAGCTCTATGACAAAGACTTTGTGCACATTTTGTCCATGACCTAAACTCTGTAGGAGGCTGAGATTAAAGATGATGTTAAATGAAATGTCAGGCCCAGGAGAGATCATGGATTCATGTTTTCCTTTATGTGTAGAAGCTAGATTTAGCTTACAAACCTATATGTAAATATGTTGGGTGGTATGCAAGTGTATACAAATGTATTAACTGAAATACAGAAATTCAAGGGAAATCTCAAATAGTATAATTCCTTAGAAAGCCAAAAATCAAAGTTCAGCAAAATAAAACACCAAAGTGGGTACTCAAAAGGGGTGGAGGTGGGGACTCAAGTGGAAAGGGGTAGATGAATGAAGAGGAGAAGAGAGGAAAACTGCAGACAAGAACCAATGTGTATCTACAAAATTAAGAGTGAGGGAAGGCGTGAGGGCTGGAGGGATCGGGATGAATTCTGAAAGCGGTGACATTGATAAAGGTGTGTTATAGACTGCTGCAAAATGGCAACTCCTTTGACCAACTACTAAAAGATAATGAGAATTATTTTAAAATACAGGCTAGTTTGTCTATTTCAAGACAATAAAGCATTCAAGTTCAGTATTACTGGTTTTAGCCACATGTACATGGAGAATAGGCACATAAAGGAACAGAGCAGAAAGCTCTCAAAAATGTATGATTACCAGAAAAGAAAACACATATAAAGGTTCGATCAGATTTGAGATTTTAGTGCTATTTCTTTGAAAACACTGATAGCACACAACCAGCAGATGTTAATGATGGGACCCTATGCCATCAGACTTGTTATTAAAAGGCATGAACTATCCCTAATTAGTAGGTTTAAACAAGGTAATATTGTTAGTCCAGAATTCTACCTATACCTGTATTAACAGAGATATATTTACCTGAATTTTCTAAACTTTATCCCAGATTTACTCATTGAAAAACATGTATTATATTATCTCCTATGCACTATGTACTATGACCTTAGAAACAAAGAGATGAAGCACAGAAGCAAGTCAGAGTCCTGGTGACATCCAAGCCCCAGGTTCTACTCTTCCTCAGGCCTGATTTTATCCTTTTACCATGAAGTACCAAAAATTTCCTGTTGAAATAGCTTGAAATTTTTTGCTACTTATAACAAAAGAAATCCTGCCAAGAAAAGGTCAGATAAGATGGTGTTAGGCAAAATGAACCCCAAGATAAGGACAGAAGGGTTTTTTTTCTTTCTTACTATTTATTGTTTATAACATATTTATAAGGTAATCACCTTGTTGCTTTGTATGTCCCTCCCCCAAGGTATAACCCTTGTTTTCACTGTATTTGATGCTATTATAATCTGGGGAGGGGAAGGGAAAAAATAAATTGTTTAAATAGGGATACAGGTGGACCCATTGCAACAATGAGATGTACAAACTGCTATGTTGAAAAATGAACTTTACAACTTTGGCCAGGGAGTGGGTGGGGGGGGTGTAGTCGTGGAGATGGGAGGGTAGGGGAAAAACAAAGGAGGAGGCAACAATGCTTGATAAGAAATGTACTCATTACCTTGCTCATGTAATTGTAACCCCTCTGTATGGTATATCCACAATAAAAAAATTATTAAAAATTAAAAAAAAAGATTTTAGTGCTATTTCAAAGAAAAAGGTCAATAGGACATTATGACAATAGGAAAGATACCTGGAGAGCATCTGAGAGCACAGTCACCATAGCCAAAAGATGTCACAAAGCCAATTTGCCAGAACAGGATCCTCATAGAAAAGAGATCCATGGTTCCCCTTCATGCCCAGGACGGCCTCAAGATTTATATTGTTCTTATGTTTCTGTTTAGTTCGTTAGTGCCTGATCTGGGGCCTGAACATAGGACCTAGGCAGTCTCTAAGTTTTTGTGCTGAAGTTCTGCCACTTGAGCCATAGCTCCACTTCTAGCGTTTTGGTGACGAGTGGGAGATAAGAATCTTTTCTGCCCCAGCAGAAAACCACCATCTCAGACCACAGTCTCTCTTTACAAGACTGTGGAAGCTTCTACTGAGATGTCAGAGGAAAGCCAGGGAGGCCAGGCAGTACACTGCCGGGTTGAGTCCCTGACAAGAAGTTATTTAACCCAGCTGTGGACCTGATCACTTGTCAAAACACATTCACAACTTTGAACTCATTCTCTGAGTTATGATAGCACTGCTCCAATGCGAGGCCCGCCATGTTCAAATGGATGATTTCACAACCTCCTAATTGGTCTTTTACACTTCACCTTGTGATCGCTTTACATCCAGTCAGATCCTGCCAACTTAACTGTCTTAGTGATCTGCCCCTTTGCTACATTTCTGATCCTTGCCTTATTTACTGGTCTCCATGTTATTTTTCAAACCTACTGATGATTACTGGTCTCCATTTTATTTTTCAAACCTATCCATCATATTTCCAATTCAAAGCCATTAAATATGTTCTCTTCTCCCTCTAGATCCCTATTCTTTTGCACAGAGATTCATGATTCGCTTCTTGACTTGGTTCAGGATTCTGCTCGAATGCCAAAGTACCAGTGAGATCTCCTGGACCAAATCCATTATAAACAACACCTCTGCTACTTTAAGGCCATCCTCGTGGGTTATTGCCTCGGTATGAGCTAAGTGTGTCTTACAGAGGCTCACCTGTGACCAGTGAGGCCTTCAATGTGGTCATGTAGGAAGGGGAGACCTTTAAGAGATGGAGGTTCCTGCAAAACCATTATGGCCCCCTGGGGAGCCTCCCTAAGAAGGAATCCAGAGACCATCTTCTCTGCTTCCTGCTTTTCTGCTCCCTCCTTGTCATGTGATCTGTCCCCTCTCCAACATGACACAGGGTCCTCAGCAGAGCTGGGACCTGCCAAGCTCCCAGCTCTCTTTAGAAATTTACGCAGCTTTCTGCCTTTTAATAGAGCAGGGGAAATAAACTAATACATTCCCGACGACAGCCTCAATGTCTCAGAATAGTAGGAACTCAACAAATATTTACAAATCAAAATAGAAAGGCCTGAAAACAATCCTAAAATTGGAAGGACTGGGGGAAATGTATGTATACGTAGATACAGAGAGAGAGATCACGTGTTCCCATCACCTATTTTTCAATGGGAAGAGAGAATGAAGGTTTGTTTTCAATGGCCTAGGAAAAGCAAAAGAAAAAACTTCACAAGTACAGCAGAAGAACTGAACTTCAGATTTTCCATCTCTTCAGTTTTATTGCTGGCTAATCATTTTCACAACTCTGGCTTTGGTGAGGTCAAGGGTTTAACATACTTGAGGCTTATTTTCCTCATATTAATTGTCTATCATCTTCCAGGGCAACAGAGAGGCCCCCTGAAGAATAAGCCATGTTAACTTAAATTTGTTAAAGTGCTATGACAGGGAAAAGAATTGGAGCAGGAGGGGAGGGTCAACCAAAACCATCAAGGGCCTACTTGTTTGCTTCCTAAGATCAGTGCTGATGCATTCTAATACTTATGGAAGAATAAGTTATAAAACAGAAGAGTAGGTTTATATGTGTTTGATGCCAAGGGAAACACAAAAATATAATATTGGGTAGTTGAACATTTAAATTTAGGAGGTATATTTAAAGCAGAGTGAATATTTATTAGCCAACAAAATGTCTCTTGGGTCTGGACCAACATTGTCTGGTATCTTTCCTAGTTCAAATGCATATTAAAATCTCTGGAGTTCAATTCCAAAACTTTGTGCTTAATGTTACTAATGTTAATGAACACTAGGAGCTTGTATGGATTTAGTAGTTTGCCACACTGGTTTTTCAAGTCTAGAAATATAGGACTTCTGAATATATTGATGCCAAAAAATGTTTTTACAACCTCTGCTTTTAAACAGAATTATCTCCTCATTCCTTTGTTCTGCACAAATAAAAGCAGCAGTTCTCCAAAATCAAACGCATCTTAGAGGCTTCCTGAGCCTAAGGCAGAAAAGAAAGTCAAAAACTAGGCATAATCCTAACCTCAACATTTCAAAAATGGCTGTCCTACAAGTACACAGTATGTTATTTGCTTTTGAGAAAAGAAAACATTCTTTAAAAAAATTCAGCTATTCTTGGATTTATGGTCCAAATGCATAAATCTTAAAGTGTACTTTATAGCAAAAAATAGGAATAATGGTTGGGAAAAATAACATTTTTATTTTATTTTATTACCAATCCAACCTCAAAAACTCCAGGATCCAAAGTTCCCAGATTTCTTCTTGGTATCCTCTTAGTCTTCCCCCCAACCCCATACCACATGCAAAGAAAAAAATTAATGAAAATGAAAGTGTATAAACACTATTATATATATATATATATATATATATATATATATATATATATATATAAAATCTTTCTATATGCTACAACACTTTTGGTATCATTATACATAGATGTGAAGTTAGGAAATATATCTCAAAAAATCACTGGACCTTAGTGCTAGCAGGTAGTTCAAATTTTATATTATTAAACATTCCAGCCACCTTAGGAATGTTCCTCTATTGGATCCTTGACAAAGGTCACTGGACAAAGCTTAAATAATCCCAGTGGCATAAAATTTCGTGGAACTTTTTACACAGTTTATTCCATTCATATAAAAAGAATTTTTCCTTACACTAAATTTAAAATATATGTATATAATTTCTATCATAATGAGGCACGTAGCTCACAAACCTTCTACCCTCTCTACTTGGCAGTGCTTATAATGCTTTATTTTTGTATCCTATAAAAATTGTTATGCCTTACTTTTTGCATGAATTCAGCAGCGCTATAGTCAGGCACTGGGCTATGTGCCAATAATTAAAGCTGAATCAGAGCTATTACCTATCCTTATGTTGGGTAACAAATCAGGACACAGCCTCTAAAACAGTAAGGGGGGAGAGAGAAGGGGGAAAGAGGGAGAGAGGGAGGGAGAGAGAGAGAGGAGAGAGAAGGAGAGGAAGAGAGACAGAGCATGGTAGTCATTTCCAGCAGATGGAATTTAACACAGGGAATTGATTAGCAAGAATAGAATGGGGGGGATCAGAATGTTGGGGTAAACAATTATTGGATTCTAGGAACATGTACTATTCCAAGTATGGGAATATCTCAGATACCAGTAATTGCCAAAAACAGGAATCACCATCCAAAAGAGGTGGAGGTGACTTCTACTAAGCTGTCCTGAAATGGAGGCAGGCCATGGGACTTGTCCTGGGACCACCAAGAGAGAAAAGGCAGGCAGTCTGTGACTCTGATGGGGGCTGAACCATCTGGTAATGAAGGTGCTTAGAGATCCTAAGACCAAAGCAATAGCCATAGCCACCTCCATCTGTCTGTGGGAAGCCGGCAGAATTCAGACCCGGAGGTAATTCGTTATCTTGGCTTCTTCCCTGTCTCTCTTGTCAGAGAAGTCCGCTAGAGAAAAGTCTACAATACAGTCTGGAAAACATAATTTGCAGAATCATGAAGTATATAGCATAAAGTTTCATGCTGAGGTAAAATAGGCAGATTATTAGCAAAAATCTACATTTTTGGCTATTCAGCACCCCTATTTCCTTCCCAATCTCCATTCTGACCTTCAAAAACAACATCTTTCTAATAAGACTTAAGAATCATTCCAAAAAAAAAAAAAAGACTCTCTTCCACTCTGGACAATGTTATTTCTCTTTCAATTCATTCCTATCTGAACATGCCAAAACACAAAAGCTGAGTTTTTTCACTTAAAGAGAGACTGCATGAAAGAACAGAATACAAAATAAAGGAAAGCCTCGTTAATATATACCAATTAATACTATAAAAGAATGCTTAGCTACTACTATGTTCAGTTCTGTATCCAGTCTCAATCACTGATCTGCCTGGCTCTCACACCGGTCTTGGTCTCTTTGACCTCAAGCTGACTAGAGTTCTAGACCTATCAGAACAACATACAACTTCATTCTGAGAGAACGTGATTTATCAGAAACACTGCTTTAACTCCTGCTGTTCAAGTTTCTATTAAAAAAGAAAATGGAAGGTCTACGATGCCTCCTTCTGATTTTGTGGGAACCAGATGTAATGTTCCTATGCCTGTGTTGTGGCAGTAACTTAGCCTCACCTCAATAGTCAGGGCCAAGAAACCCATCCCAAAGAGACCACTCTATTCCCGCCCTCATGTCCCATAGAAAGAGAAGTCCAGTATGATCAGACAGACAAAACTCTCAGCTCCCCACTCAAGAGAACCGAACTGCTCAGTCTCCCGTACGAGTTGCTGTCTCCAGGAGACAAGTGCCTTACATCACGACCAGAGTTCGTTGTTGATGTTGTTTTTAATCTTTTTTTATTGTGAAAATACCATACAGAGGGGTTACAATTACATGGGCAAGGTAATGAGGACATTTCTTATCAAGCACTGTTGCCTCCTCCTTTGTTTCCCCTTCCAGGACCTGCCATTTAATGAAGCAGTGTATAAATACAATGCATCTTGCTCAAAGTCACTCCCTTCAACAGTCTCACCCATTCCTGCCCTACGCACCCCTGCTCTCATGCTTCTTAATTTTGTAGGATACACAATGAATTCTTGAGCGCATTCCCCCACCGCCCTCATCCCCACCTCCTGCCTCTTCTCCTCTTCATCCTCTAAGACTCTCCCCTGAACCCCACCCAAACCTCTTTCAAATATCTACTGTCTGGTGTTTCATGTTGTTGAATGTTGACTTCAACTTTCTAAAGAATTACACTATTTGGGATTTTCTTTTTTTACTCTACCATGTTTTCAGTTAGTACATTTGTATACACTTGCATACCACCCTACATACTTACTTGTAAGTTAATAAGTTAAATCTAACTTCTAATTATAAGGGGAAACACATATCCTTTGTCTCTCTAGAGGATCACTTGTCATCATTTTTTCCAGGTCTTTCCATTTCTTTATAAATGGTACACTATCATTCTTTGTAATGGATGCGTAAAATTCCACTATGCATCTATACATACGTGTGTGTGTGTGTGTGTGTGTGTGTGTGTGTGTGTGTGTGTGTGTGTGTGTGTGCGGGTGCAAAATACCTTATTTTCTTGATCCATCTGGACTGATACCACACATCAGCTGTGCAATGAGTGTGGTTGTTTTAAGAAGCAGTTTTCCAAATGTTTGATTCTCTGTAATACTGAGAGGTGCTTTGATAACTCTGCTCATTCATCCTCAGACCCAATTATTCTCCATTAATCTCTTGTTCAGAGCATATGGTATTAGATAATCATCCAACCTAGTAAGTGTTTCTCCTAGCTAACATGTTCACTGAGTCTTCTATTCATCCACCTACTGTTGGGTGATCAGGCATCTATTACATCAGGAAGCTTCTTGGCAATCAATCCATTGCTATGTCTTTTTGCTATCAAGTGAGTTTCTTGATTAAAAGCGATGTTGGATAGAACGCGATGAAGGTAAATCAGAACTTCATTAAGTCCTTTTTGCAGTTTTATTGGCAAAACACTGCATTTACTAACAGTAAGGAAACCTCTATCTCTAGAATAAAGACTGTCCCAGAAATGACCTGCCTCTTTAGGTATGATGGAAAGTGTCCACCTGCTACCACATGGCTTCCTGGTTCACTCAAACAAGGAAGGGATGAGTGGTGTGTATTGGATAGTCTAGTGAAGCCCTTGGCACATATTCATATGAGACTTCATGAGAGGATGCTTTTGCTGTGAAATACATACCTGTACTTCATCCTCCCTTCAAAGAGTGGTTCATAGTTAATTTCATTGGACAACACTGAGGGTTCTGAGTAACACTAACATCCACAGAAAGAATCACAGGTACAAGAGAGAAGCCATAGTCAACTAGCCAACTTTAAAACTTCTAACTACTATCCCATCCATTCCTGTCTTCCACTAAATTCAACGCACCACCTTGCTCTTAGGAACGAATGTGCTGCCCCACCAATCTTGGGCGTCCCAGGATGTACAATCCCTGTTAATACTGAAAATTCCGGCCCCCAAGTGTCTTCCCCCTTAGCTATTCCCAGACCACAGACAAGCCACCACCGAATCATTCAGGCAGGCTGGTGAACTACACATGTGAACACCTTCCCCACAGCTTCGTGAAATAAACCCGTGGCCTTCTTAAGGAATTCTGGGGGATGGGGAGCCAAGTAGAGTGAGGAGATCGGAAGCTGTAATAAGTAAACCCCAACAGTCCTAATCCTGGCTCTTTCCACTTCCATTGTGTTTCTCTGTATTCTGTATCTATGCAAGTAAGCATTCATATTTGGATCCTCATCCTTCTGGCTTCCGGCTGTAACAGCCTAAAGCCAGGTTGATAAACTGTAGTCCATAGCTAAACAGGGCCTACCTCCTACTTATAATGTTAAACGGATCATAGATATGCCTTTGTTTGCATTGTATTTGTGGCATCTTTTATACTGGTACGGGAGAGTTGATTCAGTATGATAGAAATAGATCATAGAAATAGATAGATGGTGATGATAATAAGAGAGAGATAACAGATATATATATATATATAATAGGTGGTAGATACTTGATAGATTAGATGGATGGACAGATAGAGATAGATGGATAGATAGATAGATAGATGGATGGATGGATAGATAGATAGATAGATAGATAGATAGATAGATAGATAGATAGATAGATAGATAGATAGATAGATAGATAGATGATAGCAGTGTATTGTTCTAGAGGAAATATTTAAAGGTCTGTTATGACCTTCTGCTTAGAAGGCAAAAGATTAATTTCTGTCATATCAAGGGGTGACCAGACCCTGTCAGCTTGACTCCCAAGTGCTGAAACATACACAAGACGGGCCCGACCCCAGAATGATGTCTTGCTGATTTACAGTGAGCCGGAGACGAGAAATATGTGACGCCCATATGCTCAGCACCTGCCGCCTGCAGCCACGCTGCAGGGAAAACCCAAACCTAATCAGAGTCACACTATTGATTTCCCAAGAATGACAACAGAATCACAAAAACTTCTAGGAACAGGTCTTCGTGTAGGTCAGTTTGTAGGGATTTACAAGGCTGGCAGTTGAACAAACACACAACAGAGAAGGTGAGAGGAACTGGATAATTAATACACCAGTCTAAGACATCTGAATGCACGCATCATACCAGAAAGACTTTTTGGGGGGGGTCAGTTGTGGGATTGAACTCAGCCTGGGCGTTGTCCCTCAGCTCTTCAGCTCAAGGCTAGCGCCCTACCACTTGAACCACAGCACCACTTCGGCTTTTTTCTGCTTATGTGGTGCTAAGGAATCAAACCCAGGGCCTCATGCATGTGAGGCAAGCGCTCTACCACTGAGCCATCTTCCCAACCCGACTATTTTCTGTTAAGTAGGTACAGCTATAGTTGAATCACAAGGCTGACAATTCTCTATGTTATTTTTACCTTTCAGAGATCCTTAGCAGCTGAGACCTTAGCAGCTGAGCCTCGAGCAAATTCAAGTCTTACCAATTTTTTTGTCACACCTTTTCCTGTCCTACAAATGACCACACTTTCTTTCGATTGACATTGTCTCTCTAGAGGTCTGTCCATGGCCAAATCCACACTACCACCGGCCACTCCCTGATGGATTTCCCTCTCTCCATTCTAGTGTACCATGTGTCCATTCTATCTACCCTCAGATGCCATTCCTTAGCGACTTCCTTGTGATCCTTTGCACAAAGCCCACTGTGGATGAAACGGTAATCTGTGAGAAGTGTCTGCACACTGTCAAGAAACAGCAAGGTGTTTCACCGTGAAAACGAGTTATCATGATGGAAGGAGCACACGGGAACCTAACAAAAGAAATCACCACGTGAGGCAAACCGTGTTTCACATACAGTGTGACCTGGGTGATGCTCTCGGGACCTTTCACTGCCCAACATACACAACTGGCTTCATGCAGAGCATGCATGCCAGGCTCCATGCGGGGCCGGCCTTCCGCACTGCCCCTTACAGTCCAGCGCAGGCTGAGGTCAGCGTCAACATTGCTTCCCTATTAACTCCTAGAGGCCACACTCGCTGCCCTCAACCTGAGTGTCTGGTTGCCCAACTCCTGTGGTTTTCACATAATGTCCTTCACACCCGGACTCTCCAGTCTTGCTTTGGAACAAGACAAAAACAAGAATCAAAAACAGGGCATTTGGCTGAAATGATTTCCTTTCTTCCAAAGCATGGAGACTGCTTTCTCTCTCTCCCGTCCTGATGTCCTATAACTACCCATGACCATTGAAAGGCACAACCATTGCCAAGAAAGCCAACAAATGCGGTGAGTTCTTTAGCCATCGCTCCATAGTTGACTTGGTCCCTTAGTATCTGATTTAATGGCTTTTACTTTTCATTGAAGAGCTCAACTAATGAATGCGTCAGAATCCATTCATTTAGTTCTTAACACTTAAAAACAAAATCCCACTTCATTTGCTCCTCTTCATATGTCTATGAGGAGCAAGTCTATGATAATCCTCACCCACAGAGCAGCTGTGGAGAGGCGCCCAGGCCTCGGGCTTGGGAGTGTGAGTCACGTTCTGCAGTGAGGCCGCTTAGTTCAGTTCCCCGTTATGTTTATCCTGATCTCATCTGATGACCCACTTGCTAATCTCACTCTCTCCAGCATGCTGTCTCCCTGTTTGAACTCATCATCCTTTTTTTTTTTTGATGGCTATAGCTGCATTTCTAAAATTACAGATAAAAGTACATGATTCCCAGACTTACAAGCCTGAGATTCCTGCCTAGCAAAAAGAGGCAGAGTCTTGTTGACAAAGAATGACTTGAAATAATGAGCAGAGCATGCATAAACTTTTAGGATCTACCTTCAATCTTCCTGTTCAGCCTCTCAGCCTCAGTCCCCCAGCCTTAATAGAGGCTGTGACTAGATCCTGAATAACACCCTGTTTTAGCCTCTGTACTGCTCCTTCTGGCTATATCATCTTCAACATGGCCCTATGGTACACCCTGCATACCCACAGACATTAAATTCTAGTCACATCAAATCTTTCATCAAATGTCTTTGGTATCATCCACAGAATCACCTTTCATTCATAATAAATCAACCACATCTCTCAGTGTTTCTAAGACTTTCTCCTACAAAGAGTGCTCTTGCAATACCGTCTTAGCCTTTCTTATAAGTGTTAGTCAGCTTTCTGACTAACATGCCTGAGATAATTAACTTGGAAAGGCAAAAGGCTTAATTTGGCTCACTGCATTGGAGTTTCCAGACTATGAACCTTTCTTTGGGCCTGGGATTTTTGGGCTTTTTGGGGGGTAGGAGGAGGAGGGTGTTGCATGGGCAGGGAGTCTGAACATTATGGAGGAAACATGGAGGAGCAAGGAGTAATGGAGGAAGGGTCCAATGGGGAGACTCCACATCCTCTCCCAGGACACATCCTCCATCCTCCAGCCAGACTGCAGAGTCCCCTTCATGGATTTCATCATGGATTCCATCTTGGACTGGGAACCATGTCTTTATCACATACGCCTTTAGTGGAAGCTGATGAGCTAAACCAAAGCTAATGCCACTAACACCTCTCCCACTAAACAGGGAAGGGCTACAGGTTAGGAGCTGTGACCTGGGCACCTTCTCGGGTGTACACCTTGTCTTAGGATTCCACATATCTGGTACACAAAACTGTTGTGTTAAAACAAACAAACTCAATTTTTAGCAAACAACATGAGCAAAAATCTAAGTCTATTCTTCCAAATTTTATAAATATGGCATATGTATTTACTTATTTATTTATTTTACAAATACTTCCTTGTAGGCTAGAGTGTCACATCTATCCACTAAACTATGGGTAATTATTCTTTCAATGACATGATAGGTTTTGTCAATTTACAGCTCTTACTCTGTATCTTGGTATACAACTTTTCTGTTAATTTTTTTTATTGTGAAAATACTGTACAGAGGGGTTGCAATTACGTGGGCAAGATAATGAGTACATTTCTTATCAAGCATTGTAGACTCCTCCTTTGTTTCCCCTTCCCATCCCTTCCCATCCTCCCCCCACCACCCCCCATTCTCCTCCCCCACCACCAAAGTTGTAAAGTTTGTTTTGCCACATAACGACTTGTACATCTCATGGTTGCAATGGATCCACCTGTATCCCTAGTTAAACGATTTGTTTTTTCCCTTCCCCTCCACAAATTATACCAACCTCAAATACAGTGAAAGCAGGGGTTATACCATGGGGGAGGGACATACAAAGCAACAAAGAAATAATCTTATAAATGTGTTAGAAACAATCACCTGAAAGAAAAAATATTTGAATACACATCTTAGGGTTCATTTCACCTAACATCAACTTATCTGGCCTTTTCTGCTTGTCTCAGACATATACTAGTTATTGCAAATAAGGGAAACCATGGGACCTAAGTTTCTTTGGGCCTGGCTTACTTCACTTAATATAATTTTTAAGATTTTTTTTTTGCTAGCAAAAAGTGCTATTCTCTCACATCAAATGTTATTTTGGTGATCTGGGCAATGTTGTAAGCTCATAATGGCCTTTTTAATACTTCCTTCTGTGTATCAAATTTCTGCTTCCAATTGGGTTGTACAACACAAGATACCTATGGTCCCAAGATTACCACAATAAATTAGAACCAAGGCTTTTCTTTTGAGACAGCAAAGAAAAGAATGCAATAAGTAAGTAAATAAATAAAACTTATAAAGAACTAGATATGTAGCTCTTGCATTTGCCTTGCTTTCACAAGGCTTGGGGTTTGATCCCTACCATCACCAAAGAAGTAAATAAATAAATCAAATCAAACTAAAATATTGCAAATGCAGTAGGGGTACTCAGTAGACACTATGTGGAAAAAGAACTATACAACTTATAGGTGGGGATGGGAGGGAAACACTGGGAGAGAGTGAGAGAAAGGATGACATTGTCCACAAAGAAATGTACTCCTCTGTACATCACCTTTAAAATAACAATAAAAAATTTAAGGATTGACTATATGGAGCAACTAAATTTTCATAGTTTGCTAATGGTAGACCAATCTGTTTGAATGCATTTGGGACATTTCTTACAAAATTTAATATATACATGCCCTGGTATTGCTTTGGGGGAAATGAAAACATGTCCACAGGGAGAGCTGTGTAAGGATTATTCTTTGGTACTGAGGCCTAAATTTAGGGCCTCCCATTTCCTCAGCTTTCTTTCTCAGTCTCTAAGATTTGTCCATGTTCACTATATGTATAAATATTAATTTCTACTGATGGATATAAAAAATAAAGACTACTATAAGCCTAATAGTAATACCCTGTTAGGCATTGTACTTTCTGCAAATTAAGTACAGTTTGTGCCTTCTACAAATTATCTTTTAGATTCCATTACATGTTGGCAAAGTGAATCCTTCCCCACTAAGAATTGACTCCAGTCGCTTTTCTATCCTAACCAAAATTTTAATAAACAAGTGTTTTGTTCATCTCAAATTCATCCTTTTTACTTGCTGGTCAAAAGTTCTGCATTGTGCCCAGTAATATTAAGATGTATCCAATATCAATCCATCATTCGATGGCTGTATTCTTTATGTGGTATATGGTGTATTCACATGTACATCTGAAGAAGGCTGGGGAGGGCATAGAATAGGAGGGAAAATAGTGAAAGCGTGCAGCAGTGGAGCGCACTGGCTTCACTGGTCATGGAGGAAAGTGAACGATGCAGCTTGTGGGTGGAGAAGGGAGGGAGGGAATGGGAGAGGATGAGGGAACAGATGACTCTATGCAAAAGGAAATGTACTTAATACCTGACACATGTAAAGGTAACCCTGCTGTATATCACCTCTAAAACAACAATAAAGTGTATTTTAAAAATACAGAGAGAGAGAGGAAAAATGAAGATGAAATTAAGATTTAAATAATAATAATAATAGGGAGACATTTATTGATTGGAAGCTAGTAAAGTAGCCCCCCCAAAAAAGTCCCTGGAAAAGTAAGGCAATATGGTGGACTAGAACAATAACAACAAAAACCTGTGGTTTAATAAAATAATTCAAACATAAGGTAAAGATTTAAAATGTTATGGTGAAATAATTCGTCATGTTCCTGGAAATTTTACTCAGTGCCAAGAAGACCAAGTGTGGCTGGAAGAAAAATCCTGCTCCCCCCCACAAAAAAACACGTCTGGACTTGGACCCCCCAGACTTGCAACTGCTTGCCTGTAGGACAATAGGAGCCAGCCAGTATGACTTCAGTGAGAGCCATGATTTTTAGAGGTTATTCTGCATTGTAGGCCCAAGATCTCATGGGCAGCCTTCAAGGAGGAAAGCTTTCCTAGACATGGTTAGAAAGCTAAAGAAGGACCAGAGAAGGCCATGCTAGTGTTAACACAGGAATGAGTTGGGGAGAGAAGGACTAGGGGCAACCTCCAAATGCTGGAAAAGCAGGGAATTCTTTCTGATGCCCTCCTCACAGGACTGTATCTCTGCTGATCCTCGATTAGCCCAGTGAGACCCACTGTAGACTACTGACCTACAAAACTGTAAGATGATAAATTCATATTGTTCATTATGTCACAGCAAGATATAGAATTTAATATATTACATAAATGATCACGTCTGGACATAGGTACGTGTAAACAAAAACTAAGATTGCTATTATTATTAGGGAACGAACATGTAAATGCTGAAATCTGAATTTATATAGACAGTATCCCAATAGGTCATGACAACCTAAAAACATGACACCTAAAACTCAGGGCCAGTCTAGACTTAGTGTATGCAATCAGTGATTGAAACAAAGGCCTTGGTCTCCAACCACTATTCCATGCTAAAAAGAACTCCTTAGGACTGGAGAGGCTAAGATACTTTACAATTCAAGATAACTGTAAATCTTCCCAAAACTCTTCAGATACTTTCAGATCATCTAAGAGCCAAACCCAAGTGGCTCCTACCAACTAAAATGATTCAATTTGGTCATTAATACAGATACTAGTTGCAAAGAACTGAAATAAACATGTAAGCATGTTTATTTCTATGAATTTATTATAATAGAAAACAAAGAACAAGGGAATAAAAGGGAAAAAAGACCTACTTGGCCATTCTCAGAATAAGCTAGGAACTACAGCACATGGTACAAATAAATAAATGGAACCAAATGTTCATCTTGCCTTCCCCATGCTAATGAACCATTGAGCAGATGAACAGCATACAAGGGAGTTTGGCTCTATGGAAGTACACATGCCAGGGAAAGAGGACAATCTTGCTACCCAGGGGATCCGAGGTTCTCGGTTCAAAGCCAGCCCTGGCAGAAAAGTCTGTGGAACTCTTATCTCTAATTAACGACTCAAAAAAAAAAAAACCAAAGCCAGAAGTAGAGCTGTGGCTCAGGTGGTAGTTCATTAGCTTTGAGCACAAAAGTTCAGGGACAGCAGCCAGGCCCAGAGTTCAAGCCCCAGGACTAGGAAGAAAACAAAAAAAGATTACTACAAGTGTTACTACATCAACATCATCTTTATGCATTTTAACCAATGTTAAGCATTCTAAAACATTAGGTTATGGAACTGGAACATGGAATATAGCTCAGCTCTCTGCTGATCACATTCCCTCACTGTGAAGCTTTTAACAAAATGGTGTCTGAATCAGGTGTGGTGGAGGGAGAGAGCAAGGGGAAGGAAGGCAGGAGAGTAGAGAGAAGAGTGCATGAACCCATCGTAATAATTGTGTGACAATGGCAGCAAGTCACTTGAGGGCTGGGTGGGATTGGAGATGGGGAGGAGGGAGGACGGTGACATTGACAAGAAGCTCTGTACTCATGAACTGACATGTTGAATTGAAACAGCCTGGCACAATGGCTTAAAAATAACTTTAACATTTTTTGGATAAACTCGAATCTAAACCTGAACTATCCATGATTGGTTTTCTTTTCAAGCTCAGGAGACTCATCTCTCAGGGGTATAGTAAAAAATTATAAATCTGAGTTCTCAGAAGCTGAGTTCAATGTTCGATTACTCAGATGATATCATTAGGTTCTCAATGTTGAATCTAAAGACCTGCCTTCTTGAAGAGAAAAAAAAACCTGCTTATTTTTGGAATTTTTATTCTTATTTTCTCATAATTTAAAACATTCATTTGGTGCTTTTCTGCCTGTACCCCACAATTTCTGTGAGTCACATTTATTATGTGACTTTGGTGAAGAGAGAAATGGTAAGATTTATTAAAGGTTATATTCTCTTATCCCAACCTGAAATTAAGAGCTTATTATGAAACTGTTTGAATTTCTAATTTCCACTAGCATCACACAGATGTAGCATCTACGTAGTTGGGGAGTAACGCTGGAAAACCCAGCAATGGATTTTTTTACTAAACACCCTCAAATATGACGTGCGTCAATTTTCTTCTTTTCTTTTCTTCTTCTTCTTCTTCTTCTTCTTTTTCCACTATTTTCCTTCTTAATTCCCTATTACTAGAACCATGTAGTGCCATTTGTGGCAGGTGATTTGCATAATAACGGTCTTCAGTTTCTGGGCTGGGAAAAGAATCACTAAGGGAACTAGACAGTCACACCAACAACAACAAAAAAAGAGATAATGGCCTTTTTTTTTTTCTTCACCGAAACTGCTCTCATTCTTCTACTAAATTTTTAAGCAATTTTTATCTTTTTAAATGTAAATACTTGTAAGAGCTGAGAAAAGCTATCCAGTGATTAACATTTCAGGTATAATTACTCTTCATCGTAATGCCTACCTGCTCTGTTGCATGGTCTGCTTTAAAAGTATTATTACCTTCCTTCTTGTGGGGGCCCTCAGACACCTTCAAACGAATGTCTGTACATGGAAACTCTCTGATTATAAAGGCGGAGTGAAATTAATGTTATTAATGTACCAGGGTGTGAAGTATGAACGTCAGCTAGCTTCCCCTAAAGGACTCTGCTGATTATGTGTTTGGCGCTACAGAAGATCCACCCAAAGCACCATTGCTACTGAAGCATTTCCCAGGCCTTGTGCTAATAAGGAGAAAATCGGCAACTTCTCTGGATGTGGCCTCAGAGTGCTGGCCAGCAGCCTCTCAGAGCTAAGGACACTGCTGTGCTATAGCAGCGTCATCACAAAATGCATTTCACATCTGCCATTCCTTTCTTCCGGAACTGAGCACTTCTGAAAAGGTAGAGTGTTGCCAGCAGCTTTGCCTATGAGCTCTCTTTAGCCTTTGAGAATGTTTGCAAGCCCAATCAGCACTTGTGCACCCATGGTCATTGCTGCACTAGCCACCGTAGCCAAAATATAGCAACAGCCCAGATGCCCTTTAGTGGGGAAATAGATCATTTTCTTGATCCATATACATGTGTGTATATGTAATGGAATTTTACTCTCCATGAAGAATGATATTAGATCATTTGTAGAAAAATGAACGGATGTGGAAAAAATTATGTTATGTGAAGTAAGTCAGGCTCAGAGAGGTGAAGGATGTATGTTTTCTCTCATATAGAAGTTAGATCTAAGTCAAAATATATACATATACACTTATATATATATATAGGTATACATACACAGGGTCTTGTACACATATAAACAAACATATTTAACTAATGTATGGTATGTGCAGGAAAGGATTCCAATGGCATGACTCCTTTGAACAAACAACTTATAGTTTAACAAAATGAATACCAGGAAGCTAAACATGAGTTATGAGCAGTGATAAGATCAAGGAGAAGGAGGAGGAGACGGTGAAGGAAGGGTGGATGGATGCAGTCACAATATTCAATATACACATGTGAACATGGAACTAGTGCCATTGAGGGGATGGGTGGGGTTGGGGGAGATGTGGGAGAAAGATGGGCGGGGAAACATTGGCCAAGATGCATTGTACTCACAATCTCACATGCTGAGTTGAAACTCCTCATTACAACTAATTCAGGCCAGAGAAAGAGGAAGGGCCAATGTTAAGATGATCTCTAGTCTCTCAGGGATTGTTTTCATATTTAATATTCTAATCATTTTCTGTGTATCTGAAATCCCTTGGGACCCATTGCTCATATTTCAAAGCATTTCAAGATACAGCTTCTAGAGTGATGCATCACGAGGTGTTGACAAGAGATGGAGACTTCCAAGACTTACTCCTGATGCCCCAGCTGATGCATCATCCTTGCTGAATTTAGAAACTCTGATTCTGTGAACCGTCTCCAACCCACGTCCTTGGTCCCAATTATTCATTGTCATTCATGCATTCATTCACTTAGTGGATCCGTTAATAAATATTTACTGAGCCTCTGTTATATGCTCTAATGACTGCAATACATGCTGGTCATATAGAAGAAGGTAAACTAATCCTAAAGCAGCTCACAAGCCAGGGAGGATTCAAACATAGAATGCTTTAATTAAATACTTCTGGAATGGAGGGTGAGTGGGAGGGGAGTGAATATTCCCTAGCCAAACAGACAGACTTCGCAGAGGAGGTAACAATTACCTTGGGCTACGAGGAGAAGGATATGATAAGAAATATTACACCATTTTTATAGTGTGTTCTTTATGATGCCAATCTGGCTTCTCCCTTGCCTTCTGTAGAAAAAAAAGTAAAGTAAAATAAAAATCAGGATTATAAACTGGTAACAGTACTTTGATCTTGAGTGTCAAGAAATTCTATCTCCAGAAAGTCCCTGTTAACCTGTGAAGGAAGTTTGCTCATTAACTTTTATAGGACTCTCCCATTACATCCACAACTGGTATGAGGTTCAAATGAAAAGACCACATTCCTTGTAAACTATAAAGTAAAATATGACAGTTGTTGGGGTATTACTGCTCTCTGTCATTGTGCATACAAATCACAACATTAATAAGGATTATTGGATCAATTGTTTGGATTCAAAGAGCAATATAACTTGGAGAAAGTTGTCAAACTTAAAACATTTTATCTCTAGGCAGCTGTACAGAAGGGTTCCAATGCGACATGATAGTTTACGAGTGCAATGCATCTTTTCTTGGAGGAAGAGTATATGATGTTTGAACTAAGGGCTTCATGTTTGTCTTTACCCACTTAGCTCAAGGCTAGTGCTCTACCACTTGAGCCACACCTCTACCTCTAACAGTTTACAGGTTAATTGGAGATAAGTGTTGTCTGCATGGGCTGGGTTTGAATTTGGCTCCTGGGATCTCAGCCTCCTAAGTAGCTAGGATTACAGGTATGTGTCACCAGCTCCTAGTTTACAACACATCTGGATAATAGCACCCATTCCATCATTCTCTCAACCCCACCCAGCCTCAAGTTACCTGATTCCATTCCTAAACAGACTTCCATGAGGAAACGCACTTAAAGCTTAATAAATGAAAATCATTCCATGCCAACAGAGAAACAAAATAACAAAGCATTCATTCCGATTGCCTGACGCAGTTTAGGAATTATGATGATTCCCACCTAGTTGTTACTCCCTGAAATCCAAAGTCCCATCTTCGCCTCTATTGCTACATGGTTCTTTGTTTAGGAAAGGTCAGGCTCTTTCTCCATCCCAACAGTTTTCCTGTGGCTAGCCTAGATGCATACTAAGAATGCCAAAACTTTTCCAAGGAATGTATTTGATATTTCGGTTATAAGTATTGAATTCAGCCTGGCACAAGTGGCTCACACCTATAATCCTAGCTTGTCAGGAGGTTGAAATCTAAGATCATGCTTGGAAGCCAGCCTGGGCAGGAAAGACTATGAGACTCTTATCTCCACTAAACTACCAAAACAAACAAACAAACAACTGGAAGTGGTACTGTGGCTCAAGAAGTAGAGCATTAGCCTTGAGCAAAAAAAGAAGTTCAGAAACAGTGCCCAGATACTGAGTTCAAGCTCCAGAACCAGAGTGTGTGTGCGCAAGTGCACACACACACACACACACACACACACACACACACACACACACACACACACACACACCCTCTATTGCACTATTACTACATCACTCATCTTCTATACTTTAGGACTGATTTATTTTTGAATTGCATATAGAAGAGGCATGACATATTTTTCTGTATTTAAGGATGGTGAAAGTTTTGACCTATTCCTTCTTGGGCTTTAAAAGCAATCATAATGGTAGCTGTGCAAATCTAAGTCACTGGAAGGAGCAGCAGAGTGACCTCGTAAGAGAGGACAGGGCTGGACACCCAGATTTCTGATCGCCCTTCAACCCTCAAACTGACAAAACAGGTTCATGATGCTGAGTCAATGGAAAGGAAATTCTCCAGTGGCATTTGTTACTAGACGCAGCCCTGCAGTGGCCAACACTAGCATCAAGAGCATTCCCTGAAGCCATTGATGTCTCCTGATGAGACCATCTAGCCCCAAGTCTCCCTGCCTCTTCAGACTACGTAGACACAAGATGTGCACACTGGCTCCGTGGTATTACGCAGAGTGGGGATGAATTTCCCTTAGGATCATTTTCTGGGTATGAACTCTGCTGAGAAAGCTCTCTCATACAGCCATGGGTGGATTGGATAGAAGATTCTTCTATTTCCTGGTAATGCGTGTTATCCATGGGTAAGGTGAGAGGTTCCCAAATCAACAAGCATCATCTCCAAATATCCCGGGGCACAGATGTATTCATCAGGATTTTCGCACTGGAGTGCTGAATTTATTATGGCAATGGTGATAGAGTGAAAAACACATCCATAATCACATAACTCACAATAATAAGGCTTGTGTCTGCCTTTCTAAACATACAATTCACAATTCAGTATTCTTCAGGCCCTCCCTTCCTCCCGTGACTCTCGCTTTCATCCACAAATGCTCCCATTTTCCTGGGGCTCTGGAGTCTGTATTTCCCCTTTCCTCTACTATTCTGAGTCCCTTTGTTGTTAATATGGAATCACTAACAAAAAAGTCTGTATGGGAAACAGTAGGTATTTCCTTACAGGATATAGGAAGAAAGCCCCAAGTGGGCTTTCTTAGACACTAAATGTCTAATAACTTTTGTAGATTTTTCTATTTGCATCGATCCATTGTGCAACGGGCTTCGGTTTGCTCTGTCCCTTTAGGTATACAACACACGCTGATCACTTGCACACTCCATCCCTCTCCCTCCACCCCTCCCTATGTCCTTCCAGCCCAGTCTCCACCAGCTTCATTGCTCCATTTCCACACCTGGACAGGACCATGTATTTTGACCATGTCTGCCCTCCTTCACCCTCTCCCTCCCATTGAGCCCCATCGCAGACAAGACCTGCTTTATATTCCTGGCCAAACGTCGAAGTGTGAGGAGGCAAAAAAATTCATTTTCATCTAAGCCAAGCAAGTTGTTATCCCAGAACGCTGAAGGTAGAGCCCTAAGTAGGTAGAATATGGCAGGCTAGTTGTATGGGTGTCTAGGTGAGCCTGAGAATCTGTGCCCAATCTAGAAAGGCACCAATGGGCTGATCAGAGAAGAAGCCAGTGTGAAAGCCACCAGGCAGGATTGTGTCTATGTTCTTTTCTCCTCAGAACAGTATGATAGAAGAGGTTTTGTTATCCCCTTTTATAGAGGAAGGAATCGGAGGAACAAAGGGAGGCTAAAGAATTTGCCATCTACCCGTCACCATGGTAACGTGGACGTTCACCACCGTAACTTGCTGGTCAATGTGCTTATCCTGAAGTCACACTAGGGCCACAGGGGGAGCCTGGCCCTGGCCATCCTGGGACAGTGTTGCTGCCTGGAGGAGCTCCTTCACGAGATGGAAACTTGGTGCCAGACAGCATTCACCCATTGTGCCCATTGCAGAGGGTAGGAGCTAGCCTTTGCCCAATTTGGACGTCTACCCTGTTTGGGCCTGTCCCTGTAAGAATGAGAGCCACCTAATTCTTTTTTTATTTCAAATGTGAGCTGCAGACCGGAGTGGCCATCGGGGTGTCCGCCACAATCCAATCCAACTGCAGGGTGGTTCGTGCCAATGTCAAAGGAAGCAAAGCATCTCTCCTCGTCCTCACGAGGGTGAAAACTCCATGCACCGTTCTGACAGCTTCATAACAGCACAATATGAACAAAAAGCTCTGTAAACCCGAACACCTTTTATACATTTTGCGGGGAAAAGAGAAGAACGAACAAGGGCCACTTTGCTAGGCACAGGCACCCCTTCCAAATTCACCCTCCCGCATTTCCATTCGAGCCTTGTGTTTGCTCCGTAGCCTGTCGGCCATGTTCCTAACTAGAGAGCCATTCTTGCTTTCTTTTAAAGTAAGACAGAATAAAGCCTTCCATTTTCCACTTTTGGGGTTAAACAACAACAACAACAACCAGAGCAGCCTATTGGTTAAAGTCATTTTGTATTCTATTTTCCAAAGTGAACCTTATACACTCTCAGGTCGCTATAGAATTAATGACTCTTTTCTCATGCTTAAGGGCAGACGCTGATTACCAGTCCGGGTCAGAGAAAACACTTCCCCCCCGGGTGTATGATTGCACAGTTAAACATGTTTTGAAGAGCGCTGCTCCCTTTGGATGCTCAGGTGTGTACACCTGCAGGGAGCAGGATGCTGGGCTAGGTCCACAGCTGGTGCCTTGAGGTGGGCCACATTCTTCTATTTCTAGGCACACCGACAGTCCTTGGGACAAGTCCCTCTGATGGCCCCGTGGTGACCCAGATGTCTACCATGGAATAGTCAGGACACAGCCAATCGAAACAATTTTTAACACTATGTGAAAGTTGATATCTCTGGGAAACAGAAAATAAAAGAGACCCTGCTGGATACATTTGCTCTCACTCAGAGGTTGCTGATGTATCACTTCTTGCGCACATGAACACGTGTTTCTGTTTTACACCCTGTCTTGGAAGCACAGAGTAAAACTATAATTTTGGGAAAGGACATGGGACTTTTTTTTTGCTGGTCCTGGGACTTGAACTTGGCCTGCACACTGTCCCTGAGCTATTTTGCTCAAGGCTAGCACTCTACCACTTTAGCCACTGCTCCACTTCTGGATTTTTTCCATCATTAATTGGAGGGGAAAGCTCACAGACTTTCCTGCTCAGGCTGACTTTGAACCATGATCCTCAGATCTCAGCCTCCTGAGTAGCTAGAATTACAGTTATGAACCACTGGTACCTAGCTGTATAAGACCTTTATTTCTACTTTACTACTAAAAGGCTGAAGTTGTGGCTCAAGACATAGAAACTAAGCCTTGAGCGTAAAACTAAGAAATAGTCCTTATATCCTAAGTCCAAACCCTAGTACTGGGACATAAAATATAAATAAAATACAATAAAACAAAAAGTAGATAGATAGATAGACAGACAAACAGACAGAATGAGCTAGTGTGACCAAGGAACTCAGATTTTGATGTCTGATATAATTAATATTCATTTTGTTTGGTTCATTTTATTTAAATCAAATAATTTTGACTTGTTTAAACTTAACCACATCTGGTAAGTCTCTGTCAGAGTGGACAGTACAGTTCTAATTAAAACACATGGCTTGAATATTATTCTTCATGCAATGAGCAACTTGAAACAATATTAGTAAGCCCATTCTGACTCTCTAGTGCAGGGTACATGCTGTCTCAGGAACCCATAACTTCAGGGAAGCATGCTGATGCTCACCAGGCAGGAAGAGACCCTGGCTCTATGCTTGCCCTCCCGTCTCTGGCCCTGCCTCAAGACAAGACAGGAGGCCAACAGCAAATGCCAGCAAACGCTGGCATGGCTCCTCTTTTATTCAACCTCACTCACCCTGATACTGCTTCATTGCACTCTGAAAGTAAGAGCAATTTGGCATCAGAACTTTGGAACCGAGAAAAGCCCTAATGCTGATGACAAGCAGTAAATGATAATCCTGCAAACCAGTGGAAAAGGGATCTAATCACGCAATTTGCGAGATGAAATGACCCTGATTTCCCTTCTGTGAACTCTGCTTTCCCTCATCTTTCTTCCTCCAGGCTAGTTTCCTCCTTGTCTGGCTTGGGGCAGAGAGTGTGCCGAGGCTGTCATAACAGAATGCCAGCAACAGCGACTAAAGACCAACAGCTTGTTGCTCTCATGGTCCTGGAGGCAGCACATGAAGGTAAAAAGCTAGTGCCTGGTGTTCTCAGAGGTCTCGCCTCGAGTGGCGGGAACTCTGGGGTCTCACCCACCCCCTCACCTCTTCTTGTAAGACACAAGCATGTTGATTAGGGTCTACTCTAATGCTTTCATTTTAACTTAATGACCTCTTCATAGGTCCTACCTCCAAATATGGTCATATTCTGGGAAAGTTTGAGGGTCCCAATGTACATTGGAAGTTGGAATACTATTCAGAACATAATAATGATTGTAGGCAATATTATATCTTTTTTTAACCACTCATGTTTCTACTTTATGGTTTTGGTGCATCAATTAATAATAGGTAATCCTCTCTTCTTATTTAAAATGGACCAAAATTGATGGAAGAGGTGACACTGATCCAGATGCATTGTACTCATAAATTGCCTTGTTGAATTGAAAACCTTTTGTACAACTACATAAAGGAAAAATTATTTTATTTGCTGTAACCCATGAACGTGGGATTAAATAACACTGTGTATCTACATTTTATATAATACACACACACACACACACACACACACACACACACACACACACACACACACACTCCTATGTCAGAAGAAACAAAGAGAGATTACTTCTTAAAATATGTCTAGTCTATATGATCATAAAGACCTGAATTAAAGAACAAAGTCTGTGTATGTCTAATGTTTCAATGGTGTGAATTTATTAGGTGTTAATATTTTTAAAGATGTAAGCTGCTTTTCAACCACCTAGCGGGCTCACCTTATGAATGTCTTTAAAGATGCTTTGATATTATTAAATAATGATTATGAAATACAAGAAAGAGTGACACATTTTTAACAGGCAGAGTTACGATTTATAAATTGGGAAATAATGAGAAATTTTCAAAATCAGTCTAAAGAAGTGGTCAACACTCAACTGAATGTGCTGAATACATAATGTTTTCCCACACATGCACAAAAAGCCTAGCAAGCCTGTTGGAAGTTTTCTGTTGCTTTCTTTTGTCTTGTTTCACTTTGCTTCTAGTACTGGGGATCAAACTCAGGACTTTATGCATGCCAATCCAGTACTAAGTCACTAAGCTACAATCCCCAGCCCATAGAAGTCTTTTTGATTAAGAAATGGGCTACATTCAAACTAAAAAAAAATCTAAATTTTATTTTATTTTCTGAGAAAGAATCTTACTATATAACCCAAGTATATGTCTCAAACTCATGATTCTCCTACCTCTACCTCCCAAGTGCTAGAATTACCAATGTGTGCCAACATGCATGCCTTCTAATTATTTGGGGGGGGGGGACTCCAGTTGTGGGGCCTGAACTCTAGGCCTGGGCACTGCCCCTCAGCTGTTCAGCTCAAGGCTAGCGCTCTACCACTTGAGCCACAGCGCCACTTCTGGATTTTTTTCTTTTGCTTATGTGGTGCTTGGGGAATCGAACCCAGGGCCTCATGCATGCAAGGCAAGCACTCTATCACTGAGCCACCTTCCCAGCCTGCCTTCTAAACTTTTTAATTATCTTTAAGTAGTTGTATAAAGGAGTTACCATTTAACAAAGCAGTTAAACCCCACGCCTTCTTAGGAACCACTTTTATGTTATATTTTGCTGAATTTTGATTTTAGCTTTCTAAGTTCTTATACTCTTTAAGGCCTCCCTTGAATCTACCATATTTAAGTTTATGTGTGCCAGTTTATGCATTCATATATACTTGCATACCACCCAATGTATTTATGAGTTTGTAAGATAAATTTAGCTTCTACATATAAGGGAAAACATGGATCTTTTGTCTCTCCTGGCCCAACTTACTTCACTTAACAGAATTTTTCTGAGTCTTTTTATTTCTTTACAATATCATTCTTTACAATGGATGAGTAAAAATCCATCGTATATTTATACCACATTTTCTTGATCCATTATCCATTGAAGGGCATCTGTGTTGGTTCTATACCTTGACGATAGTGAATAGCATTCCACTCCTGGGTAAATTCCCAAGAGTGGAATTGCTGTATAAACCTACAGGCATAATAGCAATATAATATTCAATAAGAGAGCCAAAAACAAATGCTGGACAGAAAACAATCTCTTCAGTAAATGGAGTTGGCAAAACTGGATATACACATGCAGAAAACTAAAACTAGATCCTTACATATCTCTTTATACCAGCATCAATTCAAAATGGATCAAAGACCTCAGTGTAAGACCTGAAAACATGAAACTATTAGGAGGAATATTGGGGCTTTCTAAGTAAAGATCCAGAAGCATAGTAAATCAAAGAAAAACTTGATAAATGGGGTTGCATGAAATTAAAATGTTTATGATCAGCAAAGGACACAGCCAACAAGCAAAAAAGACAGCCTACGGAAGACAGCTATACATCACACAATGGCCTAATATATAGAATATACAGAAAACTTAAAAAAAAAAACCTCAGAAAACCAAGAACCCAGTTAATAAATGAGCTAATGAACCAAAGATAGTCTTTTCAGAAGTAACAGTAAAAATGGCCAATAGACACACAGAGAAATGCTCAACAACTCTGGCCATAAAGGAAGTGTAAATCAAAACAATATTGAGATTCCACCTCACCCCAGTTAGAATGGCCATTATCAAGAAGACAAACATTCACAGATGATGGTCAGGCTAGGGCCAAGAGTGAATCCTAATGCACTGTTGGTGAGAATGTAAATTTGTTCAACCACTCTGGAAAGCAGTAGGGAGGTTCCTCTAATTTATTTTTCTTAACTTTGCTACTGAAGCTATATTTGGTAGTCAGCCTGTGTACTCAAAATTGCTTGCATCTGTTGACAGAACTTGCAGACTTTAAATTCTCAAATTTACTCCTCTTTATATCTTAAATGAACATCTACTTGAGAACTCAGGAACCTATTTTGCTGTTTTACTAATTAAAAAAAAAACTTTACTTTTATGTAGCTTACTATGTCATGATCACCCAACTACTAATCATCCCAAACTAGAAATTAGTCAAAAATATCCTTGCTATTGTTACAACTGGCTATTTTGGTTATACTGCTGAGGAAAAGGGTCCAAGACAAAATATAATACTCCTACCTTATCTGAAATGGTTACATCCCAAGAGCCCCAGGGGACATCAGAAGCCATAAATAACTCTAAACTCCACAAACACAGTGCACTGCGCTTTTTCCTATACATACATATTTAAGAAAGAGTTTACCTAAGTCAGGGTTTAATTTACAAAATAGGTGATAGATTAACAGCAATGAGAATAATTACAACACACTGCAATAGTAGCATATTGAACTTATCCTACTTCACATGCATTTTGTCACTGCATCCTTACAAAATGGGTCGGATTATTAGCCCCATTTACACAGGCAAAAAACTTCAAGACATTTGTCTGCTTGTTGGTTTTGAAACAGAACCTTGTCACAGCCCAGGTTGCCCTGGAATTCACCATGTGGCCCAGGCTGGCCTCAGACTCATTATCTTCCAGCCTTCTGAGTATGGGGATTATAGATCAGTACCACACCCAGCAAATTTTTGTCTCTCTGTCTGTGAGCACATGTGCACATGCACACACATGCACACATACATGATAGTCCCAGATATAGAAATCAGGGCCTGGCACAGCCTTTCAGCTTTTGTGCAAACTTGTGCTCTACCACTCAAGCTATAGTTCCACTTTAGGTATTTTGTGGTTATTTAGAGACAAAAGAGTCTCATAAATGTTCTTGCCCAGGCTGGCTTTGAACCACAATCTTCGGATCTCAGTCTCCTGAATAGCTAGGATTACAGGCATGAGCCACCAGCGCCAGGCCCACACCCAGTAAATTTAAAGATATTTTTTAATCTATCTATGAAGATGCAGCAGGATAAGAGCAAAGACTTAATATCTCATGAAGGCAGTTTGATTCAAAACACTGAGGGCAAAAATGCACCAAGGCCTTCACAGGAACAGATTACTTTTATTTTACCACAGGAGAAAGTAGGAGATTGATGGAAGAGGGTAGAGCGGTGAATTTGGAGAATTAGAGAATAAATAGTCCCCTTAACTAAAGACGTCACAGCACTTCTGAGTACATCTAAGTGGAGCAACATGGTGTCTTCCCATCCCTAACACCTGGGTGCCCTTGGTCATTATCTGTCTTCACATAATGCAAGGTAACCTGAATCTTCTCCCTTTCCTGACCTGAACAGAGCTTCTCTGAATCTCCCTGTAAGGACTCAACATGCCTAAATACCAGAATAATTTAGTGATTCGCATTGAGACTCTTAAAGCTAATCAAATAATTCGTTAATTATACACCCCTTAATCAAATAATTCCTCTTCTCAGAATGTGCTCTAAGGAGAAAAAAAATTAGGAGTCATGAATCAAATTTGCTATAGAAGAATACTTAGTGTGGAATTATTTATAATGCAGTGTGTAGATGAAAATATAAAACAAAGGAAAAAGAATTTTCTGGGAGATGTTTAGCACAGAACATGACAGAAATACTAGTTCATAACTGTTCTGTTTAAATGTATTTGATAACTGAAAAAATCCTTATGAAATAGCATTTGCGTGCATGGTGTCTACTGCATAAGTAACGTGGCCACTACTTTTACAACACACGCAGTGAACAAATCAATAAATACATATACACAAACCCTTAAATGTATAGGGGCAGAAATAAATCATTATCAAGTGAGAATACTACTGTCTCTGGCAAGTTCACAGCTGTTTTTATTAGTTGCCCTTATTTTTAACAGAACTTTCCAATTTTCCTAGATGAGTTCACTTTGCTTTATAGAGCATTTAAACTGGCAAAATGTCATTGGAGAGCTAAATTGTTGTTGGGGTAGGGATTTTTTTTTTTAAGATAAACAGGAAACTGTCTCCTTCAATGAGACCTTCAGTCTGCCCTGGCCATTTCCCACATGATCATAGGCTAATTGCCAAGAGACTCTTGCTTTTCTTCATTTGTTAAGGACAATGATTCCTGTGATTATTTCGTGATTGTCATTATTCCTGTGATTCACCATTGTTGACAGAATTAGAGAGAACAGCCAGGCGCCAGTGGCTCACGCTTATAATCCTAGCTACTCAGGAGGCTGAGATCTGAGGATTACAGTTCAAAGCCAGCCCAGGCAGGAAAGTTAAAACCAGAAGTAGCTCTGTGGCTCAAGTGGTAGAGCACTGGCCTTGAGCTGAAGAACTGAGGGACAACGCCCAGGCCCAGAGTTCAAGCTCTACAACTGACAAAAAGAAATAAAAAGAAAGAAAGGAAGGAAGGAAGGAAGGAAGAAGAATTGGAGAGAACAAGTGTAAGCGACTCTCATAGTTGTTCAATAAATGGCAGAGATTCTCTTTTTCGGTCATATTTTGACATATATATAACTACACTTTTGATGTCTACATCTTTAAAAAAATACCATAGCCCTCCATGGGAAGACAAAATTTATTTTTGTTTCTCTCGATACCACACACCAATCTGTATAAAGAGCAGACCTTCGATTGTATTCACAGACTTGCAGAAAAATAAAGCAGGAAATTTTATAAACCCCTCCTCATTTAACCAGGATCCACAGCTGCAACCACACACACCATGGAAGAAGAACAGCACACCTGCAGCACAGGGCTCAGGACTTCACCGCACACGGCAGCCTGTGACCCCCTGAGTGCTGCACAGACCCACATCTTCATTCGTGTCTCTCCCTGTGGAACTCTTATCTCCAAATAACTACCATAAAAATCAAAAAGTAAACCTGTGGCTCAAGTGCTAGCCTTGAACAAAAGAAAAAAACTCAGGTACAGTGCCCAGGCAAGAAAGAAAGAAAGAAAGAGAGAAAGAAAGAGAGAAAGAGAAAGAAAGAGAGAGAGAGAAAGAAAGAAAGAAAGAGAGAAAGAGAGAGGGAGGGAGGAAGGAGGGAAGAAAGGAAAGAAGGAAGGAAGGAAGGAAGGAAGGAAGGAAGGAAGGAAGGAAGGAAGGAAGGAAGGGAAGAAGGAAGGAAGGAGGGAGGGAGGGAGGAAGGAAGGACAGAAGAATTGAAGAAATTACTATAGAATTCTCTCCATACCAAGTAGAGTTCTGGGCAGCAGCATCAAATGCACACTTTTGTTGCTTTCTTTATTTTTTTTTCTTGGGGGGGGGGACTATTGACACACAGCAACATTAATTTGTGTACTATGCTTTCTTCCCAATCTTCAAGATTAATGTCCTAGAAAGCTATCTACTATTGTCGAATCAGTCAAACTCATTAAGAGATGGCAAATCTTCCTACGTCGAAGTATGGATGAGAGACCTCACTCACCATCTTCTATTTTTGTTCACTCAGCTGCAATGATTCATCATCGTTGCAAAACAAGAAGAGTTTGATGAGAGGCTTTGATAAACAGAATCATCCCAACTAGGTGCATGAATGAACACCTCCTACAGATTCTGCACAAAAAACAAGTTGTCAACAAAATGATATCCCAGATTCTAGATAACACTTCCTTTCCTCCACCCCAGGGAAAACACAATCGTGAATTGTTAGAGGAAGTTTGGGCTCAGTGATTTCTAACACAGATTCCCCACCCACACCCTGCCAAGGCCACAGCCACCCAGGGAAAGCTTCAGTTCTGTTCTTTACTAGCTTGCTCTTCTTGCCATTGTCTATCTTAGTCTTATGCAAGAGAGAACTAATACTAGTACTTAACTGCTCACTGCTGCAAGTATTCAATGAAATTCGGGGGGGGGGGAATTACAATAATGCCAGTATATAAAGGTTTTCTGTTACGACTCTGTGCAACTTATCACACATTACAGATGAGAAAATGGAAGCAAAACTGAAGTACCTAACTCTCCAAAGTCATGAATCCAGTGTGTGATCATATTTCATCACCTTGTCCATTTGCTTTGACATAATCGCCTTGCCTTTAGATCCTATCTTTAACATATACCCCAAACACCCATCCATTTAGAATAAACGTTATAGCCATAGCCATGTTCCAATGACTCATCAGCCTCTGGAGGCTGAGGCCTGAGAATGGAGGCTGAGACCTGAGAATGTCCATTTGAAGTCAGCTCAGGCAGGAAAGTCTGTGGGACTCATCTCTAATTAACCACTAGAAAGCCAGAAGTGGAGCTGTGGCTCAAGTCGTGAATCTCCATCCTTGATCCATGAGTTCAAGCTCCAGTGCTAGCATAATTTTTTTTAAAAAACAGCAGAATAAATTTATACAACAAAACATAAGAACACATTTCTTTGCCTCAAATCTGTACCTTACTTTAGACACTAAATATTTCCAGGTGTGCAACTGAACATCTCTGAGAAAGATACACAATCCAACTCTGCTATCAAACCCTGCTGACTATTGTCTTGAGGTCAACGAAACCACTGGCTATCCCAAGGAGGGTAACGAGCAATACGTGTCTTGAATTTCTGATACAGCTATCTCCTTGCTTTGCGTAAATAATGACACGTCTTTCTGATACACTGCAATTTCTCTGCAAATGAGCATCAGCAGAGATCCACTTAATAAAGCATGGAATGTGAAAAAAATTTAAAAAGCTAAGAGTTGTTTGTATCCCATATCTGGGCAAGCAAGAGTACACCCCAGCACCGGCACGAGTTCATCAAGGCTCAGAGTCCGAGGTGCTCGGTGCTGCGCTCCAAGTCTGGCCTTCCCATAGGAAGCAGAACATGAAAGCCCAGTGTACCGCCTTCCTTTTCCTGCCCACTACCTCCTTCCCATAGTGTTAATGGTGATGAAACTCTGGATTCGATATTACACGTCCACCTGAGGCTATATCCTCTCTACCCTGGCATTTATCACCAGGTACGCCCTCGGTGCTCTCTTCCAGGCTGGGCTGCATTCCTGCTTGCCACCACGCACAGGACAGAGGAGACAGAGCCGAGGTGAACGTAAGCCAGGTAAGATGTAATGTACCTACTGTGTCACACTGCCCCGTCAGGAAACACTGCACTGCCTGGTCAACACTGTTTCCATGTGGCAATACTTATTACATGCAATCTATGTGCAAACCTGATAGGGTTGGAAATGATCTGGAGGTAAAAGACTTGGTACCTCTTCAGAAGAAGAAGGCCTTGGTCTTTGTCATTCTCAGGCAAACGGATGGTGTTGAAACATATTGTGTGTCTTACAACACTGGCTGCTTCTGTCTTGGCACTCATGAGTATATTACATGATTGAGTGTAAAGACTCAAAAGCTAAGAAGGCGGAACTGATTACCTCTAACCTGTAAAGAGTATTGAAGTTGACCATAGTATTTGTGAGTAACATTTAATCTCTTCATTTCTCAAGGATGAATTTGTCTTTCTCATTTCATCAAGTATTTATTTAGATCTGAGAGGCACGTGGGGAACAAAATCCACCAGTATCCCTGAGGAATCAACTCATACCTATTATCCCAGCTACTCAGGAGGCTGAGATCTGAGGATCACAGTTCAAAGCCAGCCCAGGCAGGAAATCTGTGAGACTCTTACCTCTAATTAACCACCAGAAAGCCAGAAGAGTGGCTGAGGCTTTGAGCGAAATAGCTCAGGGACAGCTCCTAGGTCTTGAGTCAAGCAAGAAAGAAGAGGAAAAGGAGGAGGAGGAGGAGGAGGAGGAGGAGGAGGAGGAGGGGAGGTGGAGGAGGAGGAGGTGAAGGAGGAGGAGGTGGAGCCAAAAGTGGTTGGAGGCTCATCTGCCTAACAAGTACAAAGCCCTGACTCAACCTATGGCATACCAAAATAATAATAATACCAATAATCTCCAGATAAGATCATGGTAGTTTAAGAAACCATCAATCCAATGATTTACAAGGGAAGAGAGGAGAAGACATGCGATGTGAAGATACAAGGGATCAGTGGTGGATCTGTAGAGTATTCTAGGCAACAAGCAGAAACCAAGAGGAAGGAATGAGGTAGGAGTCTTCTCCAGAACTCCGAACCAGTAATTGTCAGTTGTTTGAAGCCACTACTTTGAGGCAACATTTTGCCACAGTTACAGGAAACAGCCATGGGAGTAAGTACTAATGCTTAGAGGCTGCTCATTCTCAGTGGGTACCTCTGGGTATGTGCCACATTTGGGGTGCTCAGGGAGATTTGCAACTATCTATCTTGCTCTAAAATGCAACTGAAGGTTCTAATTTGAGGGCATAATTCAGAGATCCAATAAGAAAATGATTTTTTGTGCCAGTACCAGGGCCTGAACTCGAGGCTTTTTGTGCTGTTCCTCAAGGCTGTTACTCTACCACTTCAGCCACCCTTCTACTTGTGGTTTTCTGCTGGTTAATGGGAGATAAGACCCTACAGACTCAGCTGCTCGGGCTGGCTTCGAACTGCAATCCTCAGATCTCAGTCTCCTGAGGAGTTAGGCTTACAGCCTAGTGGTGTGTGGATCAAATAAATATTTCAAATGAAACAAATGTTTCATTTGAAATTTGGTTCATTTAAAAGAAACAAATGGTTCTCTTTATATCCATTAGAAAATGCTTCAGGGGTCTGTTTTAATTTCTTAGAAGATCTAGATGGGCTAAGACTCAGTCTCTAGGGAATGAAAGACAGAGCGGGGGTCAGTGGGGGGAGAATGTGTGGAGCCATCAGTGGCTGAGCCGGCCACCGCAGGCCCTTTATGTGTGTCAAGCTTGACCTCAATTTTATTCTTCATCTATAGTGACTCTCATCACCCTTTCCACTTGTGACATTCCTATTTGCCACTAATTGACCAAATTAATCAGTGGGATGGGAAATAATCGCTCACTAGCTGTCAAGCAAACCCTGTCACTTTGTGACTTCCAAGGGCTCAAAGCCACTCAATTCAATTAGCTTCAGTATTTTACACACAGTACTCTGAAGCCAATTGTGCAATTCCTCCATGTTTTGTTTCCTTTCCTCCCAAGAGACAATGAGACAACTTCATAAATATGCCACAAATAAATACAGAAACGGGCCATCAGAAAAAGGACTGCTTTGGAAGGATGCACTATCTTCTGACTCTGAATTATCCATGGTAAAAGTTCAATCCTTCCTGAGAGCTCTTTGAATGTCTGGGGGAAAGGGAGGGGAGCAGATTTTCTGGTTGTCCAAAAAGATCAGTAGCTAATTACAGCTAATTGCAGTCAACTTTCACCTCTCCCTGGTAATGGGAAGAACACTGAGGAAGCCAATCCCCAAACGGCGCCTCTTCCATTAGACTTGAGCAAGGAAAAATGCACAGAAGACATTTGCAGGGCAAAGGATTCTCCCAGCTCTGAGAAAATAAACAAGTCCTGATCAAGTCAGGGGTTGAGGTGTAGATGGTCTAAATACAGACATGTTCCTACCACACCCCCCATCCTATTATTACAATTATCTTTACACTGGAATTACAATGAAATTCACAGACCTTCACAGACCTGGGCTGAGGAATGAATGGACGAAGCTCAGAGGGCTGACAAGACAATGAGTCCAGGTCAGAAAGCCTAAAGCTGAGCCCGGACAGCAGCAGTACAACAATGACAGCGCCGTGGCGGGTAGTATGGGTCATCCAGCCCCTTCATCCCGCAGAGAAGCCATGCCTTCCTTTTATAAACAAGGAACTGAGGCTGGAAGGCACTAGGTTTACCTGATTCTACGTTCTCTACATCACAGAGAAAACCAAGCATCTTACTCCGTTCAGGCCGTTAGAACCAAACGTGTTGGTAGCTGATAGAGAACTGAAGTTCCATTCTCACCGTTCATTCTCACGGGAAGTCTAAGCTGGAGGCCGTTGGCTTTGCGTGTGTAGTTCAGTCTCTTCCTCACACACCGCCCCTCCCGCTGAGCCTCACAAACTCCCCTGGGCCTGTGTTTGGTTGTTGCCCATCCAGGGGTTTGAACGCAGAGCCTGGACGCTTTCTCCCTCAGGCTACTGCTCTCATCACTTGAACCACAGCTCCTCTTTCAGCTTTTATTTGGTGATTTATGGGAAACAAGTGTCTCAAGGACTTTGCTCTCCAGGCTGGCTTTGAACCACAAACCTCAGATCTCCTCAGTAGCTAAGGTTTCAGCAGTGAGCCACTGGTGCCCAGCCCTTGGGCCTATTTTTAAAGGGCACTAATTCCTTTCACCAGAGCTCTATTTCTGCATCCTCCACTGCCCCCCTAAATCCTAAATACTTCTTAACTCTACCACATCGAAGATTAAATTACGTCGTGGGATTTGAGGGGAGTTGACACTAACATTTAGCTCCCAGCCTTCAGGTCAGATTTAAACAGGGACTGACTCCAACACATAGGTGTCTTCTATGAGGCTGTTTGGGTGAAAGGCATGGACAACATTGACTGATCCTTTTTAAATTCTCCTGTCACCATTACAGGTGTCTATTGCATACGCCAATGATCCAGACTTACAATAGAGTTACAACCCATGACACCCATCGGGTGACAAAAGTCCTATAAAGCAGACGTGTTGGGGACACCTGATGCACAAAACACCACACTCCACACAGTCCACTGCACCAGCCACCAGTTGTTAGGCCTTGCTCTTCATGGCCGGCTGGTACCTGTGTCTTGCGGACATGGCCCACTATTGACAGATTGGGATTGCATCCATTTCTAGCCCGGGGCAGGGACAGAGAGAAAGAAAAGAAAGAAAAAAAAAGATGAAATTTCAACATTTGAAACATAGTCTCTTTTATACTCTTTTAAACTCAAAAAAAAAAAAAAAAGATTCAACCCAGAGAGTCAGAGATCATCACTTTACATCACTTTACAAAATTGGATGCTCTTCTAATTAAGAAAATATATATTATTATCTCTCTAAAGGACAGAACTTGTGCATGACAGATGGTGTCCGCGGGCTTCGTTGCTGAAGTTTTTGAAGAACTTGGTTAACGGTTGTTTTATTTAGCAGGCCATCAACAGGAAAAGAGCCTCTTGAAAGGCTCATTGCATCAAGAGTGTCATATAAAATGTCATAATCTCATGTCCACGTTCACTTAGCCCTCTGCCTGGTTGAGCTTAAATTAAAGCACTCATTGGAGAGGTGTAATTCATGTCTTCTTAGTTTGTAAACAATTGTTTCCTGGAAATGGACTGTTGAGTGTGTAGTAGATATTCCATAGAAAAATAAAAACAATAACTGGAAGAATGATAGGAGTGACACTGATCAAGATGTATGGTACTCATACTCTGACAGGTTGAACAGAAATCCCTTTGTACAACTACTTAAAGATACTTTTTTAGACAAAGTAAAAAAGATAAACTCACAAGCTACTGTGTTAAGTTGAAACCCCTTTGTATGACCACTTAAGAATAATTTTTTTAAAAAAGAAATACTCAATAAAGAGTAGGTATGCTTTTGCAAGCTACAAGGCATGATGGCGTATTCTAAGTGTTGTGTTCCATGATAGTATTGCTTTTGAATGATATTGATTTAGCTAATAAGTCCATGCTAGGCCGTGGTGACCAGTCCATTCTCATTTATGCAGAGATCTATCTAGGTATTGTGCTAAGTGCCCCAATTGCAAAAACATCAATATTCCTGGACTGACTTCATTTTTACACACACACACACACACACACACACACACACACACACACACACAGAAACCTCTCCCACTCTCAACACTGTAATAATTTTACTTCATACATTTATTCTGCCCTTGTTGCCTGGGGAGATTCAAGACTATCTCCTCCACATCTGTAGGCATCTCCCAGCACCTCTAGGAGGAACACATGCTTTGCTCTCCACACCACACCTTGGCATCGCGGGCTAAGTAAGTCTAGACTGTTGTTACTCTCCTTTTTCAGAGAGTGATCCGCAGAGCTGCCCAACCCCAGATCCCAATCTTCCCAGGAACAATCTCTATGCAGAACCCAATCCATACAGGAGAATAAAGGCCAGTGCCAAAACCTCTCATGAGAAACAGTAAAGCTTTCCTGAGTTCATATCACAGTTCATGTTTTTCTTTGCTCAAGACAGATTTCTTCATACTCAAAGGAGCAGGTCTGTAGAAATATCTCAAAGCCCAAAACTGTCACAGAATCTTTTCCAGAGAGCTTCCCATGTCATGGTTGGGTCCAGAAGTTGAACTCTGCACCTGGATCGTTCAAGTCCTGTTCCCATGTGAATTCCCAACCCCGGTGGGAAGTGGAGCACAGAATGCTGATAGGATTGTTGAGGGTTGGTTTTTTTTTAATTGTATTTTTTTAATCTTTTCTCTGGTACTCTTCTCTGGTACTTGGGATCAAACCCAGGGCATTGCACTTAGAAGCCAAGCACTTTGCCACTGAGCTACCCCAGCCTAGTGATGGTATAATGGTTAAAACTGGTAAGGACCTGAAATATCTCTGCTTAATTTGTCACTCCAGCCAGTGCTCAGCAAACATTTTCTGATGGGCCAAAAGGCAATATCAAAGATAAGTAATCATTTATATAAACATTGGAAATGTAAGCATTTTAAAATATGAAAGCTCACAACCAGTAAAAGAAAAGAGTTATGCAAACAGATTTGACCTGCGGGGTCATTGCCCACCAACTCATATTATAAAAAGCTGCAGATTCAGCCATGTAAAAGCAAGGGGGCTGTGCTACCCAGGGAGAAGAACCATTGAAGTGTGTGAACGTTAAATCTAATTTATAAATATATATATGCATACATAAACTTATAAATATATAGGCTCATGTGCATAGACAGACAGACAGACAGACAGACAGATAGATAGATAGACAGACAGATAAACAGACAGATAGACAATTTAATTCAAGAATGATAGTTGCAGGGAGGTATAACTCCTTCAAACAGCTGACCTGCATTCTAACAGAATGAATTCCATGAAGCTGGAGCTCAAGGTATCAGGGTCGGGTCCTGGTGGGGAGGAGTAGGGTGAATAAACTAAAGAAAAGAAGAGGGGAGAATGAAGCCATCATAATAGTCAATGCATCTATGCGCTGATGAAACTAGGAGGGTTGAGGGAATGGGGTTGGGAGAGACGGGGTGGGAGAGGAGTGGGGAGAGTGATAGAAGGGTGACATTGATCAAGATGCCTTGTAGTCATAAACAGACATATTGACTTGCACCCCTTTGTACAACTGTTTAAAGCTGATGAAGATGGATGATGATGATGATGATGATGATGATGATAATGAAGAAAGTGAACTATTGAGAGCCAAAGGGAAGGTTGTCTACAACACCACAATTGCTCACACACAGCCACACAGCACGTTGACATGGTCAGTAAGGAGTTTATGCACAAGTCTCTTTAGAAGTGACTTGCACAAATTCCAGGCATGAGCCACCAGCACCCAGCCACATCTAGGACTTCTTCTGGAAATAAAATCCTATCTTTTGCAGCTCTAGCAGAAGTGCACAGGAACGGGACTCTTCACGAGGGATTGCCAGAAGGTCTTGAAGAGGCTGCATACCATTCTGCTGCCCATCAGCAGCACCGCTGCTTCATTTCTGAGAACAATACCGAGGTGCTTCATGTTAACGTAGCGATGATTAATGGTCCTTTTTCTTGGGGTGCTGACGATCCTTTCATGGAAGATTCATCAGCTTAAGATCTTCTGGAATAAAGTCCCTTCTTCATACCATTCATCCACTCTATCTGGACTTGGAATTTATATTCTGCTTTCCATATTCTAGGCAAATATTCTTTGTTAACTATGATGCTATTGGTGTATAGCTTTTTATTTTTTCATTTAGTTGAAGTGTTTTGCTTTCTTATTAGGATATGTTTAATTACAGAGAGGTTTTATTGTCATATTTCTGTATTTGCATATAATGAACTTTGATCAAATTCACCCTCTATTCCTCTTTTTTAGTCCCCCTTTAGAACAATTTTAATAGATTCTATTACTATGTTTTCATCCATATGCATGAAATACTTTACATACTCACTTTATATGTTTTTCAGAAGCTAAAATTTTTAGCTTTCAGAAATTTCAGTTTACCAATTTTTTCTCTTATGGGTCATGATTTTAGCGTTATATCTAAGAGTTCTTTGCCTAGCCCAATATTTTCTTACATCTTTTAATATTTTCAGTTTTACATTCAAATATGTGACCCATTGGTAGTTAAGTTTTATAAAAACCATTAAACCTAAGTTGATATTCACTTACTGTTCCAATACCATTTATTGAAAGACTTTATCCTTTCTCCATTCTAAACATTCAAGAATTGACTGGCCATATTTAGAGAGGTCTCTTTCTGTCACCTATATTCTGTTCTAAACAACTTGAATGCTGTAGATTTACAGTAGGTCAAAGCTTAGTACATTTCTGGAGTCATATAATAATTGTCTCCAAGGAGACACAAACAAACAGATACAATCTAAGAAACTTACTTTACCATTACCTATAGTGCAGGTCAGTTTACAAATGCTTTACTACTTTGTAGCACGCACATGCGCACGCGCGCGTGTGTGTGTGTGTGTGTGTGTGTGTGTGTGTGTGTGTGTGTGTGTGTGTGTGTGTGTGTGTGTGTGTGTGTGTGTGTGTGTGTGTGTGTGTGTGTGTTGGTACTGGGTCAGGATTTCTCACTCTCCCGCAACTTTTTTTTCTCAAGGCTAGAGTTCTGCTACTTGAGCCACAGGTTCACGTCAGGAATTTTAGTGGTTAATTGGAGCAAAGGCTTGTGGATTTTCCTGTCCAGGTTGGCTTCAAACTGTAATCCTCAGATCTCAGCCTCCTGCGTAGCTAGGATTAGAGGCATGAGCCACCCCCAGGTACCCAGCTCATATTTTATATTTTACTTAATTTTTTAAAATTCCTTGATCTTACAAATGTTTTTATTGGATGTAGAATTTCAAGTTTCCAATCACTGATCCTTCAATGCTTTAAAAATGTTACTTGACGGTTCCAGGTGACTATTTCTGATGAGTAATTTGCTCTCTATAACTTTTTTGTGTTCTGAAGTAATTATGAAAGTAATTATCCATGTCCTTCTGCGCCCCGGCTTCTCCAAATCCGCTTCTCTCCTGCTCATCATGGTGTCTGAGCATCCTGCCAAATCCGATGACATCTGACAGACGGACTGTGATACGCAGACTCCGCTGGCAGGCCCTGGTTCTCAGTGAGCCATGTATGGTCCAGAAGGTCAGAGAGAACCCCTCTGACAAGTCCCGCCCCTAACAGCTCAAGAACACTCATAGGGATCTTAGGATCAAAAGTGAACCCAGACCACCCCACCAAAGCGAAAGACAGCTGCATCTTACAATCCCATTTTCTCTCTCAATGGATGAATGTCGGCATGGATGCATTTAGGATGGTCACTCCCTTACCCAATGACAATTATAGCCCTGGCCTCAGGAAGGCAATGGCTACCTAGGGTTCAAATCCATTAGGAATGAGGTCACGGATTCCACCATCAACTAAACCATGAAGACCGGAAAATTCAGCCTGACGGCGGAGGCTGGAGAAACAATTTCAATGAACAGTGGTCAAGGGATGCTGAATACAAGTCTCAGATATGGGCCCAACTATCTGCCCCATGAAACTGCAGTTCCTCATACTACTCCCCCTTCCTCAGCCTCCCCCTTGGGAAGAGATGCCCAAGAAATACAAGTGAGCCCACAGCGGTGTGGTTGTGATAGCAATACAGCCAAAACACTTCTGCTTTTAAGAAGGACTTCTCAGCCGGTGCCAGTAACTCACATCAATAATCCTATAATCCTATAATCTATAATCCTAGCTACTCAGGAGGCTGAGATCTGAGGATCACGGTTCAAAGCCAGCCCGGGCAGGAAAGTCTGTGAGACTCTTATCTCCAATAAACCACCAGAAAACTGTAAGTGGTGCTGTGGCTCAAGTGGTAGAGTGCTTGCCTTGAGCTGAATTGCTGAGGGACAGCGCCCAGGCCCAGAGCTCAAACCCCATGATGAAAAAACAAAAACAAAAACCGAAAAGGACTTCCCCAGGTTGGCGGAGCTCTGACTCTACCCTCTCGCTTCTTTCTCCCTTTACAAGTGCCAGCCTCTAGTGACTGCTGAAGCCTCAGTGACTAAAGTCATGATTACTCAGTAGTAATCACCCCCCAGTACATTCCCAGCACTTCCATTCTACTTTGGCTTATGAGTTGAAGGCACAATCATTTTTCTCTATTCTTCAGCTCTGGGTCTTCACATAGATTGTTGTGTCCAGCCACCTCCCTCCATGTGACTGGCTTCAACTTGGAGTACATTAGCCACAGACCAATCGCTTCCCATTTAGGCATCATCCGCAAACACCCCCATCAGAAGTTCCTGCAAGAAGAGCCATAGCAGAGTTACCATCCCACGTAACCCTCCTGCCTCCGGTACTCATTTCTGTCAGTCCTGCTCCACCCCTTCATGACAGTGCAAGGGTCATGGGGAAGTATTTCTACATCAATATCTGTATCCCGTTGCATCCTAAACCTGGAGGATAGAATGCATACAGGTCAGACACAAAGAGAGAGAAGGAAACGCATGTAAAACGAGAGGACTCAGAGAGGAAAGATGAAAGACAAATATAGAAGAAATGCACTGAATAAAAAAAAAAAAACATTCTTCCAGTCCTTTTAAGAGGCACCCGGCGGTCCCAGAAATGAGCACAGGGGGAGAAAATAAGGGCACGGACCCAGCCCAGACACATCCTCAGAACACGGGTGTCCAGCGGGGTGTTCCCTGCTTGTGTGCAGCTGTCAGCTCTTGCCGAGTTCAGATTGAGGCTGCCACTTCGCGTTGGAAATAACTGAGTCTGATGATGGCAATGTCGGAACTCCCCACAGTCATCGCTGTATCTAGGTCAGGGCTGACACCCACTCTGTGTTCAGGCCGGTGATGGTGTCAGCTCAACTACACCAAGATTCATGCTCACCACCTCGGAAGCACACAAGGGGAGTGACTCTAGGAAGTCGCTCCTCTCCTCAGGAATTTGAGGGATTGTGTTTATGACCACTACTGCCATTATTCTCTTTAAGCAGTTGTACCAAGGGATTGTCAACAAATCGGTTCATGAATACAATGCATCTGGATCAACGCCACGCCTTTCAACATTCCCACCTATCCCTCCCAACCCAGTCCTTCCCTCACTTTGCTTGTTTTCGTAGGTTCTCCACTGAATTATTGTTTTCCCTACATCAATTTGCCATTTGAGTTTTTATTATCTTTCAGTAATTGTAGGAAGCAGTTTATGAACACAATGCATCTTGATCAATGTCACCCCTTTCAATATTCTCACCCATCCCTCCCCTACGCACCCCTGCCCGTCACTCTTTTGAATTTTATATTCATTGAACTCTTGGCTACATTCTTGCTGCTTCTCCTCTTCATACCACCCCTTTCAAGTACTCATTTCCTTTTGTTGAACTTTGACTTTGCCTTTGTGAGGAATTACACTATTTGAGTTCTCCCTTGAATCTACCATATTGTCGTTAATACATTTGCACACACTTACATACCACCCACTGTATTTAATTAGATGTTTATAAGCTAATTCTAGCTTTTACATATAAAGGAAAACATACATCCTCTGTCTCTCTGGGGCTTACTTTTTTCATCCTTAGAACCTTTGCCAGGTCTTTTTATTTCTTTACAAATTTCTTATACGAATGGATGAGTAAAATTCCATTGTGTATCTGCCCCACTTTCTTTATCCATTCTTCCATTGTGGAACAATTGCTGCAGTGAACATGGTTACGCTGGTGGCTTTACTGTATCCTAGTTTGTAATCTTGTAGAGAAAAACCTAGGAGTCAAATTGCTGGATTATAGAGTAGCTCTGTTTAGTTTTCTGAGGAACCTTGATACTACTTTCTAGAATGGTTGAACATTAACATTTCCATCAGCATTGTGATTGGATTCCCTTCCGGCAGCATTCTCCCCAACATCTGTTATTGTTTGCTTTCTTGATAATGGGATGAGATAAAATCTCACTGTTGTTTTTATTTGCATTTCCTTTATGGCCAGAGATGTTGAACATATCTTTGTGTGTCTCTTGGCCATTTTTATTTCTTCTGAGAAGTCTCTCTTGAACTCATTAGCTCATTTGTTAACTGATTTGGTTATTTAAAGATTTAATTTTTTTAACTCTTTGTATATGCTGGATATTAGACAAAGATCTCCCATTCCATCTTTTTTAACTTGTTGGCTATGTTCTTTGCCTTGCAGAAACTTTTTAGTTTCATGAAATCCTATTTATCAAGTCTCTTTTTTAATCTTTGCTCTGTTTCTGTAGTTTTACTCAAGAAGTTCCTACCTGTGTCAGAGACTCCTAATGTTTCTCCTACTCCTTCCTGTCATAGTCAACTCTCCCCACACCTCTTCAATATAGTACTGGAATTCCTAGCAAAAGCAATAAAGTAAGGGAAACACAAAGGAGATCCAAATGGGAAATGAAGAAGTAAACCTACTCTTTTTTGCAGGTGATGTGATCCTGTACTTAAAGGACCCTATAGACTCCTCCTCCAAGTTAGTAGACCTGATTAAAAATTTTGGTAAAGTAGCAGGGTATAAAAATCAACCCACAAAAATCAGAAGCTTTCGGCATGACAAAAATTAGAAGATCATGACTGAAATCAGGAAAGCAACCATTTGCAATAGTCCTTAAAAGAAAAAAAAATAGAAGCTAACCAAGAATGTGAAAGAGTCTACTACAATGAAAACTATAAAAACTTGAAGAAGGAAATCAAAGAAGATATAAGGAACTGGAAAGAACCCCCCATCATGCTCCTGGATTGGCAGCATTGATATGAAAATTTCGAGACTGCTGAAAGCAATCTAGAAATCCAGTGCAATACCTATCAAAATCCCAACATCATACTTCAACAGGATAGAGAAAAGAATCCAAAAATTTATATGGAACCACAAAAGGCCCCAAATTGCAAAAGCAATTCTGAGCAGAAAATGTACACTGGAAAAATAACAATACCAAACTTCAAATTCTATTCTAGAAACATAGTAATGAAAATAACTTCCTACTGGCCCAAAATCAGATGGAAGGACCAACAGAACAGATTAGAAGACCTAGAAATAAACCCACAAACATATAGCCATCTACTACTCGATAAGGGAGCCAAAAACATAGACTGGATGGTGACAGCCTCTTCAATAAATGGTGCTGGGAAAACTAGATATCCACATGCAAAAAAGCAAAACTAGATCCTCATCTAGCACCTTGCACCAGCATCAATCCAAATGGATCAGAGACCTCAATGTAAGATCCAAACCCACTAAACTAGTAAACTGAATTTTGACCGCCTTCTTCTCCCCTACCTTCTCTTCATTCACCTTCACCTTACCCACCCCCCTTCTTGAATACCTGTTTCCTAGTGTTTATTTTGTTGAACTTCAATTTTGCCTTTTGAAAGGATTATACTGCTTGTTTTCTCCCCAGAATCTACCACATTTCATTTATTACATTTGTATATACTTGCTTACCACCCAATGGGTTTACTTATATGTTTATAAACTAATTCTAGCTTCCATATCTTAGGGAAAACATGTTTATATCTCTCTGAGCCTGATTTATTTCACTTAACATAATTTTTTCCAGATCCTTCCATTTCTTTGCAAATGATGCAATATCATCCTTTCTAACAGATGAACAAAATTCCATTGTGTATATATACCACATTTTCTTGATCCATTCAGCCAATAAGGGATTCTTAGACTTGAGACATTCATTTTTATTCCAACTAAAGATTCTCCATTACCCAGAAACACACAACTTTCATCCTCATAATTATAGAGGACATTTTATTTGGTGGTTGAAAAAAATTACTGCAATAATATTTTTTTTAATCTATTATCCACAAACCATGGGAGTTGTGTTCATTTGGGGGGATGGGAGGGTGATTAAAGCCTACAATGCATGTAGTAAAGTTTGCTAGAGGGTAGATCTGATGAGGCCATCAAAAACTGATGTCACTTCAATTAGACATCCAACACTGACATGCCCAGAAATATAGCTTATATGGGAGAATTGGGTCTTAATGTATCACTTGTCAGTAAATTCTCAAGGAGAACATTTGTTCAAAAGCAATGCTTAAAATATAGACTATTTTCTCTCGATGTTTCAGCCTCCTTTTCTGAGAAGAAGGCTGGGCAGCACGATGCCCAGGTGGACACACACTCTGTGAAGGTGAAGAGGCAGCAGGTATACTTCTGTCAACCCTCGATGCAAAGCACAATATTTCAAAAAGTATGTCTCCACAAAGCTTTCAGAAGCAACCTATCTCCATGGAGAGGCAAGGCAAGAGTAGGTGAGGCGAAGATAGCAGACAGAACATGAAGAAAAGGAATCTCAGGTCAAAAAGGACACGTGAGAGAGCAGGAAGATATTAGACACAAAAACTTACAGCCACATTGCAATCCAGCTGGCAATTTATTATACCTCAGTAGCCGCAGCCTGGAGAGGGTAGCACAGATCATTTAACATGTGGGCCTTCCAACGTCTTGAATGTTGAAGCACTGGAATTCTTTGTGTGTACCAAAGGTCTCAGTCAGAAAATCCAGAGGGACTACATTAATTAGAGCACATAATTTTAGTAGTAGACATGCCTATTCCCTAAGCCTGGACATCTTCCTAGAGCCTTGTCTCGAGGTAAGAAATGTGGTTGGTTTAGCAGCATTTGTTAATTTATGGAAGAAGGAAAATGAATCACATATAAGCATATGGAAATATCCAAATGCCAATTTTCTCTTTTTTAGCTTAGCTCTTTGTGTCCTCATTTTCCTTTTAGCCTGGGATCAGCACCAGCGACTTTTAACGTGGAACAGAGTCTGCTCCTACTTAGTTTTCTGTGTGGTGTGTGTGTGTGTGTGTGTGTGTGTGTGTGGGTGGGTGTGTGTGTGTGTGTGTGTGTGTGTGTGTGTGTGTGTGTGTGTGTGTGTGTGTTTCAGAGTAAGTAAAATGAGTGTTTGCTTTGGACAGAAAACTGACAAAGGACGGGAAATTCTTACTTTAGGGTATTACAGTTAAGGGTCAGCAGCGTTTAAGCAGGAGTTACTGCCACCCAGAGGCAGAGAGCCACGAACTGCCACGGCCTGTTACAGTTGTACTACAAAGGAAAGAAAGCCAAGAAAAATGTGTAGGTTGTTGCAGTTTTGCTCATTAAATCATCAAAGAATGGAAAATAGCTAGGCCTGAGCATTCCCTGGGTCTGTGGCGGCCGCGTCATCACAAATGATGAGGTATATTTAGATCTTCAGAGCTAGTCATAGTGAAGGAGAATGCAGGGTTGTGGTTTTTGTTGTCTTGTTTTGTTTTGTTTTCATGAGTTTGGGTGAATCATTTTCTGTGTCCAAGCACAACAGGGTAAACACACCTTGAAAATGGACTCTCCCGGCATGCTCTGAAGGTATTTTTTCCTTCCTTGGTAGCCCAGTGAGCCCATTTCCCTTGGGCAAAGGTAATACTTCGTTTATTTCCAGGCTATTAGGAAACACGTCAGTCCATTCATAGAAAATAATGTTCAGCTTGGAATGTACATACATGCACATATTACATATATTACATATTACATACATGCACACACTCATTGATTTCGATGAAATTAGTAAGTAAAATACAGAGAGGGCCGGGGACACGCAAGCCCTGTTGGAATTGTACTCAGGGACAACCTTACTGTTCAGGATTATGCTTAGAAAAAGAGACCCAAATACCTTCCCGAGTCCCATCATTGGACATTACTATTTAGCTGCTTGAAGGAAAGTTTCTACAGCATCCCAAAGGCTAAATGTCCCTCCTGGTGATATATAAATAAAGAGATACATTCACTCTAGACCTTTCTCCATGTTGGTAGTAATTTAAATGTAGATCTTGCATCAATTTGAGATGTTAAAAGCATAAACAAATAATGACTCCAAACTATATTTTTCTCTTCACTGGTTTGTTACTGTTGCTGTCTTTCTTTCCTTCTTTCTTTCTGCCCCTCCCCCCAAATCTGGGGCTTGAGTTTTGGGTGGGTACTCTGCCTGAGCTCCTTTAGGCTCAAGGCTAGCACTCTACAACCTGAGCCACAGCTCCAGTTCTGGACTTTATTTTTGGTGCTTAATTGGAGAGAACAGTCTCACAGACTTTCCTACCTGGGCTGGCTTTGGACCAAGATTCTCAGATTTCAGCCTCTTGAGTAGCTAAGCTATCAAGCAAGAGCCACTGGCATGAGGCATGACAAGCATCAGATACACAGACACCCAAACACATCCCTGTGCACTGTACAAAAAAATTTCCATATTCTAGCTAGATTCCCAACTACCCAGGTGATTTCAGTGTGTAAACCTTGGGATTCAAATAAAACAATTCATGATTAGGTCATAAAGTATCCTTAAATAATTATTTTTACTTTTCTCCAAGTATTGACTGTGTTAAGCCATAGTCTTTTGAAAGCCCATATTCAAATATGCTAAAGAGAGACAATGCTAAGGGTCCACTTCTTTGTAACATAAATTGCTCTATCCTTCAAAAAAGACACCAAAGCAAGAAAGCCTCCAGTTCTGTAGGTCTGTGGTTCTCTGATTGGTGTCTATTCCCTGCTCCAGTTTTGTCAGTACTGTAAATATATATATTCACTAGGCTTTTTGCATGTTCAATGGTATCAGCGCCCTCTACTGGTTCATTCCTGACATAGACAAAAATAAAAAGGGATAAAGAATACAAGACTTTGTCCTCATTTCTTCGCCTGCTTCTTGTCTTCATCAACACTTTATATCAAAGATAAGTTGTGAGATGGATTCTTCCTGGGGAGGTCTAACTCATGTTTGCCTTAATTTCACCCCCAAGAAATCAGTTGCAACATAGAATAAGGGGAATAGGAGGCCGAGGGGAGATGGAGAAAACCAGGTTTAAAAATATTAATTTATTGTTACTTGGACGTGAAGCATTTGGCGGCACAGAAGGATTCAAAGACACTCAAACGAATGACAGTACAAGGGAGCTAAGCCGAGGAACGCGAGGCTGGAATGCACAGAGAAAACCCGCACTATGCTTCTAATGAGGCAAAATGCGCAGACGTGTGCAAGAAGGCGAAAAACGCACACGTTCGTTCTTCCATTTTAGATTCCCATTATTCCTGATATATTATTGTTTGTGTCCCAAGGAGTAAGTCCAGTATCAACACCAATTCTCCTCAAAACCTACTCTAGACACGTAATCTAGACACGAAAGAGTCTGGGCAGTAAGCTAAGAAAGATGGTAAAGAATGTTGGTCGCGTATCAAAAACAGTGATCCTCGCCACTCACACCTGGCGTGTTGGATTTTTCCTTGTTGTCTTCTGCACTGCCCTTTCCTTACTTCATGCTTCAGTTCCAGAACCTGCCTCCCCTTCCACATTCCCCTCAAAACTCAAGCCACAACGTGACTCACTAAAACCATCCAGCTGAGGGTACATCTTAAATCCCCATCTTATTTTTACTTGTTTGCATGAGATGCACCTATCTTTAGGGTTCATCATTAATGAACTGCTATCAAATCCCACAGCTTGTCTAGCAACCATAACCAGAAGCCAACAGGTAATATAATTGGGACAAGCAGAGATTGATCTGAGGTATAGAAGAGAGAGGAGTTAGATTCCTTTCCCAGCATGACAGCCTAAAATTTCTAAAATTTAAATTAAATAAAACCACTAAAGTCACCATGTGGCCCTGAACGGGATAAACGACGCGTGTCAGCGGAAGCGTGGACATGCGATAGGTTCTCATCGAGCTGTAAGCAATCTTATTTTGTCTGTGTGTGTGTGTGTGTGTGTGTGTGTGTGTGTGTGTGTGTGTGTGTGTGTGTGTGTGTGTGTGTGTGTGTGTGTGTGTGCGCTCCTGTGAACAGCCCACCTTCCAGGATTTCAATCAATGCAGCTTGTTGCTTTGTTGCTGTTTTCCAACACTTAAAACTCAAAACCCAGTCAGGAATGCCACGTGCTATTGACGCTTTGATTAGGGTATAATTTAAATCACGTCTGCATCAGACAGGTCTTCTCAACTGGACAGTGTCTGCCCAAGGGATGCTTGCCTAGCGATATGCCTGACCACAACAGGAGAAGTGAGTGAAAACATGATCAACTAGAATTTGAAAGAGAAATTCTGCCAGTTCTCACAAGGAAACAGTCATATAGTCAATGCAACCATTTGCAGAATGGAATTAATACACTGAGTCTTGAACAATGCAGAAATATTTACCAAGAAAAAGTTTTGACTATTAAACTATTTCATATTTTGTTGTATATTGAATGTACACCAGATTAAATGAGTATCTACAAATTCTCTTAACATATAATAATATGTTATACACTGCAATAAGTTTAAGGCCTGTGAAAAGAAAATAAGATTTTGTTGTTGTTGTTGTTGGTTGTGGAGCTTGAACTCTGGGCTTGGGCTCCGTCCCTCACCTCTTCAGCTCAAGGCTAGCATTCTACCACTTGAGCCACAGAGCCACTTCCGGTTTTCTGAGTGGTTTATTGGACATAAGAGTCTCCGGGACTTTCCTGCCTGGGCTGGCTTTGAACCAACTTTGATCCTCAGATCTCAGCCTTCTGAGTAGCTAAGATTACAGGCATGAGCCACTGGCACCTGGCAAGAAAATAAGTTTTTAACGTAAGAAATAGATGATAGAACTAGGCTCATAGTGGCTTTATCATGAGTAATCAATATAAAACTTAAAATAGATATGGTAAAATTATTGTTTAAACAAATATCTACTCAAATATCCATAAACCTTATACTATTTAGAAGACTACACAAGTTAAATGGGAAACTCAAGACCAAAAGAAAAAAGAAAGGAAAAATTATTACCACCGAAATTAAAACCTCAGTGAAGATTGCATACAACTAAGGAAAGGGATTATGAGTTGAAGATTAACCTGAAGGCTAAAGACTAAACCAGAACACTGCAAAGAAAGAGAGAGGCCAAATATGAACGAGAGGCTTGCAGAGGTAGAAAGCAGAGCATTGTGTGTAGCCAAGGTTGAGAAGTGTAGAACTGAATAATCAGGGGCAGGACGGCCTAACTGCAAAAAGGCTTATGACTGAGAACTCAAATAGAAGAATCATGCTGAGTTACAAAGAGGATCAAGAAAAAAACAAGCCAAGCACCTAGGGCTCAAGCCTATAATCTTAGCTTCTGAGGAGGCTGAGACCTGAAGATTGAAGTTCAAAGCCAGCCTGAGCAGCAAAGTGTCTGTCTCTTTGTCTGTCTGTTTCTCTCTCTTTCTCTTCCCATTCCACCCTTCCCCCTCCAAGGTCCCATGCATGAGCTAACCTGAAAAGCTTCCAAGGCTACTTTGATGGAGGGAAGTAAGAGATATGTGGGAAAGAATCCATTTATTTCTGATGAGATCATCCTAGCTCTGCAGCCTGCCTCCCACCTGACAAAGGGCAGTAGAAAGATGGACAGGCCTAGCAGAGAACAGAGACACATCAGCAAACCACCCAGCTCCAGCTCAAACTTACCAGAAGAATAGCTTGGTTTGATCCACTAATAGGTGGAGCAGTTTGTTATGCACCAAAGCTGTTAATGTAACCACAAAGAAAGGTTCATTTCCAAACCAAGAGAATAAAAAGAATTTTTAAAGACAATTTCTGTGCGACAATACCAGAACTTATATAGTGAAAGAGCTAGAAGGTGTGCCGGGTGCCGGTGGCTCACGCCTGTCATCCTAGCTACTCAGGAGGCTGAGATCTGAGGATCGCGGTTCTAAGCCAGCCCGGGCAGAAATATCCGTGAGGACTCTTATCTCCAATAAACCACTAGAAAACCAGAAGTGGTGCTGTGAGTCAAGCAGTAGAGTGCTCGCCTTGACCTGAAGAGCACAGGGACAGCGCCCAGGCCCAGAGTTCAAGCCCCATGACGACCAAAAGAGAGAGAGAGAGAGAGAGAGAGAGATAGAAGGAAAGGGGGAGATAAAAAGAGGGAAGGAGGGAGGGATGGACAGATGGACAGTCTATTTAGGCTCAGATGGGCCGCAGACCACGACCCGCTTCCCTGTGCCCTGCATAGCTGTAATGCCAGGCGAGCACCACCACACCCACGCTGTCCTCAAATCACAGTTACCTTGATCCCCATTCTCTACATAGGATCACAGGCCTGAGCCACCATATCCAACTAAAATATATAGTTTTAAAGGCTGAGAAATCCTGGTATTGACATGGATAAATCTCACAAATAATGAAGCAAATTCTTGGAAATGATAGACACATACATACATACATACATACATACATACATACATACTGAATAAATCCACACATATGTGTGTATACACGTGTATTTGTAGTTTGCACATTTCTAAGTATTTAATTTGAAGTTTAGGAATACATTAGCATACAATGAATAATAAACATGCGAGCAATACACTCACAAAATGCAGAGAGTGCTTACCTGTGGTGAAAAACAAAAGCCACGTGATCGGGACTGAGTGCAAACACAGAGGAGTCCAGTTGTACTGGCCAGTGTTGGGAATCTGTGAAGCTGGTCACAGAGGCCTCCATCCTGACAATGTTTGCGCGGTCATCCTGTCTGTTCTTTGCAAGACTAAAGAGCATAGAATATGCAATCCGCTTGTGAATCCCAGCTCTGTGGGGAGGGGTTAATGAACAGGGTCTCAGTTACCTGACTGGCATAGAATGACAATAATGCCTGACTGGCAGAGTGCTGGTGAGAATTAATACATCGTCGATCACATGTGTAAAGCACATAGCGGAATGTGAAACGTGGAGGCCACTCAATAAAAGCGGTTACTACCTGTGTGTGTGTGGCTCAGCCCCTAGGGGAATTTTCTCTCCCCCTGAATTATCACAGCATCTACCCGGTGTGTAGCTTCAGACCTGGCTTTCTCAAGATTGGAGACAGTCCACTCATGATCACCAAGCCTCTCTATCTCTTTGTCACTCAGGTTCAAAGGGAGGGGGAAAAAAAAAAAGAACAAAATCCACCACGTGGAAGCAGTCAAGTAACATTGAGTTAATTTTTGAATCTACAGGCAAAATGATCAGAGAAGTTCCACTTCCCTGTTAATTGCAAAATCAACAGCTCTCCAATCAAGAACTAATTCAAGGCTAGTGTTTAAGGGAAGTAGGTAAATGAGCTATTCGGGGAGCCTTAGGTGTGTTTCTGTTAATAACTTTTCTCTCCTTTAATAAACTGAGCTTGGCATTAGCAGACAGTGTGGAGGGTTTTTATTCTTTTCTGTGTTCCTACAGCAAAGAAACAAATAAGCAACCCTTCTCACGACAAGTAGTCTTCAAAGGACATTCTTTCTGCTTTTTTTTTGGGGGGGGGCCTGAACTCTGGGTCTGTGCCCTGTCCCTCAGCTCTTCAGCTCAAGGCTAGCACTCTACCACTTGAGCCACAGCGCCACTTCCAGCTTTTTTTCTTTTTGCTTATGTGGTGCTGAGGAATCGAACCCAGGGCCTCAGGCATGCAAGGCAAGCGCTCTACCACTGAGCCACCTTCCCAGCCCTGCTTTTTTTTTTTTTTTTTTTTTTTTTTACACAATCTGGTCCTCAAAAAATTATCTCATAAGAACAAAACAGAAAAGGTCTGTCTGAGGCTTATCGCAAAAGCCATATTTGGCTTCTTATATGATTTTTATCTCAACATAAAAAGGAAAATCAGTTCGAAAGTTAGCATGCCTACCACTAGGTTGATATTCTATTTGTTCTTGATCTAGCTACTCCCAAACTTCAAAAATGGCATAGTGACTACTGTCTATAATCTCAGCTATCTGAGAGGCAGAGATCAGGAGGATCATAGTTTGAAGCCAGCCAGGCCGAAGTTAGGGAAACCATCTCAACCAGTAGGTGTGGTAATATATAGCTATAATCCCAGCTATACAGAAGGTATATGTAAGAGGATCATGGTCCAAGGCCAGCTCTAGAATAAAAAGATAAAATAGGACATTGTATTCAAAATATAACAAAAGAAAAATAAAGGCTCAATGTGGTGGCTCAAGTGGTAGAACAGCTACCTTGTAAGCAGAAGGCCGTGAGTTCAAACACAGTGTTGCCAAAAATAAAGAAAAAGAACTGACTTCTAGGTACACCACTGTGACGTCAAACATTCACGGAAAAATCCAGACTCAGTTTCTGGCTGGTGAATAAACTATATTTGTTCATTTCATCTCTAAAAATGATGGGTAAATGTTATAGGTAATTGTTATAATTAAAGGTAAAGATTATAGTCTGAAACTTTGGAAGTAGAAATGTTCCATCCAAGAAGCACCCATGAGTTCTTGCAAACATTGACGTCATACACAAAATCAATAAATTGAAAATAAAATAGAAACAGTTCACAAGTATTAGCATGAATAATAACAAAATAGGAAACTAATAACATTTTAAAGAAACTCTTACTTGCAATGTTCTTAAATAATATGCAACAATCTCTGGACAGAAGAAAAAACATAAAATACATTCCACAGCTTTTCTTGACCCTAGACTACAACTCTATGGAACTCTGAGGTATTTTATAGGGAAAAAATACTATATCAATAGTAATCTCATTTATTTATTCATTAAAATGTACCTTGGAAAGCCAGAAAAAGACTGACAAATGAATAAAATAAACTATAAGAAAGAAAAAGGAACACATTTTTATAAAAATCTAAAAGACTAGCAAAACAGAAAGCATAAAAGAGAAAAATCATAAGCCACTTAGAAAACTAATTGCTCATTAAAGAAAATACATAATAGATATACAAAATATAAAATGCATAATCCAAAGGCAAGAAATAAAAAGGGAAGGGAATCACACTGTACATCTCTAGGCATATCAAAATTTATACATTGAATAGATAACTGGTTTACTAACCAATTTCCACAAGAAACACAACAGAATATTTACCAAAATAATCACTAAGCAAAATGGTTTTGCAGTTTATTTCTATCAAGCTTTTAACTACAAAATAATATTGATGCTTAAAAATACCGTAAGAGTGGTGTTGATGAACCTCCTGGTCATTCTATGTTTAGTCTATTTTTGAGGACTCTCCACACTGGTTTCCACAGTGGTGAAACACTTGCATCAGCAGTGTAATAGAGCTCTTTCCTGCCACATCTCTCCCTGTTTGTGGCTGGTGTATGGAAAGGCTACTGACCTTTGTATGCTGATTTTATATGTTGTGACATTCCCCAAATTGTTTTTTAGAGCAAGGAGTTTGGGAGCTAGAACGTTCAAGGGTCCTTTACTACAGAACATATTATCTGCAAATAGGGATAATTGGATCTCTTTCTTCCTTCCTTGGATCCCTTTAATTTTTTTCCCTCCTGCCTCATTGTTCTAGCTAGGAATTCTAATACTGTACTGAGCAGGCATGGAGAGAATTGACACCTTTATTTCATTCCTGACTTTACAGGAAATGATTTTTTTTCCATTTTCCCCCACAATGTGTGAAGCAGGAGATGGCTTAATTATATATAGCCTTTATGGGGTTGAGGGATATTCCTTCTGTTTCTGAAACGAGGAATTAATGCTGAGATAATGGATCGATATTTGTAGGCACAAAAATAACTGTTCTTTTTGTATAGAGAGATGGTTCTGTTCAATTGTGTGAGGTACAAACCTAATTTCACCTAACCCAGAAATTTTGCAAGCAAAAAATTTGCAAAGGTAGTGAGGATGACTACCAACACGGCATGACAGGTGAGCCCTGGCTTCATTGTCCTGTTTGTCCATCCGTTTAACATCTGTGCCAGGCACCATTCTCAGACCAAGAAGTATAACAAAAAGGAAAAAGCCAGCCACCCATCCACCACATTCACCCAAGTTGTAATCTGCTTAAACTCATCATTGGAGAAGGGGCTTGCTGCCGCTGCAGACTGCCTGAAAGAAGATGACAACGATTGTACAGCAAAACCAACCATCATGGACAGCGGCAGAGACCTTTGCGGTGGAGACAACAGTGTGTATGGGGAGGGATTCAGGAACTGAATATCGTATGGCCTGCTTCCCTCCGAGACACTGCACTCCAAATCCATTTTCCCAATTGGAGAAAACCAAAGGTCTCTCTGGGACATGATTATTTTCTCGATGTCATTTCTTCCCACAAGCTACGGTTTCATACCAGAGGGTGTGAGCTTTGCACCTATCCCAGCAAAAGATAAACCCATCCAGAATGTGTGAACCCGTTATAGTCACTGCTAATTTAACAAGGAGGCTTTCATTCCTAAGAGAACGTGCTTATTTCAGAACTCCCAAAATAACCGTTCTTTCATGCTCAGAGAATGATTTCTTTTTGTTGAGCACATTGTTAATAGCCAAAGAGCTCAGTATTTAATTCCCCGTGCTGTTAATGTAATAAAGGGGAAATGAAGCAATTTATGTGACTAAGAGCATATGGACAAAATATGTAACCCTTTGTTAAGGTAACAAGTTAGATGAAAGACTTCATGGATTCATTTAATAGGATTCTTTTCACACTGAAAAGAAATAAATAGCCTAAGTTTTTCCTGGGGTAGCCTGTAATTATAATAAATTGCAGAAGAAAAATAGGAATATGTTTCCCTTACAGAAAGAAATTGCTGTATCTATTGAGAATAGTCCAAAAGCTATGTTTCTGATGGCAGATGCCTTATTCCCTCTCTTCTCCATCCTTGCTGCCTTGCTGTTTTGGTGTAGGTGATAGTCTCCTAAAAAGGAGCAGAGGAAAACTAGGATGATTTGCTACATGATAGAAGCTCTGACTTAAAAAGAAATTGGAGACAAGAAAATTGAATATGTTGGAGAAGTCAAGGTGATGGATTGACAGAGAGTCAGTGTCTCTCTCGTCACTTCAGATGTATTCCGTTTAAAGGCCTACGTTAAATATTGTAACTTTAAGAACTCAATCACACCAAAGATATATTTGGTCTAGAAATAAAATTCTTTGCTGATTCCTTTTTTATATGTTTTTCCTGAATCCATTTGATAATAGTTGTGAATTATAGATAGATAGGTGATAGATAGATAGGAAATAGAGAGAGACAGAGACAGAGAGACAGACACAGAGAAGATGAAAGATAGATAGACAGATAGATAACATATACATAGATAGTAGATGATATATAATAGATAACAGATATGTATATGATAGCCATATACATAGAGCAGTAAATAGATGATAGATGACAGATAAATATAGAAAGATAGAAGATAAACAGGTGACAGGTAGATAGATAGAGAGATAGATAGAGAGATAGATAGATAGATAGATAGATAGATAGATAGATAGATAGATAGATAGATAGACATTTTAACCATGTGAAATTCACATTTCCATGGTTCAAATGGCCAAACATATATATGGAGATTATCTATAATTCTTTTCTTAATTAGAGATAACAAAAATAGATATGTAATTTTCTCTTTTTTCTTCTAAATATATATTTTTGTAAAGATACTGTACAGAGGGGTTACAATTACATGAGCAAGGTAATGAGTCCAGTTCCAGCATTATTACATCCTCCTTAATTTTTCCCCTCACCCCCAAAGTTGTAAAGTTCATTTTCAACATACCGTCTTGGATATCTCATTGTTACAATGGGTCAGATATGCAATTTTCTTTAAATACTGAGTTCACAATTGATATCTCCTAAATTGAAAAAAAACTCACATAGTAAATATATGAAAGTCAGTCCAAATTTAGCAAATGAATCAGATAATTTAATTCTAAATTTTTGAGATGCTTATAGTTGAAATAATTTATAGTTTCCTAGCCAATTGATATTTCCATTTTCTGATCTTAAAGTTAAGATCTCCCTATAAATCCAGGAAGTATTACATGTACTCCTATAAATTCTAAAATCATAATCTTATAAAAATGGCTATTTTTTTATCTGTTTTCAGTGGTGACTATAATAGCAAAATTGCAGTGGAAATCTATTTTTAATTGAAATTCTAAGGTCTGCCCAAAATAGGAAAATCCTCGTTCACAACAAAAATAGTTTATTGTGTAATAGTTCCGTGCTACAGTCTTCTGGTCATGTTACAACTACATTTGGAAGCTAAAGTTGGCCGGTCTTCCTAAAATCCATGTCTGGCCAGTGTCACATGGATAGATTTCTGCAAATGGTCGAGGCAAAAAAAAATTCATAAAGCTCTCGGCTCTCATAGGTCCACATTCATGAGCTAGGTTACTGTAGCTGATTCTTTATATCTCCATTCTCAGGCTACTAACTATATTCTTTTTTTTTTCATTCCTGTTTACCTGACTGGTGAGCTTTAGGCGACATTCAAGCTTCTTTACTTTGTATCTCCACTACTCTCTTTGAAGCAGAACTGCATAGACAAGCACTGTGCAGATGTTTGAAGGTATTCCATTCTATGTGTAAAACAGTGAGGTGAATTCCAGGGAAGGAATGAACCTGATACTGTTGTTGCTACAACACTTTTTCAGGAGGATAGGTGAGTGGCTGTCAGATATAATCCAGTCCCCCTACTCTGTAAAAGTCTAGCAAAATACTCCACTGATTTTTTTGGGGGGGGTCCAGTTGTGGGGCCTGAACTCTGGGCCTGGGCACTGTCCCTCAGCTCTTCAGCTCAAGGCTAGCGCTCTACCACTTGAGCCACAGCGCCACTTCTGGCTTTTTCTGCTTATGTGGTGCTGAGGAATCGAACCCAGGGCCTCATGTATGTGAGGCAAGCGCTCTACCACTGAGCCACGTTCCCAGCCCCTACTCCACTGATTTCATTCAACTATCCATCACAAAGATATTCAATGAAGCTGGTAGCCTGAGTGGAAACACCACAGTGCTCAAGCCTCAGACCCAATACCTCCATTAGATCACTACAGCAAATCCACCACCAGCAAGAGATGATCTATGTCGATAGCCATCCATTGCAGACAATAGATAACTTCAAAGTAATAACCAAGAAAACCAGTACCGAAAGCACTTGTGTGTGAGTTCCTAGTTCCTATCTCTGGAAACAAGTTTTTGAGGAAGCCTAAAAAGCATGAATTTTGGGGTTTTTCCCCAGAATCTTTATATAATCTATATTTTAAAATCTATTCATGCTGATCAAAGTCAGAAAAAAATTCAGTGGGTTGCATTCTGTGTAAACTGGCAAGGCTAACAGTGTACAGACATTGATGAGCTGGGTCTCAAAATCTGAGATGTCATCTTCCATCATGCTTAACCAGCTAAGCATACACACACACACAAACACACACACACACACACACACACACACACACAACACACACACACACACAGTACAGTCCATAGTTTTCACTTGCTCGTGGTTTTAAAAATACTGTCCAAAAAAGGGCAGAAATCTAAAAAGAATGAAATCATTAGAGCAAGTTATAGTTGTGTATTTTTGGATGGTCTGCAGTTCTTTGAAGGCAGTTTGTGGTGCTGATTTTATGCATATTTCTCCTATTGCCTGGACCTGAAATCTGCCCTGATCTGGTGTCTTGGCTTGCTGCCCTTTTGTAGGCAGAAAAGAAAGGAAGGAAGGAAGGAAGGAAGGAAGGAAGGAAGGAAGGAAGGAAGGAAGGAAGGAAGGAAGGAAGGAAGGAAGGAAGGAAGGAAGGAAGGAAGGAAGGAGAGAGAGAGAGAGAGAAGGAATTTCACAAGGCATTGCCTTGGAGACAGGCACTCTACTGAAAAGAACAGAGCACCATGGTGGTCTTGCGTTAGGAAAAGGAAACATTTCACTGGATTCAAGATGTCGCCACAGAAGGCACGTTGGGCCTTGTGTCCTTCAGTATGAGCAGTGAGGAGGAGAATGGCTGTAGACCAAGAACATCTCTTAATGGAAGCACTGGGTTAGGTATGGAAAGCGCCTCACATCTGCTGAGCTACATCACTACTGTACCAGAGAGAGATGACAACTAACATCCAGAGCCCCTGCACCAGGCCTCTCCCCAGCCGAGCACATAACTGGCAGAGCTGAAGCTCTAACTCCTCCAGCAGTCAGCCAGCTGACGCGCCTCCAGAGTCAGAATCCACAGTCAGCTGACTCCCGGGCAAAATAATACATGATGGAGTAGTGCTTTGGGCAGAGAATGAGGGGTTTACATGGTCCCCTTGCTTTCATACATACAAAGCTGCTCATGTCTCAGTAATAACTAGAGAAAGACAAATGGCAAATGTGTGAAATGTTGTGTGAACATGAACACCAGAAAGAATATTTCCATGTATCTTGAAATAGAACTTTAATCCTAGCTGAGTAAATTTAATGTCTCCTTGGTGACTATGGGTGACTGTGTTTACAGTTCTGCTGTTCAGTAATCCTTATTGGAAAAAAAAACATGAAAGATAATTTAAAATTTAAAAAAACTGTGCCATGACCTTTAGCACATGCAATAGAATCCTTTCCCTGTGGAATTATCTACCTTTTTTTTAATTATCTAGCTTTTATGGCTACAAATTAGACTCTAGCAAACACCACTATGTAACTGATGAACAATGTATTTTGAATATCAAAATTCAAACTCAGGAAGAATTCCAAAGGAGTTTTTTAAAGTCACAATTGAGTTGGTCACCAGTAGCTCACACCTGTAATTTTAGCTACTCGGGAGGCTTAGATCTGAGGATCATGGTTCAAAACCAGCCCCAGCAGGAAAGTCCATGAGACTCATTTCTCATTCAACCAGCAAAAAGCTGGAAGTAGAGCTGTGGCTCAATTGGTAGAGTGTTATCTTTGAGCAACAAAGCTCAGAGACACCACCTAGGTCTTGAGTTCAAGCCCCAGGACTAGTATAGTAGCTAGGATCACAGGTGTATTATTGTTGAAAAGTTGTTTTGAAAGGGCTGTGTTCGTTTCCTTCTAGACATGAAGTGTTCTCTTTTATCTTTCGGACAAAATGATGGTAGACTTTCTCACAGTTTCTAGTGGCTAAGAGCAGAAAGACAGAAGTCTGGTTATGATGGATTGGGAAGCGGGGGGAGGCAGTACCCAGCAGTGTATAGACAGAGTAGGGGGTAGACAGCCCCGCAGCAAGGCGTAAGCACAGTTGATAGAGTACCTCTTCCTCTCATGCCCACCAACTTACAATGGTAGTTGACAAGAGGCAGTACAATTACATCATAGGAGCCATCTGACTGCGGAGGAGGGAAGGCTGGGCCATCTCTGCTGATGCTCTGACAGGTCTAGCACTAGTAACTTCATCCTTTGAGGCTGGGTCTCCCCACATGTCAACTGGGTGAACTTGAGCCAGGAAGTCAACAAGCTCCCTTACCTTCCCTGTAGCCCCAGGAAACACAGAATGTATGTTCTCTTTCACTCCGAGGAAGAACGTGAACACATCCCTAAATGGAAAGATTTCATAATCTGGAAATAACATGAGTCTCCCAAATGGAAACTTGTTTGCCTGCGGCAAATTAGCCGCATGGTAAACAGCACAAACAGTGGGAACTTATTCCCAAAAGGTACAAATGAAAAGCAATTGGCCTATCATCGCCATCTACAGTCCACAGATAGATGAGTGCATTTTACTTATTACTAATTTTGTATTTCATCACAGTAACACTTGCTGCCTCCCGTCGTTTGAGATACAGTGTTTCACTAGCTCTGCTGACATTCTACCATGATGGGTTCTTTTTCCCAGTTAAGACATTATCTCTGGGATTTTGCACCTGAGATGCAGTTGCCCTTAGAGAACTCACTGTGATAAACCATGAGCAGAAAGAAATGGGCAGCTCCAGGTAAGGAAACATAGATGCTGATGGAGGACAGACATGGATGGGCAGTAGGCTGCTTGGAGGGGTTTCTCCAGAGAGCATTCTGGGTAATCTGGGGCTGGTGACAAGAAGTGTGCAGGAAGGACACCTGGCTGCATGGGGAAGACAAACACCGAGCCAGGTGTGGAAGGATCCAGAAGGCAACACGCGCCTACTTTGTCCTTTTTCCAAGGGTTCAGTCTTGGTGCCAGATGTTTGTCATCTACTCTGTGAACCTCAGGGTGGCTTAACTCTCCCTACTTGATCCTAAAACATCTTAATTGCTTTGATATGTTCATAGACATGTCAAGAGTAGTTGAAATTAAGTGAGATATTGCACATGAAATGATTTGTATCCACTCAAAAGCATGACACAGATGGTATTGTTTTCATCTGATAGAGAAACAAGGGCAAGGGGCTTTGGGGGATAGAGGGTAAAGGAAGTAGCTGTATAAATATATAAAATTGTGTCTGGCAGCCTAAGCTAATCTAGTCCCCAAAAGCAATTTGGTTCTCTTTTAATCATAACATCAATCCTTCACTCCTGAGCCAAAAGCGTAGGTAGATCTCTCGGCGAAAACCTTTTCCTGCCTTCGCATAGCAGGAAAGGAAGACGAAGAATAAGCTTGTCTCTGAGAAAGAGGCGTCAGAAGCATCGAAGCCACAACATGAGAAGATACTAGGCTTTCAGCTGGCAAAAATCCTGTTCTATTTCATGTAGGAAATGATGCAGAGTAAGATCCAAAACCTCAGCTAGAATGAACACAGGTACCCAGAATCCACACATATAACCCTTACAGGTGGCAAGTTCAAGGCTACCCAGCCATCATACCAGCCCTCATTGGAGAAGGTTGCAAAAAATACATTCTGAAAATTCTGCCCAAGAATGATTTCTAATGGGATGGAGAACCAATTCTCCACTCTCAAATCGTTGCAATGTTCAATCTTGGACATTTCAATGTTCAACCATAAATTGCTAACAGCATATAGAAACTTCAGCCTCCAAGAGAGAAGCAACACATTTGAACTTCTAAGAGGAAAATCTGGAGCATTCTCTTCCACGGTTTTTCTGGTAACCCCAACTTCTGTGCGTGATGCTTGACTCCCCAATGTCACACGAAGCATTGAATCACAGGCCGTCAAAACTCAGTTTCCCTGGTCCCCAAACTCCCATTCTATGGCTGCTCAGGTGTGCTGGTTCTGGGATCTGGTGAGACAGGTCTCAAAGTGATCAGCATGTGTTTGCGCAGTGCTGCTCACCTTACAGCAGGCAGGAAGCAGAAAGAAAGAAGAGGGGCCCGGGGACAAGGTCCATCCTTCACCGCCTCACTCTCCTGTGATACACTTCCTCCAACCCGCCCCATCTCCTAACGGACCCTTCCGTCATTCACCAGTGGATTAACACCAATCCAGTCACTTCTCAGTAGCGTAACCAGCCTTTTGAGGGTACAGGTCATAATCACACCCTAAACTCAACCCAGGTGAGTTTAGGCCAGGAGGCCATTTGCAGAGTTAATTTCCATATAAATGGGAAGATTAGAAACTGACAGTAATTCCTCCTTCACCACTAGTGAAGGAGGAAAGAAAGGTAGGGTAGATTAGATGGATGCCTAATTACAGTGAGTCTCACATATCTAGTGCTGTAGGGGAAAATAATCAGTAGAATGAAACAAATAATGCAATGTCATAGGCATAACCTAAAAATACAGGTATGGAAAAGCACAAATATGCACTTAAGAAAAAGGATAACAAGAGGGGAAAAAAAGACCCATTATAAATACTATGGTTGACCACCAAAGGGGACTTGAGAAGGAAACAAAAGCAGAAAGTGAAAGTAAACAAAGAGAAGGGAATAAAATAGCAAAGAGAGTCTGTACAGGACCCTGGTGATCTGCTGAGAATTAGGACTTGTGTCGAATGCTCTCGCCTGTGTATGGTGGTTAACTGGAAAAGGCTCATAAACTTTTCCTACCAGGGCCGGCTTCAAACCTTGTACTAATGGCTCCAGGCTTTAAAAGGTTCTTCTTTTGCCACTGTTCTTAGCCTGGGACAGCAAATTAGTTGAACTGCAGCTCAACACAGAGATCAGTACTTTCCACGTGCTAAGTCCCTTGATCTGGTACTGAAGGGAAGATGGCAAACGTAGCTTTGAGTGGACTCTGGGAGTAAAGTGGCTCTCCTCCTGCATGGCAGGTTAGTCCAGCACCTCTGGGTTTTGATCAAGCCCCCAAAAAACAGAGGACACCAAGGCCTGGCGAATTTCCACTCATCTTTTGAAATTGGACTCAGCTCTCATTTCCTGTCATTTCAGGGAACTCCTCCAGCCCTCCCTACACACTCAAGAAATGTGCTCTGTGTGTCTCTCCCTTGCCAACTCAGGTCAGAGCCTCAAGAATACGGGAACGAGGAAGTTTATTTATCATGATTTCTGAATAGTCCTAGACTCACAATGAAGGTTCAGTAATTGGACAAAGTAATACAAAATCAGGGCCCCCAAATGATTTGTTTCCCTAATGTCTAAATTAAGAGTTTGCTGTCTAAGCTAGCAACCAGTGACTCATCTTGTAATCCCAGCTACTCAGGAGGCTGAGACCTGGAAGATCATGGTTCAAAGCTAGCTGGGGCAAAATGTCTAAGAGAGTCCATCTGTAACAAATCAGCAAAATTCTAGACTAGAGGCATGGCTGAGATATCAAAGGATCAGCCTGAGCAAGATGTCAAAGGAAAGCAGGAGGACATTAGTTCAAAACCCAGTACATGTATGTGTACACAGCACACACGCAAACACACACAAACACACACACACACACACACACACACACACACACACACAGAGTTTACAATCCAAAGGAGAAAGGAGTTCCAGAGGTTCAGGCAGACAAACAACACAGGTTCAAATCTGGTAACTGGTCACTAAAATATAAGTTTTAAGCAAGAGAAAGCAGTTTGTTCCTCAGGCAATAAGTTTGAACACCACAGTGTCAAAAATTCAGGCAGGACACTGGATGAAAGAAGCTAAACACCAGGAACTCACAGCTGCATACAAGGTTAAAAACTCTGAGGCTCCGTGTGAACTACAGAGCCGATCTTAGAAGGCTCAAGCTGGCAGCTGTTGCAAATAAGTTGTTAGTGTGGACTGCCAAGAGACTAAGAACAAACCAGTTTTCAAAAACGTCCATGGAGCTCAAAGCAAATTCAGTAAGAAAACACTACATCCAAATATCTGTGGCCAAAATGCCTAAGACTGAAGCTCTTATAGAAGTGCCATCTAAGCACAGTATGTTCTTATAAAATCCTGCAGCCCTGTTTCAGTGCATAGTCTCATATATGAAAGGAACAGACTTATTGCAAAACAACTGCATTCAAGGTCTACAGAGCATTTAAAGTGCTCTTACCACAAAAGAAAGATAAATATATGAGGTAATGCATATGTTAACTAGTGGGGTCTATTGGTCCCATATGTATGCATATTAGAACAACCTGTAATGAATGAATATATACAGTGTTCATCAAGAAGGAAGGAAGGAAGGAAGGAAGGAAGGAAGGAAGGAAGGAAGGAAGGAAGGAAGGAAGGAAGGAAAGGGAAGGAGGGAGGGAAAGGGAAGGAGGGAGGGAAGGAAGGATAGTTCTTCCTTTAAGGAAATGTCTGTGCATGTTCAGAATCAAAGCATTTGAAGGGTATTTTTTAGCACATTTTCAATCCAATTTGTACTGAAAAATACAGTGGGTGCAGAGCCCAGTACACATAGTATATAGGTCTCCTGCTGTGCTCCTTGCAAATATAATCTTAATTCTCATGTGATTGAGGCTCGAAAATTATTTATTCAAGTGAAATATTAATTCAAACTTCCTGTTTATATCTTTATTTTATATATTTTAAAATATGCCTTTCTAGCTTTCTTAGAGCTAATTAACTACAAAAAAAAAAGCCAGAAATGGAGGGGAGGGTAGTTGTGGAGGTGGGAAGGAAGGGCTGGTGGAAAACAAAGGAGGAGGCAGCAATGCTCAATAGGAAATGTACTCATTACCTTGATCATGTAACTGTAACCCCTCTGTACAGCATTTTTACAATAAAAAAACGTACAAAAAAAAAAAAAAGCCAGAAATTAAACTGGGCTCTGAGTAGTAGAGTGCTAGCCTTGAGCAGAAAAAGACACTGTACTGGTGCGTATGTGTATGTGTGTGTATACACATTTATATATATATATATATATATATATATATATATATATATATATATATATATATCTTCATGCTTACATCTTCAGGTTTATTCCTCAGAAAAAGTCTCGATGTGTATTAAGAATTTCTCCAGTTGTTCTCTTATAGCTTGCAAAGTCTTTGTCTCCTCCCATTTCTTGTGTAGCCATAGTTTATCTCACTAGTCCCTCATTTTAAACTTTGGCTATGAATCAGTGCTAATTTTTCCAAATCCGCAGGAAGGCAGCTTCTCCACTAGTGCCCCATGGCCAGTGCGTGACACTATGTCCCCAAAATCCTGCGGGGAAGAAATTCCGTGGCTGTCAGCGTGCAGAAAGCGGATGACAACAGACTGTGATTTAGAAATGTTCTGCAATGTTTGTTTGTGCCAAACACGTCTCCAGACTTCCTTGTCCAATCAAAGCATTCAGCTAGAAGAGAACCAGGCTGGGGGGGGGGGGGGGGTGCTCACTTGGTTTCATGGAGGATGATATGATGGCCTGCTAGCAAAGATGGGCACTGCTCCAGACAGAACCTTCATGAAGACTGCCGATTACCAAGGTGATTGAAAACGGATTTCAGTGTGAGAATGCTTCCCAGGCTATCATCAAAGGCGGAGAAGTGGGATGGGATTTAGGATGGAGAGTTAGTCAGGTGTGCAGTGGCTTCCTGCTCTCACTTAACTGGATGAAATGAGGAAAATCAGAGCGAGGGGATTTAACATTATCTACCAGACAGACGATGAAAGGGTTTCCTGGAAGACATCTCCCCCGGGAGCCCGCAGCCCCTCCCCACTTAGATCTGAACTTGAGATTATGGGCTGGGTGTTAGATGCACACCATGCATTTTCCCTTGGCGGTAGATACTTGCTCTCAATTGCCAAATTTTCTTCCAATAAAAGTGTGGCTAAATGCTATGTGGTAAGATTGATGGAATCCTTGAATGGCAGAATAAAGGATATGTATGGAAAACCTGGAGAAATTTGAATTAAAGTCTGAGCTTAGTTGATAGTGATGTGCAAATGTTGGTCTCTTAGCTTTTCTGAATGCATCAAAGTCACACAACACATCAATAAGGGACACTGTGGGTCAAAAGTACAGAGAAACGGTCTCTGTTGTTTTATAAACTTAGAACTATTCCAAAAGCAAAATGTTCATTTTTTTAAGCTCTATAGTATCACTGTGGATATGTGTGACATAACGAATTTATCCTTTTGCCCAAAATTTATCCAAGCCAGGTAGCCTTTGAAATGCACAATAAAATACATCACATCACCAAGTAGTTAAATTAATTATTTTAACTGTACTAGTACAAATATTTATAATGGCATCTGGAAAACATGTAATTTCCTTAAAATCAATTTATAGATGAAAGAAGAGTCATGATTGAGAGGATACACATGTCAAGACCTAAGATACGAATCCTGGGGAAAAAAAGTCAATTAATGAAGGCTCTGAATTCCACATTTTTCTAAGGAAGTATTCTAAAATAAATGAAGCTTCTTTTCACTATGACTTGCTACAAACTCACTAAAACAAATCATTAGTTAATTTCAATTTAATAGGCTTTCATGAACAGCAGGTGGCCCACTGCTCTGATTTGGGGTTAATGGTATTAAATAAATATAAAAATATGCTACTAGTCCAGCACTAGTGGCTCATGCCTGTAATCCAACTACTCAGAAGGCTGGAATCTGAGGGCTGAGGTTTGAAGTCAGCCCAGGCAGGAAAGTCCATGAGACTCTCATCTCCAATTAACCACCAGAAAGCCAGAAAGTTAGCTGTGGCTCTCAAGTGGTAAAACGCTAGCCTTGAGCAAAAACGCTCAGGGATGGCACCCAAGCCCCAGATGGCACAAATAATGCTACTTAACTTTTATTGATTCACAGAATCTACAGGTGATTTGACCCTGTGTATACCCAATCAATGAACCAAACTGATAAGTAAAAATAAATAGTATATCAAACAAAAAGGACAGAAAGAAAAAAATTAAACTTATGTCTTAGCTTTTTATTATCCACCATATAAATTCCTATCTAAAGATAACTTTAAAAAAATTTAGCCACTGTATATTTTAGTGTAACAGGTTAAAATGCAGAGAAATGGAGAAAAGAACCATGTCAACCTCTTCATGCATAGGAACTTAAGTTAAAGTCCACTACAGGCAATAGTAAAACAGTGCGTGATGATCTAATACAGTGTGCTCATTACAGGTGGAACCAGAGTATGTGCACAGGAGAAATGAACAGATGCCAGCAGCAGCAGCTAGCACACACTGCTCATGAAAGGCCATCTTGAACGTCTCCTATTTGGAAAGGAATCCACAATCATCCTAGGTAATTAACCTTGCTCCTACTTTCAAAAGATATCACTGGTGGCTCATGCCTGTAACCCTAACTATTCAGAAATTCAAAATCTGAGGGTCATGATTTGAAGCCAACCCAGGCAGAAAAGTCTGAAACTCTTAACCATCAAAAGCCACCAATTAACCACCAAAAAGCTGGAAGTGGAGCTGTGGCTCAAGAGGTAGAGTACTATCCTTTAGCATAAAAGCTTAAGGATATCATCCAGGCCCTCAACTCAAGCCCCAGGACCAGCACCAACAGAAACAACAACAACAACAACAAAAAGATACCCCAGAAGAACTTCCATATAGGCTTGCTTGGTTGTATACTCCAACATTTAACAACTCCTGAGCTCTCATTGCTGAAGTCTTCCCTAAGTTTTCAAATTATCTAACTCCATATAAGAAAAAAACCAATGTAATATTTAGACTTTAGCTTCCCTACCAATCTTTCCTCTCTTGGAATAGAATAAATTGGTCCTGCAAAAACTAATATTCTCCACATGAATAAATAAAATAGCATTTCTAAAACTAACTCTGGCTAGTAACAAACCAACTTCTCAGATAATTTTCAACACAAGTTCAGTTATGAACCTTATGCTTAAACATAAATTTACTATCAATATGCATCCTATTGAATCGATATACCTCCCTATAAAATATATAGAAATTATGATCAATAAGGCTAGATATGGCCACCTTTATTGAGATTTGTATTCAAACACAAATACATTTTAAAAAATAACATCACTCTATAATCTCTAACATGGCCTAAATCTTAACAAAAGTCCCAAATAACACTTCAAAGTGGGTAGGTTATTAGTCAAGTAACACCCAATAAAGTCTTTTTCCATAGAACTTGTAATCTTCAGGTGAACTTACTTCAGTTTCTAAAAAAAAATTGTACTAAAGATGTTAAGAAATTTACTTGAACACTAAAATTAACAAATTACCTTGAATTTGCAATTCTATTAAATATCCTTGCCTTGTATTTCTTGGCTGGCTCTTGATTCTTCGTAAAACTTGGTTCTAACTAACACTGACAAAATATATTAGGCCACTGGAAATGTCACTTATGTCATTTTCATTTTCCAGGCCGGTTTCAAATTGGAAACATGTTCATACTTTACACACAAGTTCTCCTCAGTGAACTCACAGTTATTGAAATGCTATTTTTCTTTTTTGCAAAATAAGTTGCTCTGTGGGGGTGGGGGTGGTTGTTGGCCCTGGGACTTTAACTCAGGATCTGGGTATTGTTTCTGAGCATTTGTACTCAATGCAATTGCTCTACCACTTGAGCCAAAGCTCCGCTTCTGATTTTCTGGTGTTTAATTAGAGATAAGATTCTCACAGACTTTCCTGCCTCAGCTGGCTTTGAATCACAATCCTCATATCTCAGCCTCCTGAGTAGATAGGTTTACAGGCATGAGCACCTGGCCTTGTCCATTTCTTTCTATCAAGAAAAAAAAATTTCAGTGTTAACATTAGCTTTATCAGGCCAACTGTCTATTTTAGACATTACCAAATTATGGAGCATCCAAGCTGATCAGTATCTCCCCAACTCTATTGGTGAAAAAAAAGAAGCAGTACACAGCCAAGTGCGCTGCCAATGAACAGCAGAGTAGACCCTGTGTCTTGTTTGTAGCTGAATGGTATGCCCATATGATCCTTTATGCACATGAATCATGCACGCGAGTCTGACTTTTAGATAGTATCACCATGTGTGGATTGAGCCACAGGAGGATCAAACTTGATAAGGAAAAATAAACGACTGCCTAAAAAATCAATACACAAAGGAAAACCCTGATGTATATGATCCATTTGCCTTTTTAAATATGGCTTTATTCAAATGAATGTCTACCCTCACTAGACACCATTTCTTAAAAGTGCATTGAGATTTAGAAGAAGAATCCAGGTGAGGACTGTAGAGCTCGGAGTTAGAGCGCTGGTCTTGTGAAAGCATCCTCCTTGGAGAGGAGAGTTTCCTAAAGCCAAGTATTGAGATCCATCTCTTCCATAGGCACCAGCCTGAAAGAAGTAGGACCTGGCGGTGCAACACACACACACACACACACACACACACACACACCACCACCACCACCACCACCACCACCACCACCACCACCACCACCACCAGCACTGCCATGGATTGGAGCAGGAACCCGGCAGGGGTAAGCACAGAGGCTGACAGGAAAGGAAAGCCAGCTAGAGAGAATGTGAGGACGGTGAAGACTGTCAGGAGAGGGAGGGTGAGCAAGGCAGGCCGAGGAACAGCTGGGCAGCAGTGCGAAAGCCTGGCCGGGGATGGTTTCTTATAAAGAAGAAGCAAAGCATTCAGTAAGCCGCGTGTGTGGCTGGCCTTGGACCTGGCAGCCCCCGGAGGCTCGGATTCCACTGAGGGATGATGGATGCCGTCCGAACCATCAGTCATAGAACTGGGCGAGAGATTTTACCAGTCCTGGGCACGTGTTCAAAGGGGGAAAGTGGACAAAGGAGCAAAAGAACTCAATCTGAAGTTGTTATTCGGTGGGTAAAAAAGAAAATCAGTTATGTAAGAGGAGTGTGTTCTAAAGATCTGCCACAGGCCTGCCTTCACACCACTCAACCGCACACTTCAAAATTGGTGCAGAAGGTAGACCAGAGACTAAATGCTCTTACCACAGCTAAAATAGCCAACCCAGGATTTGAAAACTAAATGACTAAGGCAGAATGGTCTGATTACTAATTTGGTTAAGAAACCTGTCACTGAGCTTAGAAAAGCAAGTGATGAAAACATGAACTGAGAGAACAAGTTTAATAGGGTGACAAAGAAGTGAGGGTTACATCTGGTTTGATGTAGAATCCCAATGAGTTATTTGTAAGGAAGTGTCAACATTTACAGATTGGATTTCAAGATGGCACACTTTGATGATGCTGCAAAAATGATTCATAGGAAAAAAAGTAAAATGAAGAAAAAAGAAAGTAAAATGCACTAGGGCATGGAACATCTAGAAATATTAGCAATGGAAGAACAAATAGATTTAAAATGAATACATGAAAAGGTTCTTTAATGTTTCAAGAAAAAATTTAAACAATAATTCTATGAGTTTTTAATGTCTAAAGAGGTTAACCTACTGCTCTGGGTATAATATATACAGACGCTACTGGGCTTGGCACCTTGTATTTAATTCATTTGAACAAAGATGGCCCAGATTCCTCTTTGGACAGTATATAACTGGAGGGAAAGAGGGCAGAACTCTGAAATCTTTCCAAGAATTTGAACTGGTATGCTTATTACTAGCGATTGGGTCTGGACTATGTCACACTAGTCATACTAGGTAAAATCAATACTGAAAATATTAGAAGTTAAATAATATTTCTTTATTCTGTGTAGCCTGAACATAGAAACTTTAAAGAAACAAATTTATGGGTGAGCTTCCTCTATTCCAAGGGCCATCAAGAAGAAAAGCTTTCTGTTTTCAGGAAGATAGTACAATAAAATAGTTTTAAATTCTTCTACTATTTGATGGTTTTAATGCATATTTGTGATTTCCAAAAAAAATTAAAAGAAAATGTCAAGCTTCTTGAATCGAAGAGGACCCTGAAATGAAGCCAAGCGACTGCTCCAGGACGCCAGTGCTCCTGGAGATCCATTCTCTCAGGAACAACTGAAGCAGAGTTAGCATTAAAACGTCCAAAGCCAGGCCCTGGTGGCTCACGCCTGGAATCCCAGCTACTCAGGAGGCTGAGAGCTGAGAATCATGGTTTGAAGCCAGCCCTGGCAGGAAAGTCCTTGAGACTCTGATCTCCAATTAGCCACCAAAAAGACAGAAGTGGAGCTATGACTTAAATGACAGTGTACCAGCTGTAAGGGGGGGTTGGGGGGTGTGGGCAGAGAACAAAGGAGAACGTAAGACACAAAGTTTAGCCCCAGTTCCAGTATGAAAGAAGGAAAGGAAAGAAGGAGAAGGAGGGAAGGAAGGGAGGGAGGGAGGGAAGGAGGGAGGGAGGGGAAGAAAGAAGGAATGGAGAGAGGCAGGGAGGGAGGAGTGGAGAGAGGAAGAGAGGGAGGGAGGGATGGAGGAAGGGAGGAAGAGACAGAGGATAGAGGGAGGAAAAGAGGGAGGGAGGGAATTCTGTTGGCCTAACCATTCAAGATTTCCATCCCAGCAAATCTAGTTCACTCCCTTATTGAGTAAGGCAGTCTTAGAAATCATTCAATTATAAATCAAGTTCAAAGCCCAGGATGTCTACATAATACGTAATTCTCTACAATACATCCAAACAAGCACTTCATAACTCTGAAACCTATAATCCAAAGCACAAGTCATCCAAAGAGACAGTGCCAGGAGATAAACAAGGTGACTACAACAGAACTGTTTGTTCAGCGGGCACCAATGGCTCATGCCTGTAATCATGGCTACTCAGGAGGCTGAGGATTGCAGTTCAAGATCCGCCCAGGCAGAAAAGTCCATGAGACTCGGATTTGTAATAGACTTTATAGTCTTCTAAATGCAGAGTCAAATCACGGCCCCTGACTCAGCATTTCTGGAGGTAATTCCTGGGAATTTGTTCTACAAACAAGATTCCTGACTATCTTGGTATTCCGCCAAGATTTTTTTTCTTTTTTTGGAACCACTAATATGTAAACTTTTCTATCATCATGTTGGCCCACAGACTTCAATAATTGGAAGTCTTGGCTCTTGGCTCTTCCTTACATGTGAAGATAAGTTTGTTTCAGTGGTATAGGTTTGTTTGGGCCTGCAAAAACAAGACAAAGCAACAACAACAACAATCACATCCACAAGATTTCCCCCTATCTATACTTGGAGAGCTCTGCAGATTCAGTTCCACCTGGGTAATAACCAGCTGACCGGGGTCACCCTGACCTCTAGAGGGCAGCAATGCTTAAACCCTTCCCTCTAGAGCACCAAGGTAGGACTGTCAGAGAGCTTTGTTTACAAAGACAGCAGCTCTTCAACAGCTTGGTCTTTTCTTAGCCATTAAGGTACTTTCCTGGAAAGATGATGAAGAAAAGCACATCAAATATAGTTGTTTTAATGACTTAAACAACAAAGCAGCAGATTTGTAAAATTGGATGCACATCAATGTTTTGGAGCATTTAATCAACCATTGTTAATAAATATCACCTTCGCGTTCCTTTTACACCACACATTCTCTGTCAGAAAACCATCCTCCAGGCTCTGTGATAAATTGCCTGGTTATTTCCTTCTAATCAAACCATAATCTCCATCCTCCTCACCCCAAGGGGAAAAAAATTTCACTTTTCCTTCTATTTTCCTAAAGACTGGGAGTTCCTATATTTTTCAAGCCCTTGGGTATAGATACATGGAATGCATGCTGTGTACAATCACTGAGTCAGATATTGGATCCAATGCTGGGTTCTTTGACGTACAATAAGGATGACATGGTTACAAACATTAGATGTGACCCCAATCATCCTCCACATTCTACAGTAGGGAAAATGAAGCCTGGCAGGGTTACTCTGCCTAGCTACTTTCATGGCTAATGTAAGAACCGTCTTGTTCATGCTGGTCCAGATGCTACACTCCTGCTGACTCCCAATAAGTTAGTGTCCTCTGTTAATTGTGTCCTATGCAGCCTGAGCATTCTACCGACATGCTTCAGAGAGCTCAGCAAACCCTAGGCACAAAGTTTATGTTTCAGTGTTACAAATCAAGGCTGAATCTGCTCAAACCCACCATCCACTGGCTTGAAAAGTTTGCTCAAATGTGTGCTCTACTCAATAAACAAAATGTCTTCAGCTCTGTCCCCATAGCTAAAATTTGCATAGATATTTAGAAAATTAGAAAGATTTCTTTGATATCTGTCTTGGGTTGAATTTAAGTATGCTCATGCTTTCATAAATTCTACAAATAGCATTCATACATTTGATTCAACTAAATGCCCAACAAAACTCAGGAACATCTGCTAGATGCATTTGACCATCATAATACATAGTCTATTGTGAAATTAGAATGTAATATGGAGCAATGTGATATTGCAAAAAACTAGAAGTGTGAATTTTAAGTTTTCTATTTTAGTTTTATATTAAAACAAATTCAGTTCATTGTTAGATATCAATGATGCTTTCTAAGAATACTAATTCATCCTTTACACTAAAAGTATCTTCTATCATTCAATCATCCTGACATTATAAATTGACTGTAAAAGCTGATTATTCTTTATAGGTACTTTTCTGTACGATTCATAATTAAAGCAAAACACAGAAACCAATGAGGCAGTCACAATGATGTTGGAGTAAAGCTGCCACCCCCAGATCCTAAATTCAGTTGTTGCACCCACAAAGAGGCAATTTTCTATTTTATTAAATAAGTGTTATCAGTGTCAACTTCTGACAGCCTTCTAAAAGAAATAGCTACATTATCTGTTATATATGTGTATCTATATGTATAGAGAGATACATATATATCTATACATGTAGATAGATATATATACATATATATTTCCAACTCTCAGGAAATTCTGTTGCATTCACCTTTAAACCATATCCAAAATAGAATCCCTTCTTGCCGATTCTAATATTAGTTCCCTGATGCAAGTTTCCATCTCCTGTCTCCTACAGTCCTTCAATAGATCCCTGGCAGTCCTTCCCACTTCTACCCAATACCTCTCTTCTCTGCACGCAAACCCACATGCGTGTCATAGAAGACCCTCGGTGATTGTACTGAAAGGGAAGCCAGCTCACATGCTCCTGGGTGCTGGGCTTTGGGAGCCTGGCTCCATGACTCTTGGGTCATCTCTAACAGCGACCTTCCTTGACTCTGCGCTAGCCGCACTGGACACCTTGCTGTTCCTTTGAAAGCCAGGCTGTTCTTAAAATGCATGTCCTAAGGTATGGCTGAGTCCTCTCCTTAACTACTCTACTGACAACAACTATAGCCAGGAAGTGCCCTCCTGCCCTCCTGACCTAACTTCAGTGCTTCCTCCTCCCCTGTTCCCAGCACCGACCATCTTCCGATAAGGCCACATACACTGAGGCTTGTTGTGGGCTTCCTGTGGTCTCTCCGTGCCCTCACCCGGCATGAGTTCACAGCCAGGGTCTTCACCGCCCATGTTCACCCATGGGCGCCGATTGCCTACAACCCTGCTGGTCTCCTATGGGTGCGCAGTAAACACTGGCTAAGAAAATGTTCTCACTGCTTGGATTCCTGGCAAAGGTCTTGCCAATTTGTAGCAACACAGATAGCTTGAAGAGAATAGGTACGTCTAGTTTTAAATTCCCCCCGCCCCCCGCTATGTGTGTGGTTTGGGTTTGTTTTGGGGTTTTTTTTAATGGATATTTTTCTTTGGGTGTGCTCTTATAGGCAACATTCAAATCCCAGATGTTCTTCTCACAATCATATGGGATACAGGGGTTATTATTTTTATCACATTTGACTTGGATTGAAAATGGTTGGGATTTTGTCATTGTGATTTGGTACTTCTACAAGTTGTGCTTTTAAATGCAAAAGCAGTTATCTATTTCAAGCACAAAAATAAACTCTGGAAACGGGACAGAGTTTTTCCCATTATTAGCTGGGCGATGATTAGAAATTGTACTGAAATTGTGTAGAATTTGTTGGTAACTAATTAAAACTCTCAAGGATGGCAGAACACTGATCCTCACCTAAAGATCACAAGAATTTAAAGGACTTGGCAACCCATTTTGTCATCTACAAAAGCTGCAAGTTTAGAACATCCATTTTTTTTTTAATGTAGCACTAAATATTTTATTATATTGACTATTTAGTAGTTATATAGGAAATTATTAAAACATGTAACTTCAAACATTATTAGATAAATCTTTTTTTTTTTAAATTGTATTTTATTTTATTTGACAACATACTGTACAGAGGGGCTACAATTACATGGGCAGGATAATGCATACATTTCTTACCAAGCATTGCAGCCTCCTCCTTTGTTTACACTTAGAACATCCATTTTTTAAAGGCACGATATAATGTTCAGAATCACCAGCCACTATAGTATATAACCAGATGATTACAACTTCATACCCTTGTATTCCACGGTAAGCTCCCAGGCACAGAAACTAACAATAACACAAGGATGAATATTCCACGACATCTACATAATGACAGCCAAAGAGGACGAGCGACCAGAGACACATGAAAATGAATGAGCCTAAGTGTAGACCCACCGTCGGAACATCACACGGTTTCTCTCATTCCAGGAGATGTTCTACCGAACTGTCTTGCTCTCTATATCTGTAGAAGTGAGAGGATTGGACTGAAAAGCCTTCGCTCTCACCTGAGGAGCCCAGTGGAAAGGGAGAGGCGTCAGGGAGGTGCAGTCTCAGGTAGCTGCATCCAGGTAGGTGCATCCCAGGTAGGTGCAATCTCAGCAGAAGCGCTGAGGTTCAGGATTTGATTCTCTTCAGTCAGAAACTATCTTTGGTTAGGGCATCTGAACAATTAATTACAAGGGGATTTGTTCAGGCAAATTTAAACTGTAGGAAGCTGTTTCATAAATCCAAAACCCAATTAGTGGGACTGGGAAGGAGGCTTAGTGGCAGAGTGCTTAACATGCACAAAGCCCTGGGTTCAATTCCTCAGCACCACATAAACAGAAAAAGACAGAAGTGGCACTGTGGCTCAAATGGTAGAGTGCTAGTCTTGAGCAAAAAGAAGCTCAGGGACAGTGCTCAGGCCCTGAGTTCAAGCCCCAGGACTGGCAAAAAAAAAAAAATACCAGTTGTTAATGTATGAGAAAAGACATGATGGCAAATTAGCAGCCTCTGGTCATTTGCTGAGTCAGACCATTTGCTGTGGGACCAACTCACAGCAGAGATTGGATCATGGATCTAAAGTTTTCTTGAAAAGCCCAGAAACAGGAGGTGGGAGTTAAATCATAATCAACAGGAGGGTAGCTTCATGAGTTCAATATTTACCCAATTACCAGTGGCCCTTTGAAACCAAAGGGTCCTCTGTCTTGAACTAACTTAGACACTATTTCCTACCCAATGCATCCCTCTCTTTTCATCTTATTAGAAAATACTATTCTTGTAATAATCCTTTTCTTGTGCACTTACTTTTTATTTATATTAAGTTGTCTCTTTAGTTAGATCTCAGGCAATCAATAAATTATACCATAGTCCCACTGGTTGACGTGGACATCCTCATCCATAAATGTATAAACCATCTTTTTAGAAAGAATGCCTTACTACTGCCAAACAGCTTTGCCTTCATCTATCAACAGCTTTAAATAAGTAAGTGAATTATTTTGCATATCAAATTCTCACCTGTTGAAGAGGAGTAACAAGTCAACAATTTCAGAGTCAGAAACAATCTTTCATTAGAGCATGTAAACAACTTTAGGATTTGGGATTAGGGATGTGTATATGCCAGTACTGGGGCTTGACCTCAAGACCTGGGCACTGTCCCTTCGTTTTTCTTTTCCCCAATACTGGCACTGTACCACTTGAACCACAACTCCTCTTCTGACTTTTTGCTAATTAGTTGGAGGTCAGAATCTCACAGACTTTCCTGCCTGGGCTGGCTTCAAACCTCGATCCTCAGATCTCAGCCTCCTGAGTAGCTAGGATTTCAGGCATGAGCCACCGGCACCCACACGATTTAGGAACTACGAAACATGTATATGAGATGACACTTGCATAATGCTTCCAGTTTTGTTGCGAAAAGGGGACCCAGCCATGAACAGATGTACTCGCCAATACTGGCAAACCTCTTCTATGGCTTTTCTGCCAATGTCAGGCTTCCAAGCCAGCCTTTGAGTTCATTTGAGAACAGAAGAGGCCCCCACACCCCCAGCGTGTGTGGACCACACATTCTCTCATTCATTTGGGCTAAGTCCACACACACACGCACAGCAAAGGCAGGCGATCTCTCCCGGGGAATAGACGCGTCATAAACTTGAACCCTGTGAACTGTACTCTCACCCGCTAATAACTAATTATACCTTCTTTATTGTTTTACCAGTTCCGGACATGCGCTTTGCTATTTCCTCACGCTGCAAATGTTTCTCTATTGAACCCATCAGTTCACGAAAACAAGTTCAGGATCCCGTGTCATAGTTAATAGAAATCAACCGTACCATGAAATGCTGTTTGGTTTAAGCTCATGATCATTACCAGCGTAGGCCCTGCAAACTTCAGCTCTTGTAATTCCAAGACCAGTTTCCATTATATTTCTTTGGTGGAAGAATCCGTGTGCGCATAATTAAATGTGGCTCACTTAAACCTTTACAGTTGGTAGCTTAATGTATTTGTGTTTTATTTTGAGTACAAAGGCAACATTATGCTTTTGTTGGCATCGGGGCTGGTTAGCATGCCAGCGCCACAATTTTGTTCTCTGTGATATGTCAGAGTTTGAGTGCCTTGAGCACAACAGGTGGTGCCAGATAACGTTCTGGCACATCAAATAGGTAACGTGGTTATAGCTTTTGTCAAATTGTAATTAAAAACAGAGGCCGTGTAAGATGAGACTTACATTTTTCCTGTTTTAGAAAGGTATCCAGTACGGGTCCTTTTCTATGACAAAGGCCCGTAGGAAGGAAGCCGGGTCTGCACATACCAGGAGCACCTTCTCGTCTGCCCTTCCATCCCCCTCTGCAAGTTTGCTTTGCAGGTCTGAGATGTATACATTGCTAAGTCAGGAACTGGCTTCTTCCACTACTGGCTCTAGTTCAGAAGTATGAACTTGAGGCAAGGCCCAAAATGTAACACAGGAAATTTAAACATGGCTATCTACTCCCTTACAGAATGCTAACTATTGAATTTTTTTTGACTCAACGCATTGCTTTAAAGTTGTTTTTTTTTTCCTTTGGTGTGATAGGGTATCCTCATCCCTGATGGTTGGGGAAGGAAGACCAGCATTTCTGTAACCAGGAACTCTTGACCCAAGATTGCCCTCTGATAACTCTAACATCTGATCCTGCCAGACAGTGGGTACCACAAAGCATGATGGAACAAGAAAGGTACTTGTACACCTGTCTGTGTCTGCAGGTTTTCCTGGAAGAAGGCTGATTCTGTAAGCCTGCGGGTCTGTGCCGCATAGCCACTAGCTCTGGGGCACATGTAACACACAACAAAAGAGAGGGCCAGCCCAAGCTGTGCTTCCAACACATGCCTCTTCTGTCCCCAAGAAGAGGCCAGCATTGTCTTCCTGCCAACCCGAGAGCTTTAAGGTTCTAGCTTGAGTCTTACAGTTCTAAAGTCGAGTGTTAGTTAAGAGAATCTACTGGGCAGCTCGTGCCTTTCAAAAATAATAGATCCTAAGGCAGTGGTGAATTCATCCATGCCTATGTAGAGATTTCTCTGGAAAATCATCAAAGCTAATCCAAATTAGCCAGCTAAATTTCTCATCTGTGAACCATCTTCCCGATTTGTGGAGGCAGCAGGGTGCTCACCATCTTGGAGCGGTGACACAGAGACAAAAACTGAGCTTTTTCTGCTTAATGCTAATGCTCTACCCTTTGGAGCCACAACTCCACTTCCAGTTGTCTGCTGGTTACTTGGAGATAAGGGTCTCATGGGGACTTTTCTGCCTGGGCTGACTTTTCAAACTACAGTCCTCAGATCTCAACCTGCTGAGTAGCTAGGATTATAGGCATGAGCCGCCAGTACTCGGCTAAATATATTTTTATTTTCTCTAAGTATATAGGTTTCCTAAGGTCTGCATATAACTAAGACTCATGGTGTCCTCTACAGAAATACCCCTTAACATACATTAAACTTTGGTATAGAATCTAAACTCTGGTATATTATTTCATGTATGTTAAGTGTAGTCTTCCAAACTAACAGTAAAAGGATAGATCTTGAAAGTATTTGCTATTTTGGAAGAAGAATCCAATTGTTCGGGACAATGTAGCTGTGTGCATCTGGCTAAAACCAAAATGACTTCATGAAAGGAATCTGCCCTATACCTCACATGCACTGCTCTCTCTTGGCCGAGAGGATGCATCAGAATCAATGCTCCACCCTGGCATTAGTACTCGACTTATCATCTCGTTACACACATCTGTCTCTATGCAAGGAAAGCTTTCCATCTACAGTTTAAATGGCTGCCACAGGCACCATTGTGGCCCACAAAATCTGAAAGCCAGATCTTTACTTAGACCTGAGTTTCCAGCCCCTATCGGTTAACAAAAGGTTTAATCCCAGTTCCAGCTGGATTACCTTTTGTCCCCTTTCCCCCAGGGATAGGACAATATCTCACAGTATTGGTGTCAATGGACACAGTGGGTCCGTTGAAGACAGCAGCCATCTCAGCCCCTAAATCCCCGTCAGGATCCATGTCTCTATATCTCACCCAATGCCCAAGGATTTCCACTGGCCACTCTTCCCTGATGTCCAGCTACCCTCTGCAGATGCTATCAGAATGAGGTAGGAGGGACCCCCAAATCTATAGAATCAGTCTTCCCGTACCATACAGTCTTCCCATACAATATCCATCTTTTACTTTTCTGCATTTAATCCTTTGGCATTCTACTGTGAGCCATAGTCTAACGAAAACACCCTGGTCCCCAGCATCATTCTACTTTTGAAAAGAGTCTAATATGAATTTATGTTGTACAAAAACCAAGCAGGTTCAAACACACATGCATCTCATGGCAACAAGACGCTTGACCTTTCCCCACGCCTGTCAATAAAGAGTTTAGCCCCCTGATTAGCCTTTGTCTGCCCATCCTCTTCCTGCCGGTGTCTTCCCCGTGTGCCACACAGCAAGCCACACCGTAGGCGATCAGAGAGTGGAGACTTCACCCTTCACAACAATCACTTCCTCTCTGTACCCCAGTGCACCTAGCTAAAACAAGTCCCAGCATCCACTCGAAGACCCCAGTGAACCTGTCTTTAGTCATAAGGGCTTTTCTCCATGACGGTCTGCCCTCTTGAGAGCACTCCCAGGGTTCTCTACAAGGGCCTTGTGCTGCGATGAAGTCAGATTTTCCTAACTAGATTTTTAATCATGCCTGATTGCGCCTCATGATCCTCAGCTCTCCTTACTGGCTTGCGTTTCCCATCCCTCTCCTACATTTTAAAGTCTTCAGATCGAAAGACAAACTACCCACTTCCAACTATTCTTGGTCTTCTCTTTTTATTATTCATTTCTTGTGCTATTCCTGGGGCTCAAACTTGGGGCCTTGGTGCTGTCCCTGAGCTGTTGCTGGAGGCTGGTACTCTAACACTTGAACCACAGCTCCTCTGGCTTTTCCGTGGTTAATTGCAGATAAAAGACTCACAGACTTCCTGCCCAGGCTGCCTTGGAACCATGATCCTCAGATCTCATCCTCCTGGATCCTCTAGGATCACAGGCATGAGCCACTGGCATCTAAGTCCTTATCCCTCTCTTCAGCTTCCCCTTGATCCAGGATTTGAGTGTTTCAATGAAACAGGGAGGTGACTGCACTCACGACAATCACACCTTGCCACTGTTGTGCATAAAAGCAGCATGGGTGTCCTTCTCGCCAGACTCACCGCTCACACCTGGGAAGTCTTGTCTGAGCACAATGGAACTCACACGTGTTTGGTGTCGACCTTTCATATGTTCCTGCCAGTACAGAAAGTTGTGGCTTCCTGTCCTCCTTCCCACCTCCTCTGACTAGCTGTTAACCTAGGCAAGAGCCTACAATGTGTCAGGAAGAGAAGAGCAACTTTGGAGAATGGAATAGGACACTAACCAGGACAAATAGTTCCATGGAAGTTGGAAATAAGAGCATGTTTTTGGTGTACCTTTTAATAGAATTTGACATATTCTTATCTTTAAGTGATTGTATAAAGGAGTTGCCATTTAACAAAGCAGTTCCTGAATACAATATCTCGTGACCAGGGCCACCCCTTTCAATGGTCTCGCCCATATCCCCCCCCCCCCACCTCCCTTTCCTCACTGTTCTTAGTTCTGTAGGATATATGTTGGATTCTTTTTTTTTTTTAATTTAATTTAATTTTATTTGTGAACATACTGTACAGAGGGGTTACAATTACATGGGCAGGATAATGCGTACATTTCTTACCAAGCATTGCAGCCTCCTCCTTTGTTTACCCTTCACATCCCTTCCCAGCCTCCCCCCTCCCCCCCAATCCCAATCCCAATCCTTCTCCTTCCCCCCCTTCCCCCCCCATATGTTGGATTCTTATCTGCGTTTTTTCCCGTTTCTTCTCCTCATTCATCTACCCATGTCCCCTTGGCCCTACCCCACTTCTTTTGAGTGTCTGCTTCTGGGTGTTGTATTTTGAGGAAGTTTGATTTTGATCTCCCTTGAATCTACCACATTTCAATTAACACCACGCCCTGCATTTACTTAGGAATTTGTAAACTAAGTCTCACTCCCACAGGCAAGAGGAACCTATAGCCTTTGTCTCTCCAGACCTGACTTCACTCAACAGAATTTTTCCAAGTCTTTCCATTCCTTTACAAATGGTACAACGTCATTCCTTCTAATGGATGCATAAAGTTCCATTGTGTGTGTGTGTGTGTATCATATTTTTCTGATCCATTCATCCAATGTAATCATTGCTTTATGACAACTCAAAGTAAGGATAGATGAAGGAAGGCAAATCAGAGGGGAAAAGGAATTAAAATAACATGGGTTGTAAAATACTGATTTCATTTAAGACTCCACTAGCAAGAGATGAGTTATTGTTGTCTGCATTTCATATAACAGAACATAAAAATTAAGTCTCAGGGGGTAAACGGTAGAACTGGGGTGAATGTGGAACTCTGCACTGCCAAATATATGCTTTAGCTTTCAGAATCGTTGTTATCATTTAAACATGCGTGGATGTAGCTGTAGAAAATATCACTTTCCTGACACCCAGGCCTTCAGACACCATAGCATTCCACCTCTTCCCGCCGGGGCCTCTCACACAAGGTGCTGACGACTTTATGGAAATGTACATTTTGACTCAATAGGCCCAAGATGAAAGCACCCAGGTTGTTAGAAAGTTCCAGTCTGCCGAACTTACTGTGGGTGGCAAAGCTTTCATCCACAACCCTCAGTCAATTTTACAAATAAGGAAAGACAAGAGTACATGAGATGAATAGACACGTTTGATAGCAAATTAATTGGCAGCAAGAGAAACAAGACCCAAAGACCAGTGTTCCTTCCTCTCCCTTGTGTTCTTTCAATTATATGAAATAAAATATTACATTGATTTTTTACCCTAACACCAAGTTATTCATTTGATCGGTTTCTGCAAAATGCAATGGATTTAAATACTAGGGGAAAATGTATGTTAATGACAAAACTTTCTGCTGTACATTTGTCAGGAAGGGTTAAAAATGTTAAGGATATTTTTTTAAAAAAAAGGATAGCTATACATCTTCTGGAGAATAGGTTGATGGTGTTGGATGTAGAATTGCATGTGTGTGTGTGTGTGTGTGTGTGTGTGTGTGTGTGTGTGTGTGTGTGTGTGTGTGTGTGTGTGTGTGTGTGTGTGTGTGTGTGTGTGTGTGTGTGTGTGTGTGTGTGTGTGTGTGTGTGTGTGTGTTGGTCCTGGGGCTTGAACTTAGGGCCTGGACGATGTTCCTGACCTTCTTTTTGCTCAAGGCTAGCTCTCTACCCCTTGAGACATAACTCCACTTCTGGCATTTTTGGTAGTTTACTGGAAATAAGAGTCTCACAGACTTTGGTGGCTGAGATGGCTTCTAAGCACAATCCTCAGATCTCTGCCTCCTGAGTGGTTAGAATTATAAGCGTGAGCCAACACCACCTGGCTCTGGATATAAAATTTTAACTTGCTGCTATGCATCCATTTATTACAAAGCCCACAAGCAAATTACACTTATTTTTATGAAAATACTTGACTTTTTATTTTGTTATGTTTATTTAAGTTATCTCACTTATAAATGTTTATTTATTGAAAGCTTCAGTCTTTCTCTCAATACACACACAAAAATAAGCATTAAAAATAAATTCCTTTAAGTCTCAAGTCCCAAAATGAGTAATGTTGGAAAATGTGGTAAACCAATATAAATATGTATAAATAAATATGTAAATGTACTCAGTTCCCAATTTTCATGCATGTTATATATTAGAGCATAATAATTTCACATTTTTCTTGGCCCCCAGAAGTGAATTGTCTTCTAAATTTTTGCATGCTAGAACTAAAGATAAACACTCATGGATGTCCATGAAAAGGAAAGAATTTTTTTAATTAATAAGCATCGTTCTGCTATTTTGTAATAAAATATTAAATAAAGATATTATCCTAATCAGGGCAGTCATCTCATTAAAGTATGCTTTTTAGGCTGATACAATTTTAAATGATGCCCGGCTAAGCAGTCATGGGATATAAACAAAGCAAAACTCGTTTCTATGCAAAAACATAATTAGCTGTATAATCAAAGGCTAAACAGAAGGAATATATTGACTTACTTGTTTTATCCCTTTTGGAAACATCAATTATAGCTGCCTTTTAACAGTATAATTACAAGCATCTTAAATACCTTTAAATTGCCAGTTACCAAATTTTTAGCATATGAATTACCCACAGCTAGTTTCGCAACTCTCACCCCTTCTAAAATCCTTTCTTGGCTAATCCATAGTTTGTTGAAATGTTGAACATGGCATGTTCCTATTATTGGACATTTGTTATTCTTTAGATATTAAGTGTTATTTTCATTTGCTTTTAATAAAAATCTGTTTAAGGGAGACTTCAAAAGAGTAATCCATTGTTTGAGGAATTATCTCTGGCTGTCAACCAGACTGACCAATATACACCAGGGGCCGAAACACGACCTAGGACCAAACTGACCACAGTTGAATCCTGGAACTATAATGAGGCCTAGGACCTAGGAGTCCGTGGAAACAGAATGGAAACAGACGAGCTCAGGACCCAAGACAGAGCCCCAACCCTGAAGAAAATTCATCTTCTAGGAGAAAGACCATCTCCACGTGTATTTCCTGGCTTTCCTGCCACCTGCTCTGCGAGTTGTGACATCAGGATGGCCAAGTATAGACAGATTGAGAATCTCTCTCCCCCCCGAGTTCCTCTGCGACCATAATCAAACTGGGCTCACAATATCCTCCTCCTGCAGTGAGTGTTTTGCAGGTGCGAGGAGAGAGGGGTGGTGTGGGCAGCGTGGAGCTATGCTGCTGGAAGGCCAGCAGGAACTGTCCAGGATGGGAGGGTTTTAGGAAAGATTTCTAGACAATAAGCATTAGAGTTACATGTCAAAAATGGGATAGAATGCCCTAGAAAGTGTAGTTCATTCAGGTCTGTGGACAGGTAAGAGGTGAGTGGGGAGCTGTCAAAATAGACTGAGGGAGAGCACAAATCCAGTCCTGCGTGAGATGAAAACATCCCTTGGATAGCCGGGCACGGTGGCTCATGCCTGTAATCCCAACTACTCAGGAAACTGAGATCTGAAGATCCCAGTTCAGAGCCAGCCCAATGCAGAAAGGTCCATGACTCTAATCTCCATTTAACCACCAAAAAGCCAGACGTGGAGCAATAGCTCAAGTAGTAGAGCTCTAGCCTTGAGCTGAAAAAGCGAAAGGAAGGCACCCAGGTTCTGAGTTCAAGCCTCAGTACTAGCACAACAAAATATCTCTTTTAAGCCAGGCATCGGTGGCTCATACCTATAATCCTAGCTACTCAGGAGGCTGAGATCTGAGGATCACAGTTCAGAGCCAGCCTGGGCAGGAAAGTCCATGAGACTCTTATGTTCAATGAACCACCAGAAAACTGGAAGTGGCGCTGTGGCTCATGTGGTAGAACACTTGCTGAAGAGCTTAGGGACAGTGCCTGGCCCAGAGTTCAAGTCCCACAGCTGACAAAAAAATAAAATTTTAATTGCCTGTCTTCTTTGGAAGATGGTACAATGCTAATGAGTTTTAAGAACTTACAAGCCAGGAGAAGATAGTAAACATCACTGTGACAAGGCTCCAGAAGGTTGGCAAGGATGGATAAGGGGCTCAGATCAGGACATCTTCGCACCAACCTCTGTGAGAAATTAGTTGAACTTGAACTGCAACAGTGACTAAGGTATTGTGGAAAGGATACAAATGGAAAGTTCTTTCTGTGATTGATTCTCTGGCCTGTTGGCTAAAAGGCAAGAGACAGGAAAAACGTCTAGAATGGTTTCTATGCTTCTGCAATAACACTACATAAGATGTAAGAGCAGAGATAAAATGCTGAAGAGATCAAGTTCAAATGTGAACACTCAGAGTTTGAGATCTAGGTAAGGCATTTGGGTAAAGATACCTCTTAACCACTGATACATGACATTAAAATCCATGCGAGGTGTCTGAGCTAGAAATAATCAATGTGGGAGTATTTCCTTGACGATTGTAGACAGTTGTGATTCGACACAAGAATCAGGAGCACACTGACATGGGTGGGGAAATGTTTGGGGTTCACAAGGGATTCATCTAGCGTTTTCTGGAAGAGGCTTTCCTATTTCAGGAGGCCTTCGTGACTCCATCCTGGTGGCTGAGGGGCTCTAAGGCAGACCATCTCCTCAAGCCAGATCAACCAAATTCCAGTCTGACCCTCTCCCCACCCCAGCCACTGTGTCTGAGAGCATGGGTCATGCCGAGCCCATGGAGTGTAACTCCCGATGTCAGCTTTGGGGAAAAGGTTGTCTTTTCTGTTGTGATTACATAGAAGAGGATTTCAATTTTACGCTGCCAGATGAGGAAACCTAAGAATGAAGACAGAGAAAATGAGAAGAAACGAGAGCTAAATGGACAAAGAAGAGTCCAACAGGCCCGATAATGACATCGTTTGAATTCTCACATCATGTAAAATGTCATCAATGCAAAAATTGACATCTTCGGACGGTTGGTTTGTCTTCCTCCAACCCTCTCCTTTACTAGTAGTAATTCTAAGAAATCAATAATGATTTGTGCCTACAAATAAATTCTTTTCTTGTTTTTTTTCAGTTGTGAGGCTTGAACTCAAGGCCTGGGCGCTGTCCCTGAGCTTTTTTGCTCAAGGCTAGCATTCTACCACTTTGAGCCACAGCGCCACTTCTGGTTCTCGGGTGGTTAATGGAGAAAAGAGTCTCATGAACTTTTCCTTCCCCAGGCTGGCTTCGATCCTCAGATTGAGATCCTCAGATCTCAACCTCCTGAGTAGCCAGGATTACAGGCATCAGTCACCAGTACCCAGCACATTCTTAAAAAGTTGACTGTTTACAATGTACCAGGTCCCTTGCCTTCAATATTCCAATGCCATGTATGATTTGAAGCAGACAGAGAAGAAACACTATAAATCCCAGTAGTGCAGAGACTGACTTCGGGTGAGAATCACAGTTAATGGATTTCACAGTGGACAGACTGACAGCTAACAATCTGCTAGCTTCAGATTACAAAGAACAACAGGAACAGAAAACAGAGATCATTGCATGTAGATACCAATCAATAGAACAAATGAAGCAGATTTCCGGTGGAAAATGGGTCAATTTCTTGTCAAGTTTTCACAGAAATGTCTTGCAAACAAACTTTAATTGGGTCATTTAGTCAGCTATCTTTGAAACATCTTTTGAAGTTAAGAAGATCATTGGCTCACATTTTTTTTTTTCAGAGAAATGATGAAGAGTAACTTTAAAAAAAATGCTCATGAATACAAATGGATTTTAACAGGGTCCTATCATCATCCCAATGCTTGTAAGCAACTGCATTAATATTAATGAACATGGTGAGGGATGAACAGATGCTTTCTGTGTTTACCGTAGCATTGTTTTGCTTGTCGTAAAATCTAAAGTGTTGAACTTTTAACCAGAGTTGTCAACAACATATATATTTCTTTCATTAAGAAACCTTCTCTCATATCAGTAGGTTGTTTTATTTTTGTCCCTCTTAAGGATTTGAAAAGGGAATTTAGAATAATGCACTGATTAGTTTGTAAAGATGTTTATTCAAATGACAAGCTTGAATAAACGTCAAGTGACATCCCATATAAATACTTAATAAGAGAGAAATGAATATGCATTAGGCTGGTTTATTCCTCCCAGGGTTAAGTTCCACTTGTGTTACATGGTTTGTTCTCTATTTGAGTTCCGTGTGTCTCTGTATCTGGATATCATTAGCTCTTTCATGGTGCGCTAAGATCTTCGGGGATTTGCTAGCGATTGACCTGTTCGGATGCACTAGAGCATCTGCTAAAAAGATAATGTCATATTGCCGTTTACTATTAAGTGCTGGCCACATTATTAACTTTACACAACCTCGATTCTGAAAGCAGTCTCCCTTCTAAAGGAAGCACTTTGGTTGAGAAGGGAGATTTGTGTGTCAGAAGCATGTATGCAGTAATTAGTGATCCAGTCCTCACCAGATTGATAAAAAAAAAAAAAAAACACCACCTCTCCTCCCAGGAGAGATGGGCTCAATATAATGTGAAAGTCATATGACTTAACCTGCTCTGCTTACTTAAACGATGAAGACCACCACCAGCACATCATTCCCAGGCTTCCAAATAGGGGAGACGGTATGATTGCATTCCAAATGCCCAGCGGTGCCTATTTGATAGGAAGTAGGGGGTAGAGAGCTACTTGCTTTCTTTTTATCACATTAACAGCTGTCAATTTGAACTGAACTAAAAATTGGCATAGAGAAGCCAGAGATTATCAAAGAAACATAGCCCCTCTCTTGGAGATAGAAGAACAGAAAGATTGCTGATCTGTGCATTTAAGAATGACAACCCTAATATAATATTATCAGGCCAGCAATGATCTAGAGGCTAATTAACTGAGTGTGAAAAGAGGAGGAAGATGCTTTTTTTTTCATGTGGGTACACTGAATTCAGTTCAAGTCCCTTTAGATCGATAAGCATGTTTAGGCGATCTGACTGAAGATTGCTCTAAAACAAAATCAACTGTGCTTAGCAAAAAACTACATGACATGTTATCATTTTTATACCTCAAATGTCAACCAATCATCATGATGATAGGAAGCCCAACTCAATTTCTGTTTCACTTCAAATTAAAAGACTGAGAATCAGGGCAATCCTCTTAAGAAGTAGGGAGAGAAGGAAAAAAAGTGAGGAAGGGAGGGAAGGAAGGAAGAAGGAAGGAAGGGAGGGAAAGAAAGAGAAATGAAAAGGGCTGGAGATGTAGCTCAGTTAGAAGCATGTGTCTGTTATGTATAACAGGCCCTGAGTTTAATTCTGAGCACTTCAGATGGATGATGATGATGATGATGATGATGATGATGATGATGATGGTGATGACAGATAGATACATAAATAAAAATAACACCAGATCTCAGAGTATATATGTGTATTTAATGAACATTAGTCTACTTATAACACTGTAGCAAAAATCATGTAAGCTGTGTTATCACTTCTTTTCAACATAATTTCTATTTTCAAGAATTATACAGCACAATATTTCAAATCACAAATTTCACAAACATCAGTTCTAGCATCATTTTGAATAAGACTGCTAGTTTGGGATGTTTTGATAAAATGGCCTCTAAAACTCTGAAACTGTAATAGTTAAATTGTTAATAGTTATTCATTAGAAGGAAGACAGAGCATCTTTGCTTGCCGAATCCCAGGACAGGGACTTGGTTCTCCAAGGACACGGAAATGCTCAGACTAGCTAGCAAAGGACCAAAGGGATCCTGGAAATGACTACAGTTCTGTGTCCAGCCAACTTAAAAACAAATGACAAGCCGAGCAGAGGATGGAGCTCTGAAACAGAAAGATCCTGAGACCATAAATGACTGTGTACAGACACCAGACACAACTCGGCCTCCATCCCAAATGCTCGTTGAAATTGTCATGAATGCAGATCACATGCCTATGGGGGCCTGGGACTATGTTATATCTTTGAAGGAATATAGATAGCCACCTTCTCTAAATACCATTGCAGAGAGCCATATTCTAGCAGAGAGGTGAATTCTTACAAATGAGGGTGATCATGCGACCTGCTATTCTCTGGGTCTGGCTTACCTCACTTAATCTAATTTTTTCCAAGCCTGTCCATTTCCTTACGAATGGAATGATGTCATTCTTTCTGATGGAAGCATACACACTGTCGGCATACACACCATGCAATTTTTCTCTTGACAATTCTTCTGCAGAAAATTTTAATGTTCCCCTTGGCCAAACTTTGGAGTCAGCTTCAAAACAGTCATACATGGAGATTCCACAAAATATAGTGTAATGAAATGCCAGTTAAATCTAATGTGATAATAATATAGAGTTCCTATTTGTTTATAGAATTATTTTATTAAAATATTTTAGTGTCGGGATATGGCTCAACTAGTAGAGCACCTACCTAGTGAACAGTAGGATCTGAGTCCAAATTTCAGTACTGTAAAAATAGAGATAGATAGGATGATGACAAACACATGGATAAATGTGATAATAATGGATAGATGGATAGATAGGTAGATAGATAAATAGGGAGATATAGGTGGATATCTATTAACAGAGTTTGAAAATGAGGAAATTCTATCTGGTGTTAGTTAATAAAATATTTCTAATTTATTTTCCACCAGACTGCTAAAAGAAAATCAGGAAACAGCGATTTTAAGTGATCTGAATGCAAATTGGGTTTTCTTCTAATTACTTCCACTTTGCCTTCAACATGTAATATTCAAATTACTGCAAATCTATCTTTGTTACCCTATGAAGTGATAGGATTTGACCTTCATTTAATGCCAGAATAATTGCAAACACAAATGCTAACACGGGCACTAAATTTCATGAGAATACTAAATTATCTACACTGTCTTTATAATTCCTTTATATTATCTGTTAAAAAGAAAAACGAAATTTAAAATCCATCACTGAGACTGGGCTGAGGGCCAAGTGGAGGGACATCAGCCCAGTAGTGCCCGGCTGAGAGATCAAACTCTAGCACTATCTAAACTGAAAATAAAAAACACTTCCCAGAGCTCCTAGGTCTCAAATGCACTCGACAGCTCATTAAATACTACCAAACACACCACGCAGTACTTACAGTTGGCCAAGGACTGTGCTAGTCTTAACATATATAGTTTTATTTAACCTCACATGAGTTTGATTTTATAGCATTTCAGAAAAGTTTTAAAGTCCTTAGCATAGCAAGCATCAGTTATGATTCATAAATAAGTGCAATCCTAACTGACTGATATTTGACCAAAGACATATATATATGTATATTATATATATATATATATATATATATATATATATATATATTACCATAGGTAGAATACAAATAAAATCTGAAAGAGAATAGCTATTTTTGCTCTCTCCATCTAGGCCTCATTTACACAGAATTTTCTCTACAAAGAGTCAGTGGGATGCTGGAAGTAGAGTTGCTTGAATAGATTCAGAGTTTCAGATATGGAGTGTCCGACCATAACAAGGGATGTAGCTCTGAATGTTAAAATGTTCACTCTGTGAGGGATGCTATTCACTACCAGCAAGATGACTGCGAGTAGGTAATTTCATTTCTAGTGGGAGCTCACACTTCAGCGTTAATTTCCTTAGAATAAACATAAACCTTGGGATGATTCTACTCTCTGCTCCCTGTAGTGTCTAATTAACCACCTTACTTTATTATTGACAAGCATTATCAGGAAAATACTCTCTATCATTCACTGACATTTACAATTTAAATGGATGTCTTTGAGGCAAACCTTATCAAGGTTTCTGGAAAAGATGATTCTTGTCTCCAAAGTGGTTGAAAAGATAAGAAAAAAATAATAATGATGTTACGCAGGTTATTACTGTCAGGAGAAGTGAACCTACATGTAAAAACTTAAGAGCCAGAGGCTTCTCATTTATGGTTAAATCGCCCTGAGAAATAAATGTACAAAGCAAACTATTGCATAAGCTGCTCCTATTGAATACTTGATCCTAATACAAATCATCAATGACCTTGTTTCGCTCTATTGCTTGTTCAGGTTTTCCCTATAACAAATTAACTGAGGTGTAATTCTCCCACTGGACAACTTGATCATTTAAAGGCACAGTTCACAAAGATCAGCCATGTACCACCCTGACTTCTAGCCATTCTAGAACATTTATAGCACATCATCCCCGCATCTTCCTTCTAGCTTACCACCCTAAGAAACAGCTCACCACTCCCCTGCATTCTACCTCTATATGCAGCAGATTCCTTTACAATTACCAAGGTTTATCCCAATTATAACATAAATCCATACTATCCATACTTCATTCCTTCCTATGACTAAATAGCATTCCTTGATATTTCTGCACTGCATTTACCTGTCCATTCATCCATTGATGGGCACTTGGTGTGTTTCCATCTTGGAGCTTTTATGAAGAATGCCGCTATAAATATTTGAGTATAAATGGCTGTGCAGGTATGTTTGCACTCCTTCTGGGTATCTACGCAGGTACCTACTTCATTATACAGTCTCTGCTGATTAAGCCAGTGTTTAACTATTTGAGGAACCGTTTGAGGAATTGTCATGTTGTCTTCCAAAAACCTGCAGCATTTCAAATTCCTACCCATAGATGGGAAGTTTCCAGTTGTTCCACAGCCTCTTCCATACTTGCTATCTGACTCAAACCTGGCCACCCTAGCATGCAGGATGACTCATGTTTGTCAAGCACCATTTCCTCTGCTTATTGGCCAGGTAGACGTCTTCTTTGGAGAAAAGTCTGTTGATGGCCTTTCACCATTTTCAAGTAGCTTTGTGTGTGCACGCATGCACCAGTACCAGGGCTTGAACTCAGGGCCTGGTGCACTCAGTTGGCTATTCTCAAAGCTGGCACTCTACCACTTGAGCCACAGTTCCATTGTGGCTTTTGTTGTGAATAATTGGAGAGAAGAGTCTCACTGACTATACAGGCTGTCTTCGAGCTGTGATCCTCAGACCTCAGCCTCCTGAGTGGCTAGGATGACAGGCATGAGCTGCCAGAGCCCCGCTTAGATATACAATCTCATCAGATGCATAACTTGAGATTAATTTATCCTTTTCTGTGGCCCTCTTTTCATTTTGGCAATGTTGTACTTCGAAGCACAAGAATTTTTTAATTTGGGGAAAGTCTAGTATATTTATTTTTTATTTGTTTTTCCTGCTTTTGGTACTCTTAGGTCACATACAAGGTCATGAAAATGTATCAGAATGTTTTCTTCTAGGATTTTTATAGGTTCCGTTTGGCTTTATATTTAGGTTGTTTTGGTGAGTGTATTTTTTTGAAAAAATAAGTACAAGTTTGCCCTAATCTTTCGTGTGTGTTTGTGTTCACATGTGTGTACCTGTACTTGAACTCTGGGCCTGAGCGCTGTTCCCAACCTTTTGTGCTCAAGGTTAGTGCTCTACCACTTGAGCCATAGCTGCACTTCCTGCTTTTTTGGTGGTTAATTGGAGATGAGTCTTCATGGACTTTCCTGCCTCCACTGACTTTGAAGTGTGATCTTCATATCTCAGCCTCCTGAGAAGCTAGGATTACAGGTGTGAGCCACAGGTACCCGCCTCCTAATCTACTTTTATGTTTATCTCCAAATGGACCCTACCTATAATTCCTACATCCCGCTTCCTATCATGAATCTGGCTCTGAAGCTAACTAAAATAAAGTCTCTTCTTTTGAAGGGATTTAATGCCTTAATGGGAACCCAAGCTTTGCTTTATATAAAAGACAGCAGAATACAAAGCACAGATTCCCACAAATAAAACCAGTGTCACACACTTTGGTCAACTGAAACCATTATTTTGAGTTTTGTAAGGCACACATTTTAGACACACTCCTCAAACAACCAATTATCTGAGAAAAGCTCTGTTCTATACCTGTGCTTCATCCAGTCTCAGAAGTCGCCATTTGTACTGAGCAGTCAACAATTGCCAGAAATGTTTCATGCACTGAAAATTGTGTGAGGCAGAAATTTGGCTCTCAAAATTTTAGACCAGATGTAAGTTTCAAAAGACTTTTTTTCTTGGAAGTTGCACCAACTCTTTTCTGATTTGAGAGTTCAAGTGAATTGTATATTTCCAACTCTTTAAAAACATAAAAGCTAGAGAAAGTGCTTCAAGCAGCGATTTGATTTGATGTTTTGGAGATTATTTATAAATGGAGTGATCAGAGAAGATACCTTTAAAGATGTTCATTATTATATTCCGGAACCAGTAGAAAACTTATCTCTGGCTCATAATTTATCTTTGCCATCAATCTGGGGTTTTAATTCTAGTTATTAGTTGTTGTAAGATGTGGTCTTCTGTATACTGATAGAATTTCATGTGATTTTCTCCTCCTCCTCCTCCTCCTCCTCCTCCTCCTCCTCCTCCTCCTCCTCCTCCTCCTCCTCCTCCTCCTCCTTCTTCTTCTTCTTCTCCCTTCTTCTCCTTCTTCTTCTCCTTCTTTTTCCTCTTCTTCTTGCCAGTCTTCGGACTTGAACTCAGAACCTAGACACTCTCCCTGAGCTTCTTTTGCTCAAGGCTAGTATTCTGTCACTTGAGCCACAGCGCCATTTCTGGCTTTTCTGGTGGTTAATTGGAGATAAAAGTCTCATAGCCTTTCCTACTTGGGCTGGCTTTGAATCACAATCCTCAACTCAGTTTCCTGAGTAATCAGGATTATAGACAGTGAGCCACCAGTGCCTGGTGTTTTCTTCTAAACTTATCTTTATCCCTTGCTGCCTGCCCGCTCTTTCTCACCCATTGTAAGGATGAAAGAAACCAGAAGTTACACAGAACAAAAAGATGCGCAACCTGCCCTAAAATCAAAGGTTAGTGGCAATGAAAGGAACTGAGTCACACAGGGGATCTGACCTATTGTTATTTCTACCAAGGTGGGACAGTAATTAAATATAAATGGTCATCAAAGCAACTCTACTCAAAAGAAATTACTTTAAAGCCTTTCAATAGATGCAGGGGGGCTGGTTGTTTGGTCTGGTGTTTGTTCTCTTTTCCACCAAAGACAGGAACGTCTTTGAAATGATTTGTTTTGGGCTCACACCGGTGGTTCACACCTGTCATCCTAGCTACTCAGGAGGCTGAGATCTGAGGATCGTGGTTTCAAACCAACCCAGGCTGAAAAGTCACTTTTAGACTCTTATCTCCAATTAACCATCAAAAAACCAATTGACCCTGTGGCTCAAAATGGTAGAGCGCTAGCCTTGAGCAAAAGAGCTCAGAGATAGAATCCAGGCCCTGAGTTCAAGCCCCATGACCAACAAAAAAAAATTGTTTTCCATGAGAAAGTCTATGGTGAGAAATATAATAAGGGAGAAACTGAAAGACCCCCTCCCCAACCAACCAGGCCCTGAGCCTCTTTGTAGGGGAACAGAGTTTTGTATCTAACCAAGCTATTTCTGGCTTCTGTAACATGCTTTGCTTTTCTATTACCCCACACTCCCCCTTTGATAACTAACCTCACCAGTTAATCAACAAGCCCACACCCTACTAACTAATCCCACCCCACAGTCAGCCCCCTGGTGTGAGCGAAGGACAGGCGCTGACAAAGGTCACTTCCTCATACCAAGGGCGGGAGACACACAACTCGGGGCATGTACACCGAGGGACCCCCTCGAACAGTGATTGGCCAAAACACATGATTTGTTTTAAAAGGATTGGCTGCCTGCGTGCAGACCAGGTTGTAATACTTTAAATTTACTGGCTGAAAAAGCGCGGGCACTCCTGTAACGGACAGAGGGGTCCCATAAAAGGACCATCCCCGGGACTGCTCGGGGTTCCCAGCCACTGACCCGAACCTTGCGGATCTCGAGGTCACGTGCACCTGGGAACCTGGGCATGCCCAAATAAAACCCTCTTGCCTTTTGCATCTGGTGTCGTCTGACTGGTGCTTGGGGCAGGGAGGTCCTGATATGGGGGACACCCGAAGTCGGGGGTCTTTCATCTTGGGGGCTCGTCCGGGATCGCCCCCTGACCCACTCCAGCTCGGACCCACCAGGAGGTAAGCCGGCCTTTGTCTTTGTCTCTGTCTGTCTGGTGTTTGTCTCCGCGCAGCGTCTGTACTATTACGCGTAATAGCTCTGTATCTGGGCGGCTTGAGAAGGAGCTGACGAGCTCGGACTTCTCCCCCGCCACCCTGGGGGACGCCTCAGGGATTAGAGGGGCTCCATTTTTCGGAGCTCATGTCTGGAGGAAGGAGGGAACGTGGAATCTCTCTCCTTCCCGGGGAAAGGAGGGAATGTGGAATCTCTCTCCTTCCCGGGGATTTTGCTTCCCCGTCTGAAAATCTGCTTTCGGTTTGTGACCGGAGCCGCGCAGCGTTTGTCTTAACCTGTCCGTTTTTGGTTCTTTTTGTGTTCAGGGTTGGTTTAACTCTTGTTCTTTCTAACATGGGTCAGGCTGTTGTTACTCCTCTGTCTTTAACCCTACACCACTGGAGAAGTAATCTCTCTCTTCCTGGCCCCGCCCTGGAGTCCTACTCCAGGGTGACCTGGAGGAAGGAGGGAACGTGGAATCTCTCTCCTTCTCGGGGAAAGGAGGGAACGTGGAATCTCTCTCCTTCCCGGGGAGTTTAGCCGTGGTCGGCCACTCCCATCTGAAGTTGCTTTTTCTGTTTGGCGCCTGTCTGTTTTTGTCTGTTTCTGTTTAGTGTTAATTTTCTCTGTTGTCTGTTTTGTTGCCCTTAAAGGGATGGGGCAGCAACTAACAACCCCCCTTAAGTCTGACTATAGATCACTGGAAGTTACAGCCTGAGCCGAGATTGTCAGGTTTTGGAAACTTGCTTGTTTGTCAATTATGAAATTGCCACTGACCACCTGCGAGTGGCCCCAGTTAGATCTCAGCCTCAGGCCTTGGCTTAGGGGGTCTGAGCGTGGGGGAGAACCTGTCAGTCTGAGGGGACGGCCGCTAGGGACTTCTTTCCCTTGCCCCAAGATGACTGGGAATTCTCCTCTGCCTTGGAAGGCCCCTGGGTCAATGTCTGCAGGAATCTAAGAGAAAAATTTCTCTGGAATGAGTAGAGGGGGTGTTGAGTCCCCTGGTAAGTGGTGAGATGTCGCCCCATTCACTGAGACCTGATTTTGTCTTTGTGGCCACTTGTTTGTCTTGTTAACTTTAGTGTGTTTGTTTTATGTTTTCTGGGGTAGGAAAGTTCTGGGTGAGTGTGGCAGGCTCACCCAGCAGACTCTGGATTCAGCTTGCTGAGTGAGAACAGCACAGAGTTCCGGTAGGGATAAACTGGGGCCCATTAGTCCCCAACTCAGCCTTTGGTTCTTGTCTAGTTCTGTTTTAAAATTGGTACCAGTTTTAAATGTGGATCCTTGGTTTTTGTGTGTATCTGTGTTTTTGTTATTTATTTATTTAAACATCTCTGAGGGAATAAAAGTTCCAACTGGGCTTGGTCACAGACCTGCTATGCCCACCCTCCCTGCGGGGCATGGAAGGTTACTGGGCTAGTTTGGTTCCCTTCAAGCCTCAGGCTGCACCTTCTCCCAGTGGAGGCTGCTGGAGGACAGGCGAGGGCGTAAATTGGGTAAAATAAATAAATAAATCAGGCCAGTTTTGTTTTAGGTGACTCCCTCCCCCAGCCCTCCTCCAACTCAGAAGAGATTCAAAAGCCTTGCTAACAAGCAAGCTCTGTGAAAATGAAGCCCAACAAAGGTACCTAGTTCTAAAAGAAATACTGTCTTAAATTTTTGTTTAAAAACTTTAGAAGGCGTACATACAACTGATTTTGATTTTTGCGCACTTTAAGATCTGTGTGAGTGTTTTGTGTGTGTCTGTGAACGTGTTCAAAGATGAAAATTGTCAGCATGCTGTAACAATTGGGTGAGTTTAAATTTAAAATTCAAAAGATTATGAGGTTTGGACATTACCAAAAATTTTAAAGAATCTTCACATTGTTTTAAATGGCTTTTTAAAGATTCTTTAACTTGCAAGTTAGAAAATCTGGTATTTTAAAATGCATAAGACTGTTTATACTGTAATCAAGTTATCTGGCTTAACAAAAATGCATTGGCAGTTTGGCATTTAATTCCCTTGGCTAAAATTTGGGGATAAATATTAGAAATTTAAATGTAAAAGTTAGTTTAACACTGTCAAAGATGTTACCTGTTCTGTCTGTCTAAAACTGTATTTCATTCGAGAACCAAGAGAAGAGACAGGGGGAAAAACTTAGAAGCCAACAGAAGACCTATCTTTAGGGGTAAGGGGTGAACAAGCAGAAGTGCAGTTCAGCTGGTCATGCATGGTGGGACAGGCCCTGGGAGGAGTCCACCCATGGTGAGGCAAGCTGGCACAAACGCAGTTCATCTAACCCTAAAGAGTCGGATTGGGTGTGTGCCTGCCTATTCCATAGGAGGGGCCAAGTGGCCCATCGTTGTTCTGTCTCTTTTCCCTGTGGATAGCCACTGAAAACATGATTAAAATGAGTGATGTGATGATCTGATTAGTATTGCTAAAACTTCCCCTTGGATGTGTTAACATTAAAATTAGGAAGGCCTTAAAAAGAGGGTTAAAAAGTTATTTGTATAATGTGGCTTACTTTCAATTATGTTCTACAATTAGGATGGTTTTAAAAGTTATAAAGATGTTAAATCTAGCTTTGTGGTATAGTAAAGGTGACTGTAATTCTTGCATTAAGGAAAATTGTCATTTGAGTTTAAAATTTTTAATGTGTATCTGTTTTAAAACAAGCAGCCAAGAGACAATGAGTGACACTTGGCCTCAAGATTTCAAGGGATCTTTTCAAAATGCAAATGAAAACTAAAGTATAAAATATTAAAGGTGATTAATAAGAGGTTTAAAAAAATAGGGAATGGATTTTTGGATATAAAGTTTAAATGTAAAATCATTCTTGACATTGGCCTCAATGTGCAAAAAAAAAAAAAAATAGGATTATCAAAATGATTGCTATTCTAGTTTGCTCTTATAGGTTTTTCGAGTTTCCAGCAAAGTCCAGAGCAAAGCACAGAGGATTCCTACAGTTTGTCAGATGTAACTTTGACTCTTAATAAGTTTCAGGTAAGAGCATGCTTAAAAGCTACTTCTATGTTGACCACCTTGTTGCTTTCAATTGGAGTAAAGTGGCCTTTTATAAGACTCATTGATCTGCAAACTGGTTCAAAGCCAGCCCGGGCAGAAAAAGGTCCCTGTGAGACTGTCACCTCTACTCAGCCAGCAGAGTGCTGAAAGAGCAAGCAGAGATGCTTTGGGACTCACAGTGGCAGAGTACTAGCCCTGGACTGAAGAGTTAAGGGACAGCATTCAAGCCCCGAGTCTGGGACTCAAAGTGGCAGAGTGCTAGCCTTGAACTGTAGAGCTGAGGGACAGTGCTCAGGCCCCGAGTTCAAGTCCAGCAACCAGCTAAGGAAAATGCCAATGAGGCATTTATCCAGTGTAGAGAAGACACTCCTGGGACAAAAACAATGGAGGAGCATCCAGAGGCAGTAAGCCACTGCTTGGATGGCAGAAATGTCAGATCCTAGAGTCATTTGTGCGTGGCCCTTCAAAACTGATCAGAGCCGGGAGGTCATAGGAAGATAGTTTGGAAGCATGCCTAATGTTCATGACTACCTTGTAAGGGACAGGAACTTGCCAGTCCTCTGTGATAGTAAAAAGCTAATGTTATAAAATGTGGGGGGTAGTTTAAATCTTAACCCCTTTATGTGCCAAAAGCTCTAATTGGCAGTAATATTGAGCTGACACCAGTTACATGAAATTCATCTTCTCAGGAAAAAGTTTGTAAACCTGAGAGTGTGTTTCTATTGATATCTGTCTAAAGGCCTGCAAAGGTAACTCAGGCATTGTGTTAGGGTCACTAGAGATCACATTCCTAAGTCATCCAGAAAGATGCTTTTACAAACCAGAGTGCTAAACAAGCTATAGCTGGAGAAAAGGTCTGTGCAGTTGTCAAAAGTTAAATATTGTTCTTAATGACATCTAACCCTGATGGCCTCTTTGTAAAATAGGCTAAGGTTATAGGCTCCTGGCTAGGTAAGATCAACGCCCCTAAAGTCAGCTTGAAGAAGTTACAGAAGATGGACCTTCGCCCTTCTACCCCCATTTTAAGATCAAGGGTCCAGAGTCAGTTTTGGAAAAATGAGGCAAAATAGATAAAATAATTTTTTAAAAAAAGGGCATAAAAAATAGTGTTAACTGTTGTAGGTGTGCAAGTGTGGAGACTGCATTTGTCAGAGATGGTTACAAGACTAAGCCTTCTGTGTCTATTTATTAAAAAAAAAAAAAAATCTGGTTAGTAAAAAAGTTATTTTGGTAAATTGTCCTGGGCTATTGTCTAAATGTTCTTAGAAACCAACGGAGTCATGGCCTGCCAAGCCTATGTATTACTTGCATCCTTAACCAGTCTGTGTAGGAATTTACAGCCCAGCATGAGGTGTGACAGTCCCTTGGAGCCACTGAGAGACCCGGCTGTTGTGGTTGCTGCTGCTGCTGCTGCTACTGCTGCATACCCTAATGGGTAAAGTTCAACGACGGCCTGACAGTCACTTGGAGGAACTCCTGCTTGATTCCATCACCTGAGTCTGCTTCCTGGTTGACTGCTGCTAAATCTAAGATCTTGTGGGACATTCTTTTGGGTGATATCCAGAAACCCTCTCTTCCCACAGTGGATATTGGGGACAAGGATATCACTGGCTTGCTTGTCTTAGGCACTTCAGTGCATAATGACTGGAAATCCACTCTATGGTCACAGCCTAGTTTGGCTCTGGTATGGTAATAACCTGAGTGTGTTATCAATGGAGGTAATACTCTTAGCCTTAAAATCTAGCAAGCTTCTGCATCACAGTGGTGCCTTAAGGCTGTTCTAAGATAAAGGTTCTGCGAGCCAAAGGAAAATTGGGCTTGTAACACTGGAATTACCCCGTGTGTGTCAGCAGCCGTTTTTAACCCAACTAGGGATTATTGTGTACTAGTGCAAATTTGGCCCCGCATCACCTACCATCCCGATGAATTTGTCCTCCAGTATTTCGAGAACCCTGTATACAGGGACAACAGAGAACCTGTAACTCTCTCCCTAGCTGTTCTTTTGGGCCTTGGAGGAATAATGGCCGGAATCGCCACAGGAACCACAGCCCTGATGAAGGCAGATCAATACATGCTCCTACATCAGGCTGTAAATAAAGACTTAAAGACCCTAGAAAAGTCTATCTGGGCGTTGACAGACTCAGTAAGCTCCTTAGCTGAGGTAGTCCTCCAAAATCGAAGGGGGTTGGACTTGCTTTTTCTAAAGGAAGGAGGCCTATGTGCAACCTTAGAAGAAGAGTGTTGTTTTTACGCTAACAAAACAGGAGTAATAATCGAGACCCTAGACAAACTCAAAGAGAGGCTAGATAAAAGAAAGCGGGAATTTGAGTCCCAACAGAGCTGGTATGAAGGATTATGGAACAAGTCTCCTGGTTCACTACCCTATTATCCTCCTTGATGGGACCACTTATACTACTAATGCTAATCCTTACTTTAGGCCCTTGCATTGTGAACCACTTGATACAATTTGTAAAAGACTGCCTATCGGTAGTACAGGCCCTAGTTTTGACCCAACAATATCAAGCCCTCAGACAACAGGGAACTGGTAGTTAAAATAAAAAAAAGGACAAAGCCTCTAAGGTTAGAGGCACTAACAAAAGAAATGGGGGAATGAAAGACCCCCTCCCCAACCAACCAGGCCCTGAGCCTCTTTGTAGGGGAACAGAGTTTTGTATCTAACCAAGCTATTTCTGGCTTCTGTAACATGCTTTGCTTTTCTATTACCCCACACTCCCCCTTTGATAACTAACCTCACCAGTTAATCAACAAGCCCACACCCTACTAACTAATCCCACCCCACAGTCAGCCCCCTGGTGTGAGCGAAGGACAGGCGCTGACAAAGGTCACTTCCTCATACCAAGGGCGGGAGACACACAACTCGGGGCATGTACACCGAGGGACCCCCTCGAACAGTGATTGGCCAAAACACATGATTTGTTTTAAAAGGATTGGCTGCCTGCGTGCAGACCAGGTTGTAATACTTTAAATTTACTGGCTGAAAAAGCGCGGGCACTCCTGTAACGGACAGAGGGGTCCCATAAAAGGACCATCCCCGGGACTGCTCGGGGTTCCCAGCCACTGACCCGAACCTTGCGGATCTCGAGGTCACGTGCACCTGGGAACCTGGGCATGCCCAAATAAAACCCTCTTGCCTTTTGCATCTGGTGTCGTCTGACTGGTGCTTGGGGCAGGGAGGTCCTGATATGGGGGACACCCGAAGTCGGGGGTCTTTCAAAACTAAGCAGAGAGAGTAGGCAGGTTAGCCAGGTGCTGGTGGCTCACACCTGTAATCCTAGCTACTCAGGAGGCTGAGATCTGAGGATCGTGGTTCAAAGCCAGCCAGGGCTAGAAAGTCCCTGAGACGCTTATCTCCAATTAACCACCAGAAAATCAGAAGTGTCACTGTGGCTCAAAGTGGTACAGCACTAGCCTTGATCAAAAAAGCTCAGAGACTGCACCCAGGCCCTGAGTTCAAACCCCAGGCCAGACATAAAAAAAGCAAAAGAAAATAAGATTAAAAAAGCAGAATTGAGGTAAGTGCTGATGGCTCACACCTGTAATCCTAGGCTGTGACCTGAGGATCTCAGGTCGAAACCAGCCCATGAAGACAAATCTGAAAGGTTCTTATCTCTGATGAGCCAGCAAAGTGACAGACATGGAGGTATGGTTTAAGTGGTAGAGCACCAGCCTTGAGTGAAAAAGCCAAACAAAAACATAAATCCCTGGGGTCAGGGATCAGTACTGGAAAAACAAGAAAGGAAAGGAAAGAGAAGAGAAGGGAAGGGAATGGAAAAGAAGGGAAGGGGAAACAAAGAGAAGGAAGGAAGAAAGAAAAGAGAGAGAAAGAGGATAGAAAGCTATATTTTCACCTCCACTTTAGCTCAATACCATTCATACCAAACAGCAAATAGCTTTGTGTCTCAAAGTTCCAGAGAAGTCCATATCTGAATTAGGTTGCCCAGCTCCCACCCCCAGACACAAAGAGACACAGGTGCTGTAGGAAGACAAAGCTGAGTTTGGAAACTGCAGCCAGGAAAGAAGCATCTATGCTGCATTGACGCCCCTTAAAATATTATTTGATGCATCGTAAGCATGCCATCTTCCAAACAGACTTTTCTCCTTCCTGGAAACACAGAAATCATCAGTATTTTTCAATTCATCCTTTTGTTCGACATCATCCTTATTGAAGCGCTATCTCTATGCTTCCAATGTAAATAGATGATCAATATGTAATCCTCTATTGCTGGACACAAGTAGCTCACACCTTTAATCCTAGTTATTCAGGAGCCTGAGATCTGAGCATCAGGAATCAAAACCAGCCAGCCTAGGAAGAAAAATCCATGAGACTCTCCTCTCCATTTAACCAGCATAACGTTAAAAATAATGGAGTAGTGGCTCAGGTGGTAGGTAGAGTGCTAGCTTTGAGCTTAAAAGCTAAGGGATAGCACCTAGACCCTGAGTTCAAGTCCCAGTAATGGCACTATATGTGTGTGTGTATATATACATATATATATATATATATATATATATGAATGAGATTTTACAGATATATAATCTCTTCTATCCACTGGGGATGAGAAGACCCAGCAGGGAGACAAATTGCTGAAACCCATTCTACATCTTCTCAAGATTTCATTCATGAGCATCCTATATACAGTGCACATGTGTTATCCAGCATGAAGAGTTATCTGATTTGTTTAGGGGCATGAAAATTCCTCATTTCACTAAACTATCATGAGCAGAATTTTGTGAACTGAATAGAAGACTCCTGAATGCCACTTCTGTTCTTTAAGCAATGTTTGGGTTTTACCAATATTCTGAAAGATAGATGAGATGTGCTTATGGCCATACAGCTTTTAACCTTTCCTCTCCTCTCCCGTGACGGGGCTAAATTACCGTAAATGATGGCTACCCTGTCTGCAAGGTGGACAATTGATTTGACCTGACTGCCTCCAAAGTTCTAATGGACTGTGTGGCCAAATCCCTGGAGACAGAAAATACGTCCAAGTGAATTGGGGCAGGTTAAAGAACAGACCTGCTTTTCATTGCAAACCCTGGCTATAATACATCTCCCAGCTGATCGGGGCAAAAGATTAAAAATGATCAATACCCAAATCATTTTTTAAAGTGTTTCCCTCAGTAAATCTATTTTTGTTATTTTTTTTTGTTCCCTGCCAAGCATGGTTTTACAAACCTTGAAAAGATTCTTTTCTTCAAACACAGAATTGCACACATAGCTCTCTTTTCGGGTTTATTTCCATTTAATTTCTCCTCATCTATTTCATCTATTCACTCTATTGATCACTTGGGCTGCACAAAGTTTCTTTGGATTTACATAGTAAATTTCACATCCTTCAAGTACTGAAGTTTCTACGTGCAACTATCAAAGGAGAAAGAAACAGGGTAGGAAATAGCTCAGCAGACGAGAAAATAGTATGAGAAGCAAAGAAATAATATTATAAAATTATAATTATTATAATAATATTAATACCTTTTCTCACACATTAGAGACAATAGAACCTGCTCTAAGAGGAGAGCCAGGTAGAAAGAAAAGTTAAGAATATCCAGTAAACAAATGAGAGAAGATTCTAATGAGTTGCTGCTTATTAGATCAGGAGAAAAGCTGGTGTCTGCATAGTCATGAGTATTTGAATTCAAGAGTGCACTAGATACAGAACTTCTTTGTGGAAGGTGTTTCCAATTCGGTATTCTGGAAAAGCAACCACATGCAAAGTGGCTATTGTGTCGTGATCATGTAAGAATCCACTTTCTTGTATATTTTTATGATACTGTTCATTATTGCATTCCTATTATTCCTATTATTATTATTGTTGTTGTTGTTGTTGTAGTCAGGCCGTGTAGCTGTTAGACAAGTACTTAATCACTGAGCCACATCCTCATTCTCCCTGGCCAACTTTCCCTCACAACACACAATCAAGCCCTTGATGTTCATTTAACAAACAGATAAAAACTAAGTCCGTTCCTCCCAGGCAAGGGAGAAAAATGAGAGGAAAGAGCCCTGTACCTGCTCTTCCAGGATGTAATAATGCAGGAGAGGAGGTTAGGTAAACGCTAGTCCAAGACAAACTATGGTAAGAGCATGCAGAGGACAAAGAGCGCGGGGGGGTTAGCACAGGAAGGAAGCATTCCCCCATGCACAGCAGAGGGAATTCTGGGGAGGTGGTTTCATTTGAGCTGTAGGAAAAGCAGTAGGCAACTAAAACTATTTTAAGGCCCCAAATACATTGAGACACTAGGCCTACCATGGACAAAGATTTTTCACAAGCCTCTGACATTGTGTATGTAATTGTACCATTGTATTGCCTTTCTAGGATCTGACACTGGACGGGACAGTACATATTTTAGGTCCTGGGAGCGGGACACAATCTTGATTCTGTCATCAACAGCACAGAAACAAATGAGGAGGGCCACACTCCAGTAAATCTCTTCTAACGGACATGCAAATTTGAATTTTAGATAGCTTTCCCATGACATAGTTTCCCAACCACCTCAAAATCTACAAAGCTTTCTGAGTTCACAGGCTACAAGGAAACTGGTGGTGGGCTGGTCTAGGTCTGTGGACTGCAGGCGATACATCTATTATCCTTCATCCCAGCAAACCAATATTCCTTTGTAATTTTCTACTAATGGAATTTGCGTCAGACAACCTTGCTAAATACACTTCATAGTGTGCCCATAGAAAAACACAAGGCAAGCCCGGCTGCCAGCGGCTCATGCCTGTAATCCTAACTACTCAGGAGGCTGAGATCTGAGGATCAAGGTTCAAAGCCAGCCCCACAAGGAAAATCCATGAGCCTTTTACCTCCAGTTAGCTACCAGAAAACCAGAAGTGGTGCTGTGGCTCAAAGAGATAGAACACTAGCCTATAGTGCAAAAACTCAGTTCGAGCCCCATGACTGACAAAAGAAAAATAATGACAAACCACTTCCCTTCTATACCTGATAGTCATTACACTCCTCTGAAAACTCTCAGCTCTTTATTGATACTTCTATTTGTTGGTGGGCAAGAAGGAGAATGTACCAACAAGCCAGTGTCTTTATAGGGTAGACTATATCCCATAGTATTCTACAAGAGCACACTGCTATTTTGTTTGAGTTTTACCCAACAATGACCTTCTAGATAATAATCAATGCCGTACAGAAATTTTTTGACCAATCACAACATATGGATCAAAGATGACAGACATTTACTATGCCACAGCCTTCTCCAGAAGCACCAAAAGGACTGACGGGCACTGGGTGTCTTGGGGTACCCAGATGACCCCCACCCTGGGGTACCCTGAGACTCCCAGATGCGCAGCCCTCAGTACTGCAGCTCTCCTGCTGGGCTAGGTTCGGGTTTTATTGCTGCGGTTGTTTTCATAATAATGTCACCCAGCTTCTGCAAACCACCTGCCACCTTTCAGCAAATCTCAGACTTCCTTGAGCATATCCACTATGCCTTGCTTTAGGGGTACAATTTACTCTGGAGGAAGCCTCCCCACTCAAAAAAAAAACCAATTAGAGAAACATTCAGTAGTTCACATAATGATGTGTGTGTGGAGAGGGAGGTCCTGAGACTTGAACTCAGGGCCTGGGCACTGTCCCTCAGCTCTTTTGCCCAAGGCTAGCACCCTACTGCTTGAGCCACAGTGCCACTTCAGGTGCTTGAGTGATTAATTAGAGATAGATAAGAGTTTCACAGGGACCTTTCTGCTGGAGTTGGCTTTGAACCGGGACCTCAGCTCTCAGCCTTCTGAGTAGCTAGGACTATAGGCATGAGCCACGTGCCTGGCTTCACTGAATGATTTTAACACAGCTGACTGCATGCACTGACCTGCATAATGTGTTCCTGGCAATTCTGATTTGGGGTTTTGAAATTTCTTTTGAATTTTTTTACCTATTTATTTTGAAGGCACTTAGTGAAAAACACATGTAATAAATCCACAAATAAGGCAGGATTACTGCATTTGACCCTAAAAAAAAGGAATTTATTCTTGTTTGTTTGTCTTCTCTTTGGGTTGTGGTTTTCCTTTTGTTGCTGTTTCATTCTTGGCTCATGGCTTTTGGTCTTCGGTTTCGGCTGTTCTAGGGCTGAACTCAAGACGCAATATCACACTTGCTATGCAAGTACTCTACTACTTAAGGCACACCCTCCAGCCCTTTTTGTTTTCTAGTTTTTCAGATAGAGACTCCGATCGTGCCCAGGCCAGCTTAGAACTACCTATGCCTCCTGCTCCGCTGGGATCACAGGCAGGAACCGACACACCACCTTGCTCATTGATACAGGGCCTTCTTCACATTTTCCTTAAGCATAATCCTCCTGTGTCTACTTTTTGAGTGGCTAAACACACAGGCATGTGCTACTAGGCCCAGCCTTAATGTTGCAAGAGATTAAATGACTTGAGTTACCTAGTAAATGGTAAAAAAAAAAAAAAAAAAAAAAAAAAAGAGCATAAATGTAGACTCATGGGTTGTTTACTTCTGATCTGAAGTCAAGCTTGTCTAGGCCTATTTTTTTTAATATAGTTACATATTTAGAAACTAGGCAAAGTGTAATAAACCCAAAGAAGCAAATCCACATTAGTCATATTATAGCCAATAGGCAATCCCTACTAAACAAATATTTTGATTAACAAATTTATTTACTGAAGAGTGATAAGCATCACTGTCATCTTCATTCTCTAAAAAGAGAGAGAAAGAGAGCTCTGGCTCTCAATTCGTATGCCCCTTACAGAATTATCCTGAGTAAGGAAAGAGAATAGTTAATGGTACTGAAACTTTCTTGCCAAATAAATTAACTTCTATCTTCAGGATGACATAAAAAATATATCTATGGCATTGTTTTTGTCTATCTGAAGAACTGGGTTAACAACATAAAGATTCAAGGAAAACTTCAGGGAAACATTAGAAGTATTATATAGGTAAGAAGAACAGAAATATGAGGAGCAACTACTCTGGGACAGACCCAGAAATTGTGTGCCATCTCACAGAACAAGGCGGCAGGGACTAATGGCTCCTCCGCCTGCTGCTCTTTGAATGGCTGGAATTAGACAACCAAAATCATTTGAAATTAAACAGCCACACTAAATGTTCATGAAAAGCATAATGCTCACTTTCCACTCATGGTGAAGAGTTATCAAGATACAGAACTTATCCGTAGTCCAATGGCAAACCTGGCAAGAACAATTTCTTATAATTATAAGATCTCAAGTGCTTTCTTCCTCTTGGTTTTCTGCATATTTTTAAAATGAGTTTTCAAAGGGAAAAATGGATTCTCCACAAATTCCTAATTAATAAGGAACCTGATGATTTATTTTGGTGTCAGAGCCAAAATAATGAAAAAAATGCAATCAGAAAAAAAAAAAAAAAAACACAATCCTGTCCAGACACAAATCTTGTAGCCTCTCAATCTGGTTGCATTCTTCCAGCAAGATTACAGTAAGCACAACACAAGCATTTTGCTTCATAAACCTAGATACAATTATTTACTTCTGTCTAATGCCACCAACCTTAAGGTATTTGGCTTGTGTTTTCTTCACTTTGACTAGGGAGTCCAACAATGATTAGACACAGTGATTTCCTCATGGGATTGTGCTGCCCAGGAACTCAATTGCTTTCCTATAACTCACCATACATCTGCCTGGAGAGTAGAACAAGCAATGGATGATAGAGATGTACAGCATAGGTGATAGAGATGTGCAGACTTCTTACCTGGTGTGGATTTGGTTATTTTTCACCTCTAATTTCTCTTCTCAATTGGACTATGTGTATATTTTTACATTTTCTCTCACTGGAAGGGACTCACAGGGGCTACACTCAGTAGCCAGCACTTTGCTCATTGGCTGGCATGGTAGCTAGCCCTTTGCCCATTGGCCAGCTCAGTAGTTAACACTTTGCTTTGGTTGGCTTGGTAGTTAGCACTTTGACCATTGGCTGGCTCGGTGGCCAGCACTTTGCTTATTGGCTGGCTCGGTAGCTAGCGCTTTGCCCCTTGGCCTGCTCAGTCGCTAGCACTTCACTCATTGGCTGGCACTCTACCAACCGAGCCCGCCACCAGCCCCAACAACCTCCCTCTTCTCATCCCTCCATCTGGGCCGGTCCACGCAGGGGCTGCTCCTCCCTCTCCACCTCCTCCAGCTCCGCCCTGGGCACCAGGCCTTCTTTCTCTGCTCAGCGCCATCCTCGCTCACCCAGCGAGTTTTACAACTTCATACCTTTCGTGATGGTGCACATTGAAACCAGCAGACAAACAGCTTCGCCTCTGGAAGCTTCGGTGGTACTGTGAGCTGCAGCCCCCATCCACCAACCCCTTAGGCTCTCTGGAGCCCAGGCTGGCTGGATTTAGGACCCTCTGCCTCCGCCCCCTAAGAGCTGGGCTTCCAGGCATGGGTCACCATAGCCGGCTTGTTTAATTATTGTACCAACCCTTCCAACTACAAGCGATCCTCTATTTACCATCGCTCCTTTGACAAACAGATACTGCTTAAGCTGGATTCCTATGTAGGATTGACCAATACTGTTTTCTCAACTCTGACCCTCTTGCAACTACCAAGTATCTCTCCCAAGCATTAACTTTTGCTCTGACTTCTACCTGTTTATTCACGGCCTACTCTGTGCATCTCATCATATTGACTATTAGATGTGGCAGAATATGAAGACACTATCTCAAATGATTTAGCATTTACTTTTCTCTAGAAATGATGTATTTTTATTTAATTCTTTAGCAGGTCTTAATTGAAATAGCATTCACAAAGTACTTTATAATCTGTGCAAGCTTTATGGTGACTACATGGCAAATTACTCTAGGCAAGTGAGGTACATAGATAATCCAGACAAATATGTCACTTAGTTTAAATTCACATTGACCTAATCATATTTCTTACACTTCTTAAGAGGAAAAAAATGTGTGCTAATTTTTCCTTTTAAAATGAATAAAATACCTGGAGATTTTGTAAATGACTAGAAAGAATGTATGTATACAGATATATACTGTATGCATATAGTGTATGTAGTGCCTTTCTTGGACTTGAACTCAGGGCCTGGGTGCTGTCTTCTTAGCTCAAGGATAATGCTCTAGTTCTAGAACCACAGCTCAATTTCTGGTTTCTTGGTGGTTAATTGGAGATAGGAGTCTCAAGGACTTTCCTGGCTTCAAACTGTGATCCTCAGATCTTAGCCTTCTGAGTAGACAGGATTACAGGCATGAGCCCCTGGCACCCAGCTTAGAAAGACTTAGAAAGACTGCTGTTTCCCTTTGCTTCTCTCCTCTGCAATGACATGATCCACCTACCTTCCCTTCATGGGCTGCGTTACAAGCTCTAGGTGGCCTCTCTGGGCTTCTGCTCTTAGACTTGAAAACACAGTGCTTCTGGCTACTGTCCTCTTAAAGGCCAAAGTTGAACTCTCCATTATCTGGACCAATGATACCTGATTCTTACTCTCCAACAATTTTAACAACTCCACAGCCCCTATGAGTGCCTTTATGAACACAGATGTCATTTAAATGGGGGGACAGCTGAAGTGACAAGAAAGTGACCTGTGGGTGAACCCAGGAGCAGGTGAGGCCTGTCAGTTTTTAATTTGAAACCAGTGTCAGGACTGAGAAATGGCTGCTATAATCACATTTGTAACTGATCTCCTATAAACTCTGCAAACAGTCACAAGATGGCTGTTACAGGCAATATGAAATTAACAATGCCACACTCAGGTCTCTGGGCACCAAACTAAATCAACTGTACCATTGAAAATTGCATAAGTGCCCCATATTTTCCAGATTACAAGCTGGCAAAACTAAAAAGTACTTACACTCAATGAAAGATTGGCTGTTGGCATCGATTTACACAGCTATTAACGTTTGTAAAAGATAATTACTATCTCAAGGCAAAAAGTTAACTTATCATATAGTACAAGCAGAAAAAGCATATCATTAAACCCAATGCTACCGTTGCACTCATGAGATTCATTTGTAATATTCAAAATTAGGTCCAAACGAATGCTTACACAAAATGCTTCCTGTATAAAGCAATTTCAATTTGGTTCCATAGATTTCTTTTATAAAAACCTGCTCTAAATAGCTGAAGCACTATTATTCAATCAATATACCCTAGACCTGATTTGCAAACATTTACCTTAGGAAGAAAATGATACTCAGCTAGGATTTGTCTACAAAAGGGGAATTCCCATGCACTGTAAAATTAGTATAGAGTCCCTACCAACCCAAGATGGCGTCCCAGGGCTGGGAGAGGCGCATGCGCCCAGGTGTGCACTGGAGATGGTCAATGCTCCTGAATTTCCTACTTGGCTTCCACAGATGTAAGATGAGAAACAGCAATTCTGTTATGTCTGGTCATTATTTTGCTAAGCACGAATCTACATCTTCCTCTTCGAACTGACTCCTTGATTGTGAAGGAATCTGAGACATAATGAGTTGGATTGGCTCACCACACCACCAAGCGTGGAGCCAGGATTTGAACCCAAGTCTCACTGAAAGACCCTTCATCCTTAATTTTAGCAAGAATTTCTTTTAGTATAGCAGGGTTAAAGTAGAGAGAATTTGCTTGTTTTTAAAGAGAGAGAAAGGAAACAGTTCCTATTCCTCTCACAGGAAATGAGAGTTAAAGACTCCAAGTGGCAGCTGGTATTTGCTGCCTTTATTCTTTCAGAGCTGGGGGCATACACACACCCACAACCTGGCCGAGGCCGCCCCAACACAGGGAGCGCTCAGGACTTCCTCCAGCCCAACGTCCTTTCCTTCCTTGCCTTTACCCACCAAGGTCGATGAGTGGGAAAGAAGAGCTGTAGGGTGGGGCGAAAGGGGAGTGGAAAGTGTCAGGACAGGTGATACTCACAGGTAAGCACAGAGCAAAGGCGTCCTAGGCAAATATGGAGGTGGAGTTAGCTATGAGTAATAGAAAAAAGATGAATGGATCAAGAAAATGTGGTGTATATACACAATGGAATTCTATGCCTCCATCAGAAAGAATGGCATTGCCCCATTTGTTAGGAAATGGAAAGACTTGGAAAAAATTACATTAAGTGAAGTAAGCCAGGCCCAAAGAAACACAGGTCCCATGGTTTCCCTTATTTGCAAGATCTAGTATATGTCTGAGTAAAGCAGAAAAGGTCAGATAAGGTGATGTTAGGGAAATGAATCCTAAGATATGTATTCAAATGTTTTTTTTTCTTTCTTGCGATTGTTTCTAACACATTTATAAGATTAAAAAAAAGAGAGAGAAAGAAGAAGCAATAGGATTTTTCATGGGGGAGGGGGCTGTAAGATTGCCAGCTAGGTGGGGCAGGGTAGGGGCGTGGCTTTGGGTGGGCGGGGCTAAGTGGCTGGGTAGGGATCTGGCTGGGGTAGGGGGGGCTGTGGGTGGGTGGGTAGGGTGTGAGCTGTGAGCACAAAGGCCCAGAGACAGCACCAGGTGCTAGGTTCAAACCCCAGGACCAGCACCAAAGGAGAGAACAAAAGACTCTGAAATAAGATTGAGCCAATTGAATTTAAGAAGAAATAGGCTAAAACAGAATAAATATCAGAGGTAGAAATTACAGAGACCCAAGGGGGAGTAGGTTCAAGTTAAAACATGGACGACTGAAGAAAGGAAGGAAAATGTTCAAGAAAATAAAAATGAATATTTAAGAAAAGGGAAGGTGAAATGTTCAGAGAGAAAGTGGTTGGAATGCAAATCGCATAAAGCAGATCCAAGTTAAAAATGATTAAAGTGCTTTAACAAAAAAGAAAATGAAGAAGGAAGAGCGAAGGGAAGAAAAGAAACAAAGGCAGAAAAAAAATGAGGGAAGAATAAAAAGAAAAAGAAAGTTTATATTAACACCAGAAAAAAAAAAGAAGACTTCCAGAAATGAAAGAATTGGGTCCACACCGTAGGGGTGTCTGGGAAAGAATCTAGGACTCGCACCGGCACCCTGAAACACATGTCAACAAAGTATTCCAACTTTAAAGATGAAAAAGAATACTAGCCAGCATCAGTGGCTCATACCTATAGTCCTAGCTACGCCGCAGGAGGCTGAGATCTGAAGATCACAGCCAGCACAGGCAGGAAAATCCGTGAGACTCTTATCTCCAATAAACCACTCAAAAAACCAGAAGTGGCACTGTTAGTCAAGTGGTAGAGCACTAGCCTTGAGCTGAAGAGCTGAGGGACAGTGCCCAGGCCCAGAATTCAGGCCCCACGACCAACAAAAAAAATAAAAAGAAGAAGAATCCTCAGGTCCTCAGTGTAAAGAGATTAAATAACTCATAAAAGGCCACAAATTGTCAAAAGCAACATACAAAGCCAGGCAAAAAGCAATTGACATTGTCAAGAGACTTAAGGAAATTGTAAACCAAAGGTTTTCTTATCCACTAATATGCATGGAAGGCACAGGACCACAAATAGAAAAGAGGAGAATTCTGTAGAGTTACCTTCTGAGCAATCTCCTAAAAACTAAGTTGTATCCAACCAAACTATGCCTGGGAAATCTGTGATTGAAGGCTTGGTGGCGCTCCATCTCAAATACTTTTTTTTTTTTTTTTTTTTTACAGAACTGAGACAAAAACAAGGATGAAGTTCCAAATCTAATATGTAAGTATGATTTGTTATCACAAAGTAAAACAATGCAACAAAAATTATTACCTTTATGACTCATGCTTATTAGCTGTGTGTCAAAATAAATCACTTAAAACTGACACATCTAGCCAGATGCCAGTGGCTCACACCTGTAATCCTAACTACACAGAAGGCTGAGATCTGAGGATTGCAGTTTGAAGCCAACCTGAGTAGGAAAGTCTGAGAGACTCTTATCTCCAATTAACGACCAAAAAGCCAGAAGTGGTGCTGTGGTTCAAATGGTAGAGCACCAGCCTTGAGCACAAAAGACTCAGGGACAGAACCTGAACCCTGAGTTCAAGCCCCAGGACTGAAGTTAAGAAAGGAAGGAAGGAAGGAAGGAAGGAAGGAAGGAAGGAAGGAAGGAAGGAAGGAAGGAAGGAAGGAAGGAAGGAAGGAAGGAAGGAAGGAAGGAAGGAAGGTCTAACTCAATGTGATTTCCTTTTTTTTTCTTTTCATTACTTCCAAGGGATTTTGGACCCCACTTGGACTATCATCCACAGACAATGTCGAGGGGAACCCTGGCAGACATCTCTTCAATGACTGCACGGTAGTTGTGACGCTTCTGGAATTATCTGATGAGTCTGTGTGTTGAATGACGGGGTGCCATATGAATGACATCAATACTGCAGGAAGCCCACACACCTGCTAAAGAGGAAAATCCATGGCATCTTCCCACAGCGGAAGATTATTCAGCAGTGAAAAGGTGGTTAAGGAATACACTGTGGATGTAGGTCTGAGGTAGAGCATTACCTAGAGAGCTTAAGGTCCTGAGTTTGAGCCCTAGCAGGGGGGAGAAGAGAAGGCTGATGTGTGTGAAAGAACTCATATAATTGCATGCACAAGCATTAGAAGCATTTTTTCTGAGGACCAGTCTCATACTAAAAAGTCCCTGTCATGCATTCCTGCAATACTTTCCACCCAGCAAGCTGAGATCTGGAAGACTGAGTTGTAAATCTAACTTGGGCAGAAAAGCCTACAAAACTCCATCTCCAAAATAACCAGCACAAAGTCAGACTCATGTAAATAGTAGAGCACCAGTCAAGCAGGCAAACTAAGCAGGAATGAGGCCCTGAGTTCAATACTGGCCATAGTTAGATAGATAGACCCACTGACTGACAGATAACATTGATGTTAAGTTCTAGAACAGGCAAAGTCGATACACTGTGAATGAAATTGGGGGGGAAGGGGGGAGGGTAGAGCTTTCAGGGTTTACCTGAGTAGAGATACAAATAAATTTCTAGAGACTTAAAATATTCTTCATCTTGATGTAAGATGGAGATTACATAGGTTGTACATACATTGATGACGATCACAACCGATATATTCCCATTAGAACAAGTAGCTGAGACTTTTTTCAGTGGTAAACTAATAGAAAAGAATGACAGGCCAGGTACTGGTGGCTCACTCCTGCAATCCTAGCTACTTAGGAAGCTGAGATCTGAGGACTGCAGTTCAAAACCATCCAGGGCAGGAAAGACCATGAGACTCTTAGCTCTAATTATCAAAAAAAGTCAGAAGTGGAGTCATGGCTCAAATGGTAGAGCATTAGCCTTGAGAAGAAAAGCTAGGGACAGTGCCCTGAGTTTGAGTCCAGAACCAGCACATGAGTGCACGTGCATGTGAACACATACACACACACAATCACAAGTAAGAAAAAATAAGCATTCCAATTCTGTAGCAACATTTACGTGTTGTACAGCCTATACTAGTGTAACACTAGATCTCAGCCGTTTCCAACAAAATAAACTTAAGCCTGATAACCCAGGTCCTTTCTTTCCTCTCCAAGATACAGTAAGTTCTCTCAAATCTCTATAAAGTGAATATTATTATTCATTTGTAGAAGGTGATTTGTGTTATTCATGCATAGTTTTCCATTCTTTGCCCTCTCATTAGCTAGTAAAATAGCTTTGCATTTAAAATAATGATTGCCTCCCATTTGCTTGTTTTCCCCCACCAAGATAGTACTGTGAGAAGCTTGGCACTCCTTCCCAGCCGAGGGGGGGGGTGGGGAGGGAACACCACCCAGGAGCACCACTGGCATTTAGCCACTAGGTGTCAGTCACGCAGTTAGCATCGTTGACTTAATACTGGTGGCACACAGCAAGCACAAGAATCTATTCTCCTGGACTGGGGTGGGCATCGTGTCCTCCCCAAGATGCCCAGAATGGCCCAGGAGGCCGGCTCGTGTCTGTGACTGCCACCACCGCTGCCCCGTGTTGGTCCCCAGTGAAAGGAGCCCTTGTTTGGAGCCTCGTGTTATTTGAGGACAACCCATCTGGGGCATCCCAGGTGACTCAGATCTGTGGACAGGACACAGCGGGGCCATTTCAGGGAGTCATTTTGAAAGACAGAGCTTGTGGAAACTGGAAGCCGACAGCAGAATCCATCTTCTCCGTGGAGAATGTCTCACGGGCCCTCCCACCCTCCCTCCCGTGTCTGCACACTGAGGAAAAGGTTCAGAGAACACCAAGAAGAAAATAGTCTCAGGAAAACCACCTAAAGAGACAGGACATCTTGGGTTATTGCCACCAAAAGAAAACTGAATTATTCCTGTTCTCTCAAATGCCTGGTATTCTCTTCTTGGTTTAAATAAAAAAACAACAACAACAAGACATACAAGGTTCCCATACCATGGGGTGCTGGTGGCTCGTGCCTGTAATGCTAACTCCTCAGGAGGCTGAGATCTGAGGATCACGGTTCAAAGCCAGCCCGGGTAGGAAAGGCCACGAGACTCTTATCTCCAATAAACCACTAGAAAATAGGAAGTGCTGCTGTGGTTCAAGTGGTAGAGTGCTCACCTTGAGCTGAAGAGCTGAGGGACAGTGCCCAGGCCCAGAGTTCAAGCCCTATGATTAAAAAAAAAAAAAATGATAAGAAGCTGTAAAGTTCTCAGAGCTTCTAAATGAGGAATGAAAGGATGGTTTACCCATTACCTGACTATCTAATTCAATGTGTTCGTTGTTACCATAGCCCATGCTTGAACTTACACGTGGGGGGGGGGTCAAAAATAGGGCTTGAACTCTGAGCCTGGACATTGTGTTCCTTAGTTTTTTCACTCAAGGCGGGCACTCTACCACTTGAGCCACGGCTCCACGGCTGACTTTTTGGTGTTAATTGTAGATAAGAGTCTCACAGACTTTCCTGCCCAGTCTGGCTTCAAACTGTGTCTCTCATGTCTCAGCCTCCTGAGTACCTAGAACTGCAGGTGTGGGGGGGGGGGGGAAGGTGGGAACCCAAATCCTCAGATGTGTTGGGACAATCTTGGTTTAACAATGGGGAAATTAACAAACTGAGCTCTCTGGTCCCCAGTTTTTCTCCCAGCTTCGCTATTTGCTGGGATTCTCTGATGCCGCCTATTCTCAAAATCGGGAACACCTTTTAGAAGCGGCGATGTATATACCATGTGTTTGTTATTAAAGATGGGAAAACGTGAATGTCCGCACGTTCTATCACCCAATAACCCCGGTCCCTGGCTGCTGGGTCCAGTAGATCATCCTTTTTCCTTCCTTCTCATACCCAGTTAAGTCCAGAATTCCCTTCTAGGATTGTCTTCATGTCTTTTCTACTCCCATTTCTACGTCCCCTACCCCCCAACCCATCATTTCCCCAGCCCATCACTCCCCTCCCCCCACACACACCAGGTAGGATCCTCTTTGAAGAAATATCACTTTGGAGAATGAACCAGCTCCAAGCTGCCTGAGCTCTGTGGCAGGTGGCTCTCAGCGGAGAGAACGCAGGGTGCTTGGCTTCCAATGCACCCAGAGCAGCCCCCCACCCCTAGCCCCGCTGAGATGCTGGGAAAGCCCACCTGACCTGGAGCTGTGAGACCCCACAGGAGCGCCCCCTGCAAGCCCCTGGCTGGCACAGACGCCGTGCTCACAGATAACGCGCTGACTGTGCTGGTGTGGGAATGAAGCACACACACCGGGGCACGAAGTCAGGCTACAGAGCAGTGCTGCAAGTCACGGTGCAGGATCACGGAGCCGCGATGCCCTCAGTCTCCCAAGGACTGGGGGCGACATGGCAGGGGGATTTGAAGGTGAGTCGTCTCAGAGCTTCAGGGACAGGTTGTGCAGAGGCAGGGAGGAGGCAGGGGAGGGGCCTGGAGGAAGGGGAGGAAGATGGAGCTCAGAGAGCAAGTTCTAGACCCCTGCTATGGTGTTAGTTTTCTTTTGATTTCCTCCAACTCCTTATCAAAGTGTGCATTGTCAGATGCAAAGAGAGACAGAAAAAGGAGGACAGAGGGAGGAAAGAGAAGGAGGGAGAGAGGGAGGGAGGGAGGGAGGAAAGAAGGAAGGAAGGAAGGAAGGAAGGAAGGAAGGAAGGAAGGAAGGAAGGAAGGAGGGAGGGAGGGAGGGAGGGAGGGAGGGAAGGAAGGAAGGAAGGAAGGAAGGAAGGAAGGAAGGAAGGAAGGAAGGAAGGAAGGAGGGGAGGGGAGGGGAGGGGAGGGGAGGAGTACGGGAGGGGAGGGAAAGGAAGGGAAGGAAGGGAAGGGAAGGGAAGGGAAGGGATCCTAAAGGGAAAGAAGGAAGGAGAAGTACAAATGAGAAAGGGAGAAGGCAAGCTAGGTGAAATGAAGCATAGTCCTCCTCCTTTCTTCCGACTTCTGATGATGGGTTGAGCTCCCTAGGAAAGAATTTGAGTAGAAAACTCTGGAAGGCCTCAAAGCCACTCCTGCTGTCACTTTAGCACACTTACAAAGGACAAATGGCTAATGGAGTGTCAGAAGGGAGAAGTTCAAGCCGGGCGCTGGTGGCTCACGCCTGTAATCCTAGCTACTCAGGAGGCTGAGATCTGAGGATCGCGGTTCAAAGCCAGCCCGGGCAGGAGAGACCGTGAGACTCCTATCTCCAATAAACCACCAGAAAACCGGAAGTGGCGCTGTGGCTCAAGTGGTAGAGCGCTCGCCTTGAGCTGAAGAGCTGAGGGACAACGCCCAGGCCCAGAGTTCAAGCCCCACGTCCGACAAAAAAAAAAAAAAAGAAGGGAGAAGTTCATTAAGCCAAGCAATCAGCTCTCTCCTTTAAAGGTGTGTGGTGGGAGTCGGCGCAGGGAACAAGGCCTGGCATGGGAGGAGACCTGGAGCCAGCGAGCGAGCCTGTGCTCTGCGCTGGCTGAGTGGCCTTCACTCATTTTATTAACACTTCCCTGGCACCTTACAAAGGCAGGGCAGAGCTCTCAGATGTCACCAGGAGACAGCATGATCCTTGATGAATTAATGGAAGCATTAGTTCCCTAGGGAGGAGAGGGGGCTGCCGGGGAGGAGGGGGGAGACTGAGGGGAGCACCTTGCGGGCCCTGAGCCTTCTGCAGGCAGAGGGAGAGAGTGAGACCCAAAAGAGCCATTCTCAGACAGTGGCAAAACCGTGGCTGGACACAGTGGCTCACGCCTGTAATCCCAGCTGCTCGGGAGGCTGAGACCTGAGGATCAGAGCCAGCCTGGCCAGCAAAGTCCATGACATTCTTATCTCCAAACAGCTACCTGAAAAAGCTGGAAGGGGCGCTGTGGTTCAACGCGTAGAGCGCTAGCCTTGAGCTAAAGAAGCGCAGGATAGCACCTAGGCCCAGAGTTCAGGCTTATGAGTATTTTTAAGCTATGTATGTCTATCACAATGTGTACCAGCTACTCAATACTTATTTCTACTTTTTCTCTTGAGGCTTAATATGACTCTTCCGAACTAAACCCCATTTGCTAGACCTTGGGATATAAAAGGTTGCTTCCTGAGTCATTGGTCAGAATGGTATTGCGGAAAACATTAAAATGCTTAATTTAAAAAGCAGAGGTATACACGGATGCAAGATATTACATGACTAGAATTAGAGCGCTCAGTAAGTACCTAAAAGATGGAGAAACTGGATCATCTAAACTTTCAAATACTTATCAGTAAACTCAGACTTTCAAAGGACTAATCACATGGGTGGGTATGGATTTGGTCACATGGGTCAAGTCATTTAATTAACGATGTTTGAAAACACCGCACGGATGAGCAAATATTCAGAAGGAAAGTGTTTCAGCGATGCCTATCGCTGTAGGAAAGACACACAGAGGTGAGCCTTCTTGCCTCGAATTTAAATGTTATCTTCAGCCCTCTATCAGAAAACAAAATTCTACTGTTGACTCTCTTGGAAAGGGAGTCTTTTCCTGCTCCTTCGAATTCACCTCTCATTGTCTTAAAGAGAACTCCGGAGGGACTGGCCAAGGTCCAGGCATGAAAAAATAATGAGATTGCTCATAGATAAACAAGATCATAGTCGGAGCCTTTATCCCGAAGCAAAGCACCTCAGGACCTCCCCTTTCCGGAAGATGGTGCCGCTCCCCCCTCTCCCATTTCCTCAATCCTACGACCCTCCCCAGCTGGCCACCAGCCCCACAATGCTCCACACCGGAAGTCAATGCATGCCTGGGGGGAGAAGGGAGTGAGCCCATTCATCTTCTCCTTGGATTTCCTCTGCTTGTGCCAGGGTCACTGGTCCAGGCATGGCTCACTCCCAACTGTTCCACTTGCACCTCGAGCGAACCTCCTCCTTCCTCCCTCCCAGCCTCCCTCCTTCCCAGCCTCCAGCCCCCAGCCTCCAGCCCCCGGCCTCTAGCCCCCAGCCTCTGAGGACACTTGTCCCTGATTCTTCCCCCCTCTCCCCAAGCACAAAAGCTTCCCTTCCACCAGGCAGGAATGCTGTGAATTCCCCCAGCACTGGCAAGGAAATCTTTAAATGTAATCAGAGGATCTGCCTTTGTTTTATTTTCTTTTATGCCCCCCCCCCCGCCCCTGCAGAGGGAAATTCATCTCTCTAAGGAATTCCACGTATTCTTTCTCTCAGCCTCGTCTTCTGCAGCCAGCCGGGGCTGAAGCTGCTAAAGCAGTCAGCCAAACTATTTTCTTCTTTGCGGCCGCCCAGGTGACACAGGCCCGATTTCCTCAAGCTTCGCTAATGGAAGACTTTGCTTCATTTAAATTGTTTTCAGCTTGGCTGTGAGAACCTTTGGGGGGGTGCCCCCCAAAGGCAGAAATCCTGGCAGCTGGAACCCCCACCGCCCAGGCCCTCTTCCAACTCCTCCATCCCTCAACACCACAAGCCTGGGAAACTTCTGGACGCCCTCCACCGACCGCACTGCTCGCCCGCAGTCCCTTGCCAATGTCCAGTCGTTCTTAGTACACAAGATGAGGTTCTGGACGTTTCTAAGTTTGGAAGGACTTTTCTAAAGGCACGCCAGTCTTCAAACTGCATTCGAAGGTGGAGCTGTGAACGTGAGCACACTCTTGACAGTGAGAGAGGGCTCCCACAGCCTATGACAGCCACACACGTGTACTCACAATGCGTGTGTGCGTGCATGTGTGTGTGTGTGTGTGTATGTGTGTGTGCGTGTGCGCGTGTGCCAGTACTGGGGCTTGGACACAAGCCCTGAGCACTATCCTTTTGTTTGTTTGTTTGTTTTCATTCAAGACTGGTGCTTTACCACTTGAGACACAGCTCCACTGCCAGCTTTTTTGGGTGGTTCATGAGAGTCTCATGGACTTTCCTGCCTGGGCTGGCTGCGAACCTCGATCTGCACATCTCAACCTCCTGAGTAGCTAGGATGACAGGCCGGAGACACTGGCATCTGGCGACCAGGATTTTGACTTTCAATATTTTATGATGTTTCATCATCTCAAAAAAATAATAATAACTTGCAGGCCAGAGAGACCATACATCCCAGGGCTCAACAGTTCTACAGCCTCCACCCTCCCCTCCCCTCCCTCCCCTCCCCTCCCCCAGCTCTCACAAGTCACCCCAGCATTTCCCCTGTAGGGAACAAGAACCAGCCACCCAGAGACCTGTGCGTGCTCCTGAAGCCCACCAGCAGCGTCCCCACCCCCTCCCCCATACCCTTCCCACAGAAACCCCAATCAAGCCCCAACCTCAGCTGCCCCCCCCACCTACAGAAGCTTCCCGATGGTGGGCGCTGGCACGCCCCCTGGTGGCCCTCTGTGGTACACAACCATTCCTCCGCAGGGACAGAGTGTTAAGTTCTTCTCTGAGTGCCAATGACCTCCGCGTGTCCTCACTCAACCTCAATAAATTAAAGCCCAGCATAATTTTAGGACAGTACTTAATGGATGAGACTGCCCCGCCTTTCCGTATTATCAATCCAACAGTGACCGAACGTCCACGCAGTGGGATTTAATACAGCAGGCAGGTTGAACCCCAGTGTTCTCAAAGCAGCTAGACACAGGAGGTGAAGACCCCGAGACCCAGGCCCGCAGCCTCTAACAGACACAGGGCACAAGGGCCAGCCCTTCTTCCATCAACCAGGGCCTGCAGGCCTGGCCTCGAGGACCTGTGCCTCTAACCGCTCCCAGGTGCGACCCATCCCAGCCTCAAGACTCACACACAGCTTTAGAGAATGAGAAAATGAGCGATCGGGGAACACAGCCAGCACGTTCACATAAACCAGGGTCTCCTTGAACAGAAGCAGAGTTGTGGAGTTTAGGAGTCGCATCAATGAAGGAGCCGAGCCTCAGCCGTGCGTGGATGGCTGACACGCAGCCCCTGAAGGAGAAGAATTCACTCTCAAGCTCAGAGCAAAGAGCAACGCGGGGTCCTTCGGGTGCCATTTTAGTTGCTTTTGTTTCTGTACTTTAAAAAAATAAACACTGCTCGTTTCCTCTTCTACACGTACAGTGCGACTTTTCTACAGCCCTGCAACTAACAACCACTCACAGAGACCCGCACACCTCACTCCTGGCGTTTGGACGAACAGCACATTTGCCTCTGTTCAATTTCAAATGATATTCTTAGGCAGGATCAACATTCCCTGCTGGGCAGCTAAGATTGAGCTCCCGGAGCTATTTGCATCTATGCTAGTTGATGACCTCTTGTAAAAACCAATTCTTTACAGACAGAGTTAGCAAATAAAAATTCAAAACTCACAGTTGACTGAACTCCAGAAAACGATGCATAACTTCTTTCTTGCTGGGCTGTTTCTGCTCACGCTCACGGCTGACGTTCTACCGACTGAGCCACAGCTCCATTTGCAGCTTTTTGCTGGTTAATTGGAGATAAGAATCTCTCAGCTTGTCTGCCTGGGCTGGCTTCAACCTGGGAGCCTCAAATCTCAGCCTCCTGAGTAGCTAGGAGTACAAGTGTGAGCCACCAGTTCCTAGATTCAATAAATAATTTCTTAGTATATATTTGCCACAAAGCTTGGGACATATTTATGCAGGAAAAAGAGTATCTTCTATTTATCTGAAATTAAGTTTTTAATGGGTTTTCTCTGCAACCTGTTCTACAAGTTCCTCCAGCAGGGCATTGGTGGCTCGTGCCTGTGATCCCAGCTACGCAGAAAGCTGAGACTCGAGGACTGTGGTTTGAAACCAAACTAGGCAGGAAAGTCTGTAAGATTATTATCTTCAATTTACCAGCAAAAGGTCAGAAGTAGAGGCACAACTCAAGTAGTAGAGCTCCAGCCTTGAGCGAAAAAACCTGAGATATCTCCCAGACCCTGAAATCAAGCCCCAGGACCAGCAAAATGAATGAATGAATGAATCCCTCTAAGGTCATCCTTAGATTTTGTACTATCAAGAAAACAGAGAGACAGATGCTTAGAAACTGAACAATGGGTGAGGCAGAACTAAACAATGAAGGAAGGCCCCTCAGCCTCCCTGAGCCCTGCCTTCTGCGGCCGCGCTGTGGCCAGGAAGACCTGTGAAGTACAGCTCAGCATCTCCGTATAAACCATGACTCGCTTCCTGTGCGTTAACGTGGCAGCCATTCCCCGCGCCGCCTCCCTGCGTCTGCACAGAGCTCCTGGGCAGGCTGCGGTCACCACAGGCTTGCTCTCCTGGGAGCCCCGTCCCCAATCTACTGCTGTCACTCTTTGTTTTGTTTTTTTTTTTTTTGTTTTTTGTTTGCTTTTTTTTTGTCAGTCCTGGGGCTTGAACTCAGGGCCTGGGCACTGTCCCTGAGCTTCTTTTGCTCAAGGCTAGCGCACTACCACTGGAGCCACAGCGCCCCTCCCAGCTTTTTCTGTATATGTGGTACTGAGGAATCGAACCCAGGGCTTCATGCATGCTAGGCAAAGCACTCTACCACTGAGCCACACTCCCAGAGCCCTGCTGTCACGCTTGTAAAACTATCTATGCGTCAGTACCCTGGTTTACCTTCCTCTGTCACCAAATCCGTGCAGCAGCAGCATTTCCCTATTTTTTCCCTTTTTTTTTTCCTGGCCAAGATCTTTCAGTAGAATGAAGGCAGGACTATAAACACCCCCAAACCAAAGGACAGGGCAAGCTCTGCCCCTGGGGAATGTGGTGTGGTGCTGAGGATCAAAGGGCTCACGCCTGTCATCCTAGCTACTCAGGAGGCTGAGATCTGAAGATGACAGTTCAAAGCCAGCCTGAGCAGGAAAGTCCGGGAGACTCTTCAATAAACCAGCAAAAAGCTGTAAGTGGGGCTGTGGTTCAAATGATAGAGGGCTAGCCTTCAGCAAAAGAGCTCAGAGACAGCACCCAGGCTCTGAGATCAAGCCCCAGGACCACACTCATGCCCGCACACATGCACACACGCATGCACGCACACACACCACACAAAAGGTAAACATTAAGAGCATGGGGGAAATGTCAGATCCCCTGGCAGCCATTCGCCATCCCTGTGGAAGTACTTGATACCTACCCTGGGCATCTCTTCTCCTCATTTTGGGCTCACTGGGCAGGCATCCTACCACCTGAGCCACACCCCCAGACCTCTTTGCTTTGGGTGCTATTGAGATGGGATCTCACTGCATCCCCCAGGGCCAGCCTGGGCTGCAATCCCCCAGTTTACACGTCTCGCCTTAGCTAGGATGGCAGGCAAGTGCCACTGTGCCCAGAAGCTCAGTGACTGAGATGGGCAGTTGGTGTGAAGTTTTTCACCAAGGCTGATCTCCAAAACAGCCAGTGATCTAAGGGGCAGGTGCAGTGCACCTCTGAGGGCATACCTACCTTCGGCCCCTTTGGCAAGTGTGCAGCAAACACCCATTAAAAGTCTGTTATACGGAATAGGGTGCAGAGCTAGAGGGACTGGCACACGAACCTCAAAGTGCTGATGTCAGGAAGAAGAGGCAGGCAGCCAGTAGGGTAGCTCACACCTGTCAACCCAGCGCTCGGGAGGCTGAGACAGGAGGAGCACAAGTTTGAGGCCAACCAGGGCTACACAGGAGGAAAGAAAGGGAGGGAGGAAGGAAGGAAGGAAGGAAGGAAGGAAGGAAGGAAGGAAGGAAGGAAGGAAGGAAGGAAGGAAGGAAGGAAGGAAGGAAGGAAGGAAAGGAGGGAGGGAGGGAGGGAGGGAGGGAGGGAGGGAGGAAGGAAGGAAGGGAGGGAGGGAGGGAGGGAGGGAGGGAGGGAGGGAGGAAGGAAGGGAGGGAGGGAGGGAAGATAGGAGGAAAGAAAAGGAGGAAGGAAGGAAGGGAGGGAGGGAGGAAGGAAGGAAGGGAGGGAGGGAGGGAGGGAAGATAGGAGGAAAGAGGAGGAAGGAAGGAAGGAAGGAAGGGAGGGAGGGAGGGAGGGAGAGAGGGAGGGAAGATAGGAGGAAAGAGAAGGAGGAAGGAAGGAAGAAAGGAAGGGAGGGAGGGAGGAAGGGAGGAAAGAAGGAAGGAAGGAGGGAAGGAAGGAAGGAAGGGAGGGAGGGAGGGAGGGAGGGAGGGAGGGAGGGAGGGAGGGAGGGAGGGAAGATAGGAGGAAAGAGAAGGAAGGAAGGAAGGAAGGAAGGAAGGAAGGAAGGGAGGGAGGGAGGGAGGGAGGGAGGGAAGAAAGAAGGAAGGAAGGAAGGAAGGGAGGGAGGGAGGGAGGGAGGGAGGGAGGGAGGGAGGGAGGGAGGGAGGGAAGATAGGAGGAAAGAGAAGAAGGAAGGAAGGAAGGAAGGAAGGGAGGGAGGGAGGGAGGAAAGAAGGAAGGAAGGAAGGAAGGCCCATTGGGCCAGCCTGGGCTAATCACCAGTTAACCAGAAAAATAAAAGCTAGGAGTCGAGGTAGAACAAGTGATGGAGTGCTAGCCTTGAGAGAAAAATCCAAGCAAGAGCATGAGGCCTGGCACTAACACACACACACACACACACACACACACACACACACACACACACGCACACACACACACGCACACACACACACACACACACGCGCACACACACACACACAGAGGTCTGAATAGAAAACAGGTCTGTCTGTCCAAATAGGAAAAACTTTCTGGAACAAAATGAAAAGTGAGGCAAGGAAAGTCGTTGTGAAGAGATGGACACTGTGAGAATGTCACAGAAATTTTCTCAGGCGGGACAACTATGATGCCAGAGGGCTCAGACCCAGGCGAAGAAACAAGGAGTGCTGAGTGCGGAGTAAATAAAGATAAAAGAAAGCATGTATTTTTGTTTTTAATTTCCCCAAAGATCACTGCAACTGCATAAACCTAACAGAGTAGCCATGCAGGGCATATTTGGAGAATATGCAAGCAGGGACAGAAAGGAGGAAAGAAAGGAACTCAACATGTTTGTGGTGAAACCCTTCCATTTTATATAAAGCATATCTTCCTGTCGGTAGGTAGTCTCTGATGACTCAAGATGTGTATATCAATAAACCCCACCATGACTAAAATAATTTAAAAGAGGCATAAATTATGATAAGTCAAACGTGGAGATAAAACATCTCATATATCTTAAAGGAAACAAAGGAAGCAAAAACAAAGAAAACAACTAGCAAAATACCACTTTGTAAGCCAACCATGGAATCACATTAAACATGAGTAGTCTAAGCCAGGTGTGGTAGTGCATGCTCCTAGTCCCAGAGCCCCCTCTAGCTGAGAGGCTGAGGCAGGAAGACCACTGAGCCTTAGGAGTTTGAGCTCAGCTCCAGCCACAATGAGACCCTGTCACAAAATAGACCAACACTTCAGGTACACATCAGCTCAGGGCCTGGGCACTGTCCCTGAGCTTTACTGCTCAAGGATAGAGCTCTACCACTTGAGCCACAGCTGTACTTCCAGCTTTTGGATGATCAATTGGAGATAAGAGCCTCCACAGACTTTGCTGCTCAGACTGGCTTTGAACTGCGATCCTCAAAAGTCAGTCTCTGGAATGGCTGAGATTACAGGCGTGAGCCACCAGAGCTGAGTCAAGCCAAAATGCTGTAAGAATAAAATCTCACATTTCCAAGCAGAGATGTGATTTATTTATTGAGGAAGAGTGAACAAAGGAATCCATGTTTGCTATTTCCTTCAGCTTTCTTTCCCATGGAGATCCCATTCCTTCATGTCAGAATGCCTACCCAGAAAGAAGGAAAGAGCACTTGAAGAGCAACCATTGGACAATGGGTTTTCAATGAAAAAGCGTTCATCAGAGCCTTCAACTTCCCTTCAGTGACCAAGACAGGCCTTGCTATCAATTCAATTCTGCTCTCAGGACCAGATCCAACCATCTCATTTTCCACCTGGTTGGCTTGATTTTCACCTGAGTCAGACTCACTGCTCCGAGTGGGGGAGATTGTGAGGCGCTCTCCCCTCCGAAAATGGCCATTTCTACCCGCCGAGGCTTCAGAGAACCAAATGCCTTCAACTCTTCCTCAAACAACTCGTCTCCCACAAATGCAAAATGCATGCTAAGAAGACGGCAAATTCATTGCATATTTAAGTGCACATTGATTGGAAGAAGAAACTTGCTGTCTGCTTGCTTATCTTTAAGCCACTGAACAGAAAAGGTAGCATTATTCATTCCTCGGGAACGCTTTGTTGCAATTGATACATTTTCAGCAGGAAAATAAAAAAGAAAGAAAAAGCTGGGTGAGGTGGCTCATTCCTGTGATCCTAGCTACTTGGGAGGCTGAAATCTGAGGATCGCAGTTCAAAGCCAGCCCCAGTCTATGAAATTCTTATCTCCAATGAACCAACAAAAAAAAAAAAAACAGAAGGGGGCTGTGACGCAAAGTGGAAGAGTGCTAGCCTTGAGCAAAGGAGCTCAGGCAGGCCACAATACGGACGTTGCTAATACAGGATATTATTGTATTTCTCAGGCTGTAGCTAGCAGGGAATGCCAGGTGTCCAGTCAGACGTGGTAACACTATGAGTGAAATAACATCTAAACTTAAGCCCACACGTTCACTTTTTGCCTGTTTATTTTCTAATCCTGTCCCAAGACCTTTCCCAGGGTCAGTGGAAACAAATCTGATTTTGAGATGAGGTTCATTCAACCACACACATACACACACACACACACACACACACACACACACACACACACACAGAGACTTTCCGGCACACAGTGGAAGTATAGAGAAATTGGCCTTTTAGAACTGTCCAGTCCAGCTGGAATTTTAAGGTCAATAACATAATGACAATAAATACTAAATTTAAGTGAACTTAGGATTTAGGAAATAGGAGTAAACAAGTAGAACAAACCCTCACAGAGACAGGTTCTCTGTAATGTAGACACTCCATTTCTGAGCCTTGTTAATTAACCTACTATTTTAGCACAGCTTGGATTTTCCTACTTTTAATCAAACAGCGAAAATAACGATTCAGCATGTTCCCAGAGTAGAGGGCAGACACGCGCTGGTGGTGTATTTACAGCCGGGCCTTCCTCGTGTTTTTTTCTTTTATCTCTTCCTCTGCTCCGAGTCTTCCATCAGTACGTCAGCTAAGGTCAGACTCACCTCAACAGCTCAGCACACCAGGCTGGATTCCATTACCTTTAGAGGCAGAAAAAATCTGAATCTCTCCAATGCTGACCTTATTGTTTTACAAGCTATTGATTATGGCTATCCACGTCCAGCTAGTCACTTTGGATCTCTGTCTGGGAAGAAAAAAAAAGAAAAAAGAAAAGAAAGAAGAGGCAGAGTGAGAAGCCACGCCCTTCCCCCCTCTCCTGCGTGGACGGACTTCTCCATTAGTTAGATTTGGATGTAATTAGAATGAATCACGGCAAGATGCAGTTCCTGTCTATTCTAGACTGCCACTCTTGATTCACCTAGATTTGGGGCCATTCATCAGAGTCTACATCTGGTGTGTAATGAGGAATGAGTCGGGTGGAGAGGGAGGTCAGCGGGAAGCGATTGGGCCCTCGGTAGGAATGATTAGAGAGTTACTGACACGCAAAGCAGTGGCATGGATCAACATCCACAACTCTCGGGAAGTGTAAATCTCCCATTTGACACACCCGTTGGCAAGAGATAGACTTTATGAATCTTTTGCACATCACCAGAGCACTTTTCTACAAGGATACCTCGTCCTGACATAATTCTCAACCTCTGCTGCTTTCCTTATCTATCAAGAATGTACTTTCTTGTCTCGATGTAATTTCTAAGCCTTTGAGGCAGTGATCATGAAACCGCCATACTTTTCCCACCCTGCCTCCCCCCACCTAGATTATTTTCTTCGCCATCTTCCCTAATGCTCTCCGTTGTTAATGCTGAGCTTAGTGATTTACATAATAAATGTCACTTACACCTCAATAACGCGATGAGATACAGTAATATTATTATTGAGCTTGAGTGATTTGCTCAGTCACACTTAAAAAAAAAAAGATGGCCAAAAAAAACCCAAAAACAAACATGAACTCAGAAAATATGCTACGTCTAGGCTGATACATTCAATTACCATATCTGATTGTCTCCTTTGAATTAAATGAGACATGAGTGAATAACTACCACCCCCCCAATGCTATACCTGGCTCTTTGCTTGGTGCTAAGGATTCAAGGCTGAATCTCTAGTGGTTCTAATCTTGAGAATAATATCGTGTGCCTGAATATTTCACTGCAAGGATATAACTATAACAAAAGTAGCTAGCCCTTATTGCTCACTGCATGCTGAAAGGTTGTACCTAACTTCCCTAATGACAACAGGGTCACAGGACAGTGACCACTGTGATCCCCTCTGAAATTGTCGTTGCTTTGCCAAAGACGGACAGGTATGACAACACACAAGGTACAGTGGTGGCGCCGGTGTGCCCGTAACAGGCTGGACACCATCGTGAGAATGTGTCAAGGAAGGTGTGTGGTAGACATGGCCTTGGTCTATATTTTGAATTCTAAGAGCAGTTAGCAGGATGAGCTAAGACGGTATGATGGCTTACAAATGGTCTTCTTGCCAGGTGCCAATGGCCCACACCTGTAACCCTAGCTACTCAGGAGGCTGAGATCTAAGATCACAGTTCAAAGCCAGCCTGAGCAAGAAAGTGTGTGAGATGCTTATCTCCAATTAACCACCACTAACAAAACAGAAGTGGAGCTGTTACTCAAAGTGAGCAAAAGAGCTCAGGGACAGCCCCCAGGCCCTGGGTTCAAGCCCCACAACTGACAAAAAAACAAAAGGTCCTCCTTTCATCCAACTTTTACAATATGGTCTGATTGTTCTCAATCTGACATTTGTCTTCTTCAAAGGCAGTCCCAAATAACTAACTCTATAATCAAATCAAACATTTAATTACCTTGGAATAGCCAACTGAGTCACTAAATAAAGTGAGCTTACTACATGAAGTATGCCACCTCACCTTGGGATAGATGTGTATAGATAGTAGGTAGCAAGCTAGATGGATGGATGGATAGATAGATGATAGGTAGATGGAAGGGAGGAAGGAAGGAAGGAAGGAAGGAAAGAAGGAAGGAAGGAAGGAAGGAAAGAAGGAAGGAAGGAAGGAAGGAAGGAAGGAAGGAAAGAAGGAAGGAAGGAAGGAAGGAAAGAAGGGAGGAAGGGAGGGAGGGAGGGAAGAAGGAAGGAAAGAAGGGAGGAAGGGAGGGAGGGAGGGAGGGAGGGAGGGAGGAAGGAAGGAAGGAAAATGGAAGGGAAAGATGGAAGACAAACTAGAGATAGATAGGCTTGTCCACAAAAGTAAGAAAATGTTACTGCGAGTATTGTTTTAGTTCCTAATTTTGGTCCATTAGAAAACAGCTACCAGAAGTGCCCACAGAGGTTTTGTTGAGCCTGTCACTAACTCACGGTGGCCTGTCGTGGAGAGGGCATCTGTCCCCACCAGCTAGCAAAGGCCCCTTTCTAGCTCCAGGCATTCAGCACAACAGAGCGCCCAGAGTGCCACTCTGAGGCCAGACAGATATGAACCGGCCCCCAGCCGTCTAGAGCTGAGCAATCCTTGTCAAGTCACTAACAAGCTAAAATAACAAGACCCACCTCACAGGGTTAGTGAGAGGATCTCCTGGGGGTGTGAATGAGAGCCCTGTCCAATCTCCCGAGTTTATGAATGAAAGCACTTAGGACACCGCCTTGCCCACAGCCAGCGTCACACACGACCCTCATTAGAGCCATCATACCCGGGGAGATAGTGCTACAAAAAATGGCTTCTACTCCAAACGGATTTTTTTTCTCTCAGTGATGCATCCGTGTACCAAACTAGGGCTCGTCCACACACAAAGGTCATTCGTACGGCTAATGCTCAGCTTTAGAAAGCATATGGAAAAGATCAATACCGACGCAATTAAAAAGAAAAGGAATTAGAGTTTTTCCTATTTACATTGCCAGTCCCTCTTAGGGACCCTTCTTGATAAATACTCATTGATAGTGTAATCAATAAAGGGAAGGATTTGAGGATCCAACCACCCCTACCCCCACCCCAAGAACACAGGCCAGCACACGGGGGCAGAGTTCACGTAAGTCATTCGAGATATAAACGAATCCAGTTTTAGTTCTTATCAAATATGTAGGGAATTCAGCCTTCGCCTTTGTTCTAAGGAGTGGAAGGTTTTCTGGGTGACAGGGGACAAGCTGCCTTCATGGAGTTTATATTGTTCTTACCTAATGAGACAGAGAAGATTTCCCAAACATTGCCACGCTGCGGGCACGCTTCACTCAGCGTGAAGGTTCCAGACATCAAGGATTCCCGAGTTTTCCTGGATGCCAACAACTTGTCAGACAAATTAGCACCTTCTCAACCAAGGGGAAAATTGAGTTGTGCATTTCTCTCTGGTGGGGGGGGGGGGGCGGGAGACAAGGGGGAAAGGAGGAGGAATAAAAGAAATCACTCTCGTTTAACACTTCCTTCGTTAAGACAAATACAGAGAGCCGTGTCATTTCCATACCGCTCTCCCTGGCCTCCTAATTTTTAATTCATTGGTTTTAAATGATGCTTGACAGGCAGGACTCTTCTGTCAACTCCTGGCTACTTACCTCAGAAGACACACACCCTGGCTTTTATTAGTCAGGCCTGTTTCTCTCTGTATGGATGGAACCAGCTAGGCTTAAAGAAAAAAAATCATATTGCACTACTATGATAACGAAGCTAGCTTTTAAAAAGCTATAAGTCAGGCAACACTTTTAAATGTTCTCTATGAGCAATTTTTTTTAAATGATAGGCATTTGGAAATTCAGCTGAGTTCAGTTCATAAACGGAGTTAGCTACTTCAGAAAGCGCAATTTCACCTAGTAGCTTTAAAATCCCCCCAGGAGCAGGCATAGCCGCTCATGTCTGTAATCCCGGCGTTTGGAAGGCTGAGGGGAGGATGGTAAGTTCAGCGGCAACTTGGGTTCCACAGCGACACTCTTCCTCCAAAAATAAACAAAGGCAAATAACAAACACATTCTTCTGGAACATTTGTGTTCAATAATTTCATACTCATTGTATGATCATTGTCTTTCCTTTCTTTTTTTGATGGTAATTTTTTTTTCTTTTCTCTCAGTCATGGGGCTTGAACTCTGGGCCTGGGCACTGTCCCTCAACTCTTTAACTCAAGGCAAGCACGCTACTACTCGAGCCACAGTGCCACTCCCGATTTTCTGGTGGTTCATTGAAGATACAAGTCTCACGGACTTTCCTGCCCAGGCTGGCTTTGAACTGTGATCCTCAGATCTCAGCCTCCTGAGGAGCTAGGATTACAGGGTGAGCCACCAATGCCTGTGATGTCTCTTGTCTTTTTTTGTTAGACTGTAAGTTTGGGAAAGGCAGGGCTCTAACTCATGTCTCTATCTCCCTTGGCTTCATACCATACACATACACTCAGACTCCTTTATACTATAGTCAATGAGATTTACATTCATTGCCAATTATTATCCCAGCAACCAACACACAGCTAGGAGTTTTCAGCATCTGTTTGCCAAACACAATTGTTAATTGATTAAACACGTCTGTGTTTGCATATGCCTGAGGGACACAAGCCAGTGGTGTCAGGCCTGACCCTCGAGTCTGCTGTTCCCAGGCCCATTCTAGCGGTAGAAGGGTTGGTTTGTAGCCCCTGCGTGGCTAACCTTATGTCCTCACCTCAAAACCTTAGAACCCACTGTCTCATCCCCACACCGGGTGGCACCTGTGATGTTCCAGGTTTCAAAGAACAACAAGAGGAGATTTGTTAACTGGATTGTCTTTTCCTGAGTCCAGAACGCAAAATGCACTTTCTTTAGGGAATTACAAAAATGGCATCAGAAAGTGAGTCTCCCTAAATCCTTCCCTAGAACAGATTCTCAAAGTAGTGCTGTCTTTCTCTGTCTCTGTCTCTGTCTCTGTCTGTCTGTCTGTCTGTCTGTCTGTCTGTCTGTCTGTCTGTCTGTCTCTCTCTCTCTCTCTCTCTCTCACACACACACACACACACACACACACACACACACAAAGGAGTCATTCTGCTTCACTGGGGTCTTCCTTCTCCACCTCCTCCTTCATAGTCTATGTTGTGACCATCAATTTCACCTTCAGAACACATGGCTTTTCCTGTGACAAATGGCCCTGGTAGTTGATGGTAGCCCTGTAATCCCAGCACCCGGGAGGCTGAGGCAGGAGGCCCTGGAGGCCAGCAGTCCACCTAAAGAAACCCTGATCCAAATCTTAACAGTAATAGGGCGAGATAAGACCTTTCTGCATCTGCCCTCGCCTTTGTCCTATTAAAAAAAGCTACTATCAACTTATAGATGGATAAAGTGACAGGGAATTGGAGCGTGTGTCTGACAAATGGCAGTCCTGACATCTCGACTGTCCTTGTGTTTGGGATAGGCCCTGACCGCGCTGTAGGAGTAATAACACCAGCCATCTTGGCCATGTTTGGGGTCGAGGTTCACCCAGAACCATTGTCTCTAAGGATTACAATTGCCAGACTACACAACCGTGATATGTGTCCCCAGTGCAGAAAGCAGAAAGACCCTGTGTGTGGGCCACCATGTTAGTCTTCACCCCCATTTCCTGCATGGGAAGCAGAAAATATTTCTCTCCATTTTCTATTTCTTCCTACTTTATTGTTATATTAAAGTAAGGCCTAGCTAAAACTTAGCATTACCCACCCCCATTTGGGGGGTAATGTTAGCTCACTGACACACATTAATAGCTTTGTGTTCAGGAAAATAAATGACTAAGCTCCTATTTCTGAGATGCTCCTGGATGCCCCACCCCCACCCCAACCCCTCTCCTGGACCCCACCCTCCTGTGGGACCCTGGGTGTGGATGGAGTCTTTCCTTCCATCTCCCCTCTGCCTGTCAGCAAAGAGGCCACACCGATCAGCCAGGCCAAAGGCAGAGCTCAGCCCCAGCAAGGCATCTCCTTTACGGAAGAAGACAGAAAAGCAAGGGCTGGAGCAGGTGCTGACAAATTCTGGGAAGAAAACTAAAGAAATCTATCCATTCGTGTTGGCGGCCTTCACTCTCCTAGGATGAAAATACCCTCTTCCATTCGAACTGAGCGTGGTCAGCAGGGCAGTTCTGAAGGGTTGTGGGTTGCTTTGTTTGGTTTTGTGGAGGAACTAATTAATTCATGTGTTGATGGTCTGCTTTTATTTTCTTACCCTCCAGCCCAGACTCTCAGAAGGCAGTTAAGCCTGAATCATGACTTTTATCTGAATTTAATTTTCTCAGCCTACTTGAGAACAGTTGCACGACTAATTCATCTTGAGTCATTTGTGAGAAATCTGAGGCCACGTTCTCCCCTGTAAAGAAGAGTCCCCCACTATCCTTGCCTTCCTGATGACTTGTGTGGAAAAGAACATTTCACCATGACGGGTTGGTCCTGCTGACCTTTGGGATCATTTTCTGACTCGGTTGCTGGAAGTTACTATAAATGATTGCACAACTGAAGTCTAAGAAATTTTAGTGCGTTTATAAATGTCAAATTACATTGAGCCATGGGAGACAGATTAAGCATGTCTAGACTCAGGTCCCTAATACCCCAGCTACCTTTTCTGCCTGTCCTGTTTTAACTCTGATCTAACCTGAGGTCACTGATATTAGTGAGTAGCATTTGGTCTCTAGATAGTTGCTAATAAACAACTCCTTCCGGGTGTATGAGGAGACTCAAAGTAATCATGTTATTTGGTCACTCCGCTTGCCTTTGTCCACGAATAATTCTCTATGAACATTGCAGATGGTGGAACAAAACGGCTTAGCCATTAACTCATCTTCTCCTGACTCAGCAAAGCAAGTGTGGTTTGTGAAAAAGGAGAAATTGCTTTTACCAGCTCTCTTCCATTGAAAAAAAATTAGTCTTAGGGACTCCCTTCGCTCTCCTCCCCCTTTTCTCTGCTGCCCTGCCTTCGGTCCCCCTCTCTCCAGCCCTGTCTCCACAAAACAGCACAGCACTGAGTTTGGAGAGAACAATGAGCAGACTCCACAACAGCAAATGGTGAAAGACCCTTATTCACTGGCTAAAAGCGCCATCTTTCCTTGTTTGATACAATTGTGCCAAGGGTCTTCATTTGTAGGAAATAAGTACATTACCAAAACAGTCGCCCCTTTCTGTGAGTTCTATGAATGAAAATGTTTATTCCTTAGTCAAATCGGTCTCCACGGGTCTTGAAATCACTTCCAATGCTCACTGTTTTCTGATACATCAGGGAGGATTTTTATAACATACTGACAGCTAGGTAATCGTTTACAGCATAGCACAGGAAACTTTATGCTGTGATTCTAGATGCTGGCTTTGAAATCAGCATTTACTCTCTACAAGCACTGTAAACTGATCACCACCATCCCATCCATCCATGCATGCATGCATTTATGCACCCGTCCATCCACCCACCCATCCAGCCATCCAGCCATCCTTCCATGCATGCATGCATCCACCTATCCATCCATGCATCCACCATCTACCCATCCATCCATCGCTGCAACCATGCATCGATTCATGCATCCATCTATGCATCTATCCATGCATCCATTCCTTAAAATTTGAGGTTGAGAGTATCACATGCAGGTGTACCACAGATTCCTGGAGGAGATGCATACATGTTTCCAGCTGTGGCTCCAATTGAAATCTTGGGTAGGCATGTAAACCACTTTCCTCACCTCGTGCCGGTGCTCAAAACTAAGGAATCAGGGAGGGTTTCACTGGGTGAGTGATGGACATGATCTAAAGAATAAATTAGCATGGAAGTAAAATATGACAAAGGGCTGGTGGAGATTTCCAGACATAGAGAACAAGATGTGCACAAGTCCTGTGGTAAGCAGGGACACGGCACACTCTTGGCATCTTAGACAAGGCCCGATTGGGCTGGGAATGTGGCCTGGTGGTACAGTGTTAGAGTACATGCGTGAAACCCTGGGTTCAAGTCCTCAGTACCACATACACAGAAAAAGCCAGAAGTGGAGCTGTGGCTCAAGTGGTAGAGTGCTGGCCTTAGCACAGAGAGGCTCAGGGACAGTGCCCAGGCCCTGAGTTCAAGCCCTACAACTGGCAAAAAAAAAAGAGAGCGAGAGAGAGAGAAGAGGCCAGATCACAGAGAATAAAACAGAAGGCTGGAAGAAGACACTGGAGATGTAGACAATGGGCAGTGCCCAGCTTTGTGGGCCACCTACACCCCTGACTCCTATCTTGTCTCCTTCTGATCACTGCATGCTTGATGAGCAATTCCAAAGCTCCCTGAGCTCATACTGGCCTTAGGAACCACGTGGTGGTGTGACAGGACTACCAGCAAGGGGCTGAGCCTCTGTCTCCACCTCGCTGCCATCGTTGGCCTCAAACTCCATCCAAGGTAGAAAACTAGACACCGAGCAGTGTGGGTGGGGGGAGATCTCTGAGATGTTAACAGCTGCTCGTTTTTCTCCAGCATTTTCTCTTTCTCCTCTAAGTGGCTGGTCTTGTGCTCTTTGCCTGAAAAGACAGTAGATAAGGACTAGGCTCCAATCCGTGGGCCCAGCTTTGCTCTGGCAGGGCTCAAGGCCCATTTGGAAGCAACGCTGTGGAAGTCTGCGCTCTCCACCTGCTCAGGTTCCACAGAGGAGACGCTTCCTCGCTGCCATCGGTGACCCCACCGCCTGAGCTGCCTGAGTCCTGCAGAAGAGCCAGGGGAGGGGAGCCGAGGGGAGCTGCACCTCCGCATGCAGGAAGTTCTTCAGCTGTGAGGAGGAAACCACTGACCCTGGGAACAGGGGCTGCAGAAGCAGAGCTGGGACAGTACCTAGCCGCAGAGGGGGAAGGACCCCTCCAGACCACTGCCCCTTCGCTCTCCGTGAGATCTCTCCTTCCCTCTCTGCACCTGATTGGACCATTTCCTGGACGTGATCCCATCCTACCTCTGATTTGAGTAGCATTTGGTGGTCAGACCTGTCTAGTTAGCTGTCACTTGCCTAGCTGCCCTCCAGCATTCACCAGTTCTATCCTTCTTGCGTGTGTGTGTGTGTGTGTGTGTGTGTGTGTGTGTGTGTGTGTGTGTGTGTGTGTGTGTGTGTGTGTGTGTACAAATATTCACTTCACTGCCAAGCCTGGTCCCAGCACTTGGGAGGCCAAAGCACAAAGGACTCCAGTTTGAAGCCAGCATGAGCTACATACAGAGACTCTGTGTCAAAAAGACAACCATCTTTTCATTTTCACTGAAGTCACAAAAGAAATAAACTTAAATGTATATATGCCGTTGGCCACCTTTCTACAGAAGCATTATTGGATTATTATTATTATTCTCTAAAATGAACATCAAATTATTTTGTGCGGTTGGCCTGACCAATAAAGAGACTTATGTACTTAATAAAAACTGAATATTTCCTTGTGGCTATGAAAACAGAAGGACTCAATGTAGATAAAATCATACCATCTCCATACACACACACACACACACACACACACACACACACACACACACATACACACATACACACACACACACACACACACACACACACACACACAGCAACCCCCAAAGATCAAGGGTAAATTCAGACATGAATTACTCCAATAAGAAGATTATTCTAAGTGTGATAAATCTCTAGTCCAAGATGAGAAAAATATAACTGCAGTATTCCTGCAGGAACCCTGAGGATATTTAGAGAAGAAACACCAAATTTTCTCTTGAAAGACTCTACTCAAACAGAACCCACATCTATAATCATTTGTGTATCTGGGGAAACATCAGGTCTTGACTAGGACAGTATTAGCGAGTGTTAATAGAACGTGGTCTATTGCTTGACTTGTGAAATCCACTTGTTAGAGAAGATCAGAGTTCCCTGTTAATTAGGACCACCTACAGTGTTGGAAAGCTTTTTGGCTGATCAAAGTGAACACATACTTAACCCAAGAGAGCGGAGGAGCTCTTCAGCTTGTTAGCATAAAATAACTCCAGACTAAGTGCTTAGTGCACCAGCTCTTTTATGCTCTGCCACAGTCTGGGGGTAGCAGTAATTTGGGAGTGAGAATTCTTAGATAAACAGTGAGTGTTACGTGGAAATTTGATTTGCACTAGTGCCTGTCTCTCTGTCACTTAATATTAAATATACTTCTGCAATATTTCTTCCTGTTACCAGACTTACAAACTACTTTGAGATAAGAAGACAGTTATGAGATTTTGGAATCTTCAGGGAAGTCTATTTAGACCTTAAAAGAGAAAGCTCTGATTTCATAACAAATGATCCATCTTCCCCCAGTTCACTTCACAAATGGTTCAAATCATGTTCGCAAAGGTTAAACTTCAGGGAACTGAGAAATTGCATTGTTGTGAAAGCTCAGGTCAATGACCTGCTGAACCTAAGTGGAAAAAAAACAGAGTTAAGCCTCTGATCTACGGAGACTATGTGACATAACAGGAAGATGATTTCCTTTAGATCATAAAAATATGGGGGAAATCCCAACTCTACTTTGTTCATTCAGGGTGGCAACTTCATCAGGTGTCATGATACCAATTTTCAGGGCTATTCAGAGGCAAAAAGAAGAAAATGAGAGCTGGGCATCAGTGGCTCACCCCTATAATCCTAACTATAACTACTCAGCACATGAGATCTGAGGACTGCACCGGCTGAGATCTGAGGATCAGCCAGCAGAAAAGTCTATGAGACTCTTACCTCCAATTAACTGACTAAAAGTTGGAAGAAGTGTGGCTCAAGTGGTAGAGCTTCAGCCTTGAGAGATAAAAACAAGCAGTGGGGTGAGGCACTGAGCTCAAGAACCCTAGTACTGGGACAAAGAAAAGGGAGAAGGAAGGAGGAGGTGGAAGAGGAGGAGGTGGAAGAGGAGGAAGAGGAGGAGGAGGAGGTGGAGGAGAAGAGGCAGCCAGTAAATGACCACATTTTGGCTCTTAGTAATTTGCAGCTTTATTTTTGGGTTTTCTTAGGGATCTATATACTAAGGAAAACTAAAGACCAGACAATTGAGTATAAAGAGGGTAATAGGGGTAAATACAATCAAAGCACATATGTCCATGTGAAAAAGTCATAATAAACTCCATCATGTTTTACAATTGTAATAAGCACTAATGAAAGCAACACAAACAGAAAGAATCTACACTCGTTTTCACATAAACCAAACAGAAAAATCCTTAAAGTGTTAATAGTTAAAAGGGAAGGGAAAGAAGGAAAGAAGGGAGAGAGGGAGGGAGGGAGGAAGGGAGGAAGGGAAGGAAGAAAAAAGGAGGAAAGGAAGTACAAAAGGAAGGAAGGAGAGAATGAAGGAAGAAGGAAGGAAGGAAGGAAGGAAGGAAGGAAGGAAGGGAGGGAGGAAGGAAGGAAGGAAGGAAGGAAGGAAGGAAGGAAGGAAGGAAGGAAGAAAAGAAGGAAGGAAGGAAGGAAGGAAGGAAGGGAGGGAGGGAGGGAGGGAGGGAGGGAGGGAGGGAGGGAGGGAGGGAGGGAGGAAGGGAGGAAAAGAGGGCTCAAAATGAATTCATATATAGTATTTTTCAAATGACTCCAGTTCGGTCTACCCATCAGTTAAATTCATTTTGTTACACACATCAGCAGTGCAGTGCACTAGCATGCCCCAGAGCACGTCCCTGGCTGAAACAGGTCACGGAGAGGTGGCACAAGGTCTTGTCCTGTGTCACACATCCTTCCTCCACGGTACACGGGGATGGACACACGTCACCTCCGTACCCATAAGGTAGCCTACAGCAGGGGAAGGGAGCACAAATACATTTCCTTTCTGTCTTGTGCCACATTGGGAGAATACTAGACTGCTGTGACTTTGTGTCAACTCTGCTAGACACTAGAGGGAGGGCGGGAAGGTTAAGGGGTGCACGGGGCACCCCCAAGCGAGACTGAGCACCAGCCGGGGGACGGGGACGGGTGAGCCACTCTGGGAGAGAAGCCCAGGTGAGGTGCCAGGGCTCCTGGCCTCTGCCTGCCCTGCCTGTGTCTGCCGAACCTGCAGCTCAGATTAGAGGCGGAGTCTGCCTGAAAGTGGGGGTGAAGGGCAGGCGATGGAGAGCAGCCTTCTCCTCTGGGTACTGGGAGCTCGGTCAGCTGAGTGGGGATGTTAACTCTTTATTGTGGAAAGTGGACCGTGCAGGGAGAGAGGCATTAAGGAAACCAGTTAGGAATCCATTGCCGTGTTGAACTTAAACAGTCACCACATGCTATTCAAGTATCTCGACGCATCTCCACGTGCTCTAAGGTTTTTTGGGTTTTTTTTGGTTTTTTTTGGGGGGGGTAGGGGTAGAGATTGAACCCAGCACCTTGCTTATGCTAGGGAAGCTGTCTACCACCGAACTGCATCTCCAGCCCTCGGTGTTTCTGAGACAGGGACATGCTAAGGAATCCACAGTGCCCTCAAACTCGAGACCCAGCTGCCTCAGCCTCCCAAAGGCTGAGATTCCGGTTATGTGTGTTTAATAGTCAACAGAATTTTCATCCCCAAGACTTTCCCTTCACTCCTTTGGTTCTCATTAATATAGGTTTAAATGCTTTTCTAATACCAAGTGAAAATGCAATCCAACTTTAAGACAGCCCCAAATGAGCCCAAACCATTAAATAAATAAAATAGGAAGTTCATTTTGCATAGGTATACATGGACATCTTCATTTTCTAAATGTAAAAGGGATGCCGTGATTTGTGGCTTTTTTGTACCATGGTACAATCTGCTTATTTATTTTCCAATTAAAAAAAACTAATGGCATAGGTTTAAATATCAACGATGACCTTTATTGAGTTATACAGTATCAATCTATATGACCCAAGTTCTAGGACACTAAGTTGAAGCACATGTATCTGTGTATATATGTGTGTGTGTATTTACAGGCATTCCTCTGAATTCACACAGTAAAATAAAACTGCTAATGGACTTTCTTCAAGTTGCACTTTGGAAATATCATCTTTTTAGAAGCTGTGAAGTATTCATAAAGGGTGAAAAAAATGTGCAGAAATTTGCATTGATGGATGTTTTCTGGTCCTCCATCAGGAAATGATGTACTTGAAACTCATTATAGATCTTCATAGAAACTCGACTGAACGTGCCTTGGGCTTTGTGCATATCGGCACATGCCGAGCAGACTGCATAATTCATATCTCTTGTGTCACATTTCATGTATAACATGTACTTCCTGTTAATTATGAAAATAAAAACACATCATGTATTCTAAGAGCATAATTACCCCCAAAAAATACTGCAAAAGTTTTAAATTTGAAGTCTACTAGCTGATTGCTCTTAACAGAGACCAACTGGGAGAGTTCTTTTCCCTTGCTTTTGAAAAATCCATTTCACAAGCCTTCCTTTCTCTCCTCCACCTGACTTCACAGAATGAAATAGAGACTCCATACCATAGGAAACAGGAAATAATAGAGACAGAGGAGTTACCAACTTTATCATCTCCCAACATTTAGACAAATAAATAAAAGGAACTGAAACAAGATTGTCCACTGGATAGGAAGACCAAAGCAATTCACTGATTCGTGATTGATTATTTTTGTCTTTGAGAAACATCATTTGTTAAATGTTTGTACTCCATGGAAAAACAAGATCCCCTATTAGCCTTCAAGCAGTCAAAATGCCCACAGATAACATCTCCTTCTCTATAGAGAGCGTAGCTCATGGGATTAAAACTCTAACCCGTCAAAGTCAGAATTTGGTTGGAGAGAACTTTTTTAAGTATCAAGTCGAGCTCATAAATCTGGAACCGAGCATGCAGTGGTAAAGCTGAATGCGCTCTAAGCTTTTACACAATATAATAATAGATGCACTGGAGCTGGACGACTCAGCCACCGTCCTTTGGTTGCTAATTAAAAGGGCAGAATATTAAAAATTAATTAGCTACAAAATTAATATTGCATACTTGTCATTGGTAGTTATTGTGCATCTTCTCCCTTGACTCACAGCAAAGAAATTTTCAGCCATGAAGGAGCTGATTCTTGAGTACATACAATATAAAACCTAAGTCAGTGTACAGTAGAGATACTTGCACACCCAAGCTTACTGCACCTCTAAAGTTGTGGAATTAACCAAGACACCCTTCAAATGGTGAATAGGTTGCGTATGCACATAGATACTTATACACATGCACACACAAACACACAGGGAGTGTTATCTAGCCCCAAAGAGAATGAAATGTCACTTTTCAGGAAAATGTCTAGAACTGGAAATCATCAAGTTAAGCACAAGCCAGTCTCAGAAAGACAAGAACTTTTACATATTTTCTTCTCCATAGGCAAAATGTAAATCTTAAAAGGCAAAAGACATTAAAGTAGAAGAGGAAGGCCACATGTTGCCATTCGTATCTGTAATCCTAAGAAGGCTCTGGTTTGAAGGAAGCCCTGGCATGACTCCACCACCAAAATAACTAGCAAAAAGCTGGGCTGGAGGCATGACTCAAGTGGTAGAGTGCCAGCCAAGCAAGCCAGCAAGCCAAGCAAATACAAGGCATGGAGTTTAAGCCCTGGCACCACCAAAAAGAAAACTCAAAAGGGATCAGACGACAATTGCAATGAGAATCATGATCACCATTCCCCTTCAGAGATGAAGTATGCTACCAAACATACACATTTATATACTGTAATACATATTTACATACTTGGACAATGCTAGTTTTAAACAGGCATAAAATCCTACGAATCAGGGCACTGGGAAGGTGGCTCAGTGGTAGAGTGCTTGCCTTGCATGCATGAGGCCCTGGGTTCGGTTCCTCAGCACCACATAAGCAGAAAAAGCCAGAAGTGGCGCTGTGGTTGAAGTGGTAGACCACTAGTCTTGAGCTGAAGAGCTGAGGGACAGCACCTAGGCCCAGAGTTCAGGCCTCACGACCAGAAAAAAAAAAAAATCCTACAAGTCAGTAAACTCATCTGAAATAAATATTCCTTGTATTTGGAACTGCTTCATTATGTCACTAGAATCTTGAATATGTTGAATATTTTGATAAGGATTTTCAAATCCACTTGTGTACTTAGGTTTTCCCAACCAACAGCATTCTTAAATATCCACAGTTCAACTAACAGGAATTTTAGAGTATTCTTACACGTGTTAAAGTATTTTTTTAATGGCCTAAGCTTTAGATTTTAGACAAAGCTGGTTCCTGAACTTGAGTTAATTATAGTTAAAGTCTTGCTTCTTTGCAAGAAAAAACAACTTTTCCTATAGGAGTCTAATGAGCATAAAATGAAGATAAAGCAAGTCAGCACCCTAGTCCTAACACAATCATGACTACTGTTATTACAGCATATTGCTGTGGAATATTGTATGTGGTCTGTGCATGAACACAAGAATGTGGTGAAATCATGCATTTGCTTCCTCAAATGGTAATATCACACACACACATGTTAGTTGAATACCTGTGGGTCACAGTCCCTGCTTTTAAGAAACCTACAATTGAGTGGTGCAATAAATTTAAAAAACTGGCAAAGACCATTTGCCTTTGGAAAGTGATCAGCACACAGGGTAAGATCTAATGGAAATCTCTCCTACCAGCAGTTGATAGATGGTGACTTTTGTGATGGGGAGAAATAGAAATAAAATCTAAAACCGAAAAGTAAACAGCAAGTCTTTTAAATGATTTTAAATGATAAAATTAATTACTTGATCGGATGAAATAGTGAATTTAAACCAGCCATTATGCTTGTTTTTAAAACAGTTAATTAGCTCTTTGGCTCAAAGAGTTTTATATTTGTAAGTTGTCTCTAGGCCCCCAGTTGAGATTGTCACCCTCATTAGTTAGAAGATTCGTTCTCATTAGTCAAATGAGACAGAGATTACAGCTAAGAAATATTCTAATTTGTCCTCAGAATGGAGCCTCTCTGTCTCACTCTCTCTCTGTCTCTCTCTCTCTGTCTCTCTCTCTGTCTCTCTCTCTCTCTCACTCACACACACACACACACACACACACACACACACACACACACACACACACACTTTTGCCTCCTTCTGGCAAAGATTTATTTTTCTAATTTGTTTCGTTATTTTTTTCCCAAATGGATCATATGAGGCTTGTCTTTCTCCTGCTCATTAAGACCAGTCTGGAACAAGGCTCACGGCAGAAGATGCTGAGAGGAATGTTGTGAACTGGGTTAAAGTGGGGTTTGCTTTGCTGTCGTTCCATCCACTCCTTGCTCCTCTCTCTCTTCGGTTTGGTTCACTTCCAAGAATCTTTGGTTGTATTCTTATTAGAGATGATTGTTATGAAATGGTGGCGTGAGGATCCATGCCTGGGAGCCAAGGAGCTGGCTTCCACCCACCTGGGGAAGAGAAAATGAGAAGCACTTCTGGAATGCACCACACTTGTGCAGGTCTTAAAAGTTAGTAGGTATTACCCAGGTAGGTGTGTGTCTGTGTGTGTGTGTGTGTGTGTGTGTGTGTGTGTTTGTGTGTGTGTTTGTGTTTTGTGTACATGTGTGTGCACATGAGCAGGGAAGGTTTTCTATCACCAAAAAATGCAGGAGCAAAATGCACACAAAGGCACAGGGAAGGTGGCTCAGTGATAGAGTGCTTGCCTAGCATGCATGAAGCCCTGGGTTTGATTCCTCAGTACCACATACACAGAAAAAGCTGAAAGTGGCACTGTGGCTCCAGTGATAGAGTGCTAGCCTTGAGCAAAAGAAGCTCAAGGACAGTGCCCAGGCTCTGAGTTCAAGCCCCAGGACTGGCAAAGAAAAAAAAAAAGCACACACAAGCAACTGTTTGTGGGAACTAAGAATAACGATAAATCAAATGCGTTTAAATGCAGTTTTTGGAACACATTTCCTCTCATGGGCTTCTGTACATAAAGAGAAATATAGCATGGTTGTGAGCAGCTAACAATCCAATGCTACCTACAGTCTCAGAAAAAAAGTTGTATTCAGAAGTTCAAGAAAAAAACCCCACTGTGTGGATTTCCCCCTTATTTCTATTTAGCTCCCTGGGCGCCTCTGTCCAACCTCATGGGCTTCAAATACCACCGGTGGGGCCTGAATTCCAAGTTCACATACAACTGACTACTGGTCGCTCCCATGTAAGTGTCTAATAGAGACCTCAAGCACACGCTCAGTGCTCCTGCACCGTTCCCTCCTCTCAGGCCATCGTGATGCCAGCCTCCAGTCCCTCCTGATGCAATGTCACCTGTCACCTAATCTGATGTGGCAGGGTGTCCTCCAAGTCACCTCCACTGCTACCAACCTAGAACCTCATCTAGACAACTGCCATTGCGCACTCAAATGACGGGAGTGATTTCCCAACCGATTCACCTGCTGGCAAATTTGCCCTGCTGCCTGGAGTTCTCCCCACCCACAGCCCTGGCCACACCCTCACAGGGTGAGGTCACCTGCTGTGAGCCCCGGCTCTCCATCCTGACCTCCCTAACCTCCATTGCTGCCCCAAGACCTGTGTGCTGGCCAGATTCCTGCCCAGAGAGCTCTTTCCTCATTGCTCTTCGGAAATCTTAACACTGAGGTCTTCCTGACCACTAACTAAAATAGCACCATCTCCCTACGTACGTTCATAGAGACAGATGAAGGGAAGTACTCCATTTGATCATGTACCTCGTATCCGCATTGTCCATGTTTGTTGAGGTGAATGTATCTATGTCTCCCTCCATAATTCACTTATCTACTGTCTTGTTTCTCACCAATAGCAAGCAAGCCCCCTGTGGGCAGGCGCTGTATCTCTTCTGCCTGCTGCCGTACCTGACGCTGTGCTGGTAAGGCAGCCCTGAATAAATATTAAATACCTGTTAAGTGAGCGCACGTGAGGCTCCATCCCCAGTGTGATATTCCTGTGAAGAACTCCAGGCCCCCGGCCCTCACCCCATCCACAAAGTCGAGAACCATCTTAGAGGAGCACCACGTCTCACTCAGCATTCTGCGTTCCTAGTCCTCAGTGTAGCCCAGATCTCAGCATGGCTCCTGGTGTATCTGGCCACACAAAAAGAGGCAGCCAGACGTGGGTGGCTCACTACTGTCATCCTAGCTATTCAGGGGGCTGAGATCTGAGGATCACGGTTCAAAGCCAGCCCAAGCAGGAAAGTCCATGAGACTCTTATCTCCAATAAACCACTGTAGCTCGAGTAGTAGAGCACTCGCCTTGAGCTGAAGAGCTGAGGGACAGCGCCCAGGCCCAGAGTTCAAGCCCCATGATGGACAAAAAAAAAAAGGCAAACCAAGCAGTTTTATGGGTCCCTCTATACTTCTAAAACCCAGAAATAATCAGATGAATTTTACCAATCATCACAGAAATACTCACAAGAATCACTACAGTGGCCACTCTTGAATCATGGCTCTCTCTGGATTTCCACTTTAAGGATGAGGAAGAGTGACCCCAGTCAGCTGATGCAAGGACATAAATTAGAGGCCACCCACCCCATGCGGGAGCCCAAAGCTCAGCCATCTTATCATATGGGGCACGAGACCCCAGTAGGGTCCAGAGGAGAATAGATCGCAAAGCTCAACCTCATGAACACATGCTAATAATGGTTTGGAGCCTAAGTGTCTATTCATAATTGTTTTCTTTTTCCTAACAAAAATATGCACATGTGTGTGTGTGTGTGTGTGTGTGTGTGTGTGTGTGTGTGTGTGATTACTAGGCCTTGAACTCAGAACCTCATGCACTTGCTCACCTTTTTGCTCATGGTGGGCACTCTGTCACTGGAGCCACAACTCCACTCTGAGCTTTTTGGGGGTACTTCATTGGAGATACACATCTCTTTGTTGGCTCAGGCTGGCCTCAAACTTTGATTCTCAGATCTTAGGCTCCTGAGTAGCTAAAACTACAGGTGTGAGCCACTGGCTGCACTAAGTCTTTTCAACTTAAACACATCTATGGACCTTTCACGTGAAACGGTGCATTTACTAGTGTGCGGGGTCCATAGGGCACATCTCTCTGTGCCGTATGTGATCTACTGCCTGGCTCGGCTTTCTCGTTCTTTCTCGGGACTGCCATTCACTATTACCTTTCCTTCTGAGTCCTGCTACGACACTTGGCATTGGAGGCAAAGGGTGAATGAATGAAATGTCAATCTAAGAGACATTACCTTGAATGGCACATGGTGCCTGTTCCCATAAGAAGCTCAAAGCTGCCCTTCCATTCATAAATTCAGTCTCCAAATTGCATTATTCATAGATTTACCCACAATATAAAATTGTGATAAATTTGACATTTATAGAGCAAATGCTAGCACCTAGATTGCCCCCAATGGACTGTTATCTAGAGTTGAGAAATTCAAGGGATTCTCCATCTCTACAAAAGATTTAAAAAAAAATAACTGCAGATGTTTCGAGTAAAGACCACTTTAATTCATGAGGTTACACAGTCAATCAACCAGGATTTTATTTATTGACGGCCAAGGCCACACAGGAATGAATCAAATGCCTTCGTCACTGGAAAGTGATTTCAGGGTTGTCCTCACATTTCACATCCCCATCAACTTCCTTCTAGAACATGATCTCTCTATTGACCAGCTGGTTTCAGGAGAAAAAAAAATAACTGGTTTTACCTTCATAACTTCTGAATCGACGCAGAGGACTTTACGTATGTTCTCTGAATAAAACCTATGTGTCGTCTGCGCAGCACATGTTTCTTTGTGTTAAGCAGAGCGGTGTGTTTGTTGCATTCCCTGTTTCCTTGCCAGACTTCTCCAGGGAGCCTTCACTCACTCAGGAAAGGGAGAAAATACAGACTCTTCAATGAGATGGTCTCTACTATAAGGGGGTGAGATCCTTAGTCACACCATTAAGTTCTTACTAGAAATTCACATAATTCAGTCTTGCCTTGAAGCCGGGCCACCATAGAACACAAATGACGATGATATACAAGACACCAGGATATACAAAATAGAAAAACACAGACAGTAAATACCAAGTGCCATCTCCCCTTGGCAAGTTTGCTCTGTTCTTCATGAGTTCGTTGGGGAGTGATTGGTAGTTCAGTGCTAACAGGACTTAAATCATCTCTAACGCTTACTGATACCCCTTATTAATACACAGAGTGGATCTCAGGCTCACAGGCTGAGCAGGTCACAGTGAACGAGTTGGAATTCAGTGACGTGCTTCTACTTATTGACTGGGAAAAGTGTCTTCAGCTTAAAGGGAATGACAGAGATGATAGGGATTGCATACCGGGAATCGTTGCTCTGGATTGAATAGGACCTCCCAAATCCATTCCTGGCAGCTGTAATTCCCCCAAAAGATCAGTATTTCATTTACCTTATTTGGTAAATGAGGCCTGGTGGACGGTTTGGGGCTAAGGCCTTTCTGACAGGAGTGCTTGTCCTGGAAGAAATGCTATCATCATCACAAGTGTGGGTTCTCAGAAAGCAAGGCTATCTCTCTTGCGCACATGCACACTTGCTCCCCTTCTGGCCTGGGTTGAAGCAGCGTGAAGCCCTCACTCCATCCGCATTCTTAGACTTCTCAGCCTCCAGCGCCATGAGCCGACTAAACCTGTCCTTTATAAAGCTCCGCACCTCAGGCACTCCTTTCTTCCCAGGTGCCCCCGCGCCCTCCTTCCTCAGCAGCACCCCAAACACAGCACCCAGACCACAAGGCCTTCCTCCCTGCAAGCCACACCCACCAGTCACCTTAGGCTTCCTTCAGCAGGAAACAACACGGATGCAAATCTCACCCCTCACCCCCACCCCACTACTGCTGACCATCCATCAGCAACCAATGAAATACAGGGAAAATGGAAACAGACACGCACAAGGTCTAAAGTTGAGAAGCAGAGAGAACTTTAGACTGAGACCCAGAGCTCACAGGAAGCAAGCGAGAACAGAATTTTAACCATGTTAGAAGGTTTTCTGAGACCTCCAGACATCAGCTTTTTTCGAATCTAGGACTGTTTTTAGAATACGATTCATCCATCTGGGGGTTGTTCCAATGCGCTTTGCACACCACCATAAACACACACACACACACACACACACACACACACACACACACACACACACATCTACTAATTGGAAGTGTTCTTTGAGCTCTCTTTAAAATTCTTTCCAAAATTAACGAGCGCGTATAGTACATAAAGAGACTCAGAGGGAGGCAAGCCGACCTGGAGACATCAGAGCATCTTATATAAATGCAGCAGGTAAACAAGTCCATGATACGCATAAAAATGACGGTGAGTTTGTTTCCCGAGAACCCCTCCCAGAGGCTCCCGACCCCTGAGCAATATTTTAAAATTTCTGCCACAAGTGCTCCGTTCTATTGCTATACTCAACTAACTTGTTGTGCCTGATAAGAGGTTCGCTTCATGTTTCCCTTGCAAATCTGTATCGTGACTAATGAATATTAATCTCACTCCCCTTTTTGTCAAAAGGCAAATGTATGCTTTTCGGTTGTTGTTTAAGGTTTTCATAAATCTTCCCATCTAAAGTAGATTCTTCCGATATGTGTCACCGCTCCAGCTACCTTGGGGTTGCCAATCGGCTTCGTGAGCAGAGGGCAGGAAGAGAGCAAGGGGACCTTGAACTCTTTAAGTGTTCTATGATTGGTTCCCATGTATAGAAAAAGTATAAATTTGTTTTCCAGATCTACTCTCTCTCTCTCTCTCCATGATGAAAGAGGATGGAATTCTTTTATCTTACTGAGATCTTTGTTTGAGAGAAGAAAGAGAAAAAACAGAAGACAATTTGTAAGAATTAATGTAAATACTCCCAATATTAAGTTACATTATAAATTAAACCTGTATATCAATCAATCAGAAAGGAAGCCACAATGAACGCTACTGTGAAACTAGTCAGGCAACATCGTCTCCCAACACAGGAGATCTAAATAAGTAATAAAGGAGCTTGCTCTGACTGTAACTCTTCCTAGTTTGCTTTTCCATTGAAGATATAAGAACCACCTGGGGCCAGGCAAGCAGTGAAACTGTGTAATCCACACCCTGGAGGTTGAAGCCGGAGCCTGGGATGCGTGAACTTCCTGGCCAGTTGCATTTGTGTAAGATGTGTGGACGTCTCTAGATGTGGCTTGTCTCTGAGCATTGTGTGTATGTGTGCACACACATGCATGTGCGCACACACGCACCAGTCCTGGGGCCTGAATTTAGTGCCTGGGCACTGTGCTGGAGCTTTTTGGCTCAAGGATAGTGTTCTACCACTTGAGTCATAGCTTTACTTCTGGCTTTTTGCTACTGGTTAGTTGGAGATAAGAGTCTCATGGTCTTTCTGCCTGAGCTGACTTTGAACCACAATCCTCTGATCTCAGCCTCCTGAATATAGGCATGAGCCACCGGTGCCCAGCTCTGAGCATCTTTATGTACTATATGTCCTCATTGATTTGGGAAAGAACTTCAGAGTGCTAGAATAACATTCCTCATTAGTAGCTAAGTTTTGTCTAAAAACAAAGGCCCGTTTCGTTGTTTTGATATCAGCTGCCTTTCAGTTCCCAGGTTTGCCCTGGTACCATTTGCATGGTAGCAATGTCCTTGTCCCAGAGACTCAAGGAAGCGCAGGTGGAAGGGACTGTCCTGATAGAACCCACAGAAGACATCAGAGGGGTGGCAAGAACTTCAAGATGTAACTTGGCTTTTGGACCTAAGCCAGAAAATAAGGAGGAAGAACCCTCATCGACGACAGCGCAGACTGCCTTTGAAATGCCTGGTCAAGTTCTTTTCCAGTCTTTAAGGATTTGCCGACATAGTACTTTCATGACTAATATATGGTCCAGATAATTAAAATTGTGCTTTGAAAGCCCCGTGAATTTCAAAGCACGCTGAATTACCCTTTGCCTAGTCCTGAATCAAAGCCATCAGGCAACAGAAGGCTTGCCTGCCAGTGTATCGATCATTTGTTTTATGAGTTCCTTAATTCCTCATAATATTTATCCCTTACCACTCACTCACAAACAATAGTGATGGGTGCTTTCCCAAAGCGGGTCAGGAAAGGCCGGATGGAAGCTGTCTGCTGGAGCAGTTTCTGTAGGAAAGGGCTCTATTTGAAATGTTCCATAGGCCATCTAGTTATGCGTTCATTGTTAGAGATGGTGAGAGGGACGATAATAGATGAGCAGCCTCAGCTGGCTGCTCAAAGTAAGACCAGATCTGGCATTATTACAGGCATAGATAGTATATTCTATGCCCTATGGAAAACAGTTTGATAATACATCTTGACCCAGAACTTATTAAAAAATCCATTACCTTTTTAATTCAATTTTATAATGCCCTTTGGAATTTCAATTTCGGCATTTCTTACCAAAATAATAGGCAGCTTTATTACTGAGCATGGGAAATAGAGTCTCTCATACTGACAAGTCTCTTCTCGGAGGGTTTTTAATTTATTATTGAAAAATTAATGTTCTTACTCTTATAAAAACGTGGGGGGGGGGACCCTGGGGGAGGGCAGAGCTTTTCCTTCCTGGTAAACCTTAGGTCATCTTTGCCTGGACTCTACCCCCCTCTGTTGATCTAACATCCGTGCACAAGTCCTATCGACGAGGCCGTTCATCTTTGCCAAACCGCACCTGGCTGGGGGCGGGCGATGGCTCGTGAAACCTGCACACTGGGGCTGGCGTGCTCCGAAAACCACACGCAGGCACGCACGAGGGCAGACCTGTGCGGCAGTCACACCGGTTAGGAGACCACAGGCAGCCTCGAAGCCCTGCTTACCCAGCGTCTGCTCTTCCTGTGCAGCAAGAGTGCTGGCCGCAAACCACACACAACTGGTTCCAAGACAGACACATGCACCGTGAGGAAAACACCACTGTGTCTACGCTCCTGTGTTCTTCCCAGAGGCCTGGCTTTCAAATGTGCGCATGCTTCGCGTGTGAAACTAGGCGAGGTGTCAGGTCATTCCTCTGCTACCTTTCCTCTACACACAACTCTGGTGCACGTGGAAGGTGGGCGGTCAGACCGGCCACTGGCTGCACCTCGCAGCGCAGGCCCCTGCTTTCTCCAGCCTTCTTCTCCCTGCTGTGTCCCACCAGGATCCTTCTGTGATGCTCCTAGTGTTGCTCTTAGCCATGCATCCATCAGCCAAGGTGGTATAGTCCACGCTCTCTGCCTGCCTTAGTCAGCTCTGCGGCAGACCTCTTCTAATAGGCTCTCTAACGTGTGTGTGTGCGCGCACGCCAGTCCTGGGGCTTGAACTTTGAACTCAGGCCTTAGGTGCTGGGCCTGAGCTTTTCTTACTCAAGGCTAGCAGTCTACCACTTGAGTCACAGCTCCACTTTCAGCTTTTCTTTGGTGGTTCACTGGCAATAAGAGCCTCACAGACTTTCTTACCCAGGCTGCCTTGGAACTTCAATCCTCAGCTCTCAGCCTCCTGAATCTCTAGGATTACAGGTATGAGCCACTTTAAATTAACTCTATAAGCCCATGTAAATTGCTTTCCTGATCACTGGTTGTTGTCAACATTGCTCTGGCTGGTTGGGGAAGCTGGTGGCGGTAGTGGAGAGTGGCGGTGTGGCCACACGGACCACCGGACCCATTTCACTCTCATCTGAACCCCGAATGCCTCGACTGGATCTCATCCTCAGAGGGCTTGCCTCTATCGCAGACCTTTTGCTCTTAAACAAGAACGTATCGCAACCACAGGTTTCTCCCTATGGGATGTTGGCAAATGTGGAAAATCGCACTTAACTGAGGATGATCAGTTCTGTAGTTGCTGAATTCAGCCGTCAGCTCACCTTCCTGAATGAATTTTTCCTGCATGAGTGGAGCGGCTTTTCCCCACAAGCAGCTCCCCCCAGAGGCCTGCGCGGGAGGGGCTGTCCACAGCATCTCCACTTAACATGAGTGCCCAGGAGGGCGGATCGATGTCTTTTGGGGAGGGAGAGAGCTGCAAACAGTTAGCACTTAGGGATACATTAGCTGGACTTAACTATGCATCATTAAAATAGTTGCACAAAAGAGGAAGTGCTCTTTTCTGTGGGATGTTTCCATACTGGATGTTATTTCTGGAAGAAAGAAGTTTTCCATCAATTCCGAGCCTTTCGTTTCTATTATTTGTCTTTACTGTCTCTATGTTATTATTGAAGGGAAACCACCTATTTCCCCTTCAAAGAAAATGATGGGATTTTTGTAGTTAACGGTGATTTCCCCAATGTTAACCTATGGAATTGGGTAGTGAGAAAGTTTCCTGGAACTCTCTATCTGGAGGAGATCAGAGATGTGGGAAGGGCAAATTCAAGTTCAGAAGAAGGTTGAAGAAATCCTGAACTGGGGTTTAAACTCAGGGCTACCTGAACTTCCTTAGCTTATTTCACTCAAGGCTGATGTTCTACCACTTGAACACTTCTGGCTTTTTGGTAGTTAAAAGGAGATAAGAGTCTCATAAACTTTCTTGCCTGGGCTGTCTTCAAACTGTGATCCTCAATCCTCAGCCTCCTGAGTAGCTAGGATCACAGGCATGAGCCACCGGCATCCAGCTAAATTGAAGAGATTATTCAAAACTTGCTCATTTCCTATTTTCCTTTGTGCCCCGGGTACCAGAATGGGCCTTTTCCCATTGCTCGCAGGATTCTACCATGATGCACTGGGATACCATATGACCAAAACAACAAGCCAGGCGAGTGTATACAGCAAGCCCTGAAACTCAGGCAAAATACACCTCCTCCTTTTCCTTAATTCGGATACTTGTCGCTGCAATGAAGGTGATTAACACAGAGACCTACCTTGCACAGCTACGTTATTTGTTATCATTAGGGTGGGATTTAGGAAAGCAGGACCTTTGCTTACAAAACAACTTGTAGTTAGGTGCCTCATCCAATCCATATTTACGATTAAGTATGAGTTTAATACGTCATATTTTTACTACACGGCCTTCATCTGAAAGGCATGGACAGATGAAATTATTGGCTTTGTTCTCTTTTTGTTACAAAAATAAAAGTCGAGATCAGAAAGGCTGAAGAGGGCCTAAAGTAGATGTTTGTATCTATGACTAGGGAACAATGGAGCCCACTGAAATTGTTTGATAGCAGAGGGAATGGGCTAGAATGTGCCAGAAACACGTTCGGATGTGAAGACTGATACCCACCCCTGTGGAACGAATGTAAGTTAATTGTTTAAGTGACATAGACCGATTACTTTAAAAGTGAACTTATGACACTCTTTATGTAATTTAAATTAACTATGTGAAGTGCTTAGAGGAATTCTATGGACATATTTAGTAATTCTGCATTTGGGGACACTAAATATATTTGTTTATTTAGCCTGCTATAATGGAACTCCAGCTCTAACACCTAACTCCTGCTATCATAGAACTCCAGCTAGATAACTTCATAAAGAAAAGAGGTTTCATTTGGTTCATGGTTCTGGAGACTCAAGAACAAGGGCTTGGGGCTGGGAAGGTGGCTCAGTGGTAGAGCACTTGCCTTGCATGCCAGAGGCCCTGGGTTCGATTCCTCAGCACCACATAAGCAAAAAGAATAAAAGCCGGAAGTGGCGCTGTGGCTCAAGTGGTAGAGTGCTAGCCTTGAGCTGAAGAGCTGAGGGACAGCGCCCAGGCCCAGAGTTCAGGCCCCACGACCGTACCCAAAAAAAAAAAAAAAAAAAAAGAACAAGGGCTTACCTCTGGTGGAGATGGTACATGGCAAGAGACAGGTACACACATGTGTCTACTTTCTAGTCTGTTTCCTGTAGACTAGAAAGCCAACAGGACTAAGTAATGGGACTGATAGCCTTATCCAATCCTAACCACAGCCCCAAAGCCCCATCTCTAAGCACCACAGGTGATACCTTCTTCCTCCTTCACACAGGAGGGGCTAAAGGTCAACCCGGGAACCCTGGGAGGCACAGACCAGCCACGCCACGTGCCCCAGAGCCCAAAGTTGCTTGTCATTCTCCCAATGCAAAGTGTGGCCATTAGAGTGAGTTCAGACTGGAAGATCCATGTCTTCCCGTCTTTTAACTCACTCTAATATTATTTCTGCAAGCCAGTTTCATCTGATTGTCAAAGCCAACTCTTCTAGCTATGAAGACAAGTTGCATAGTTTAGGAAAATCCGAAGACAGATGGCATATCTATGAAGGGATGACAGGCTAGGTCAAGAGTAAACACTCTTCCATAAGGAAGAAACCACTAGAAAACAAATAATCAATGCAGAGAGAACCAGGAAGCTCTCGGGCAGACATTAAATCTTGAAGCTCTCTGAATCTGGCATTCTGTGTTCGTTTCAATGAAGGAAGGGGCAGTGCCAGCTTGGCCCAGGACTAGGCAGCGCCACAGTGTGGCTGGCTGCAGGTTTCACGAAACAGCTTGGTGCCCAGTCATAATGCCAGAGAGTCAGACAGTCAACCATTTGTGAGCATCTCAGACGGATGCTATTGCCATTTGGTCTCCTGGGTGAGCCAGAGGTTCCCTCCACGTGGGAGGAGGTTGTTCGGAAGCTTGTTCAGAGCAGCTTGAGGAAAACAGAGCGCTGGGCTGTGGCCCTTCCCTCCCGCCTTGGAGAGGGCGTTGGGGTGAGATCGGTTTGCCTCTAACCAAATCCAAAGAGCATAGTTAGCATGGAGGTAGATGGTTTCTTTAGAAGTGGTTCTCACCTCACCTCAGAGCCTGGAACTGTGGCGGTTCCAGCAAACTACACTGGAAGAGACTTGGACAGGAACGTGTATGGAATCCATGTCTGAAAGCACGGCTGACTTTAGCTAAGAGAGAAATGTTGAGACTAAGTAAGCCTTTCCTCTAAAATGATGGAAAGGCCTTGGCTTGGCCATTTTCTCTCAACCAAGATCAACTAAAACTGAACCATGAAGCAACATAGCCTTCCCTTCTTTAACTGGTTTTGCATAGGTTATTTCTCAGTGATGAGAGTCTAACACATTGCTGAATTTATTTTTTTAATTTTAATTTTTATTGTTTTTGAACATACTTTACAGAGGGGTTACAATTACATGGGCAAGATAATGAGTACATTTCTTATCAAGCATTGCAATTGATTAATAAACAACTTGAACTAAAAAAAATTAAAAAATAAAATAAAATGATGGAAAGGGCCTTCTAGTTCTCACCCTGGAGAAAATGACCCTAAGAAAGAAAGGAGCTTGGGAAATCCTGGATCGACTGCTACTAGTTGGTCTAGAGTGATGGTAACAGAAATATCTTAGGTGACTTCTACGCCCCGGGTAGCCTGGAATATTTGGTTCCCTCCACTTCAAGACAAGTTGATATTATTTGAAGATGTCTCAGTAGAAGGGGACATTTTTCAGAAGGACAAGTTAAATGGTAATCCTGTTTGGAAGCATCATTCAGCCCTAGGGATCATTCTCTACATTTTCCAAACCTCCAGGACCATAGGCCGGAAATTCAACATGCAATTGTTTCTCTGCACTTTCTTCGTGCTGCTCCTTAGCTTCCTCGCTGATAGATTCAAGACTTACTAGACACAGTACTGGAGGCTCAAGCAGGAAGATGGCCACCCTGGATCCTCACAATCACCCATGGTACATCGATCCTCATCAGAGAACTCAAAACCTAACACTTGGGGTTTGAAAATAGTTCAATCTGGGTTTCAGTTTAGGGATGTTCAACCAATGAATCTATGCAAATCTCCCCCAAATCTAAAGATAAACAGACACCTGGAAACCAAGATCACACCTGGTCCCACGTATTTTGGATAAAGGATTCTCAATTCTTAAATGAGAGAGTAGAAGACTATCTAGTTTAGCACAAGACACCTTTCAGAAGTGAGACCTGGGAAATGGGAAAAAGTGCCCGGTATCACCTTGACAAAGCAACAGGCATTAGGGCAGATTTCATTTGCATCGCACATTCTCCTTTTGCACAAATCCTTGAAGGAGTTGCTCTGATTAGCTCTATTTTGGACTTGACATGCCTGGGTCTGACTCAGAGAGGCGTTGTGCTCAGGGATGGATGAAGTGAGCGGAGGAAGGAGCATCTGCCATGCGCTGCAGTGGAGGTGGCCAGCCCTTGGGCTGTGATGCATGAGGGGCTTGGAAAGCCAAGGGCAGAGGGCTGGGGGGGGGTAGCGGGCAGGAGAAGAGGGGGTGATAAACCATGGGAAACGCACTTCATCACCCCGGCAACGTTCTCTGGGACTGGCGCGGGGCCACGGATCATCACTCCTGCGGAGGCCTTGGTCTCCAGCCCGCCGGGATGCTGACTCCTGTTCTGTTAGAAAGGACACAACGCTGAGAGTTCAAACACAAGGCCTTGGCTCTCTCCGAACAAGGAGTCTGTTGGCCTCCGGGCTCCTGTCCGTCTACCTTCGTACCTCTGCCAGGGGCATGACGGAAGTTCACTCCCATCCAGGCGTCTTAAGAACAGATGAGTGAAGTTAGTTGTGAACAAAGGTTGGTGCCACAATCTAGACCACACTGGAGACTGACAACGGTGAATCATTAGGAGGAGCCAATGGATGTATAGATGGACAGAGGCACGGACTGGTTGGAATGATGAAAGGGGTGATATCCTTCAAGACTCATTGTCCTTGCAAACTGATAAGTGAAAACTAAAGACCATGGATGGGAAGGGGAAACAAAGGAGGAGGCTATAATGCTTGATAAGAAATGTATTCATTACCTTGCTCATGTAATTGTAACTCCTCTGTTCAGTATTTTCACAGTAAAAAATATTATTTAAAAATAAAATAATGAGTGCAAGTCCCACGAAGAAGCCCACATTTTTGTCACCTCTTCCATCCAAGAGGCAGATGGTATGTTTTTAAGAAATAAGAGCCTTGGCACCTATAAAAGTAAGAGTCTTCGGGGAGAAAAAATAAGTTTTCCTCTGCACACTAAAGAGCCAACAGGATCTGAGTAGAGATCTAGAAACTTCTCTGGGCAGCTCGAGAGGGGGCTCGTGAGCTCACTCAGGGCTGTTCAGGAAAGGTCAATGCCTATGGTAGCATGGATTCTTGTATGGATTCTCCCACTGACGAAGGGGAAATGTCTATTGGTGTGTTTGCTTGTTTTTATGAATTAGGAAACTGGAGCATGAGGAAGGCTGGTCCTGCGCCACAGCCAGTGCTTAAGAAGTCAGAAGTCAAGTACAAACACTGAGTCCAAACCTACCGTTCTTTTTGTGTGTGTGGTGCTGGTGCCTGAAGCCAGCCACTTGCCAGGTGGGCACCTCATCACTGAGCCCTGCCTTCCAGCCTTTTTTGTGCTGATTGTTTTGAGTCTCGCCTCCAACCTGGGCAATGCCTGGCCTTTGATCCTCCTATTTCTTTGCTTCCCACTGTTGCCAGGAGACAGGCAAGTGCCACCATTCCCAGCTTCTGCTGTGGCGATGGAGTATCGCAGACCTTTTGGACAGGCTGGCCCTGGAATGATGAACCATTCACCTCAGCCTCCTGGGTAGCTGGGATAACAGCTGTGTGGCGCTGTGCCCCGCTACTGGTTGACAGGAGGGTCTCACAAACTTTCGACTCAAGCTGGCCTCAAAACATGACCCTCTTGATTACAGCCTCCCAGGTAGCTAGGATTAGAGGACTGAGCCAATGATCCTGACCAAACTCCACATTCTCAACAAACTCATTGAACTTTTTCACTACAAAGTGTTAAAGTACAAATATTTTTAGCTTAGAAGGTCAGATACAATTCTTCAATTCTGCCATAACGGTGAGGAACAGACGTAGGAAATGCATCAATGGATATATATGCGGCTCTGTCAGTAAAACTTTATTTACAAAGCCAGGTTTGTGGGCAACAATGTCAACTGTGACCATTAACTGTTAGTATAGATGTTGCCTCTTTGCACACATGATTTCATATCAAAAACCTAAACTGATTTGTTCCTTCTGTCTATTTATTGCTATTTGGCATACACCATTAGTGTTAGTCTTTGAGCCCAAGATAATGACACTTTGAAAAAGTACATACACCTCGCCAGGCGCTGGTGACCCACGCTTGTAATCCTAGCTGCTCAGGAGGCTGAGATCTGAGGATCACAGTTCAAAGCCAGTCCAGGCAGGAAAGTCCAGGAGACTCTTATCTCCAATTAACTACCAAAAAATTGGAAGTGGTACTGTAGCTCAAAGTGGTAGAATTCTAACCTTGGGCTGAAGAAGCTTAGGAACAGTATCTAGGACCTGAGGTCAAGCCCCATAGCCAAGGAAGGAAGGAAGGAAGGAAGGAAGGAAGGAAGGAAGGAGGGAAAACAGAGAGATAGAGAAAGAAAGAGAGAAATGTACACCTCCTTTCCTTAAGACAGCTTCGGTTTTAGTGATATCACCTGTTGAGACAGCCCATAATGTGTTCCTCCGAAGTAGAAGCAGGGAAGCTGTCCTGTACGCCTGCGCAGTCCTCTGTGGCTCTGGACTAGCAAGAACAAGGGCTTCTGGGTCTGCCCTGCACCCCACCCCCCACACAGCCAGCACGGTTGTTAGGGTGTGTGTTTCTAAAAATCAAGCAACAAAGTAATTAATACACACTCTGATAATCCCGGACAGATGTGGGGATAACGCAGAAGCTGAAAATATTCCTGGGGAACTTAAACTGAGATCAGAGGCATTTCCTCCAGGCACGCGCGAGCTGGAGTGTGGAAAATGTGCTTTGTCTTGTAGGATTTCAGTGTCCCACGTGTACAGCTGTGGTGGGAGGAGGTCAGACTGACAAGTGGTGTTGACCCGGTTGTCAAGGGGAGGAGAGGGGGCTTTAGGTTCTATCTCCAGGCCTGCACTGGGAAGGAAGAAGCAAGGGGCATCTGCAAAGAAAAAGAAAAATAAATGAAGTTGGCACCCGTGGATGCGTGGCCGTGGAGGGCTTGAGCATTTATAGCTTTATTTGAAGATGCATCTTTGAAGATTCTGACATTCCTGCAACCCGGTGTTACCTAAATCCTGGGGGAAACAGTCTGGCTGTCCTAATGAAATGGTATCACTAAAGAAACACAGAGTAACACAGCAAAGAAACACAGCAAAGGTGCTGGCACATCTGCTTCTCCGTCGGCTGGCCTCCTCATCTCAGTCAGCACCTAAGTGTGGAAGCAGTTTATGGTTTTTCTCTTGTCTGTTCCTGTCCTCTCCCCTCCTTCTTCCCTTCCTCCCCTCCCTCACTACCTAGTTACCTGTTTCTATAGCTACTAATAGCAGAGCCTCCCTGGAAACTATAATGAAGTTTGGCTCTTCTATTCTTATTTTTAAAGAAAACGGAAAATTGAATACTTTAAAACTTAGCGAATCCCTGCTTTTTAATTGCCTTGCATCTGATGGAAAAATCCACTTTACCCTCCCTGATTTTGTATCATTTAAAATGAGATGGCTGTAATATCCACGTTTAGATGATGGGTCAGCTGAAGTTGTTTGTTTATGTTCCTTGTTTGAACTGAGATCTAGAAAATAGTCATTCTCATTTCTAAAAGGAAGTGGTGGATAATGCAACATACGTGGATTTGTACAAGGTTTGTTAGATGTTCTGAATTACAAAAAAAAACTGTGTTAGTCACATTAGCAATCCCTAATTCCAATTAAATATTTTTAGGTATTAAAGTACCAACAGATGTATTACAAGTAAAAAATGAATTGGCACCCCTTCATTTTTCTTTCTCAAAGTCAGAAAACAGTTTAACAAATTTATGGTAAAGCAACATTTTTTTTCTACCAATCAATCCCTAAAGAGCATTAACTACTCTTAAGGAAGTTTATTGAAAAGAGGGTACAACTAACATAAAGGGGGTTGAATTGAAACCCTTTTGAACAACTGCTGAAAGACAATAAAAAACAGAATAAAATAGATAAGATAATAAAATTTAAAAAACTAAAACGAGAGAATGCTGAGAAGCAAAGGAGGAAAGCGAACACTTCTGCATCACACTGTGGCCATTCAAAGGGCCACTGACCCTGTATTCATTCCCGATAATTAATTTACAACACATTAAACCCTGATGTGAGGAAGGCTGTTCCACATCAATTGGGTAGGGAGAAAACGTGTTATTGATTTAGGATCTCTATTGTATCGTGTGCTGACAAGAAGAAGGGGAAAAAAATTCCAGCCACAACAATCAAGTTACATCTCACAGATGCAGCCAACTTTTGCTGAAGGACGAAGGTACTCGGTGAGTGTACCCTGGATGCCCTTGGCGGAGGGACACAGCTTGAAAGGCGTTCTTCACGGTGGGTCAGGAGGCATAATTAGAACCCGCCCCGGTGTCTAATAAATATTGATAAAGATGCACTCTGGAAATCAAATTTGGGGATGTGATAATGATCTTCTTTACAGTAAAGGTCTAAAATAGCCCCCTGCCCATTGCCAAATCTAACCATTAATATTTATTAAATAAAATATGAGCGGACCATTAATTTTGAACAACTGACATGAATCGAAGCTTTCTCCCATTTAATACATTGGGACTATAAAGTTGAAACCGCACAAACTTGAAGTCATGATGCTTTATGGATGCTGAAAGAACCAGGTATCGATTTAAAAAAAAACAAACAAGCCAACAAGCAGACTCATTAACTAGCAGCACTTGCATATCAGAAGAAGGAAGAGGCGGTGAGTGCGAATGCCTGGGTTCAAATCCTCAGTGATCAAGGCCAAGTCTCTTCTTCAAGGTGCAAAGCTCTTATCTATAGAGCAGAACAATGTCACTGCTTTCACTCCTCAGGCCAAGAAAAGGAACCAGCGAGATAATGCAGAAAGTGATGGATCCTATCCTGTTCCATCCTACCCAATCCATGATATTTAACTTGATTTGGTTGAGAGTTATTTAAAAGGAATGCAAACCCAAGGAACACTTTTTATGCCAAGTGGTGCATGCTAGAGATGGCCTTTTAAAGTCACAAATTCTGAGGTCTGAGGATCAAAGCCAGTCTGGGCAGGAAAGTCCATGAAACCCTTATCTCCAATGAGCTATTCAGCAGAAGCCAGAAATGGCATTGTGGCTCCAGGGATAGAGTGCTGGTCTTGAGCAGAAGAAGCTCAGGGACAGAGTCCAGGTCCTGAGTTCAAGCCTCAGGACCAGCAAAAAAAAGTCACAAATCCTCTCCAAATCTCCTAACTAGTGTACAGTCACTTAATGTAGCCCCAAAGAACTTCCTTCCCTTGACAGAGGAAAATAGGACAAGAGACAGATGTAAAGTTCAGTGGTAGCTGGGAGCAGGAGGCTCATGCCTGTAATCCCAGCTACTCACGAGGCTGAGATCAGAGGACCTTGGTTTCAAGCCAGTCCAGGCAGGAAAGTCCATGAGACTCTTGTCTCCAGTTAACCACCAAAAAAGCTGGAAGTGGAGCTGTGTCCCAAGTGGTAGAGCACTACCCTTGAGTGAGAAAACTCAGGCACGTGCCCTGAATTCAAGTCCCCACAAAAACCATCAGTGTCAGAGGAAAAGATTAAAACCTGCAAGGCATTAATTACCCTTAAAAACTTATACAATGTAACCCTGAGACAAAGACCCATGCCCTGACCCTAGCTCGGTCTCAAAGCCCTCTGTGTGTGTGCACCGGGTCTTGCCACACTTCCCATCTCCAAAGCCAAAGAACTAACCCCCGTGTCACACTTGTAATCCACACCAGGCAGTTGAAGCCTCCAGGGATTCCCTGACCTGACCCCCGGTCCTGACAGCAGGCTTGGTTCAGAGCTGAAGGATTTGAGAGTGTGCTATTTACAAAGGCCAAACTCAAAACTGCCCCAAATCCCATGCAATATATATAAAAAAAAAAACTACCACTCATCTAAGTTCAATAATTTTGGAATTGCTTGTAATGCTTAGCGAAAATAATAGTAATACTCATCACTTTTTTCAAAGATAATATATGCTATAGGATGAAAACAATTAAGTAAAACTATGCATCTACTAATACTATGTGATTTTTAAGAAGAGACCTAGGAGAAAAAGATATTCTAAGTGGCTTATATTAGTAGATATACAAACACACCACACACACACACACACATACACACACACACACACACACAAACTCAGAATAACAATTCTTGAAAGAAGTACAAATAGCCATGAAACATCAAAAGTATTCCAAGCGTTTAGCCATTGAGGAACTGCAAATCAAAACTGTCTTCAGTCGAGGGCCAGTGACTCACGCCTGTAATCCTACCTACTCAGGAGGCTGAGCTCTGAGGATCCCTCCGGGCTTCCAAGAGACTCTTATCTTCCATCCACCAGCAAAAAGTCAGAAGTAGAGGCATGGCTCAAGAGGTAGCGTGCACAGGCTGGGAAGGTGGCTCAGTGGTAGAGCACTTGCCTTGCATGCCAGAGGCCCTGGGTTCAATTCCTCAGCACCACATAAGCAAACAAGAAAAAAGCCGGAAGTGGCATTGTGGCTCAAGTGGTAGAGTGCTAGCCTTGAGCTGAAGAGCTGAGGGACAGCGCCCAGGCCCAGAGTTCAGGCCCCACGACCGGACCAAAAAAAAAAAAAAGGTAGCGTGCAGCCTTGAGCAAAAAAGCCAAGCAAGAGCACCAGGCCCTGAATTCAAGCCCCAGTACTGTCAAATGTACACACACACACACACACACACACACACACACACACACACACACACACACACACACACACACACACACACACACACACACACACACACACAGAGATGAACAAACATTTTGTTTGAAAGAAAGTTAAGGAGTGGAGTCATGGCTCAGGCGGTAGGGCACCTACCAATGAGTGTAAAGAATTGGATTGTGAGTTTAAGTCCCAGGATATCAGTCTTGGATGGAAAGACAGACAGACAGACAGGGAGAGAATTTAAACCGTACCAATCAAAATGCATCTTCCTGATAGACTGATGCCTTGAAGGGTAACCCCTTTATACAACTAAAGATAATAAAAAAGATTTTTTACGAGCGTTAACAGAGAAAAATATGCCACATCCAAATTGAAAACGAAAAGCAGCAGGAATGCATCTCCTTCCCTTGGACCCTGCACCTGCCCCATGGCGGTCCAGTCAAGCCTCCCTGAGGCGCCTGTTTCCATGGCGACAGGCCAGGCACACTCGCTGCTCATCCAGGACTGCAGTGGTTTGTACACCTGCCCGGCCCTCAGCCATGCTCACCGAGGAGGGAGTTTAGCACATTGCTTCTGCACCCCTTTCTTCTCAGGTCATGTTTGTCCTGGTGAAGCAGGCTTGGGGTCAGCGAGGGGGCATGGTGGAGGGTCCTGGTGGCTGATTTTATGGTGCCTGCTGAGATAAGGCGCTGCCCCCTGCTTTAACTGCTGCCAGATGAAATCGTTCCGCAAAAGCGGAAACAAACACGAAAAGAAGCAGAATGTGGCAAATGACAGAAATGGGAAAAAAATAAAGAAGAACCCTTAAAATAATCCCCTACTGCAGACGCCCTGAAGAAGAAAAGAATAACGACGTGAAGGAGGCCATTGGGATTTTTTTCTTCTGTGTGTTTAGGATCATCTCATGTAACTGAGTACATACTCGTGTTTGTAAGGAAAGCGGTCGATGAAGTTAGCTACACCTCTGCGTTTATTACCGTGTCTCTGAGTATTATTAACTTTTACACTCCCCATAAAATATAATTTATCACTTACATAATTTGCTTTGTGTCAGGGTTCAGTGTACTCCAGTGCTTTCTTGCTCATTAAATGAGATATTTTTACTTAATGAGCCAAGGATGTCCTTTGGAGTTAACATTTGAATTGATTTCTAACACTTCATTTTTATAATAGTTTGGTGTGTCATTCCCAAGCTGAAATGGGGATTTCATTTCACATTATTGAAAGAAATCTATTCAGAAAATTGTTAAATCCGTGTCATATTTTAAGTGATCAGAAATGGGTTGGCCTAAACTAAACCATAAAAACGGAGAGAATAAAAGAAAATCATGAAAGTACGCAACCATAAAATAATTATTTCTTTGCACTAGGAAGCCAACGGCGGGATTTGGGAACGGGCATCAGCTACTGACTGCTCAAAACAAAAGTTCACCCTAAGCCACTCGGAAAACCGGAAGTTGAAGTACAAAGAAAGCTACCCAGCCAAAGCTGCTGCGGCTAACTATCCTGGCAGTATTTGCACACAGCCCCTGCCCTCTGATTTGTCATCGTCCTCGTGATAAAAACTGACTGATGGCCAGGATCTGCCTTTATGAAATCGCATGTCTTCTACATCAGATTTCAGTCCTTTACTATCCTAAACAGTTGGAGATATTAACACCAGTTGAAGAAAAGGGGGAAAAATTAGGTGGAGAAGAGGGGAAAGGACCCTTTTTTAAATCTGAAGACTACAGAGTGAGCTGTATGAATTCAACTCACTGTAATTCACAATATACATGGGGTGGGGTGAGTATGTCCTATAACGGGAGGCTTCTATTTTGGATAGAATACCACACTGGATTCCGTGTTTATTCTTCTCCGTTAAATGCAGATGCGTGAGCATGTCACTAAGGACAGCACGGAATCGTGAAGAAAACAAAGACTTTTTAAACTGAGAATGGAATCGTCAAGTGCTCATTTTCACGCTGTAGAATCTAGAGACTTGGAGTCTTTTCTGCTCATTTCCAGTGTCTCGGGACCTCCATCTGCTCTCCTTCCCTTCAGAGCCACCTGAAGGTCCCTGAGTGCCATCAGCCCTGTGGGCCAATAGTTTGTTGGGACATGATTACATCCAGCCTCCCTCTGGGCTTAGGCCGCCACGATTCCCAGGCTTTATAGAAACCTGTGGAGCGTTTGCAGAGGAGAGAGGTGGTGATCCCAGCTCTCTCACTCACAGACCATGGAAACTTTTGGTTCCCTTCACATCTTTGAAGATCCCTCGACTCCACAGTCTGCTCAACCAAGAGTTCCTAAAATGGCTTAAAAAAATTAAATGGTTTATTGAGAAAGAACTATCTATTCATAGATATGGATATAGATAGATATGGATAGATGTATTGTGTAATGTCCTTCCCCAAATACCACACTGTAGCCCCAGAAAAGTAAAAGGATATAGTTATGGGAATGGCGCCCCCTGGAGTTGACTAGGGGAAGTGTATGCCTCTACCAGATTTTTTGTTTTTTTTTTTTAACTGTAGGTTTGTTTTGTTTCTGCCAGTCCTGGGGCTTGAACTAGGGCTTGGGGCATTGTCCCTGCACTTCTTGGACCACAAGACCACTTTCAAATTTTTCTGTGTATGCAGTGCTAAAGAATCGAACGCAGGGCTTCATGCATGCTAGGCAAGCACTCTACCACTAAGCCACATTCCCAGCCATTTATCCAGATTTTGAAGTGAGTTAGCATATAGACCACATCTGTTTTATTTATTTTTTTTAATATTATTTTATTTTATTTGAGAACATACTGTACAGAGGGGCTACAATTACATGGGCAGGATAATGCATACATTTCTTACCAAGCATTGCAGCCTCCTCCTTTGTTTACCCTTCACCTCCCTTCCCAGCCTCCCCCCTCCCCCCACCCAATTATACCCCCCTCCCCCCCCCACCGACATTGTAAAGCTGGTTTTGACATGACATTTTGTACTTCTCATTGTTGCAACAGGTCCACCTGAATCCTTAAACGACTTGTTTGTCCCCATCTCCTCCACATGTTATACTGACATCAAATATAGTGAAAGCGGGGGTTACACTGTGGGGGAGGGACATACAAAGCAACAAAGAAATAATCTTATAAATGCGTTAGAAACATATGCATGAAAGAAACGAAAACATTAAAATACATATTTAAGGGTTCATTTTCCTAGCATCACATTATCTGACCTTTTCTGCTTGACTCATACCTATACTAGATATTGCAAATAAGGGAAACCATGGGACCTATGCTTCTTTGGGCCTGGCTTACTTCACTTAATATAATTTTTTCCAAGGCTTTCCATTTCCTAACAAATGGGGAAATGTCATTCTTTCTGATGGAGGCATAGAATTCCATTGTGTATATATACCACATTTTCTTGATCCATTCATCTACTGAGGGGCATCTGGGTTGGTTCCATATCTTAGCTATGGTAAATAATGCTGCAATAAACATAGTTGTGCTGGTAGCTTTAGTGTAGACCACATCTGTTTTATATCTGGAACAGAAATCACTTAATGTACATATTTTACTAGCAAAACTAGGAAAATGCTAGTGAATTAAAGGGCAATTTTGATTTGCTGGAATTTTAAATTTTGAAATATTTCAAAAAATGCAGATCCATTATTTGGAAAAACATCATTTGTATCTTTAGGATCTGTACTCTGGAATATCTCACTCTAATAGAATATCTCACTCTAAGTCAGTATATACATTATTTTCAGTTAATTTAGTATTATTTTTCATTTTAAAAAATTGCCAGCAGGTGTCAATGACTCATGTCTACTCAGCTACTTAAGAAGCTGAGATCTGAGGATCATAGTTCAAAGACAAAGATAGTTCAAAGTTCAAAGATAGGAAAATCCATGAGACTCTTATCACCAATGAACCACCAAAAAGCTAGAAGTAGAACTGTGACCCAAGCAATTTTTGCTAAGGGACAGCACCCAGGCCCTGAGTTCAAGCCCCAGAACCAGCACAGAAAAAAATAATTTCCTCAATCTAATTTCTCCTAATGTAATACTAACTCTAAATTATCACAATCAAAGCAATAAATACTTAGCAAATCTTTCGATAAAAATGCATATTCAGAAATGCTGGGCATTTATGAATGACTTGATTTGTTTTTCAGAATAAATTGATTTCTATCCCTGGGATCACTTCAGTCATTGATGAATCCATTTTCTAATATGAACAGAAGCAGTGACTAGCTCTTTAAACGGCTAAGAAATGCGGTTTTACAAAATAAGACTTAGTACCCAACAAAAAAGGAACTTAATTACCTAACACAGTTGAATTCTAGTTCTGCCAAATCCATGCTGTAACATTTCCCTGTTGCTCTCATACCTAGGGCGTCTTTAAAGGTACTCACATTTTCCTCTTAGATACAGGAAAGATGCTGTAAGTGGGGTCATTTAAAAGCACGTGTGTGGGCTAGCTCCCCCCCCCAGTGGTGGAGCTCCCTCTCCTCATTCTGCCCTAAACCTCATTATCCTCCAGCAAAACCAGCATGCTCCCACCAACACAGCCCTCACTAACTCCTGCTCTAAGCTGGTCCTGAACCCAGACTCCAACTCTCAGTAATGGCCCACACTTAATCATAGTGGTCTCTGTATGTTCCTCATGGGAGACTCAAAAATGGTGAATACATGGTCAAGCAGGTAGCAAAAGTCTACCACATGAAATTAGAGTGCAATATCCTGAATGAGGAGAAGACCTGGAGATGATATTTTAAGGACTAAAATGGCCTACAGGAAGACCTGGAAGTGATGTTTTTCTAGAAGATTCTCTCTCTCTCTGCCTGTTTCTTTCTGTGTCTTTCAATGTCTCTGTGTCTGCCTCCCTCCCTCCTTCCCTTCCCCCCACCCCCCATGCCTCAGGTTCCCAAATGCTGGAATTAGAAGTGTTTACCACCATGCCTGGCTTTATATACATGCACTGCAATGTCAAAACTTCCTTCCATAGGTATGTACAACTACTATGCATCATTTACAAAAAGAACTATAGTTCTTAAACTTCTCCAGCTTTCTTTAAGACCATAAGACAATGTCACAGCCTTCTCCGTGTTTCACACTGTCTTGCATTATTATGACTTTTGCATGAAGAAGAAGCTAGTATGATTAATGTTCTCTATACTGGCTTCAAACACAGTAAAATCCTTCACTGATTCTGTATTCTCATGTAAGAAAGCCGAGCATGTTTGGAACTGTGATTGAAAACAAGAAACAGCATCTCCTTCTATCATAACTAGGACTTTGCTGTTACTAAATATTAGGACTGGAGACAAAGCTCAAGTTGGGATATTCCCAGATATTTCCTCTAGGATTCATAAAAAACACTGAGTCCCAGCTGGGTGCCAGTCATCACCCCTGTCATCCTAGCTATTAAGAGACTGAGATCTGAGGATTGCAGTTCAGACAAAGCCAGCCCAGGAAGGAAAGTCCCCCAGACACTTACCTCTAGTTAACCAGCAAAAAGCTGGATGTGGAGCTGTGGTAAAAAATGGTAGAGCACCAGCCTTAAAGCTCAAAAGCTCAGAGACAGTACTCAGACCCAGAACTGGCACAGATAGATAGATAGATAGATAGATAGATAGATAGATAGATAGATAGATAGATAGATAGATAGATAGATAGAGTTGCTTATCTCTGTATGTATTGACACTTATGTTTATAGAGAGAGCCCCTGATGTGTTCTTACTTATTCCCCACAGCAGGGGAATTATCAGGACATCCTACTGTTTCAGAGCAAATATTCACCACAATCAGCAGGAGAGAAAAAGCCAGACCTTGCCATGTGCAGTTCCCTTCCACCCCAGCTTTCCGGGAGGGGGGGAGCTCGAGGGGGGGGTGACTGCTCCCCAGTTGCAGTAGGCTCCCTCCAAAGTTCCCTCCAATGTGCCAGTGTGGTGTGAAGCCATGCACCACAGGTGGGCAGAGATGGGAAGGCGGCCGGTCAGCACTTGTGACTGGGTTGGTGCAGAGATTCTTGGAGAACAGGTAGCCAGGGTTGCACCAGATCCTGCTCCTTCCATCTCCAGATCATAGATCCGGCTCTACCAGAAGGCAGAAAGCTCTACACTGAAAATACCATTTACAAACCAAACAGAATCTTGCAACAGATAAACTAGGGTTGACGCGGCCTTCCTCTATAGCTCTCCCTGCGATTTCATTCACAGAATTGACCATGCTCCTTCAAATCATTGATTTTTGTGTATCATTGACACATCCCTGTGAAATTCTGCTTTATGTCAGCCTAAGTGAGCAACTGCAGGGGTAGGAAAAGTTGGAAATGCAGTCTTGCCAGCCCGATGTAAATTAATTAAACCGGCATTAGAACCTGCAAGCAGTTACACCCTATTGCTCCCAAGGCTTTGGTGGGAAGAGCTATAATTTACACGTGCAATCATTTGGATGCTTCCCGTGAATTAGATAACGTACACTGGCCGTATTAGCGGATGCCATAAACAAAGAGTGCCTTGGAAAACACGTGCTGCGGTGATTAAAACATTATTATGCTGACACCATCTTTCTTCTGGGATCTTGTAGCATCTGTAATGACCGTGATAAGCATTGATTCTCTGGAGTGATGTAAATATTGGGGGGGGGGGAGGGGGAAGGAGTGAATGACCATCAGGAATCTCAGCACACGCTAAGACAGCAGAGATAAATCACAGGAAATCCTGATCAAAGCTGGATTGTGAATTAGCTTGTTTTTAGAGCGAATGACTCACTAGGAAGTGCATGTACACATTTCTCTGCCTTGAAATGCACAAGGAAATACCATAAAGGAACAACACCCCCGCGCCCGCCCCCGCCCCCCCTCTTCCCCTCCCCCCCCGAATTTTCTGTACATCTGTCCAATTTCCATATGTGGAATGGTAAGAGAAGGATGGCAGTACACTGTACTACAAAGACGGAATTGATCCAATCCATCAAGTACTTAACATGCACTCTTAAAATCATTAAAAAGTTCTTTGAATTATTAAGACCTTTTTCAAAAGAAAGGAGGGGAAAAAAAAAGGCCCATAACTTATAAATCTTGCATTTCCTGGGAGGTTAATTTAAGGACTCTAAGGTCAGCACTTACTCAGGTCTAGAGAAGGTTTTGCAATTTCCCTTCAAACACGGCTGCTTCCTCTCCTTTTCTTTCTTTTTTTTCCCCCCTTAGTTTAAGAAAATCTCAGCCAGTATCAGCAAGGATGCGGACGCATGGCACTCCTTGTGAGTCTTCATGGAAGAAGGCACGCTGGCTGGCAGCTTTTTTTCCCCCAACTTCTCAAAATAAATACAGAAATACCTGGCACCTGGTCCTCAAAGGAACGCATACAGGTGCTGGGCAACTCCGCAGAACAGAAAATAAACCCTTCCGGCTTCATCCAAGCCCCTCACGAGACGCCTCCTGCCTCTCTCTAATTCCACTGCTCACCTCTGAGTTCTAAAAAGCGTGACTTTCAATCCCCCACTGGCATTGCCCTCAGCCCCTTCCCCGGCTCCCTGCCTAGTTCTCTGCTCCTGCGTCCCTCTGTGATGGGGCTCAGTGTTCAGATCTTCTCATCCTGGTAGAGTAACACTTAGGACTTTCCCACTTTCCCTGTGCCTCCCGCTCTCAAAACACCCGGAAACACTGCCAGGAAATCACAAGGAGCGCCTGGCCAGCTCTGGTCACCTCGACATTCCCAGAGTAACGTTTAATGATCAGCATCCACCAAGCACATGCGAGGTGAAGAGAAAAACAACCCAACAGGCCACCGCTGTCATCCCGCAGCTGAGGATTCCAGTTCCAAGCCAGCCCCGTCGGGAAAGTCTGAGAGAGAGTGAAGACCAGCACAGACGTATTCTAAGTGGAACAGTTGCTCCAGTTCAGAGGCTGCATGGAATGTTCTAGATCCTTTGAGCTCAGAAAGCAAAGCCGGGGGGGCCAAGAAAAAAACTGAAACTCAGACCAGCTTTGTACCTTGGAAAAATTAGGAGATGGTGAAGCACCAGCCTATATTTTCTGAAATCCCCAAAAATGAGCAAAATGCTTTCCACGCCCGGGTATATGCTCCAGAGATGAGGGGGAAAGTGGGGAGAAAGCCTGGGGAGTGAAGGGGGAGGTGGCACACATACAACACAGCAAATTCTAGAATGTTCATGGCAATCTGACAAATCGTCGCCAGAAACTGGAAACACTGCAAACGTTCCTCCACAGAAAGTGAGCCCCTTGTCCTGTGGTGCTTCTGGGTAGCAAGGTTGCCGTTTCCAGTTTTAGAACATTTTTAAAAAAGAAACAAACTGCTAATATCCACGACCTGGATAAATCTCAGAAACTCGCTGAGACAGGAGCCTTACCCGAGACAGGACCCAGGGCATGGGATTCTATTGCCAAGAGGCTCTAGGATTAAAACAGTGGGTTTTTAGAACAGTGGTTGCCAGTTGTGGAGTGGCTTATGGGGAGAATTTCCAGGTGATGATAACGCTCCAAGTCTTCCATCTTGTAGATATCGGTAAAGCTAGGTGAAATGTTGCCACGGGGCAGAAGCTGACGTCTCTAATCCTAGCTACTCAGGAGGCTGATATCTGAGGATCACGGTTAGAATCCAGAATGAGCAGGAAAGTCTATGAGACTCTTATCTCCACTAATCTAAAATAATAATAATAATAATAATGATAATAATGATAATAAAGCCAGAAGTAGAGCTGTGGCTCATGTGCCAGCCTTGAAGAAAATTAAAAAATGAGCTCAAGGACAGAGCACACGCTCTGAGTTCAAGCCCCAGGACCAGCACTACAGAAGTAAATAATATTTTTTAATTTAAACTTTAAAATTAAAGATAAACATTCTAATACTGAAGAGCAAATGGTCAGTGCTCAACCACTTAAGCCACACCTAGTTTTGAGTTCTAATTAAAGTTATATCTGCTAAAATGTTTAGAAACAGAGTCTGATGTTTTTAACTCACTCTGAATGCATCAAAGGTGAAGCATGGCTGGATGGCTGGAGATATCATAGAGTGAAGGTCACTGCAGATTCCAGGCAAATCTGAGCATTCACTGTAAAGTTCTCTCAACTACACTGCCATTTTGCTTTGTTTTGCTTTCCAAATATCAGTACTGAGGCTTGAACTCAGGGCCTGGACGCTGTCTCTTAGCTCTTCCATTCAACCAACTGAGCCACATTTCCACTTCTGGATATTGGCTAGTCAATTAAAAATAAGAGTCTCCGAGATTTGTCCACCCAGTCAAACCCAGACCATCAGATCTCAGCCTTCTGAGTAGCTAGGACTATAGGCATGCGCATCAGTGCCCAGCTATAACTTTTTGTGTGTGCTGTTTTTAACTTTGTTGTGTTTGAAATTTTTTTAATACTGATGGGGAATTGTATGTTCTGAATCTCCCATCCTAGAGTTTCAAGGAAGCCTGTGATGAAAGAGGAAATCTACCATTTACTTGAATTTTGTTCATTTTGCCCAATGAGTGTGTGTGTGTGTGTGTGTGTGTGTGTGTGTGTGTGTGTGTGTGTGTGTGTGTGTGTGTGTGTGTGTGTGTGTGTGTGTGTGTGTGTGTGTGTGTGTGTGTGTGTGTGTGTGAATACTGGGGCTTGAACTCAGGGCCATACTTTCTCTCTTGGATTTTCCATTCAGGGCTGGTGTACTATCACTTGAGCTATACCTCCACTTCTAGCTTATTATTGGTTAATTGTAGATAAGAGTGTCAAGGTTTTGTCTGCCTAGGCTGGATTTGAACTGTGATTCTCAGATCTCAGCCTCCAGTAGAGATAGGATTACAAGTGTGAGCTACCAGCATTCAAATCCCAATGATTTTTAGGCTGTTTAGAGCTGTTCATATTTGAGAGATACTAGAATTTAACCCAACCTAATAATATTTTGAGAACCTACATCTCAACTCCTAAAGTTTTCCATCACCTATCAAAAATTAGTCCCTGAAATGATGGATTCAATCTATGAGGGAGAAAGAAAAGCCAATGAATCAATAATTTATTGATTTAAAAAATTTATTGATTGGCAAAAAACAACCCTGTGGTGGTTGTTAATGTTTCATGGTCAGCATGGCAGGCCAAGAATAGAAAAAAATGAGAGAGAACAGCTTCTCCCAGAGCTTGAAAACACGTGAAAGCACTCTGACAATCTCGCCCCGCTCCACTCTGCCTAAGAGCCAATGAGAGAACTGAAAAGATCTACCCCTTGACGTGCAGGAGCTAAAATCCCATCTTCCTCTGGGCCTCCTTTCCTGAGATGGAAGAGGGAGACATCTTTCTGATTACCAATAATGTTCTAAAAGAGTATGGCCAAAAGAAAATTGGACTTGAGGTCAATAGAGAACATTTTTAATGTAGTTTTATCCTTGCTGTTGTATGGTACAAAGTTACTGGGGACAGGGCTGGGGCAGGGAGAATAATGGTACCATAGCACATGCGTGTAATCCCAGTAGTCAAAAGGCCAAAATAGGGGGATCGTGAGTTCCAAGCAAGCCTGGGTTACATACCGGCCTCTGTCTCAAAGCACAAAATAGAAAAAATAATAATCCTCTCCTAAGACTATCCCCCTTTGGCCTCTCAGTGTGGCTGTTTAGAGTCCTGTTTAATGTCTCGTGTCCCAGTGACCTTTTTTGTCTCTTACCATCCATTGTGTTTCCTTGTAGATTTACAGGCACATTCTAATGACTACAGACGAGGGAGACCATGCCACCTGTGTTTCTTTGGGTCTGGCTTGCTTGACTTAATATAATTTTTTCCCAAGTCTCTTCCCTTGCTTATGAATGGGGTAACAAAGGCTCCATAGCTATGTGCACAGGACCGTATAAAACAATGTTCTCCGAGAAATGGAAACAAGAGGTTTTCTGTTATTTTGCTTTTTGTTTTTGTTTTTCTGTTATTTTTCCCCCTTTGTCACTGTTTTTTTAGTTCTGTACCTTTTGTCTTTTATGTCAGTTTATCTGATTTGGGGAGGGTAAGGGGAAACATAGAAATGGTGGGACAAAGGGTGGACAAATGCAGCAGTGACATTCACTAGACACTCTGTTGAAAATGAGCTATCCAATGGTGGAGGCAGGGAGTCTGAAAGGAAAAAACTGAGAAAACAAGGAAGAGATGGCACCATTCACAAAGAAATATACTCATTACCTGGCTTTTGTAACTGTAACCCCTCTACATCACCTTCCCAATAAAAATAAATAAAATAAAAAACATAATTGATTGCTAAATAATAATAGCAATTTTCATATACTTTGTAAATAATATAATAGTTAAATAGTTAGAATAGTTGTTTATATGATATATGAGTTGGTTATTGCTGATTTTTGTTTGCCTGTCTGTAGCTAATTGTAACAGCTATATTTCAAGGAGATGCAGCCATGAGAACTTGAGCTCAGACTCTAAGCAACCCCGATGAATCCTCCTCATAACTAAAAAAGCATAGCGCCTCTCATGGAAAAGCACAGGGACTCTGTGTGAAAAGCACATCGTGTGTGACATGGAAAAAGCTCAAATCACTGTCATTCATATGAAGTGTTGTTGCTTTCTCTGGGAACGCAACATGTGTACCTTCCCTAGGCTTCATAATCCACTTCTACCCCCAGCTGAAAAAACAAAGATGATGTCCCGGGCCTGTGGTTCACGCCTGTATTCCCAGTTACTCAGGAGTCTTAGATCTGAGGGTCGAGGTTTGAAGCCAGCCTGGGCAGACAAATCCATGAAACTTTATCTACAATTAACTACCACCAACAACAAAAAGTGTAAGTGGAGCTCTGGCTCAAGTGGTAGGGCACTAGCCTTGGGCACAAAAAGTTGAAGAAGAGTGTCCAGGTCCTGAGTTCAAACCCTAGGACTTGCACACATACACACAATGGAGGGAAGAAGGGAAGGAAGGAAGGAAGGAAGGAAGGAAGGAAGGAAGGAAGGAAGGAAGGAAGGAAGGAAGGAAGGAAGGGAGGGAGGGAGGGAGGGAGGGAGGGAGGGAGGGAGGGAGGGAGAGAGAGAGACAGAGAGACAGAGAGACAGAGAAAAAGAGAGAAAGTAGGAAGGAGAAGAGGAAGCAAAGAGAAAAGAAAAGAGGAGGTTGATGTTTTCAGCAATGTACCTGTAAAACTTTGCATGTTGCTGGTGGAAGGGAACAGAAGACACGTGACTCGGATCAGTAGATCCCCTGCACACACTGTGGACAGACACGGCTTCAGAGCCCAGCGCCCACCAAGGCCTCCGCTCCGCTTCACTCAGGGGCAAGCTGCTAATTCCTCCTTGTCTAGACCAAGAGTGGGTTCCGATGACAGGCACTAAATACCCACCCCGGAGTCTGGAAGAGGTCAGCAAGGCTAACTGAATACTCCCTTGTTACATCTGAAGACCCGATGTGAACTAGCCGTGGATAAAAAATGAGGTCTCCCGAACATGCTGACTGAATCTGTTTTGTGGGAAAAGAGAGTGGAAAACCAAGATAGCTGAAATCTGTCCAGCCCAGCCTTCCGCTGCCCACTTCCTATTGCAAAGTGGAGGTTTGCCAGGTGCCAGGGGCCCAAGCCACTCAGAAGACTTGAGCTCAGAGGAACCCAGTTCAAAGCCCACCCAGGCAGGAAAGTCCGTGAGACGCTTATCTTCAAACCATCAAAAAGCTAGAAGTGGAGCTGGGGCACAAGTGATAGAATGTCAGTCTTGAGCCAAAACAATAACTAAGGGACACTGCCCAGGCTTTGAGTCAAAGCCCCAGTGATGGCACAAAAATAAATGAATGAATGAGTTTTTAAAAAGCTGGGATTTCAATATCAGTACAGTATTTTGAGACCGCAAGGGTAGCAAACAGTCCTACAAGGAGTCCTGTGGTTTCTAGTTTATGCTCATAGACATAAGTAGCTCTGAAGGAAGTTTGCAGGTTTGCCAAGGGTGGAAAGTATCAAGAAGGTTACGTCCTGATAAAGGTGACGTTCAGCGTCCACTCCAGCTAGGTCTCCCAGGCTCCTGGTGATACACAGCCCTTTCCCTGGCGGGCCAGCACTTTGAGTCAGGAACGTGTGACAATTTGCTCTAGCTTCTCCAATCCAGCCTACACCCAGCTGAGGTCATGTGCACAGGAGCAGACATGTTTACCCGAACGCAAGCCGGGGTTTCACACACGCAGCAGTGCAAATCGGATTTCCTATTTTCTACCAACATTTCCAGTTCCTTGGCCCTTCCCTTATAACACTGTGTCTGGTGCTACTTTCGCTTCCCAGCTCTTCCATCCACTGAGGACTCTGCATTTAAGCTTGCTGTCCTTTGGAAGGAAGATGCACCCCTGCGCAGCTTTTCCTGTGATTGTTGTTAACAGTCTGTCCCAGGCAGAGGCTCAGGATTAATTGTGTCTTCAGTCATTATCTTGTCCTTGTATTTTTCAGACTTGTGGCCTCTGAAATTTCTCATAACAGCTCAGGGACTAAAAAGACATCGTCTTCACAATAGCATAAACTAATGCTCTGTAGACCCAACAATTGATGTTTATTGCACCTTGCAAAACGACTTTAATTACCTTCAGATTACTGGTTTTATTCAAATAGATTCATTCTCAGCTAAGGACGCCTGTGGACATTTGCAAAGGGTCTTTACAATGTACTGATCTGTGAAGAACCATTGTAATATTCCCTCAGCTTATATAAGAAAGAATGAAAGAGCTGGATTCATATTAATCTTAAAAAAAAAACCTCTAGGTATTAATGTAACAGAAAGGTTCTATCAGTGTTCTATCTATGAGTTGAAAACCCAGTCCTTTCAGACTTAATTTAGTCTCTGTAAGGCTGAATTCCTGGCTTTGTTCCAGCACACAGAAACATGGTCATAACCAGGCTAATACATATCAGTCCACTGAGCTGAGCCAAGTCTCTAGTTTATGCTGACCCATTTACTTAGACATAATACAACACACACACACACACACACACACACACACACACACACACACACACACACACACACACACACACACACACACACACATTTTTCTACCCTTGGCATCAACTGGAAGGATAAAACATTCAAGTATATTTCCATGGGACTTGATTATGTATTCCACCTAAAAAGAAAATAAGCAACCATTTTTCAATTCTTATTTTATACATAAAAACAATCATTTGGATAATACATAATGGAATCTTACAGCATTAGGTACCGCACCAAGAACTGCATGCTGCATTTTGCCCTTTAATCCTTAAAAGATTTTTTTTTTCAGTCATGGGGCTTGAACTCTGGGCCTGGGCACTGCCCCTCAGCTCTTCAGCTCAAGGCTAGTGCTCTACCACTTGAGCCACAGCATCACTTCTGGTTTTCTGGTGGTTAATTGGAGTTAAGAGTCTCACAGACTTTCCTGCCCCAACTGGCTTTGAATGGTGATCCTCAGATCTCAGCCTCCTGAGTAGCTAAGATTACAGGTGTGAGCCACCAGCACCCGGCTCCTTATAAGATTTCTATGAGGTTTTTCTATTCTCCCCATTCTATAGAGAAGAAAATCAAGTCACAGAGAAGCTAAGTCATCTGGGCAAGTTGCTAAGAAGTAACAAAGCCACAACAGATACCCACGACTCTGTTACAATTTCAGTATACTCAGTATTAAGTTTGATTGGCCAGCAGCTAGTGTAATTTTACAACTGCATTTTTATGTCGAGAGTATATAAGAAGTATGGGTCATCTAATGGATTTCAGATTTCAAATTCCTGTGATTCCAATGTGTGAGCTAAAAATTAATTTATATGGGACCCAGTTTACTTAAAAAAAAACTATCGACATTGCAATTCGGTGGGCTTTTCTGGTCAGTGCTCGCTGTATTATGAGTGAAAATGAATTTTACCATCAGCTTCTATGCTTGTATGTGTGTGCTAGCCAGCGTGGTTTTCATGTAAGCAATAGCAATGGTTGGAACACAGGAAACCATGCCCCACAGAGGTCAATCATTATTACTAAAGAGGATCATCGTGCACTGACTGTTTAGTGATGTAGAGAAACAATCAAACGAGAGGGAAGACCCTTCATGGTTGGATTGGTTTTTATTCTCTGCAGAGAATCTGCACAACTCCTTCCCAAAGGCTTCGTTATAAAACATAAAGAAATCAATCGTGGGCTGGGAAGGTGGCTCGGTGGTAGAGTGCTTGCCTTGCATGCCTGAGGCCCTGGGTTCGATTCCTCAACACCACATAAGCAAAAAGAAAAAAGCCGGAAGTGGCGCTGTGGCTCAAGTGGTAGAGCGCTAGCCTTGAGCTGAAGAGCTGAGGGACAGTGCCCAGGCCCAGAGTTCAGGCCCCACGACTGGACCAAAAAAAAAAAAAAAAAAAAGAAAGAAAGAAATCGTTCCTTAACACATTAAAATATCAGACATTTCCAGTGTGTTGGCATGAGAACTTCAGTGCAACTTCTCTTCAGACATCTCAAGTCACGTGCACGTGTGAGCCACTGGACTCCTCCTTCCCGTGTATATTTTCCTCCCTGATATAAATTTGACTTGAATGCTGCTAGGCTAAGTTATATATAACAAAGGCTTTCAAAGACAAGATCATACAGCCGATGGCTTTGCGCCGGCCCCTCCCTTCCCATTTCCTCCAGAGTTCTCATTCCCAGCAGCACCGCCTGCACATCAACCTGTCCCCGGTTCTTTCATACCAATCTCCACCACTCACTGGTAGAGAAATCAACACAGAAAAACAAAGCGCAGTGCCCTCCATCACTCTTCTAAAACAAGGAATCGGCTCAGTCCCACAATGGACTTCCAAGACGATGAATCCTTTGGGGAAGAATTTGGAGCAGTAAAAAATGGGAAGGTTTGCCCATCACCAGCGGCTCATGCCTGTAGTCCAAGCCACTCAAGAGACTTAGCATCACAGTTCAAAGCCTGCCCAGGCAGAAAAAATCCATGAGACTCTTCACCAAAAAGCCAGAAGTTGACCTGTGCCTCATCTAAGTACAGTGCTAGCCTTGAACACCAAAGGTAACGGGAGAACATGTAGGCCCTGAGTTCAAGTCCCAATATCAGCACGCACACACACACACACACACACACACACACACACACACACACACACACACACACACACACACACACACACACACACACACACACACACACACACACACACACACACACACACACACACACCAGCCACATTTAGGAGAATGTTTCAGGGACTTCTTTGTTTTAAAGTTCATCAGTTTCCAGTCCTGCACCTGCCACAGCCACTCACCCAACCTGTGTCAACAGGCCTGGGGTGGTTTCTCAGTTGAACTATTACTGCATGTTTTCAAGATGGCGAAAGGTTTCACACTGAACTCTGGCGGCCCCACACCCCCATGTGAAGGCTCCACTGGCTTGGGCATTCGCAGTAGGGTCAATTTTCCTACTGGAACATGTCTCCAGCTTGGTCCCAAAGAGTTCTCTGACCATATGTTTATTTCTCCGATGCATGTATTTTATTGACATTCAGAAGAAGATGTTTGGTTCTAAATGTTACAGTTTATAAACACTTCACCTAGTATTTCTCTTCTTTTAATGTTAATCTTTCTAAATCTTATCTGACCTAGAAAATGTAATATTCATCCGTGGACACAGAAGCTAATTAAGGAGAAAAATACCCATATCCATCTTCTAAAGAGACACAATTTCAATGAAGTTTTACTTTCGATGTTTAGTAGTTATCAAAATGTGTGATGTTTGTACTATATTGTTTTGTTCAATTGTACACACATAAGGTAATGATTACTTTAGCCAATGAATATATTTAACACCAGCCATCTAGAGTATTGCTAGCTCAAAACTGAAGCAAACATCTTAAAATATTTATTAACTCATTTTTATTAAGTGAATACTTTTGCTTGTCATTAAAATGACAATAAGCCTATTCGTAGTAAGCTAAGCTTCATGCTTTATGAAGAATAATGACATTTTTCTAAATAAGGTAAAATTAATTTTTTTGCCAATTATGGGGCTCGATCTCAGGGCCTGAATGCTGTCCCTGAGCTTTATTTTATAAAGCTAGTGCCCTACCACTTTGAGCCACAGCGCCATTTGTGATTTTCTGGTGGTTCATTGGAGATAAGAGTCTCACAGACTTTCCTACCAGCTTTACACTGTGATTTTCAGCTCTCAGCCTCTCAGCCTCTCAGCTCTCAGTGGCTGAGCCACTGACTCCTGGCTGTTTTACATTTTTATAAGTATCCTTTAATGTCTCACTTAGAAAATGATTCAGTGTATTCTATCGACTTCTACGTTCAACCCATTCCATAAACAATTTGGTAAAAGTATATGAAAAGCATCTAGCTTCTCCAAGAAGCATCACTGCACAGGGAAGAAACAGCTTGATAATCTTTACCTATCATGGTAGATATTCTTTGCTATCAAATTCAACAAGTGGTAATTTATTAAAGGCTTGATTGTGTCACACAGAGCTGGCTGGGGTTTGGAGGGATGTTTGTTTTGGTTTGGCTTGGCCTTTTTTGAAGTTTTGGTTTTGGTGTTTGCTCTACCTAAATGGAAACTGTGAATAGGCAAAGAGGTTCTCTCCCTTGGCTTGCACAGCTATGAATTTCAGAGGCTTCCAAACTGAGCCAGGGTTAATGGCCATGAGCTTTTGGAGGCTTGTTGCAAGAGGCGCTCAAGACCACCACTGACTGCTCTGTGCCTGAAGTCCGCAAGACCCAGAGGCTAGAGCTGCCCTCCGCTTCTGACTATTCTCTCCAGTTCTTTCAGGGCCTGTTCTCAGGCTCCTACTCTACTCTTCATAGACGCTCATCTTGTACAGCCGTGGCTTCTCCACCATCCTTCTTCGTCCTACTTTCTTACAGATTTTGCCCCAGTCACTCTCTGGAACTCTCCAGCCATCTCCTTATTGTTACACCTCTGAACTGTGTGTATGGGGTCCATTGCTTTCAGCGGGTCTGTTAGCCACCTCCTCCTTACAGCAGCTGCTGCTGCTAATGCTGCTGCCCAACTTCTTGGTGTCCACAAGATACCATTGGGAGAAGCTTTTACTGGGTCCTAAACCAGGCAAGCACCCAGGAGAGAAGCCTCCCAAGAGTAACCTGAACAGTGTGGCAAGCAGCCTGCTTGGGTAGCCAGAAAACAGACGTGGCTCTATTGTGTGCAGATAATTCCACCAGGAACCAGCCTATCAGGCCCGTCTGCTGCCTCACTGAAGGACCGATCACAAGCCTCAGTTTCCTCCAGGTGCAGGGTTTTTGACGAGTTGACGGGTGGTCTCCGCCTCTCATTGGGAGCAAGA